>NC_134714.1:102932500-103557500 GCF_049634645.1 Pelodiscus sinensis
GTTTAATCCTGTGCATAGTGGTGTAATCGAAGTCAAACCTTTTCAACTGTAAGGTCAGCAGATATGGAAAATTCAAAAATCGCAGGCCCTAAACAAGAACACAATATCCAATGGACAAGATTATATTACAGATAGATAAACACTATTCAATGCAATGTTACACAAACGACATATATTTACCTTCCTTGCATCACATTTCTTTTTGCATCGTTCGCAGAAATACTGATTAGGGCCATCAAGGATCTCAGGCTGAATGAACGCATGTAATGCTTCTTCCTAATACAAATAAAGATTTACCTGCTTTTTAAGAATGTTTACTTTTATGTATGTGATACAGAACATTATATTTATGCTTGTAATATAAATATAGAATACAATGGCTGCAATATGAATTATTCACACAATCAAAAACATTTTGAATTACAGAAGCCTAGAAGGAGGATTCAAAAAAACCCACAGAAACAAAGGGTCAAGAAATTATCAATTGAAGCTAACCTTTTCTGCCCTGGCTGAGGGTAAGCAGTCAAATCATGAATGACAATACATTACTATTAATTATATTTCATTCAGCCATGTGATGGGTCAATAAAGGTCCTGGTTTTGCATACACTCTAAAATGAAATATATCCCTGTTATCTTGCACATCACATGTAGTCACTTCCATTAAATCAGTTGCTGCATAATTCATCTTTTTCCTTACTTTGGCTTGGTTAAGTCATCAACCCAACTTCCTTACCCTGGCAATTTACAAATGGCTCTTCCCCTTCAGGGACAGTACTTTCTCCCACCACGCCACATTATTCCGGGAGTAATTATTTTGTTCCTTCGTGTCCTCTTTAGAGGTGGTTTTGTCTCAATCTGCCTGGGAATGGTAAAGCTGCTTTAGAATAAATGTCGGGTTTTTTCTCCCATTAAACAAACATTGACACTCTAGTCCCAGTGCAGTGAAAAACAATTGCCATCTTCCAGGTATACATTCCATTTATTAGCACATAAACATATGAAGTTGTAAACCAAAATAGCCATGCGCCACTCAATAAATAAAAGGGAGATGTGACTACGCCTTCTTTAAATACGATTTATAAGGATTGCCATCTAGCTTCTCAGCATACCTGGGAAGTTAGAATGTAATTAGCTGATAATTTCTACTCTTCTTTTCAACAAATGTTGAAGGTATAAATTGTGCAGACTAGTAAAGAAATCTGAGTCCAAAATCCACTTAAAATATTGATTTTTAAACAATTCAATGAAGAATCTTATCCAGCGTTACCAACGGTTAAAGCTTTTACCCAGTTATCTTGAAAACTAATAGACTGGTTTATGAACTACAGATGATACTCCGGAATCATCTATTCACCAGCAACTATCTGCAATCTAAAACAGAATTATTAGGTGCTTATTTTAAATCGAAGAGGATTAAAAAAAATCATGATGCTTTGAAAATCATTGTCTCTTGGTGGAATATAATTGTTCCCTGAAGTCTGAATAGATAAGAGGGGGCTTAGTTGGGCAGAACAGACTCACCAATTGCAAAATGGCTGGCACAGAGCTTATAAGATTACTATCTAAATCATGTTGTTTGATGGATCCCATTTTGGGAGGAGATCAAATATATGGGAAGGTCTTCAAAAAGCCTCCAATTCATCCCTTCTCCCTTCATTTCTTTTCTGAGAACACAGGGAAGCACTAAGAACAAATAACAAAACAAAGATTTTATAGCTCTGCTTTTTCCATATGAAAAAAAATAAAATAAAAATTGGAGTGATTCAAAAAAAAAAAAAAAAAAAAACACACTACCTGTTCTCCAGACCACAATGCTCACAAATGAGAAATGTGCCAAATTTTAAAAATTTACTGTTTTTATAACCAAATACAAAAAGGAAAGAAATAATCATATCTTAACAATCCCAAAAGAGAATTACAACTCTGAAGCAGGAAGGCTCTTAACGCTTTTTAGAGAGCCTAAAATTAAATTGTCTATATACTTGTTTCCTAAACACTGCAGAGTGCCTTTAATCTAAAGACAAATACTGGGAGATTATTTAATAAATACTGGAAGCTATATTCAAGATATAGCAGATAAAAATAAGTAGGTGGTAAATAAACTACACGCCTTCACTCAAACAGATTTCCGTGTTTTGTCAGCTGGCCTTTTGGACTTTAGCTGACCATATAACAATTCAGAACAAATTAAATGAAAGCAAAAACTAGTCAATAACTATCATGGTAAATACCAAACTTGGAAGACAACAAAAACATGGCCACTGAAAGTACTACTTATGGAATAAATGCCAGGCAAAAATCTTACCAATCTCTCCATAAACTACTCCAAATCTTTCTGTGGTCCTTATAATTTTATTCAAGTAACTGCTGTTTATTACATAGGAGACAAGCAACAGTCTCTTTAAAATATATTCATAATATAAAAGAAAAACATTCCAATTTGTTCATCAACAAACAAAATGACATGTGAATGAAGGACATAAGTGGCTATGTAAAGTTAATGTAAATTCAATATGATGTGCAAGTCAACAAGGAACCATACTATAATATACTTATGTTATGGAAAAAAACAGGTGATGTTCCTATGGGCCTCCAAAAGTTGAATGAAATATCATGAACAGTAATGTACTTTTGTTAATGATTTCATTGCTTACCCCAGGAACAGATAATGAGGTGCACTCTGACCAACGGCTTATTGAAATTATTTAGTAACTTCACTATTTTTATTAGAAATATATATACCATATTTCCAACTGGTATCACATGTAAATACAATTGATATGTATAACGTGCTAAGTTTTCCATCTCCTCCATTTTTCCCCACTACATATTCTTTATAATCAATAAATATTCACTTCCCCAATTATTACTCTTTTGACCAACTTCCTCTCATTCAATTATAATTCACTTAACAAAATTAACTGTTAGTATAACATTGGCACTGTATAATTCACCATGTGAGTGGCATCATCAGACCCCTACTATCAGGAGCTGTACTTTAGGAAAAAATAATTTATCCACGAGGAAAGAATGGTTACTTACCTCGTAACTGTTGTTCTTCGAGATGTGTTCCTCACGTCCACTTCATGTAGGTGTGTAGGCGCAGTGCGCATGCATCGGCGGAGATTTTTCCCTCAGCAGTACCTGCTGGGCCAGCAGGGTGCCCATATATACCCGTTGGCCCCCTACCCTCTCAGTTCCTTCTTACCAGAGTACTCCAAAGAAGGGGAAGCGGGTGGGATTTGGAATGGACATGAACACATCTTGAAAAACAACAGTAATGAGGTACATAACTGTTCTTTCTTCTTCGAGTGATTGCTCATGTCTATTCCACGTAGGTGACGCCAAAGCAGAACCTAAGGAGGTGGGGTCAGAGTTCTAGCCTTCTACCAAATGGAGGACCGCCCTATCCAGGGCGGCCTCCTCCCTAGCCTGGTGTGGCAGTGTGTAGTGGTTGGCAAAGATGTGGACGGAGGACCAAGTGGCGGCCCTGCAGATGTCCAGGATCGGGACCTGGGCCACAAAGGCTGTGGAGGAAACCATTGCCCTCCGAGTGCACTGTGAGGGGAGGGGCTGGTACCCCGCCAGACTGTAGCATTCTCTGATGCATGCAATGATCCAGGAAGATATTCTCTGTGTCGAGACTTAAGCGTTCTGCAATGGCCACAAAAAGCTGCGGCTATTTGCAGAAGGGCGTTGCCCTTTCTAAATAAAAGGCCAAGGCCCTCCTGACGTCTAAGGTGTGTAGTGCCTGTTCCTTCCCTGATGCATGAGGTTTGGGATAAAACACGGGTAGGAATATGTCCTGAGATGCATGAAAGGTCGACACCACCTTAGGTAGGAAGGTAGGGTGGGGGTGTAGCCTACCTTATCCTTAAAGAAAACCAGAGAGGGAAGGTCCGAGGTGAGAGCCCTCAGCTTGGACACACGCCTAGCCGACATGACAGCCACCAACAGGGATACCTTGTAAGACAGGTGTAGGAAGGAACACGTTGCCAGCGGCTCAAACGGGGGGGACCCCATGAGTTTGGAAAGGACCAAATTCAGGTCCCACTGGGGAACTGGCTGTCGGACATGCAGATAAAGTCTGTCCAGTCCCTTCAGGAACCAGTTTACCATCGGGTTAGCAAAAAGGGTCTTACCCCTGTTCCCTGGGAGGAAGGCGGAGACTGCCACCAGGTGAATCTTAATCGAGGAAGAGGACAGCCCCTGAAGTCTGAGATCTAAGAGGTAGTCAGGGGGACTGGGGCCTCCATCAGGGAAACCTCTCTTTGGAGAGCGCATGAAGGGCACACACCATGGGGGCGACCTACCAGTTAGGCCTCCTCTTTTTCTGAGGCAGCCAGGATTGGTGCCGAGGCCTGCGCAGTGCCGGAGAGGTGCACGAGTGTCCTGATGCCCCCCACACTGAGACCGGTGTGTTCTGAGATGCTGGTGCTGGTTGTAAGGCTGCCTCCATCAGTATGATTTTGAGGCACAATTCTCTCTCTCGCTTTGTGCATGGCTTGAATGTCTTGCAAATTTTGCAGGCCTCAGAAAGGTGAGCTTCTCTCAGGCACTTAAGACAGGCTCAGTGTGAATTGCCACAGGGCATGGGCCGTTGGCACTTCTTGCAAGATTTAAAGCCATAAGGCCTGGGCATGATGGGCTGCCGGGACCAACTTAACGCAGATAACTCTTAACCTAATTCAGATAACAAGTCTTAACAACTAATTAACTGATAACAGGAACAACAAACAATGAGAACTCCACTGAGTACCAGTAAGGTGTTTGCTAAGCAAGAGCTGAGGAACATTCCAACGACAACCACAGAGGTAAGAAGGAACTGAGAGGGTGGGGGGCCAGCAGGGGTATATATGGGTTGGTATACTCAGGGGTATATATGGGTTGGTATACTAACACCACTCGAGGGGGCTCCTTCCCGGCCCATTGGGTACTGCTGAGGGAAAAATCTCCGACGACGTGCACACACACCTACATGGAATGGACATGAACAATCACTCAAAGAAGAAACATTATTTAGCCTGGTACTATTTCAAACATTAAAAAACTGATACCATACACACTAAGTTCACTGGTTTTGTAACCAAACAGAAAAAGGAAAAAAAAAATCATATCTTAACAACCCCAAAAGAGAATCAACTCTGAAGCAGAAAGGCTCTTAAACTTTTTAGTGAGCCTAAAAGTAAAATGTCTATACACCTGCTTCCTAAACACTGCAGAGTGCCTTTAATCTAAAGACAAATACTGGGAGATTTAATAAATACTAGAAGCTATATTCAAGATATAGCAGATAGAAATAAGTAGGTGGCAAATAAAGTCAAAATTATTTTCAAGTTTTCAATTATTTTATTTTATCCCAAGATGTCACTATTTGTAGTTTTATGGAACTGAGTATCATAGTACTTCACATATTATAATAAACAGACTAATCTAGTCACTGTCCGATATTGTAGACCCTGTCTGAGGCATTTGGAATAAGCTTCCATTTTTCACAAAAGGTCACCGTGGTATATCTACTGCAGCTGATAGCCACTGGTTTAAGATTACCATAAATATTTGTTTAGATCTATGATTATGAGTAGTAGAATCTTTATAAACAGTTAAAGGAATTCCAAATATCAATCGGAAGGGAATGTCAATCTGTGTATATAGGTATTATTTCACGAATCTAAAACTGAAACATTCCAATTGGCTTACAATTCTTTCTTGAATATGGTACAAAGTGTGTTTACTAATTAAATGTCGTAAATTACACTAGTCTTTTTTAATTGCTAGAGTTTGTTAACCTAAAGATATAATGAAAAGCAAACGTTTCCATGGAAAACTTAAGAGGATGGGTAAAGGGAAACTTATCCTTTTATTTACAGATCACTGCTTAAAATACAGATTGGTAATGGCAATGTCATTAAAACCGGACATCTGTTTATACTTACATAAAATGAACTGATGGTCTGAATGCATCTTCTTTAGACAGATCCCTATATCACAATATCCTTGTTTGCAGTCTCAAAAGAGTCAAGATCCAAAAGTGCTCAACATCTATAACTCCTACTAAAATCAAAGGATGCTCAATACCTATCAGGACTAGGCCTGCTGGGAAAGCAGTATGGAGAATCTTTGTGAAAGGCACTTATTCCATGGGTCCGCTGGTAACAGCCCTGTTTCTTATCCCTTAATGCCAGCCCTGTTTGAAACCTGCCTAAACCCATTCTGCAAACTCCAGGTTGAGAGAAACCTCTCCACTGTTTGATAGCCAGATAATTTCACTGCCTAGTGTGGTCCATATAGCAATTTGCATTAAAACAGACTTCTAAACTTGAATATTCTAATATAGGTAGCTTAAAGTTTTCCATTGCCGATCTATAACTTTCTTCAGGATCTAAATCACTGGCCAGATAACCATCAAACCTGTATTGAAATACAACTAGATACTGAGGTCTCAGATCTATGTAAAATTCTTTATAAATTATATGTACATGCTTTCTCTAAACTTAAGCCCTAGAGCAAAGCAAAGTCATTGAACTGATTTATATGGTCTTGCTGAACACGCATTAATAATGTTAAAACTATACTACATGAAATGAACCAAAAAACAAAAACAAAAAAAAACCCAACAACCAGAAAACAAAGAAAAAGTATGGTTTCTTCAAACTGCAAACCTTAAGGACAATATCAAATTGCAGACAGAAAATTTAGTAATTTCCAATTTCATTTTGATTAGCAAAGAAAGCAAAAGGAAATAATTATTCTTAACTCCTGGAAATTTCACATATTTACATTTTTTATGTAGTCTACTATAGCAAACAGTGGCATAATAAACTTTATTTGACATACTATATTCAAATCCATTGGTCTGTCTTTCAAAAGTAATCGAAAATCACTTACCTCTAACTAGAGTTCTTTGAAGGTAGTATCCTCCTTAGATCCCCTATCATGGGTAGTGTCGCCTGCTGCAAGTTCCCTCAGGATCTGACTAGCAAGGTCTAAAAAATTTTACATTCCCTTCCACAAGCCCTATTAGCGCATGTGTGAACCTTTTTCATCTCTCTCTCATTGCTTTTTACCTAATCCTACTGAACCACCATCATCTGTGGATCAATGGAGGATACTACCTTCAGAGAATTCCATTTAGAAACAGGTGATTTTTCCCTTCTCCAAAAGCAAGTATCCTCCATATCTCCCCACTGTTGAAGACTACAGAGCTAAAACAACATCTGCTATAGATAAGAAATATAAAGGGAGGTGAATCAACTGCATATTTAAAATACACAATTATAAAAGAGCTCAAATAAATGGGGCAAAAATCACAAACCGCAACCATGTAACTACCTCAACACAAAATCTTAAAAACTAGTTTGTCTCATCACATAGTATTTGCTGAATATCAGTATCAATTGTAAAATGACAACTAATTTAAGAGCGACGAGGAGTCCTGTGGCACCTTATAGACTAACTGAAGTGTAGGAGCATAAGCTTTCGCGGGCAATGACATGCATCTGACGAAGTGGGTCTTTGCCCGCGAAAGCTTATGCTCCTACACTTCAGTTAGTCTATAAGGTGCCACAGGACTCCTCGTCGCTTTTGCAGATTCAGACTAACACGGCTACCCCTCTGATAACTAATTTAAGCTAATCTGAATATTTATCGTTAAATATTTAAGTGTTGAAGCTTTGTGTGTGCGCGCATATATATTTTATATATATAATTCCAGAATAATTTGAGACATTAACACACCACTCAAAATAAGAGCCAGGATGAACAGAATTATTAAAAACTGCATATATATCAGTGGTCACCAACCAGTAGATCAGGATCTACTGGTAGATCTTGGAGTCTCTGACAGGTGATCCTGACTATCAAGCACTGGCACTTCAGTTGCCCCTCCCCCCACTGTCATGCTGCTCTTGCCCTCTGCCTTGGAGCTTCCCCCCACCCCCGGAGCCTCCTGCTTGCTGTGTAGAGTGTGGGAGGGAGAAGGAGGCACTGATGTCAGGGTATCCCTCCTCCCTCCACTGCTGTACCCCATCTCCACACAGATAGAAGGGGTGGAGGGAGCTTGGCAATGCAAATCTGACACACACTCCTCCTCCCTCTCCCCTGCCCCCTTCCATCTCCCGATCCAACACATACGTGGGGGGTTGTTACTATATTTACTTTTTGCAAAGTGGGTTAGTTTGGTTTTTGACCGGTCTGTGCATGTCATTTCTTTCTTATGCTTAAATTTAATTCTTTGAGTAGTGAATTCTAAAATGCCTGGAGCAATTATCATGGCTGGAGCAATTATCCCTGTAGTATTTGCTGCTCCTGGAAGTGGTTGGCATGTCTGAGACAGGCAGAGCAGGGCTTCTCCACATGCTGTCCTTGCCTGCAGACACCACTCCTGCAGCTCCCATTGATCAATAATAGGGAACCGTGGCCAGAAGAATCTGTAAAGTCAGTGCCTGTAGATGAGGGGCAGCACATGGAGCCATGGATCCATTGCTGTAACATGCCAGCTGCTTTCAGGAATGGTACAGGGCCAGGGCAGGAATAAGCCTGCCTTAACTCCACCGCTCCACCACCCAGAAGCAGTCTCAGTTAAACGGTACCCAGCTAGAGCCTGAATCCCGAACCCCTTCCTGCATCCAATCTCCTGTTCCAGACTGGAGTCCCCCTCCACCCTAACTCATTCCCAGAGCTTGCACCCTGAAACACCTCCTGGACCCCAATCTGCCACCCTGAGCTAAGCCCAGAGACCCTCCCACACTCCCAATCCCTTGGCCCAAGACCAGAGCCTGCACCCCTACCCTTACCACAGCCTGGTGAGAGTGAATGAGGAAGGGGGATGGAGTAAGCAGGGTGAGGCGTTAGAAAATGGGTGGAGCAGGTGCAGGGCCTCAAAGAAGGGGCAGGAAGGAAATGGGCAAGAGTATTTGGGTTTGAAGTAGATCTTACATTGCACTTCAATTGAAAAAATGACCTTGTGGTTAAAAAGGTTGGAGACCACGGATATATATATATACACACACACACGCGCGCGCGGACTCCAACTTTCTAGACAGAATACACACACAAAGGCTCTACTCACTGCATCAATAAAAATACAAAAGGCAGAATTCCCTGCTTCTTGTGTTACTGAAAAATTCCTGAAATACACTTAAACAATGAAAGAGAAAGCCATTTAATACACTAATGTTTGCAACAT
This sequence comes from Pelodiscus sinensis, assembly GCF_049634645.1. Lineage (NCBI taxonomy): Eukaryota > Metazoa > Chordata > Testudines > Trionychidae > Pelodiscus > Pelodiscus sinensis. The sequence continues at coordinate 102,941,691 of NC_134714.1, forward strand.
CTTGAAACTGCAATTTCCAATGCACCTCCAGTTGGATATAAAGAAGCTCCATAAAATTTGGAAAAATGCTGAAAGGCATTCCGAAAATTTTCTTTACACAACTTTTTGAAGTTATATGATGACTGGTATTAAAAGCTTTAAACTATCAACTGCCCTAACTGAAAACAATGGTAGCTAATCTGGAAATAGCAGCTCTTTTGTTAAGAAATTAAAATAATTATATGAATGTTTTACAACAGTGTTAACTCCCTAAATGCACGGGAGAACATTAACATTTAAAAAGAAATTTAATGACCCCAATATTTGCCTTTTAAAAAAAATTTACTTTTTCTGGAAAACTTTAGTTGACTCATCTCCCAGCGTTTTTAATAATTCCATTAAGTATTTATTTTTAAAAACACAAGGTACAAAACAATATGCAAATTACTTTTCTTGTGGAAAGCAGGTAATTAAAAATTATTCCCTACATTTGCCAACACCATTAATGCCAGTGCAAAACTATTAATAAAGAAAACAAGAGGCATAATGGAATTTTTATCATTAAAATTACCAAATGTTTGTCAAATTCATAAGAGATGGATTATTTTTAAACTCTAAGTTATAAAAACCAACAAAGATTAAACTAGAAACCAAAATTCATTGCGTAGCTGTTCTGTTTTCACTAAGCCTTCCAACTATGCTGACAACATCTCATAAAAATGCTAATAAAATATCCCAGTCAATCAAAAGAACAAAAGATATGTAGGGTGAATACTGAAAATTCTAGCAGAAAGAAAATAATGAATTATTTTAACCTCAAGACAATAATTGTATCTCCCCTCCCCTTATACATGCACCAGTAGGACTCATTGAAGGGTTAAAAAAAAATCTTCTAGAACTTGCTAGCTGGTTCACTGCACAAAGACGAACACCCCAAGATGGAGTATCTAGGATGATACTTACCATGTAAGAAATTATACCACTGTCGCACTACGTATTCTATGTATGTATAGACGTACTAGCTGTCAGCATAATAGTACACACCACGCTAGCAAATGCCTGGTTGGAGCCATACGGCCTGATGACCAATGGAATATCCAGGTAAGTGTCAATTCTCCAGCTCTCATAGCCACATTCTAGACATCTTACATAGTCCTTCAGTTTGCCTTGATATAGTTGATTTATGAGATCAGCCTAAAACAAATGAAGAGATTTATTTTGGCATAGTTTGAAACAACTTCTAAACAAGGCATAGCACATAATATTCCCTTTCTTTAGTTTCACACGGACATCTTTTTTTTCCTTACAATTGCAGAGGGATAAACCATAATTATATATTAAGCATACAAAACGTTAACAATATAAATTTTATAATCACGAATGCACATGCTATTGGGCAATAAAATGTTTTGAGAATTCTTGCTCTCTCAAATGTTTACTTTAGAGCAGTATTTTATCATGTTGATTTCCATTTTCAACATATAAAGCAGCACTGTAAAATAAACATTTTACAACATTGTTATTACTTATTGTTTAATCACCATTATATTAGCTGATATAATATTATATGGGTGGTTGGTCAGGAGAAGGTACTATAAGTCTTCTCCAACTCCACACTAATGATGGCCCCCAAATGAGCGAGTATGCTCTCTGCATATCCATAGTATGCAGCAATTTTCTGGCCATGGCCTTTCCTGTTTCAACTAGGGCAGGGAAAAGAAAGCTGCACAGAGCCATGATGGCTAAAGAGTACTTCTAGGGACGTCTCCCATGGTGTGGAACCCCTAAGTTGGCCAGTTATGCTAGCTTTCTGAGTACAAATCAAGAATGAGGATCCAGCCCACTGTCATCAGAATGTAAGACTTTTACATACACATTAGTTAAAGTAATAAAATCTGTAAACCATAGCTTTAAAGGGGGTTTCCTTTAAATAACTGATATTTATAACTAACTCCAGCTTAAAGATTTGCCAGAAATATATACTTAATTTTTAGCTGATTGAAAAAAGTTTTAAAACTTTTGAAAAATAATACTCTTCATAAATAAATCTAAAAAAAACCCCAACCCCATCACACTTAAATCATCTCATAGGTCTATGACTGCCTCGAACAAAGACATTTGAACAAATTTTCAACTGCCTTGCAATTACCACAGGACTGCATTTAGAAGTCAGAGTTAAACAAGCTTTCCCCCAACATTCTTTCCATGCAAAATTAAGTGTTATGATATTATTACCTGCTCAGTTTGCTTCCACTTCTGTTCCAAAGCATCAAACATGACTCTACAAAGCTCTTGTACATCATGCTGCTGCCATGCTGGCATAAAGTAAAATTAATCTCATCAGTGAAAATGGAAAAAAAAGCATCATTTACACCCTTCTAATATCTTCTGTAACAGTTATATACTTTTAAAATAAATCAGTTAGCTTTAAGGGTACTGTCCAAGGTCTATGCTTAAGATATGATTTACCATAAAAACTACCCACGTAGGGCTTAAGTTATTCTAAAATCATAAAATGAGGAAAATTCAAATACATCTTGTCTAAGTTGTACATATGACTATACACACATACAAGTATGAATATACAAGTAAACAACATGGGGGTCCTTGTCTGCTAAGTTACAGTTTAAGACGGTGCTGATAGGAGTCTGGCCAGTGGGCGGGGGCAAGGTGCAAGTGGGGGTCTGGCCAGGGGGAAGAGTGCTGGTGGGGGCGGGGGCAGAGTACTCATGAGGGTCTGAGCAGGGGACAGGTTGCTGGTGGGGGCTGGGGCAGGGACAGCTTGGCCAGTACCTGGAGATCTCGCAGTGTGCATGCTGCTCCTCCCCTCCCCAAAAGAGCCAGTGTGCTTCCTAAGATGCTGGACCTGGCACACAGCTGTGGACTTCCTTCCCCAAGCTACCTGCTTTCCTTCTTGCATGCCAGATCCGATTTCTCAAGAAGCGTGCCTACTGCTCCTCCCCAAAACAGCCAGCATACTTCCTGAGAAGTTGGAGCTGATGTGCAACCGGGAATTGCTCCTCCCCCTGCAGGATTGAAGGCAGGCAAGCAATAGAGGGAAGGAAGTCCCCAGCTGTGTGCCAGATCCAGCTTTTCAGGAAGCCTGCCAGCTGTTTTGGGAAGGGAGGAGCAGTGTGCATGATTGCTGAGATGCCAGATCTGATGTGTAGCTGGGGACTCTCTTCCCCCATGCCATTTTCCCAGGAGAATGTGCCAGCAGGCTCCTCCTTGGGGGTGGGAGGGAATAAGGCGGTGGGCTGAAACACCTCGTGATTGACTGGTTGTGCCCCCAAAAATCAACTAGTCAATCGGGTTGGTGACCACAGGTTTAAGGCAAATGAAGTCTCATGTCATGTCATGTCATGGCAGGATAAGTGAAAAAGTGGCATATCAGCAGGGCACAGGGCAGAATCATATTGTTCAAATGACCAACTGTGCATCCCCAAATTAAATTAATGACGTTTAACTTTAACTTTTGTATTTCTAGGTTCACTTGTTTTTTGAAACAGCTACATCATCTTTTTTAAAGGGGTTTTATTTTAAATAACTGATATTTATAACTAATTCCAGCTTAAAGAAATATATACTTAATTTTTATCTGCTTCAAAAAGTTTAAAAATAATTTGAGGGAAACTAAAATTGAAATTCCCAAGCAAAAAAAATTGTAACAATCAGTTTGATGCTCTCAAGCTTTCTTGAAAGTTTGAATTCAATTATGATCAGAGTCTGTAGTGAAGAAATCTAAGATTATTTTTCATTCGGTGATTTTACACTACAAAACAAAAAACAGTTTTAAAAACTAAGTGTCCATTTAAACTATTCTACTGGAACTTGGATTTAGGCTCTTCTTTAAAATGGTATGAACAGAGATCTTTTTTACACCATCAATATCCATTTAGTGCCATTATATGTGCCTTTGAGTAATAACTGGAAAACAACAAAATCATGCTAAATTTTCCACATAAAAGTTAAAATAAAAAATTACCCTCACTACTATCCCATCCAAAGCTCCGTGTAACATCTGTTGTTTCAATTGCTCTTTTTTTGCTAGTCTGCAATAAAACAAACAGTCTTTGAAGCTGGTAAGGGATGCTCATCACTGCATCTTCTTCAGATTCTTCAAATTCCCATCTATTAACAAAGAAAACATTGCCCTTAAAAGTATGCTAAGTTATAAGAGCAACTGTTTGACGTAGCTTAATGAGAATGAAAATGTTCTCCAGGTTTCATATCAACTAAAACTAACCATAGTTTACAAAAATGTATAAAATAAAATGTCAATCATTTCAGAATCACTGATTTGGCTGCTGCTAACATGGACACAAGCAACACTTAGGCTTACAGCTTTTACAGATACTGTTCAACACCGTGGTTGGTTGGTTTTTTATAGCTTAATGTTTACAATACATTTTTAAGCACCTAAATGATAACGGTGATAAAGAAATAGCCAACATGGACTATCAAGAACATATCATGCAAATAACTATTCTCCTCCTTTGACAGGGTTACTGGCCTAGTAGTTAGGGGGAAAGCTATAGATACAATTTATCTTCATTTTATCTTCATTTTAGCAAAGTTTTTGATCACGTGTCCTTGAAAGCAAACCAGGAAAATGTAGTCTAAAGGAAATTACACAGTAGGTGCATAACTGGCTGAAAAACATTACTCAAAGGAGTAATTATTAATACTCTGTCAGACATAGGATATACGTTGTGAATCCTTCAGGCACAGAAGAGAGGAAATTACCTTGTGTAATAACAATGGTTCAAGATGTGTGTCCTTATGGGTGTTCCACTGTAGGTGTCTGTGTGCCCCTGGTCTGAGATTTTTGGTAGTGGCGTCCCCTAAGCCCACGCATGTGATCTCCCTCCTTCGTGATGTGCCTCGAGGCTATCTAGCATTGCATGGGTAAAAGTCCCTCACTTCCTTCTTGACTGAAAAGCCCTGAACTTTGAAGTAGAGAGGAGGAGCGTGGGTTGTGGAGCACCCATAGAGACACATCTCGAACCATCGTTACTGAACAAGTCAAGTAACTTCCTCTTCTTCGCACAGTGTCCCTATGGGTACTCCACTGTAGGGGACTCCAAGCAGTACTCAACACTGGAAGCTGGGACTTTGGAGTGGAGTCTGTTACTACACAGAGTACTGTGGAGTCAAAAATGGTGTTGGAGGGAGCCAGTTTAAAAACCAGCTCCCCTTCACGGACCAGTTGCCTGTCGCCCCATGCTGCAGCACTGGATCCCAGGTGATTCCGGGTACCTGGATGTGCTCAGTAGCAGGGCCATAGTACCATGTGAGGGGGATTGAGGTTCTTCCCCACACAAGGTCTCCAGGGTACCAGAGTTCATGAAGTACCCTGGGTTCACTCAGTATCACAGATGGAACTTTATCAGTACCAATGGTTGAGATGGTGCAAAGCATTCCTAGATGAGAGCTTTCTTGTGCCGGGTGCTGAAAATTGTCAGTGCAGCACTTTTAGAGATAGTACAGTAACTCTTTTTCCATGGGTACCAAGACCACAGGTCTCCAGGATACTAGAGTTCATGGGTTACCCTGGGCTCACTTAGTACTACAGAGGATTGTTAGCAGTACACTGTCAGTACCAATGTTTGGGAAAGTGCAGAACACTACCTAGCTGGGAGTTCTGTCACACCTGGTATTAAAAGTTTTCACAGACAATACGGTACTGTTTCTTTAACACTGCCTCAGAGCCTGATTACCTCTGGCTTCTCAGGTGATATGCAGCCCATACTGCAAAGCAGGGGTGGGGGTGGTGGGAGGCCCTTCTAGTACAGTGCTTCAGAGTTAGGTATGAATATGGAGGTGGCAGCTTTGGAGAGCATCCCCTGGCTGCCAATCACTCAGAGCTTGTTTTTAGCAGCCTTTACAAAAGAAGTCTGCTGTGTGTGTTTGTTTGTTTTTTTTAAAAAGATTCTACCCCCCATTGAAGTTAAAGGCTCTGGGGATGATTTGTTAGAGTGTCCCCTGGAGACTGAAGTGCCTTCTTCCTAAGAAGGAGTTTTAAACTATAGCTCCCAGTTCCTGAGACTGCCATTTTAGGTAGTGGCTTCAGAGAGGTAGCCCAGTTAGTCTGTAACTAGAAAAACTTAAACACGAGGGCTATATCTACACTCGCAGCTTCTTGCGCGAGTAATACGCAAATCAGGCTAAGCGTGGACTATTGCCGAGCCTCATTTGCATACCTAATGAGCCACCATTTTTTTCAGAAGAAGCTCTTGTGCAAGAAGCCGCGAGTGTAGACATAGTTTTTAAAGTGCTGCTAGACTACTTGGCTAACAAAACACATAGCTGGTATCATGAGCTTTCAAGGGTGCAACCTGCTTCTTCAGATGCATTAAAAGTCTAGTTCCAAACCAAATCAGGGACTGGAGGAAGAGAAGGAAGGGAAAAAAACATTAAATTAGAGTGTTCATATTACATGAAGCAGAGAGAGAAGGTACAAATTATTCTTAAGTACCCATTATTTGGTTTTTTAAGTCACTGGAATGTGGAAGGTAGTGTGCTAGTCAAGTAATGTCTTTATTCATACCTTTGTGATAACTTCATTTACAGGTTTGGGACCTAAGTGCCAATGCTTCCCGGTGTATTTGGCTTGTGGAATTGGCCTGAAACAACACAGGTGACTGAGATCCATTCATAAGTGCCCTGTGCGGCCAAAGGCTATAGAGAAGGAAGTGAGGGGCTTCCCTGGTGAAGTGTTAAATTGCCTTGAGGCAGAGAACATGCTAGGGCTCAACTGCTACCAAAAACCTACAATTAGAGGTGCAACATACACTACAGTGGAACACCCATAGGGACACTAATAGAAGATAGAAAGGTAAGGGGCTTTGGTAAAGGGCTTCAATAAAGAGAATTGTGATGCTTGTTTTTCACGTCAAATGAAGGAAAGGGTAAGAATTAATGGGCCTAATTTGCTGCAAGAAATATTTATTAGACACTAGACAAAATTTTCAAACTATAAAGGACAGTTAAGGCCTTATCTCCACTGGCACATTCTGTTGAAGAAAACTGCCTTTGGATGACAAAAACCTGAGTATCCACATAACAGCATAGCAGGTATCACGATATAAACCTGTTTTTCGTGACAGAAAAACTCTACTGCCACGAGGGATTTTGTCTGTATGCTGTCAACAATCATGCAGTATGTACCAGGCAGGTTTCCTGTAGAGTTTATTGCACTCCAGAATGTATTTCACAATGCCTCTTCAGCCATTGTGAACTAGGGATGTTAAGGACTCGACTATTTGATAAACAAATGCTTATTGGATAGTCAACAGGATAGTTGACTAGTTGCTCCCCCACACCTTGCTGCCTCTATCAGACAGAGGTAGCAAAGGCGGTTGGGGGAGGGAGAAGCGCACTTCAAAGCAGCAGTGCAGCAGGGAGCCTGGGCTCTATACAGTACTGCTGCTTTGAAACACCATGGTGCTGTTTCAAAGGGGCAGTGTTGCAGGGAGCTCGAGGTCAGCTGGAGTCCCCAGCTGACCTGGGCACTCTGCAGCACTAAACCCAGGATCAGCTGTGCGGTGCTGCCCCTTTGAAACACCATGGCAGCATTTCAAAAGGGCAGCACCGCCCTACAGACTAATTGAATAGTCAATGCAAAACTGCATCGACTATTGGATTAGTGAAATATTTAACATTTTTACTTTGAACTCGGCTGCCTTAGAGATACATAAATGTTTACAAGTAAAGACATGCTCCCCTCCCACCTGCAAACTCTAGGCAGTTTAAACATATTTCCTGTGGCACATTGTGTGGTGGTCTTTATGGCATCTTTTCAAGAGAACAGAGATGGCAGCTCTAGACCCAAATGCTCTCCCGCTTGGAACAATGCAGATCTTTCACATCTGACTGGTGTGCGGGACAAAGATTTGGTGCAACCGGAATTGTAAGTAACCTGTAAAAACTGGGACATCTACAGTCTCAATTCTTGAGCCCTGTGTACCAAGGGATATGAGCAAGACACCTTACAATGCACAGCCAAGATTAAGGAACTCCGTTAGGCCTATCACAAGGCAGAGAAGGCAAACAGCCAGTTTGGTGCTGCACCTAAAACATGACTGTTTTATAAATAACTGGGCAGAATTCTGGGTGGGGCCCAATGACCAAACCCAAAGACATTGTGAATAGTTCTCAGAAAAGAGCCAGAAATACTTTCCCAGATAGACAAGTTGATGAGAGCCAGGAGGTAAGGGTCAATCCAGTGTCAACCTGTGTGCCCAGCAGTGAGGAACTGTTCTCAAATGATGTTTGTGAGAATGTCTCATTGTTGAAGAGACAACGCATGTTAAAATGAAGGAAGACACGCAGGACAGACTGCTCTGCAGGTGGGCAGGGCTGGTGTCTGAAAGGGTGGCAGCTATGCAGGATGGGATAGAGGTGGTGACTTGGTGAGCAGTTGCTGTGCAGGTGGACTGGATTGAAGGCTGAGCAGGCAGTGGCCATGCAAGGTGGGACCGAGGTTGTCCCTCAGTGAGCAGTTGCTGTGCAGGCGGGGCAGGTTGGGGGCTGAGTGGAAGGTGACCACCGGCAGCCATGCAGGATGACCAAAGGCTGTACTTCACTATGGCCAAACGTAGCATTGATGCAGGCACAGATAGCAATAGACTCTTCCTGGGAAATAGTGTCCAAGATTGGCCTGATGTACATATTAATTGTGTCACGGAGATTCCATGGCAGGGTTGCCTTTCCCTACCCTTCTTGTACAACACTTTGCTAAACTAGCCCTCAATGTGTGCTGCTGGAACCAAAGCAGCACACAGTTTGGCTGCATAAGGAGAAGGGAGCCTCCCACTCACCTCCAAAAGCTCAGCCCAGGCTTGCTTGTTACCCTTGAGCAGGGATGTGTCAGCGATTGCAGCCTGCACCCAAGTGTAGGAAAATTAAAAATTGCTTTATGTACAACTGCTGCACAACCCAGGTCTGTACTTTCTTGGAGAGTCAATCTAACCCCATCCCCCACACACACTTCATGCCCAATTTAAAAAAAACAACTCACTATGATAAAAGTGTCTGCAGAGATCTGCCTACCTCCAGGATGATCCAACATAGTGGGAATTTATTTCCAGGGCTGTCCATTCCAGACAACTGTAACAATTTTTATCATAGAAAAGTATTGCAGGGTGCCCAACCTGCGGCTCTTCAAAGAAAAAATTGCATGGGACGCTTGCACAGACTTACAACTCTCTCCCCCCCCCCCCCCCCCCCGTCTCTTTGCACTGTATCCACCACTATTTTGGGTCTTCATCTGTAACAGGTTGGCCACCCCTGCACTATTGTTAATAGTAACTTTTTCATTCTGGACCTTGAGAAGTCAACCATCTTGGTCACCATCAGACAGAGTATGCCAGCTAAGAAAAAAAGCCAGGGGCGCGTGATGATCTGATGAAAGAAAAACTTAAAGAACAACAAATAGTCTTTCAGCACCATCGACTAACAAAAGTGTAGATGGGATCATGAGCTTCCATGGGCACAACCACTTCTTCAGATAAAGTATTGCTGAGTCACTCCACTGCTCAGTCAGAGAAAAGAGAACAGAGATGAGCTATGGAGAGAACTAGGAAGATGGAGCAAAGAGAACACAGATGGCACCAGACACAAGATAGGGATAGGAAACCACTGAATGCATGATCCAGCTCACTCAGAACCAAAATGACAGCCTATGGAGTATAATACTCATGAACAATAAGAAAGACCATAACCTAAGGCTCCCCCATCATAACTTTTCCCAGCAGCCATGCCTCTATTACTCCCCCTCTCTCCACACATGGCTGCAAAGGTGCAATTCTGGCCCAAAAGCAACAATCCAACGACCAATCTCAGGCCTTCCATAGCCAAATGATGCATCAATTCAGCACTCTCTAATTCTGATTAATCCAAATCCGATAAGTCATCGTTGTCATCTGCTAGTAGGTCCATAATTAGGTATGGTACAATGCACAAGGTCTTCTGTACAGTGTTGGTAAGGGCCAGAAAGCTGGGATCCATGTTCTCTCACCACGACTGCTTGAGTTGGCACAAAATCCAGAAATCCCCAGGGATGTCTGGAAAGAAGAGAGATGGCTGATGGGACGTTTCTCATGTTCCCATCATTCTTAGCACTGTATTGCACGTTCCTGTAGAGTGTGAAGGTGACACTAGGCCCTATGGGATGCATGCCCACAATGCTTTGCTCTGTCAACGAGGGAGCTGCAGATGTGGCCACAAGTTGTCAACAGCAGGTACCAAAACACGGTTTGGAAGGTTTCCAGTTTTGGCGACTTCTGCCAGTCAACAGCACTTTCCATCACCAAAACTTACCAGTGTACACACAGCCTCAGTACTTAAACCAGTTACAAAGGGAGGCTGTGATTGCATTTTAATTAAAAGTATGCATTTAATATTTATGATACTCAGGCCATTTTTTAAAAAGCCTGCATTACAAATGAAATTACTGTACGTCATTAAAAAATTTGCAAAATAATTTATAATTTGCTTTAAATAGATTTCAAAAGACATGAAAATGTATACACGTTATAATAAAAAAGCCAAAAGAGAACAGTTACCTATTTCCGTAACTGGTGTTCGAGATGTGCTGCTCTTTCCCCTTCAACCCAGGTGTGTGTATGCTCGCCACATGAAACAGTGCCGGAAGATTTTCCCTCGGCAGTACCCATAGAGGACCAAGATCAGTGGCCTCTGGAGTGGTGTGCACATGCTGGGTTATACAGGGCGCTCCCAGGCTCCTCCCTCCTCAGTTTCTTTTGCTGGGGGCCTCTGACAGAGGGGAAATAGGGTGGGAGGTTGAATGGACATGAGCAACACATCTTGATGAACACCAGTTACAGAAACATATTTTCTTTGAGTGCTTGCTCATATCCATTCAACATAAGTAACTGTAAAGCAGTATCTGTGGAGGTGGGAAGGAGACTCAAGAACATGTGAATTGCCACATCGCTCTACCACAAGTCACATTGTTCCTAGCATAATGTGTAATTGCATACTGAGCTGCAATGGTGTGCACTAAGGACCATGTTTCAGCATGACAGATTACCTGGATAGGGGACATTTGCTATAAAGGCAGCAGATGAGGCCTGGGCTCTGGTTGAATGAGATCTGACCATGTGTCGGGCTGGAATACCTGCTAATTCATATCACATGCGTATGCAGGTGGTGATCCATGTGGATATTCTCTAGGATATCAGGTGGCCTTTCATCCTATCCTCGTAGGCCACAAGCAGCTATGTGGAAACTCATGGAAGGGCTTTGTTCTGTCATGTTTCATCTGGAGGGCCATCCTGAAATCTAGAGCTTGAAGACTTCTTTCCTCATTAGTTGTATGAGGCTTTGGGTAGAAGACTGGAAGGAAGATGTCCTGGCCCCTATGAAATGCCGAGACCACCTTCAGGAGAGCAGATGGGTACAGCCAAAGTTGCACCTTTATCCTTGAAGATGGCATAAAGTGACTCCAATTTTAGCACATGGAGTTTGGAGAGTCTTCTGGCTGACCATGGCAGTGAGAAAAAGAGGAAGTTACTCACCTTGTGCAGTAATGATGGTTCTTCAAGATATCTCCCCTTGTGGGTGTTCCACTCAGGTATGGTGTGTCCTTGCGCCAACTATCGGAGATTTTTAGCCTACCACTGCCTTCCTGCATTGTGCGCGTACAGTTGTCATCTCATGCTGTTTTCTTCCATTAGCTGCATGCACAGCACAGGTCCGCTCCGTTTCTTTTCTACAAGAAATCCTCTAATGGACTCTACAGTAACACGGAAGAAGGGAGGGTAATGGAGCACCCACAGGGATACACATCTTGAAGAACCATCATTACTGCACAAGGTGAGTAACTTCCTCTTCTCCTTCAAGTAGTATCCTTGTGGGTGCTCCACTCAGGTGACTAAAGAGCAGTAGCTGCCACCTGAGGAAGTGGGCGTTGGAGTCATATATGAGAGGAGGCAAGAATGGCATTGCTCATAGAGATGGTTGGTATCAGTCCTTGCTGAAGTGCATCATGTTGGGCAAAGGTGTGATGCAAGGACCATGTGGCTGTTCTGCAAATGTCAGTCAGGGGCACATTATGCAGAAAGGCAAACAGTGCAGCCATTAGTCACGTGGAATGCGCTGTGACCATCTGAGGTGGACACTTCTTTCGAACTCTATAACGTATTTATACAGTTCAATTTCCACTTTGAATATGTTGTGCAAAGACAACTGTTCCTTTGTAGGGACCGAAAATGGAAATAAATAGTCTATTTGACCTCCTCGATTGTTTAGTCCAGTCTATGTAGAACACCACTGCCCGTCTTGCATCCAAGGTATGTAATATTGCCTCTCTGGAGGAATTGTGTGGTTTAGGGCAGTAGATGGTTAATAAATGGGTTCATCAATGTGGAATGCAGAGATAACTTTTGCCAAGAATTTTGGGTGGGGCCTGAGCATGATTTGGCTTTGGAGAAGATAGTATAGGGTGGGTCCGCCAAAAGGGCTTTGATCTCTCCTACCCACCTGGCAGATGCGATCACAACCAGAAAAGACATTCATGGCCAAGTGTTGTAATGATGTGTTTGCCAGTGGTTTGAAAGGAGGCCTCGTTAGTGTGCCCAATACAAGATGGTACAGGTGGATGTATGCACAGACATGTTTTACATAACTACCAAGCAATTCCTGGCGGGCCTGGCAAAGAGAGACAACATTCACCAGTTCATGGAAAACGGTGATGGCTGACAGATGGACTCATGGTGCTGAAGAGGCCCTTTCACCAAGGTCCCTGAAGTATTCTAGTACAGTAAGTATCGGGGTGATATTGGGTTAAAGATGACATTGACTGCACCATTCCTGAAACTGTCCCCATTTATTTTGGTAGGTATACCTTGTTGTGAAATGGTGGCTGCTGAGGAGGACCTGCTTTACTCTGAGAACAGGTAAGTTCTTCATTCTGGAACCACGGAAAAGCCAGGTGGTGAACTTGAGTGCTCAAGGGGTCACGCATGGTGTTGGGTCAGCAGGTAGGTGTGTGCGTGGGGGGGGGGGGGATTATGGGGAGGGGAATGGGGTTGGTATTTGAGAGGTGATGTAGGTATTGAAACCATGGCTGTCTTGGCTAATAAACAGTGATCAGAATGACCCTTGTGCAATCCGCATGTATCTTATGGATAAGCCTTGAGAGACCAGGGGAATTGGTGGGAATGCATACAGGAGAGGAGCCATCCTTGGTACTGTAACGGCCTCTCCTGCAGAATGCTTGGCCTGACGAGCTCTGGGACAGAAGTGGTGGCATGTGCACTTGGTTGGTATCGCAAAAAAGTCTATCACCAGGAATCCCCATTATCAGAATAAGCTCCCACTTGTTATGCTCAGAAAAATGCCTGCTCAGATGATCTGCCATGGTGTTCTTCTGGCCTGGTATGTACATTACCGCCAGCATGATGTTTTTCATGCACCAGTTCCAACACCAGATCACTTCAGCACTTAGAGAGTGTGATCAGGCACCCCCCCCCCCCCCCCCGATGGTCAATGCAGAATGCACGTGGTATGTTGTCTGTGAGGACACATATGGTCTGGCCTCAGATGAGCGAAAGAAAATGCAGGCAGGCACTGTAAACTGCCCTAAGCTCCAGTTTATTGATATGTAACCTCATTCTGCCATGGACCATCTGATGCCTGCAGTGGGCACTGCATCCTACGAGTGATGCCTCCGTATCTATTACAGTGAAAGGGCACTCTGGTGAGGAGGTTGTATGGACAGGTCCACCATCGCAATGAAGACAGCACTAGCGCCAGAAGTGTGACTCATTTGGCAAAGCGGTGTTAGTTGTGGATGCAGAATGATGCCAACCATGCCTGCAGACAGCACATGTGGAGTCTGGCAAGTTGCACCATGAAAGTGGTAAGACACCATATGGCCTAAAATTTGAAGGCATGTGTGAACAGTTGTAAAGGGAGGATGAAGTACAGTGTCTATGATAAGAGCATATAGCTTGAAACTGATACAGAGAAAGAGAGGCCCGGGTTGCCACCGCAATTACAAATGATACATATTAGAGGAATATGATCACACCCTGCCTTCTGAGGAACGCAATCTCCACTGCCTGAATCTTGGAAAATACACGTGGTGTTGTGGACAGTCCAAAGGGAAGGACTTGATACTGATGGTGGTTGCTGTTTACCGTAGACCTGAGAAGCCTCCTGTGGGAAGGGTGAAAGGTTACATGGAAGTATGCATGGCGAAGGTTAACAGCTGAGAACCTCCCCCTCGTCCAATGCAGGTATGATGGTTCCTAAAGTCACCATCCTGAATTTATAGTTATGAACGATACTGGTTGAGTTTCCTGAGATCTAAAATGATCTCCAGCCTCCCGTCTTCTTGGAAATAAGGAAACAGTTTGAATAAAACCCTCTCCTGTAGGATTCAGGAGAACCTGCTCTATGGCCCCCAAGCTGAGTAGTTTTTGTATGTCTGCTTGTAGAGAGGGGTTGGGGAGGGGACACAGAAGTGAAGAGGATTTTATAGCCCATTTTGATGTCTCAAGGACCTACTGGTCTATAGTAATTAAGGCCCACTGATGGTAAAAAGGGCCTCAGGTGGCGGTGGACTATGTACAAAGTTTGCATCTCTTAGACCCTCGATTACACCTTCAGACTCCGGTTTTGCTACCACCGGTTGAAGGGCAGTTGAGCAGTGTTCCCTCTAAGCTGCATAGTAGCACAGCTTCACAGGTGACTGATCAGCCCTGCATAGTCAGAGGCTCAGAGCTCCACGCACAGAGTTGACTGACTGAGCGGGGCTGATTAATCTCCAGTGAAGCTGTGCTACCCTGCAGCTTTGTAGGAACACTGGTGCTGAGCCCTTCTCCTATTAAGTCATTGTCTGGACTTCTGGTTGAATGGCTTCTGTGGGTGCCTCTGGTAGGAGCCATCTTGAGATCTCTGATAAGGAGTGTACCTTCTTCTCTTGTTAGGCAATGTGTACATGCCTAATGTCCAGAGGGTGGTGCAAGAGTCCTTCACTGAGCGAAGGACCTCATCCGTTTTTGCAGCAAGAGCTGATTCTTGTCAAAAGGAAGGTCCTCTACCTTTGTTTACAACTCGCATGGGATTCCGGATGATTGTAGCCATGAGAAGTGTGAAGCAAAATGACTGCCATTGCTATCACTCTGGCTACCGTGTCTGCTACATCCATTGACACCTGTAAAGCCATTCAGGCAATTGATTGACCCTCCTTTGTAACGACTGGAGTTGCAGTCTCTTTAGTTCAGGAAAAAGATTTAAGAGCTCCTGCAGCCTGGTATAGTTTGCATGACTGTAATTAGCAAAAAGGGCAGTATAATTTGAAATGTGAAATTGCAGAGGGGTGGAGGAGTATACTTTCCTCCCAAAAAAGTCCAGTTGCTTATGCTCTTTGTCTTGGGGCACACATTTGAATTGTGGTTGTCTGGAATAGTGGTGGAAAGAATTGACCACCAATGAATTCAACTGCAGGTAGGAGAAAAGAAAATCCATCTCCTTAGCCGGGACAAAATATTTTCTATTCACCCTGTGGTTAGTGAGTGGTAGGGAGAAGGTAGAGGCTGGTGTCTGCCATATGGTTTCAGCTGGCTCCATAAGGGCTTTGTCAACTGGCAGGGTTATTTTGGAAGAGGTGGTGGGCTGTAAAATTTTAAGCAATTTATGCTGTTTCTCTTGTACTTCCTGCAGCACGATATCTTGGGATTGTGCTACCCTTTTGAATGTTTCAGGTCATCTGCAGGGAGAGAGGAAGACGGGAAAACAGCTTCATTTGGAGACAAAGACTGTGGTACTGGAGAGTGGCTATCAATCCAATTGGAGTAAGTCATCCTCCTCGTCCGTGGGATCTACTTGGGTAGTCACCAAAGGTGACCATGGAGGGTGGGCCAGTGATGATTATGTGGTAGTAGGAGAAGACTGCATTGTTGTGTGCGCTGGGGTCGCTGCTGACTCCCCTCATGATTGGTGCCAGTGGGAGGAGTGAGTACAGTACTGGTTCCACAGTCCCCAGGGAGGCCATTAGGGTTATTGCTGCAGTGGCTAAGGCCACAGTTGGCTAAACCAGGGGTTCTATGGAGGATGAGGTGATGGCTGGTGCCTAGTTGAGCACCAAGATGCTACTGAACAGGTTGGTGATGAGTGTTGGGAGGAGAATCTGCTCCCATGGCCAGTGTTAAGTCCTATGCCTGGAGAAGATAACATGAGTGAAAAAGAAGAAGTTACTCACCTTGGCACAGTAATGATGGTTCTTCGAGATGAGTGTCCCCATGGGTGCGCCACTGTAGGTGTTGGACTTTCAATAGCTGTCAGCAAGACTGCACATGAGCATTCAACATCTCACGCTATTCACATCCTTTGCTCACCGCGTGCGGTCCGGCTCCCGCCAGTTCCTCTCACCGCTTGGTTACCTGCGACGAGAAAGACAGAACCAAGGCTCTGGAATGGGGAGGAGGCGGGAGGTGGAGCACCCACAGGAACACACATCTCGAAGAACCATCATTACTGTACCAAGGTGAGGAGCTACTTCTTCTTTTAGTGGTGTCCCCATGGGTGCTCCACTGTAGGGGACTACATGGCAGTACTCAGAATGCGATCCCGAGTCAAGGTTTATCAGTAACAGTACTGCGGAAGCCAAAATGGAATTAGAGGCCAAGTGTTGTACAATATAGCATTACATGACCATGTAGCAGCTCGACAGATATCATGCAACGGGACCCCTCATATGAAGGCCATTGATGTAGCCGTTGCTTTCGTAAAGTGGGCTTTTGGTTGGGGTTGAAGAAATTTGTTACAAATGGAATAGCAAGTAGTGATGCATGTTACTATGAGTCTCGTTGAGCTGATAAGGTTTTGCCTTTGGATCGGTCTGTCATTGATACTATTAAGTGGTCTGTTTCTGTCAATGTAAAAGATAATTGCTCAACATACGTTAAGTGTATGGAGGAAAGCTTCTCGTGAAGAGGCATGAGGTTTCAGGCAGAACAAGGGAAGTACAATTGGTTCGTTGATATGGAACTTGGAACAAACTTTGGGAATAAAGGCAGAATGGGCCCATAATATCACCAAATAGTTGGTGAACAACATAAATGGTGGTGTTTCCATCAGAGCTGACAGCTCACTAACTGTGTGTGCAGATGTAATCACCAATAGAAAAACCAATTTCACAGTGAACATGTGGAGAGATATCGTGGCCAATGGCTCGAAGGGGGAATACATTAGGGTATCCAACACGAAGTCCAAGTTCCAAGAGGGTGGTGGCAGTCTACTTGGGGGATTGACAAATATCAATCCTTTTATAAATCTTTTAGTGATTGGGTGAGCAAACACCAACACCCCCTCTACAGAATGATGGAAAGCACTGACTGCTGCTAAATGCACTTTCAAAGAAGAAACAGAAAGGCCCATTTGTTCCAGCTGAAAGATGTAATTGAGGATCTGGTGTAGGAGTGAGGCATATGGGTCAATCTGGTTATAGGTGCACCAGACCACAAATCTCCTCCACTTAGCTAGGTAAGTCATTTGGGTAAACTCCCTTCTACTATGCACTAAGACCACTTTTAGTTGCTCTGAACAGAGATCTTCAGATGCTTTGAACCAGCTAGGAGCCATGCTGTTAAATGTAGGGTCTCTGGTCTCAGATGAAAGAGAGCTGCGGTTCTGAAAGAGCAGGTCTGGTGGGGGTGGGGGTGGGGCGCAGAGGAGAGAAGACAATAAGATGGTTGTAAGGACATTCGGCGCAGGAATGGGTACCACGGTTGTCTCGCCCATGCCAGAGTTATGAGAATTACTCGTCCTGAATCTGTGTTCATTTTCTCTAGAACTCTGCATATGAGCAGTCGGGGGAAAGGCGTAGAGAGTAGGGTGTCTTCCAGCTGATCGGGAATGAGTCCCCCAGCAATCCCTTCCCAATGCCTGCCCTGGAACAATAGTGGTGACATTTTGAGTTGTCGTAGGTGGCAAATAGGTCTATTTGCGGAGATCCCCAGAAGCAGAAGATGCACTGAAGTATGTCTGTGCGAATCTCCCACTCGTGAGGAAAATGTCTGCTCAGCAAGTCTGCAACAGGATTTTTGGTGCCTGATAAGTAAGATGCTATTAAGGTGATGTCATTTTGAATACATCAGTTACATAATAGGACTGCTTCTGCACAGAGCGACTGGGAGCGTGCTCCCTGTTGATTCATGTAATACATCACTGCGATGCTGTCTATCAATATTCTGATGGTTGTCCCAGTTATGTGGATACGGAAGTGTCTGCATGCATGGAAGACTGTGCTGAGCTCGAGAAGATTTATGTGACAAGCCGATTCTGTTGTTGACCACTTGCCCTGAACTGTCATGCCATTCATATGGGTGCCCCAGCTGGTGAGGGAGGCATCTGTAGTCAACTGATTCAATGGTTGAAGTCAGTGGAAAGGGACACCCGCCATGCGATTGTTTGGTCTGGTCCACCACAGTAGGGATCTCCGAACACAGGTCGGAGGAGCTACAGTCTTGTGAATGCTGTGTTTTGTTGGGATATGCCAATGCTGAAGGCAGCGAAAATGTAGTCTTGCGTGCTCAACCACGAACATGGTGGCAGCCATGTGCCCCATCAATTGTAGATAAGTGAGCACCGACACAGTAGGGGCATGCCTCAGAATGGTAATTAGATCTTGTATTGCCTGGATTTGTTCAACAGGTAAGTATTCCCATGCCGTGATAAAATCAAGTTGCGCCCCTATGAAATGTATGGTCTGCGTCAGCTCCACTGTGGACTTCTGCTTGTTGATAAGGCAAAGGGAATTGGTGACTATATGGAATGTCTCTTCCTATGATCGACCTTTTATGAGACAGTCATCGAAATAAGGGAATATCATGAAGTGTCTGCAATGCAAATAAAAGTTTGAGGCCTTTGGAGGGCACAAAATATTTATCATCAGCCCACTTACTAATTGGCACCACAGAGGTCGGGATCCGTGGCCTCCATGATTGCTCCATCCAGTGCTTTTTTGTGACGGTACTGCCTGGTACGCAGTACCAGCACCTCCAGTCAGAGCTCAACAACTTTTCCCCTGGAGTACCGGCACCTTTTAAAAAAAAAAAAAGCAAGCAAGCGCTGGCTCCATCAATGTGAAGAGCGATTTTTGATCATTGTTAAGGGTGCAGGTTCTTCAACAGGTGATATTGACTTTCCACAACTCACTTAAAGAGCTCCTGAAATTGTTTCAGGTCATCTGGCAGAGACATATCCACCAGAAAAACAGCTTCATCAGGGAGGATGAGGACTGGTCCATTGGTGGTGCATCTGGTTGCTGATCCTCCACCTTGGACAAGTGACCATCCTCCAGCTCAATGTTGGGCCTAGGTAGTAGGGCTTTGTGGAGGTAGAGTTGCCTGGTATTCTTGCTGTGATTTGACCGAAGCACTTTGGTAGATAGGAGAGTGACAAAAGCATGGAATCCGCCTATATGAATGGGATTGGTAATAGTGGCAAGAAGAACAACATGGCCTATGATAACGCTCATAATAATGATCAAACCGACTCTGTGATGACCATCTAGATCAGGGGTGTCCAAACTTTTTTCAAAGAGCCAGATTTGAAGAAGTGAACATGCGTGAGGGCCGTCCCCGCACTCTCAGCCCCAAGGCGGAGGGCCCGCGGGGTCGGAGGCGGGCGGAGAGCGCAGGGCACGCCGGCCTCACGGCGGCCCGGGCGCAGGGCGAACCCGCAGCCGAGCGAGGGAGCGGGGCTGCGGACGTGCCCCACAGGGCAGGCTCTAGGACCGCGGAGGCCAAGGGCGGCGGCGGCGCGGCCGGAAGCGGCGCGCTGGGCGCTCCAGTTCAAAAGAGCGCCGGGGAGCCAGGAGAGGGGGAGGAAGCGGGGGCCATATTAAATCGGAACACGGGCCGCAATTAGCCCGCGGGCCGGACTTTGGACATGCCTGATCTAGAGGATATGATGCTGCCGTGCCACCTGTAATATACTGAATGAGAAGATCGCACAGGTGAACGAGGAAAGTATGGGAAGCACACCTTGAGGAAGGTGATGGAGAAATGGAACGATATCTGTAATAGTGTCTCCCATGGTCTCGCAGCGGTTCTCAATACAGAGATAGAGGACTCCATTGAGGGGAGTAAGGAATGTTGCTGAGCCAGCATCGATATTTACTGTGTGTGGGAGAATGATGTGTCAGCAGCGAGGGAAACGGTTCTGGAGAAGAGGTCAGAGAAGGAGAAATAAGGCTTTGACGATTGCATGTCTTATCAGTGGCTTTCCTTTGTGTTGATGCTGTGCCACTCCGTGCAGTTATTTGCTGCGCTGCTGTGTCAACATCGTCCGGTGCCAATGTCTGCGGTGCCGGTGGTGCTGATGCCTGCGGTGCCAACACTGGCACTGAGCAACCCAGCGCCGCCAATGGTAGCGGCATCATTGGTACTGAGAACAACTCGGAAGGCCTGCTAGCCTGAGTCTCCGATGCCACTGCTGATCTCGGTGCCGGTGGTGCATGATGGTCAGTGGCAGGGTTATCACTTTTTTAGGTTTCGTGTTCACAAATGCTTTAGAGGTCACAGGGACCATGCCGGACGTGCCAAGTTTATCCCCTCTGCTGATTCTGCTGGTCGGGTTGGCGGGTAGGGCGCGAGTGCGAGACACCCTTATCTTTTTCACAGTGGCCACCCTCGGAGAAGAAGCTCTGCACTTCTCTGCCCAAGTCTGACCTCAACATTGGGGTGAGGTCCGTGGGTTGAAGCACTTTATCAAACAGAATCAACTTGAGGCGCATCTCTGTCCCCTGGTAGTTAATTTAGAACAGCGGGTGCACTTGTGGCACACGTGTCTCACCCAAACAATGAATACAGGCCGCATGGCCGTCAGAGGCTAGCGCAGCCTCATGGCAAAGAGAGCATTTTTTAAAACCTGGTGAACCAGGCATTGTGAAGCCTGCCTGCAATACTCCCTCACAGCTTAGAGCTAAGTATCGTCTCTTTTGTTGTTTTGTTTCTTTTTTTTCCTTCTTAGGTGGCAAAAAGCTGCAGAACAATCAAAAAGTCTTTTTTTTTAAAACTAGACAAAACTCTAAAAACAGTAACTATTTGGAGCATATAATTAGTCACAGGAAAAACTGACTAGACAAAGAGAAGAGAGGAGCTCCGTCTGCAATCGAGGACGGTTGACGGGAACTGGCGGGAGCCAGATGAGCAAAAGGCGCAAACAGTGAGATGCTGAATGTGCATGCACAGTCCAGCTGAATACAGCTATTCAAAGTCTCTGGTCTGCGGCACCAGGACGAGCCAGACACCTACAGTGGAACACCCATGGGGACACCACTCGAAGAAAAGATGTTCTCAGAAGAACGACGGTGTGGGCTAGTCTCCTTAATTGTGGGGAGGGAGTGAAACATTTACTGGCACCAGTGGTGATGGGGCTGGTGGCTGTAGTGTTCAGCACTGCGTCTATCTTCTGGGTTGTAGGCTTTGAGCCCTTTGGTGCTGGTATGTGGTGGGAAGCAGAAGACTCTGCCGGTGCTGCAGTGTCCATTAGTGCAGGTGGCAGCAGCATATCCACTTTAGTCGATGCCAGGTGAGAGCCAGTGTCAGACAATGATGTGGAGCTAGTTTTCCTCTTTCCTCTGTGCCGGAGATGGATTGCACTGGTGAACACGTGGCAGACTATGTCAACAGCATGGCAAGGTCCATGCTGGAGAAGCCCGGGGCCTATGGGAATCCCATGGAGGAGGAGAATTGGCTCTTTTCTGCAGAGTCTAAAGGCACTGCTGTCTCTGACTCTTGCAGCTGAAGGGATTTCTCCCACAGCAAGTTCTTGAGCCTCATTTCCTGGTCTTTTCTCACCCTGGTGCTCATACTCTGGCAATGTTGGCATTCTGCGCCACATGGCCCTCGCCCAGGCCTTTTATGCAGGAGGCATGCCTGTTTGAAACAGGTAGAGGGGCTCTGCATGAGTCATTTTTTTAATGCCAGGGGAACCCAGTATGGTAAAGAGAACTGGGGTGCACAAAGCTTGGAGAAAACAAGAAAACACACAGAGTGTGGTTTGTTTGTGTGGTTTTTTTTTTTTTTTTTTTTTAAGAAAAGCTAGGGCTGACAAACTACTCACTAATTTTTTCCTCTTTTTTCAGTCAGAAAAGCACTGCTCTGAAACTCTGTCTTCTGCCAAGGACAGCAGAAAAGGAACAGAGGGGACCCACGCATCATGCAACTAACAGAAAAAAACAGCACAAGATGGTGACATGCACAACACGGGAAGGCACTGGTAGGCTAAAAATCCTCGATTGCTGGCATGAGGATGCACCGACACCTGAATGGAACATCCACTCAAAGGAACCACCTTAAGTGACATCAGTGAAAGGGGGAAGGAAGCCAGCAGCTCAAACAGGGGAACAGTGAGCCTTGCAAGAACCAGGTTAGATCCCATTGAAAAGGAGGAGCTGGGGCCTACAGAAATAACCTTTCCAAGCACAGCAGAAAGAAGGCATGAAATGGTGCGAGAAAAACTGAGTGCCGTTGTTTCGGCACATAGAAGGCAGAAATTGTAGCCAAATGAACTTTGACCAAGGCGAGCATGAGAAGCTCATGTTTCAAGTGTAAGAGATAGTTGAGGATCAACTGTAGCTATAATCCCTTACTGGGACACTCAGGCTGAGAACTGCTTCCACTTCGCCATGTAGGTCAATCTGGTTGAAGGGTTTCTGCTTTCAAGGACAGGCTGCACTTCCACTGGCTCAACCATGGAGCAGACGCGTCATGAGGTGAATGGCCGAAAGTCCAGGTGAAGATGACAACTTGCTCCTGGGACAAAAGGTCCAGCTACACTGCAACAGGCAAGGAGCCTGCGGCAGGAAGCTCATGAGGGTGCCAAATTAGTGCTGGCACAGCCATGCTGGTATGATTAGCTGTGTTGCAAACAGATTCATTTGGGGATAGCTCCAGTCTCAAGAGCATGAGGTTTACGGCTGGATGGAAAGACCACTCGTGATGAGATGATTCTCTGCTCAGATGATCTGCAACTATGTTGCATGCTCTGGCAAGGTGGCGTGCCTCCAGTGAGATATGGAGGACAAGTCATACAGTTGGATTGCTTCCTCCCAGAACAATATCAAGCAGACTACTCCCTGCCTTTTGATGTAAACATGGATGTTGTATTGTCTATGAGACTACAGACCACTGGTGCCACACAAGTGAGGAAAACACACATCTGACCACCCTGTGCTCTGACGTACATGTGGAGGGTTTTCTTGTTCCGGGACCACTGATCTTAAGTTTGGAGTGATGTGACAAGTTCCCCACCCCTGGTCTGAGGCATCAGAAACCAATTACACCGAGTGCTGGGCCTGCTAAATGAGACACCAGTGAGGAGATTGTGTGGTTCCATCCACCATGATAGAGAGAGGAGGCTGTGCAGTGGCACCACAACTACCCGGTCAAGGGAGTGCCATGCTGGGCAGTACACTGATGCCAGCCAAAGCTGAAATGGACACACCTTGGCCCTACCAAAGGCACTACAGTGAATGCATGCCCCCATGCCGCTGAGGACGCACAGGCTCTCATGACTGTCAAAGGGGCAAGGGACAGCTGCCAAACTTAGTCACGCAGTGCCTTAAACATGTCTCAAGGGAGGGACATTTTGACTACAGTAGAGTCATGTACCACCCCAATGAACACGATTCTTTGTGTGGCACTAATGACTTTCCACTGATGACTATGACACGTGGGGAGGAGAAGAGCAATGTCTTGGTGGACCTTTGGTTGTGAACAGCCCTTGACATTCTGGCAGGGAAATACCTGAGTTATCTAAGGATCCAAGTAAGTTGCTACCACCGACATGCACTTTGTGAATACTCTGGGTGCTATGGCTAAGCCAAAGGAGAGCACTGCAAATGGATAGTGGTTGCATCTTACCTCCATCTGGCTTTGGGGATTTAAAAAATTATCAAAAGTAAAAACCCTGTTTGTGGAACCAGGCAGGCACCTCCTCCACTGCTCCCAGATGGAGCAACTCCACAAGAAGTTACTTGTGAGAAGGATCCTTGAAGAGGGATGGGGAAGTAGGGTGGAAAGGGGGTAAGAGATCAGCTGGAGTGTATAGCCATCCTGCACCAGGGAAAAGACACAATGGTCTGACAATCTCAGGCTGGGAAAAAGGGGTGGAGATGGGAAGCAAAGAGATGGGGAGGATCCGAAAAGTCTGCTAGGGTCGCCCTTGGGCGCACCCTCAAAAGGCATACTTGCCAGAGGGCTTCAGCTGGCTTGAAGAGGAATGAGAATTTGACTGTGGTTGACGACCCTGCCTTTTGCAGAAAAGCTTTGAGTGCCCCTGCAGCAGGTCCTGTTGGGTGTGTTACATCTTGGGTTGAGCGGGCTGGGGCTCAAACTTTTTCCACTCCGGTCATGGCATGTAGAGCCCCAAAAAGTTTTTAGGATAATGCAGGAGTACTTGAGCCTATGCAAATTGGTATCTGTGTTTCAGAAACAGCCATGCAATCTAAAGAGAGGCCCTGGATAGAATTCTGGGCCTCCAGTGACACAACAGAAGTACTCAAACAGCGCTCCTCATGGAGATTTTAGAAGCATGGACAGTGCTGCCAAGTCTGTTGTGTTTGATACAGCCTACAGAGCCACATTCACTATGACAGTGCCCCTGTCCAACAGCACTTTAAAGTCCTTCTCGGATGCTTCAGAGAGTAAAGCCTCAAACTTGGCCTGGACTGCCACAAGCTGAGGTCCTATCAGGTGAACAGGGCCGAATGGTTTGCCACAGAGTTGAAAACTGGAAGAAAAATATATTTTTCTTCAAACAAGTCAAGACTTCTGAAATCCTTATTCTTTGGTGTGGGGGTGATTTGACCTTCCAACTCCCTGGGGGTAGAATCAGTGACCCACAAGGAGCAGCGTGGCAGGTGGGTATATAAGTAGTCATGGCCCTTGGCAGGTACAAGGTTCTTCCCCTTATCTATATCTCCTCTCTCAAAGAGGGTTTGCCAGAGCACCTTGGCAATCTTGGCCCCCCTTCATGCAGGTGCCTCCTCTCCCAGGAACTCAATGAGGGAGTCAGAGACCTCCTGGACTTCCTCTGCTTGGAGAAGGAAGTTTGTTGCTATGCTCTTGAGGAAGTCCTCGTGGGTTTTTGTATCATCAGGAGCAACCATAGGAGGTGGGGCTACAATGGCCACATGTGAGGAGGAAGATGAAGCTTGCTCCCCCTCCCCCCAAGTCCTCTTCCAAGGACAGCAGATGGTCCCCTTACCCCTTCTTCCAACTGCGGGGTGAGATGCCCACTTGCCTCCGGTGCCTGGACCCAGCTTATGGAGGGTGCCAAGGAAAGCCCCATCTAAGGGTATTGCCACTGTGGCTGAGGCCAAGGGGTGCATTGGGAAGGCCACCTGTGGTACCAGGTTGTACAGTTCTGGGCATGGTGCCAAGGGTTGCACTAGGGACGCTGAGGCTGAGATGGCACCTGCTGAGTGGACACTAGTGGAGGCCCCGTGACATGGAGCATGTAATATAGTCTCTTCAGTGCTGAAATCATGGTGCTGACGATGATCTCAATGACTGAGTAAGGGGCTGGAGCATGTGGTATGCGGGCTCCTACAATCCTTTGAGGGATTGCATCAAGAAGGAGATCTCTGGTGCAGAGATGTGGGTCTGTGGATCTGAACCCATACAAGCAGGTACAAGGACCAGAGCTACTTGGTGCTGGTGAGTAGCAGCAGCGGGGGGAGCGGTGCTGTGGAGAAGGCGAGTAGGGCATAGTGAAGCGAGAGCCGTATGAGGAGCCAGTCTCACAACCGTGCCACTGTAGCCATTGAGTGAGTGTCTTGAAGGCCTGCACACGAACTTAAGGAGTGCTGGAAACTAAGCATGTCACTGTGGCAAGTTCCGCATCGATATGATGGGACAAGGGGCATACCGATGAGTGACAGCATCAGGCGGCAACCAAATTGTAAAGGGCAGTTTCCCCCTGGGCCTGGCTGGCCCTACCAATGACAGTACCAGCATGTTAAGTACATCCTGCGTCACTTGGAAGGCCTACAGCATGGATGGGGTCTGCACATCATCAGCAGGCAGCAGAGATTGGGCTAGGCTGGGCTGGTCAGACTGTACTGAAATCCTGTCCTTGGAGCACTCTGTGGGATGGTCCCCCTTCTTGGCCTTCTCCTTTCAAGACATGGGAGAGCTGTCCTTGGCAGCCTTCTTAGGCTTCCTAGGTTGTGTCTTCAAGTATGCCCAGGGCTCGGCATCAAAACTGAGTGAGGCTCTTGCGGAACTAAGGAAAACTCCATAAGCAGCACCTCTAGTGAAATGCTCCTCTTTTTTATTATCGTGGGGTGGAAAGAGCTGCAAATCTTACATTTTTGACTAACTGATAATTACTCTCTCCCAAATGGGAAACTACTTACAATTGAATAGAGGGAATGACTAACACTACAGCTAAGGCTGGAGCAGTGTGTTCCAAGCACCGTCACTAGTGGCAAAAAGGAACAGAGGAAGGAGGGGCTCTAGGAGCATCCTATATAGCACAGCATGTGTGCGCCACTCCAGGGGACGCTGAGCCCAGTCACCTACAGGTACTGCTGAGGAAAAATTTTCCAGCACCAGTGCATGTGGCAAGCACACACAACCCCTATGTTGAATGGACCTGAGCAAGCACTTGACAAACCCATTTTGCAAAGATCATATGAATGACAACTATCATTTATGCTTAGGACCCATCTATCCTATGGGGAAAAACTAGACATTAGACTTAGGCACATTGATTTGGATGTAGGTGTACAAGACATTTAGACAACACCTACTACTTTTCTCTAACAGGTTTACAAATTAATTTAAGTGACAGATTCTTGTGTTGCTCTAACTTGCTCAGAATTTCGAAGTGATTTTAGGGCTTCCTGGAATAGCCTGAGGTATTTGTTCTTAAGCATGTGATTTTGCTCAAGTTATTGGAAGAAAGATGACTTTTTTTTTAACCTAACAATGTAGAAGTTCTCGGACACAGATTTCTTCTTGACCCACATTCCACAGTTATGGGCCAGTTGCCAAGAAAGCTTACTCCCAGGCACAAAAGTCACTACTTAAGAGACAGAGCTTTTATTTATAAGTAAGGTTATTGTAAATTTGTTGTTAGCTTTAAGAGCATGGGGAAGTTGCAACAAGTGTGATCAGAGAACAGCTGTAGGTTCGGCTAGTGACTAAAACTTCTAAGTAGCCAGATAACTAAGTCTGATCTAGAATATAAAGAGGAAAAGATAAAGAAAATAAATGTGTTCTTGAGACAAGATCATTCTTTGTTCTTCTCACAAGCCGTGCTCCTTATGTTTACCCATCTTGGAAATAAATGCACCCCATCACCCGAAACTGTGACCTCAGTTTAGACATTTTCATTTCAAAGTAGGAGAGCTAACATGAAAGAAATATATATGCCATGGCAGCATATCTGTGGCAAAATAAAAGACTATTACATTAGTTTTCTAAATAGGTCAACATTAAGACACAATCTTGTTTCTATGAAAAAAATACTTACTTGTATAATGCATTTCTAAATTCAGGAGTCATGAAAAGTGTTTGCAATAAGCTGTTCAAATAGCAAGTCATTGCTTGATTTACTAACCCCACATAACCTAAAAAAACATACAAATAAGAGTTTGAGTTGGAAACACAAAACAGTATCCACACCTACCAAAAGAAAGCTAATATGCAACTGACAAGAAAGAATGATTACAGAACCAATATTACCTCAAATACAAGTACTCATTAAAACAATACACATTTCACTATAAAAAAGTGAAGACATGGCAAGGGTAGAGATCCAAGAGTGTAGTGATTTAAAGGTCATACTTATCAGTTACTGAAACAGCTACACGGTGTAGCTCCCGGAGAGCCACCAGTCACCCCATGTTGCTGCCTCTATATCAAGAGGCAGTACTACATGGCAAGAATCGGCTCCCTAAGAGCAGGGTGGCATGCAAGAACCAGCTGCTGCCCGTGTAACTGCTGAAAATTTCACCAGGTATACAGTTCATTAATTTCACACATTTTAACATCCCTAGGCAAGAATTCTTGTGCTAATTATTATGAAGTCTGGGACAGCACTGAAGATGTATAGTAAAAACATTTTTGCATTCAATTTCCCAAAATTTCCTTGTACCAATGACATTGTAAAATGTTAAAGTAAATGTTCAAGTTTTACTAGATACTACTATAACCTACAGTTCGAAAAATTTGTAACAAGAATAATTTACACTTGAGACGAGGGGGATAGGAGGGGAGATCTACAATTTGGTGTGATTAAAAGCAAAATAGCAAATTTAACAGTCATTTAACAGTAATCAATCATTCCCTCAGACATCATCTGAAAGAGAAGGTTACTCACTTTAATGGTAACTGATGTTCTTCGAGATGAGTGTCCCCATTGGTGCTCCACATTAGGTTGGTGCGCCATGACCAAGCCTTAGATTGGAGATATTAGAGCAGCATCCCTGCGGCTACGCATGCACACACTTAGGGTATTTCACACTACAGCGCTAATTCGAACTAACTAAGCTAATTCGAACTAACGCATCTAGAACTAAAAACTAGTTCGAATTAGCGTTTTGCTAATTAAGTGGACATTAAGTGGACCCTGAACCAGGCTTAAGGATGGCTGGAAGCAGTGCCGGCAGGGCATCAGAGGAGGACTTAGAGCATGGAGATGCTGTCTCAGGCTAGCCGAGGGCTGTGCTTAAAGTGTCCCGACCCCCACCCCGGAGAGACAGTTCTCAGGGTTCCCCGCTTGCAAAGCAGTCCTGGCTTGGATTGCCCAGAGTACCTACACTGAGCACATCACAACACTTGGCCATCAGACCGGCTGCACTTGCCGCAGGCTGCCATCTGGGGAGAGAAGGCAATTGGGGGGCTGCAGGAGAGCTTCCACCCCCAGAAGCCAGCAGAGCCAGCCCAGTCCTCCCCATCGGGGGCGCGTACCTCATTCTTCCCTCACCTCCTTCCACTTACCCTTCCCTAGCCCCTCTTCTTGATGTACAAAATAAAGGACAATTGTGTTCAAAAATGGAATCTGTCTTTATTGAACAAAACTGGGGGAGACTGGGAAAAGGAGGTGGGAGAGGGGAAGAGAGAGGCTGGGAGAGGGGAGGGCAACTAAAATGATCAGGGGTTGGGAACAGGTCCCATATGAAGAGAGGCTAAAGAGACTGGGACTTCTCAGCTTAGGAAAGAGGAGAAGGAAGGGGGACAGGATAGAGGTCTCTAAAAGCAGGAGTTGGGTGGAGACGGTGCATACAGAAAAGTTCTTCATTAGTTCCCATAAAGAAGGACTAGAGGACACCAAAGGAAAGGAATGGGTAGCAGGCTTCAAACTAGTAACAGAAAGTTGTTCTTCACAAAGCAAAGAGTCAACCTGTGGAACTCCTTGCTGCAGGAGGCTGTGAAGGCTACAACTAGAACAGAGTTTAAAGGGAAGTGAGAGCAAGTCATGGAGGTTGGGTCCATGGAGTGGTATTAGCCAGGAGGTAGGAGTGGTGTCCCTGCCCAAGGTTTGTGGAAGGCTGGAGAGGGATAGCACGAGACAAATGGCTTGGTCACTGTCTTCGGTCCATCCCCTCCAGGGTTCCCTAGGGTTGGCCACTGTCGGCAGACAGGCTACTGGGCTAGATGGACCTTTGGTCTGACCCAGGACGGCCATTGTAAGCTCAGGGCTCAGGGTCGGGGGTCTCAGTGGATCACCTTGATTTTCATGCACACCTGCTCCTGGATGGCCAGGCTGGCAGCTCTCCTGCCCTAGCCGGCCACTTTCCTGTGCCTAGTGCGGAGCTCGTGGACGTGGTCCACGATGTCCGCACTAGCCCAGGCGGGTGCCCGCCTCTTGCGGTCCCGGGCAAGCTCCCGGGTGCCTCCAGCCTGGTCCCGGGAAGAGGGGGAGGGCTGGGGGGCATCGGGTGGGTGGCTCGAGCCGTGCCAGGTGCAGGGTCTGCTGGCTGGGTGCTGGCAGGCTTGCACCTGGCACGGGCACCGTAGCCAGCCTGTGCTCCTTTAAGGGGTCCAGGGCCAGGAGGGGGGCAGTAGAGTTTCCCTGGTGTTGGCCAGAGTGGCCACCAGGGAAACCTGGGGAGGGCTAGCCTCCTACTAGTTCGAATTAAGGGGCTACACACCCAAAGGGAGGGTTGTGGAGCACCCATTGGGACACTCATTTTGAAGAATATCAGTTACCATTGAGGTGAGTAACCTCCTCTTCTTTGAGAGACGTCCCCATGGATGCTCCACATGAGGTGACTACGAAGCTATTTGTTTAGAGTGGTAGGAATTTTGGATCTGTCAGAAAAACAGTGGAAAGAACTGGCTTCGCTAGTTTTAGGTTGGAGAGAGGTCCCTGTGCAAACGTGCAGTGCTTTGCAAATGTGTGGTCAGAGGACCATGTAGCAGCTGTGCAAATGTCTCTTATGGGTACTTTGTGGAGGAATGCTATTGAGGTAGCCATGGCTCTGGTCAGCATGCCCGTATGATATCTGGAGGTGGCACATCTGACACTGCGTAACAAAGCTTGATACGATCAGAGATCCAGTGGGAAAGTGTCTGTGATGAGACATCCCGGCCCTTATTGTGGTTTGCTATCGACACAGTCTTGGAGATGCTCAAAAAGATTTAGTTCATTGAAGGTAAAAAGTCAGCACCCTGCGCAGGTGAAGGGTGTGCATTTTCATTAGCATGTGGTTTGGGGAAGAAGGCGAGAAGTTGTATTGTCCGATTGAGGTGGAAGGATGAGTGTACCTTGGGGAGGAATTTGGGATGGATACGTAAAGTGACCTTGTCTTGAAAAAAGTGGGGGGGGGCCATTAGGGCTGCAATCTCTCCTGCCCATCTCGCCACAGTAATGGCTAAAGGAAAATAGTTTTCATGGATAAATGTAATAATGAGGTGGTGGCCACTGGTTTGAAAGGCGGCCGAGTCAGAGCATTCAATACTAAAGGACGGCCCCATGGTTGCGTTGGTGAATTGATGTCTGGATGAAGTGCCTGAAGACCCTTTATAAACCTCTTGGTGAGTGGATGTGCAAATATGGATGATTTGTCTCAGAGTGGAAGGTAGTAATAGCAGCAAGATTAACTTTAATGGAACTTATTGCAAGGCCCATTTGTTTAAAGATGCAAAAGGTAGTCAAGGATGGTAGGTAAGGAGGATGTTGAAGGAGCTACCCAGTGGCATACATACTATGTCAAGAATGTTTTCCTTTTTTGAAGATAAGTCTTACAGGTGTTCTGCACCCTACTGCATCTTTAAACAAATGGGCCTTGCAATAATTTCCATACTGTGTAGAAGGACCATTTGTACGTTTCATGACCAAGTCATTTCTAGCTCAGAGAACCACCCAAGCATAGCAAGTGGAGATTTGGTTCAATGGTATCAAGTCACAGGGCCAGGGCCCAAGAGGGCTGTGGATTTGCTTCAAGACAGAGTTGATTAGGGATAGATAATTGCTTTTATTAATCCTGCTCTGTTCAACAGGGGTATAGGAGGAAACGCATACCTTCCTCACCACCAAATGTATCTCCCACTGAACCCTTGCCGATGCCCACCTTGGAACAGAACAGGGGACATTTAAGGTTGGATCGCGGGGCAAACGGATCTATGGTGGGATGACCCCATCAGAAGATGTTCGCCAATAGGTGCAAATTCATTTGTCATTCGTGTTCAGTCAGGAGGACTTTGCTAAGTGCATCTGCCATTGTGTTCAGGGTGCCTGGAAGGTGCATTGAGGTACTATTTATGTTATATTTCAGGCACCAGTTCCAAAGTGCTATGGCCTCTGTGCAAAGTGCTCGAGATTGGGCTCTGCCTTGATGATTCATATAAAACATTGCTGCAACATTGTCTATGTATAGTCTGGCGTGACTGTTGGTGATGAAAGGAGAAATTTGACACATGCATTCTTGACTGCACAGAGTTCCAGGACATTTATTTGTAAGTTCTTGTTGCTGCTGGACCACAGGCCCTGGCACGTCTGAGGTCATAGGTGGGCACCCCATCCTGTACCAGATGTCTGTCGTCATGGAGACAGATGGTTCTGGTAAGTAGTAGGGGAGTTCGGAACAATGGTTCTGTGTGCTTAGCCACCAGCATAAGAGAGTTGCTCAGCTTCAGCATAATGGTGGTTCTTTGAGATGTGTCCCGTTTCCCCCCACCCCATGGGTGCTCCACTATGAGTGCTGGTTCATCCTCATGTCAGCGACCTCAGATTTTTCTAGCAGTGCCCCACCCCACATGCACCCTGGCATCTCCTCATGCCATTGGTGTCCATTAGACACACATGCAACACAGCTCCCTCCGTTCCTTCTCTATTCTTGCTAGTAGAGTCTCCAAAACAAGGGACCGAGGGAAGGTAGTACTGGGATGAGAAGCAGCTGTGGGATCCAGTGCCGGCTTTGCCACTATGAGATATGCTGCTCTCTGAGGCAGTGGACACATTGTGAATGGCCATTTAATATAGGAATAGGCTCTTTACATGAGGTGCGGCGTTTAAACCCTGGTAAGCCAGGCATGACTCTGAAACCAGTCGGTAACTGCAAGAAGGGGTTAACTGGGAGAAAAACTTACAGTAATCTAGGGTTTGGGGTTTTTTTAAACTAACTATAATATCAATCAACTGGGAGAGAAAAACTTGGTTTTAAACAGAGATAATCATGTAGACACAAAAGCTAGGGAGCACTGCTGAGTCCATCTGTAGCCAGAGTCCCTGGAGGGATGGGAGGGGAGGGGGGCTCTGAGAAGGAACTGGGGGAAAGGGGGGACGACTTGCACATGCGCAATGCCTGCAACCTAAGATTGTGCTTCTGCAGGTGCGCGCATGCGCAGCCCCAGGGACACTGCTCTGAAACCTCCAATCTCAGGCTCGGTAGCGGCGCACCAACCTCATGTGGAGCACCCATGGGGACACTCATCTCGAAGAATGTCAGTTGCTACCAACATGAGTAACCTTCTCTTTCAGATTATAACAGTAGTAAGCATTCCCTCAGACATAAAGAACAGCTACAAACTACTACTAAGCTCAATAACAAGTTTTATTAGTTTCAAAGGAGGAGTGAATTATGTGCTTAAATTATGAACTCTATGAAATGACACTCAGGCCAGTTTTCTTCAAACCATGCACCATATATGGGATAAAGTAAAATAAAAAAAAAAAAATCTTATATATTGCGGCACACAGGGACACAGATGAATTTGGACATTTGTTTTTATGGCATTTAATTATGTATTCTATAGCTTTCTGTTTCTTTTCATATAAAAGAACTACCCTTTGCAATTAATAGGGTTTTTTTGTGAAAAAAGTTCAGAATTGGGATATATACATATTTAATTTGTCCTTACTTCAGATGATCTACCATATGTGTATTTAGTTGATGAATTCCTTCATCAAGTAGTTGCTGAACCAACAAGGGGGTTTTAGATTTTAGATTTGGTTTTGGTGAGTAGCGAGGACCTCAAAGATGAAATGGTTGTAGGGGACAACCTTGGCTCGAGTGATCATGAGCTAATTCAGTTCAAATTAAATGGAAGGATAAACAAAAATAAATCTGAGACTAGGGTTTTTGATTTCAAAAGGGCTAACTTTAGTAAATTAAGGAAATTAGTTAGGGAAGTTGATTGGACTAAAGAAATTATGGATTTTAAAGTGGAGGAGGCCTGGAATTATTTTAAGTTAAAGTTGCAGAAGCTGTCAGAAGCCTGTATCCCTAGAAAAGGGAAAAAATTTATAGGCAGGTGTGTTAGACCAAGTTGGATGAGCAAGCATCTCAGAGAGGTGATTAAGAAAAAGCAGAAAGCATATAAGGAGTGGAAAATGGGAGGAATCAGTAAAGAAAGCTACCTTATTGAGGTTAGAGCATGTAGGGACAAAGTGAGAAAGGCTAAAAGTCAGGTAGAGTTGGACCTTGCAAAGGGAATTAAAACCAATAGTAAAAGGTTTTATAGCCATATAAACAGGAAAAAAAACAAACAAAAAAGAAGTAGGACCGCTAATTATTAAGGATGGAGTGGAAGTTAAGGATAATCTAGGAATAGCCCAATATCTGAACAAATACTTTGCTTCAGTCTTTAATGAGGCTAATGAAGAGCTTAGGGATAATGGTAACTTAACAAATGGGACTAAAGATATGGAGGTAGATATTACCATATCCGAGGTAAAAGCCAAACTTGAACAGCTTAATGGGAGTAAATCAGGGGGCCCAGATAATCTTCATCCAAGAATACTGAAGGAACTGGCACATGAACTTGCAAGTCCATTAGCAAAATTTTTTAATAAATCTCTAAATTCAGGGGTTGTACCATTTGACTGGAGAATTGCTAATATAGTTCCTATTTTTAAGAAAGGGAAAAAAAGCGACCCAGGTAACTATAGGCCTGTTAGTTTGACATCTGTAGTATGTAAAATCCTGGAAAAAATTTTGAAGGAGAAAGTAGTTGGAGACATTGAGGCTAATGGCAATTGGGACAAATTACAACATGGTTTTACAAAAGGTAGATCGTGCCAAACCAACCTGATCTCCTTTTTTGAGAAAGTAACCGATTTTTTAGATACAGGAAATGCAGTGGATCTAATCTACCTCGACTTTAGTAAGGCATTTGATACAGTATCACATGGAGAATTATTGGTTAAATTGGAAAAGATAGGGATTAATATGAAAGCTGAGAGGTGGATAAGCAACTGGCTAAAGGGGAGACTACAGCGGGTCATATTGAAAGGTGAACTGTCGGGTTGGAGGAAGGTTACTAGCGGAGTTCCTCAGGGATCAGTTTTGGGGCCAATTTTATTTAATCTTTTTATTGCTGATCTTGGCACCAAAAGTGGAAGTGTCCTAATAAAATTTGCGGATGACACAAAGTTGGGAGGTATTGCCAATTCAGAAAAGGATCGGGATATCACACAGGAAGATATGGACGATCTTGTAAATTGGAGTGATAGCAATAGGATGAAATTTAATAGTGAGAAGTGTAAGGTTATGGATTAATAACAAGAATTTTAGTTATAAGCTGGGGACACATCTGTTGGAAGTAACGGAGGAGAAGGACCTCAGAGTCCTGGTTGATTATAAAATGACTATGAGCCGCCATTGTGACATGGCCGTGAAAAAGGCTAATACGGTCTTGGGATGTATTAGGCGAGGTATTTCCAGTAGGGATAAGGAGGTGTTAGTGCCATTATACAAGGCATTGGAATACTGTGTGCAGTTCTGGTCTCCTATGTTTAAGAAGGATGAATTCAAACTGGAACAGGTACAAAGAAGGGCCACTAGGATGATCCGAGGAATGGAAAACCTGTCTTATGAAAGGAGACTCAAGGAGCTTGGCTTGTTTACCTTAACTAAAAGAAGGCTGAGAGGGGACATGATTGCACTTTTTAAATATATTAGAGGGATAAATACCAGGGAGGGAGAGGAATTATTTAAACTTAATACCAATGTGGACACAAGAACAAATGGATATACGCTGGCTAGTAGGAAGTTTAGACTTGAGATTAGACGAAGGTTTCTAACCATTAGAGGAGTGAGGTTCTGGAACAGCCTTCCAAGGGAAATAGTGGGGGCAAAAGATCTATCTGGCTTCAAGATTAAACTAGATGGCTTTATGAAGGGGATGGTCTGATGAGATAACATGATCTTGGTAACTAATTGACCATTCAATTATCAGTGGGAATAGGTCAATGGAGGGATGATAGGAGTTACTATAGAGAACTTTCTGGGTGTCTGGCTGATGAGTCTTGCCCACATGCTTAGGGTTTAGCTGATCGCCATATTTGGGGTCAGGAAGCTATTTTCCTCCAGGGTAGATTGGCAGAGGTCCTGGAGGTTTTTCATTTTCCTCTGTAGCATGGGGTACAGATCACAGCTAGAGGATTCTCTGCATCTTGGGGTCTTCAAAGTATTTGAAGGCTTCAATATCTGAGATATAAGTGAGAGGATTATTCTGGGAGGGGTGGGTGAGATTCTGTGGCCTGCACTGTGCAGGGGGTCAGACTAGATGATCATAATGGTCCCTTCTGACCTTAAAGTCTATGAGATGATAAACATTTGACATCAGTTAGCATATTTTCTTGATCCCCACATAAAAAAGCCTGGACCAGCACAACTGCCATAACAAATATATTCAACCTATCAGTGCTGCAGTACAGAACACCTGAGGTCAAGAGCAGTCCTAACTTCGGACTACTGCTAAGGAAAAATGTCTATTTATTGCAACCTTAACATATTACTGATCTCAGTGAAGTTACAAGTCAAGGACATATGGTTACCATTCAGTTACAGGAAGATTTACTTTAATAGCTGAACACACAAATGCATGAAAAAGAGGGAACAGATGAACTGTAATCCTACAAGCAATACTATGGAAATCAAATTATACATTGAGGTTTAAGAAAGATGAAATATTGGAAACAGACAGTCATTCAATAGCAGATATGGATTACAACTTTAAAAGCACACTGGCACCAAGCAATCCCTTCCCAGCCACCCACCAAAAGCCCCTGCTTTTGAAGGAACATTGCACTGTGTGAGAAAATCTCATTATTGACCAAGAAGGGGATGCTTTTGTCCCTTTCCCAAAGACAGCTCTGGTAAGAACTATCAAAACAACAGTAAAGAGACATTTTACTGGGTTTAAAATAAAAGGCTCTTTACTCTTCAAAATAAATATCCCTGCTAACAAAGAGTTTTAGTATTATTTTAAAATAATTAAAGCTTAGTGATGCCTTTATTAAATAGATTAAAATAAAGTGGGATAGAACACCATACCTGTCTCTGATTTACTCAGGATAGAAGAGTATGAGTAGTTTTGACAGACATAATCATTGGAACCACCAACAGAGCCTTCTCTTGGTAGAGGGCCTATAAACCTGTCTCGATTACCATCATCTGTTGTACCCGATTCCTCCTAAAATATGAATACATTGATTTTTATGTAAAAATTAATTTAACCCAACTAACTTTTACAGAAGTAGTAAAGCTTTTATATATATATATCATGCAAAAGAACTATTAAAAAAATCATTTAGGTTGCAGAGTTAAACAAAGTTAAGTAAATCAAGCATTTCCTAATTTCTGCTGCATTAAGAATCCATGCTATGTACTAAGGCAGTGGTCACCAACCAGTAGATCAGGATCTACTGGTAGATCTTGGAGCCTCTAACAGGTGATCCTGACTTGTTTGGCCAAGAGACTTATCAAGTGCAGGCACTTCAGCTGCCCTCTCCCCCTACTGCTATGCATCTCCTGCCATTGGCTTTGGAACTCTCTACTCTCCCCCCGGGGAGCCTCCTGCTTGCTGTGCAAGGCAGGGAAGAAAAAAAGACAGGCATTGCTGTGAAGGTACCTCCTCTCCCACCCTGCATCCTATCTCCACAGAACAGAGGGGGCACAACAGGACTTGGGATGGAGTTTGCTTGCTGCTTTTGGGAGTGGTGCAGGACCAGGGCAGGGGTGAGCCTGCCTTAGCCCCACAGCACCACCACCCAGGATCCACATGAGGTAGGCAGTGTCCAGCTGGAGCCCACATCCTGAAACCTTGTTTCATACAGAGGCAGCAGGATGAAAGTGGGCAAGCAGATCGGCGGGAGCTGGTACACATGGGGAGCTGGCTTGAAAACTAGCTCCCCACATGTACCAACTCCCACCTGTCCCCTCTCTCCCCACTGTCTGAGAGAGAGAGAGACATAGACAGACAGACAATCAATGAGCCCAGATTCATCAGTTAACTGTGTAGCTGGATATACTTTCACATGCCTAGTGGAAACAGTTAACAGAGCTATATAAAATTATGATGCCTCAGCAAATAAGGAAAAAATTAAGATGAAATAGACAATTGTAAATCAGGCATTTCCTAACTTTCAAGTGTTTGATTTTGCCAAGAAATATTACTATATTAATGTATGCAATTGCCAGGGGTTGTGTTTGCTTTTTTAGAAAAGAGCTAAAACAAGTTCTATTATGTAAATTATAATAATCCTATTCTACATTATCAGTAAGGTTTGAACCCTGAACTTGCAGTACTGTAGCAAACATATCTACTATGGGAGCTTCAAAATTGGCTTCTGTTCCATGTGGAACCCCCAGAGTAGAACTGCCAAAAATTTACCTGATGAACACAAATGTCACCTGCAAAACAGTTACTTAACAGACTCTCTCAACTAAAACAAAATGTTATGTGAAACAGCAGGGCTGCATCTAGACTGGCAAGATTTTGCGCAAAAGCGGCCACTTTTGCGCAAAATCTTGCTGCCTGTCTACACTGGCAGCGAGTATTTGCGCAAAAACACTGACTTTGTACTGTACAAAATCAGTGGTTCTTGCGCAAATACTCCAACGCTCCGGCTCAGGGATAAGCCCTCTTGCTCAAGTATTCTTGCGCAAGAGGGCCAGTGTAGACAGACAAGTTAATTTATTGCTCAAGAAAGCCTGATGGCTAAAATGGCCTTCGGAGCTTTCTTGCGCAAGAGAGCATCTACACTGGCACAGGTGCTTTTGTGCAAAAGCAAGTCTTTTGTGCAAAGGCACATGCCAGTATAGACGCTCTCTTGCACAAATACTTTTAATGGAAAAACTTTTCCGTTAAAAAGTATTTGCGCAAAATCATGCCAGTCTAGACGCAGCCCAGCGGTTTTTGCATTTGCTGAATTTCAAAGGCTTTTTGGAAATAACCAAGACATCAGAACTTCTGAAAAAATAAGCCTGCAAGAATCTTGTATAATAGATTATGTTGGGCACTTTAAAAACATAGATCTTTGCTACCTGTTCCCCATATTCAGGGATCCCTGTCTCAACTTCGGTTAAATGTGGAATTAGCATGACAATTCCATTAATAGCTCTTAACTGCTTGAGTGGTGACAATTAAGCCACATTTCATTTGTGTGGTTTAACTGTTAAATTCAAATCATTGGAAGCTATTATATATAGCTGTTGGTAACTCTTTAGTTCAACAATCTTCACATTATTCCTGTTTTATAATGCACCAATCCAATGTTTTGGGCACACGTACACTTACACCCAAAAAC
Organism: Pelodiscus sinensis; assembly: GCF_049634645.1. Taxonomy (NCBI): domain Eukaryota; kingdom Metazoa; phylum Chordata; order Testudines; family Trionychidae; genus Pelodiscus; species Pelodiscus sinensis. Next base: position 102,980,703 of record NC_134714.1, read on the forward strand.
TGTAAGAGCCAGCAGTAATTTGCTGGACACTCAGCCTTCACATTTCCCTCCAAAATTCCCTCCAAAAATATTAATACCCAGCCTGGATTCAAATTCTGACTTTCATAATCCAAGAGTGAGTTTGAGGGTCTTATCCTGAATATATCTGTTCATACTGTAAAGCTGAGCACATGAGACAATCTGATCAACAAAGCCTCAGCAGGTCTAAGACAAGGGAATACTAATAGAGCAGCACATTTTATGTAGCTAGCCTACCCAATGCCTGGTTTGCATAAGCCATTACTATTTTCACTTCCTTGAATTCTAAAATTCACGCAGCAGGAATCTCCAAACATTTCAGCAGAAGCTAGGGATGTGAAAGGTTAACGGGTGATGCTTACTGATTCTGGTTAACCAGTGGGAGTGGGCTGGAGTAGTTCCCCACCTACCACCAGCAGCAGAGGGCTACTCTTGCCCCATGGGACCCACCATCGACAGGGCGCTCCAGCTCAGCCACAGCAGTCCCAGGCACATAACAGGTAGTGGCTGCTCCAGCTGGGCTGGAGTGCCCTGCTCCCAGTCTACTCCCCTTACATCACATTTAACCACTTACACTGGATTTTACATCCCTAGTGGCAGCCCAGAATGGACTACAGCCGCTCCCTGAGTTGTGAACGGTCGAGTTATGACTGTTTGCACTTATGACCAAAGCTCCCATGGAGCGGTCATAAAGGCGGTCCCCAAGTTACGAATGCGACCCGCACTTACGAACAGCGCGGTCGCATGTAACTCAGTGGGATCCGAGTTACGAACAGCTCAAGTTACAGCCAAGTGTTCGGTCCGTAACTCGTTCGTAACTCGGAGAGAGGCTGTATAACAAACTGACTTAAAATATTTATTGTTTCTCCTGATTTTTAAAAATAAAAATGCAAGCCTACAAAATTGAAGCAGTAGCTACATCTTTGCCGCTAAAGGCCCTCTGTAGTATTAAGAACTCTTACACTGAGCTGGGATTCTATTAAGATAATACTATTAAGAAGTGTCTTTAAACAATATTGAATATAAATGTGGCAAGTTTAGTCAAGCAGTAACAGAAAATAACTATTTTTAATCACTGGTATTTTTACTGTAGGGACAAACAAGTAAAACAAGTAATTGAGATGCACTGGCAATTTGAGGGGGAAACTTGGTATAGGGCTGGAAAAATAAAGTAATCTTGTCACAAGAATAAGGCATAAAAGATTTTCTCTTTGATAAAGCTTGAAAAAGAAAATAAATGCTATGAATATATTTATTTTGGCTTACCGACATTGTATGAGGCTGTTCCCCATCTTTATCTGTCAACCGTAGAAAATTCTTCTTCCCTACCTCAAAACCAGCATCAAGAATAGATTTATCATTGGTTTGATCCAAAGGAGTCTGTAAGAATAAAACAGACATTTATCTGTGAACAGAGATTGTGAACAAGTTCAGTAAGGTGTTTTAACTATATTATTTCGAATAACTTACACTGCAATGAAAAAGAAAATACTTTGCCATCTATAACATACGCAGCTTTTAGTATCAACTTAGGAGTTCAGAGAAACTCCTCAAGAGAAACCAGTGTATACATCAAATCCTAACCATAATATTTAATAAGTATTGCAAATTTGTCAGTTTATTCAGGAGACGAACCACTAGTCTATAGGATTGATTCTGAAATACAATCAAATACAATCATTTTTATGCAGCTGGTGACAGTAACTCCAAGTATGCTGTAACTTCCATACATCTACTGAAATACAAACAATTTTAGCGTGCAGAAACAACTGAATAGAAGGACGTAAAGCACTATCTTTTCTAGTTGCTGGAAATAAACAGAGCTACCCTACTCCAACCCCTATGTTTAAGTGTTTTATGCAGAATTTCTATGGAAATTAGAGTTATGAAGCTACAACTTACATTTTAAAGATATATAGCACTAAAGCACGCAATTCATGAGGAGCAGTGCTGTGAATTACAAATTCAGACAACAAGAAATCCCTATGAAGGAGGCTGCTTTAAATACTTTGTACTATGAAAGTTCTAAAAATAATTTTACAATCTGCTTCTTACATAGAATTGAGAAGTGTGTTGATTTAATTGTTCTGATTCTTTTATTAAAAAGCCTATTATCAGATTTATATGAATGATCATATTAAGAACTTTGTCAGTCACTTGTTCAGTAACTGTTCCTTTTAGAATACTCCTGACTCTACAAAACAGACTAACTGAAATCAACTAACTGTAAGACATTCAGACTTAAGCCTAGGAACATCAACAACTTTCTAGGTTGTGTTTGACTAGAAACTTTCCAAGGTCTTAGGGTCACTATAGGAACTAGATGCATGGGAAAACTTTGTAGAACGGTTCTTATATACATTCTGACAAATGTTCACCTCATCCAATTTTCTTCTTTAAAAAAAAAAAAGATTGCCATTACCTACCATATCTGCAACATTGACTCCATTTCCCCAAACTAAATCAAAAGTTCCATTCACATAGCCCACTTTCGAGGCCACATCCTCAAACAGCCTTTTCAGTGGAGTAGAAGCTGGCAGGTTTAAAGTGATACGTTCATTCACTGTCTTAGAATTAGTAGTATCTTGTATTATACACAGCACTCTGGGTTCATCAGCAGCACTTTCTATCTGAAATCAGAGAAAGCAACTATTCAGTAGATTAAAAGGAGAATTTTTTCTTCATTGCATATATCTTTGTAATACTCCAGCTACTACAAATACAATTCTGCTATGTTTTTACAAAATAAAATCTAAAATTTTTATTTTAGAAGCATGGGAAGTATAAAATCAATGTCAAACAACATAACATGTGTCAACTAAGGTTCTTCTGCAGAGCTAGAACTCCTGAAGATATTTAGACTTTTCACATCTATGCATTTGGATGCATACATATTTTAGATATGAATCAGTCATTAGAAACAGACATAAAAAAAAATCGAAGTTCTAAAGTGCTAGAAATTAAGTACAAGAAAAATTACTGAACTTCACAGTTAGAAAGCAAATAAAAGCAAGGATACTGTATCAGGTGTACTTTGCTTATTTAATAAATGTAGCTTAGGTTTAAGATTGCTAACATCACAGCATAGTATGTTTTCTAAAGACAACAAAGGAATACGAGAACTGAACAATTCTACTAAGCCTTCACTGAAAAAGGTATGTAAATCATCAGATGCAGTAGCAAAATGGAAGTTTTCCAAGTTGCAGTTCAGGTATATTTATCCATGCATAATTAAGTTCTGCCATTTGCAAAAAGCATTCTGGCACAAACTTTTTATTAAAAGAAACAAGAAAAATTGGTCTCATCCACCATAGGCAAACTTGTGTCTGCAACTGTCTTGCTCTTTCATTTTTAAAATTTAAAAAAAACACACACACATACAACACTTAAGGGTTTCGTAGTGAAAGATCCACTTAATTGGTTTCACAATTCTGCTTTCTTTCTTTCTTTCTTAGAAAATATTAAATATGCTCTAAGGAATCTCTATAGCAGAATCCCATTTACAGAGAATGAGAAGGTGGTTGTTTTTGAAGACTCAGAGGGGAGAGAAATAATTGCCCAAGAAAGCCATTACAAAGTTCCAGACATGATGCAAGCAAGAACTCTACAAGATGGGATCAGATTTGGAATTCATCTGTTCAAAACTCACTTTCTGTAAGACACACAAAATGCTACTCAAAGTGGCTCACCATTTTTCTCGGTTCTAAGACAGTAAAACAGAAGACATTTTAAAAAATTCCATTTCTATACAAACAACATTGTAACCCATGAAAGTGAGACATATGCCAGCAATTGAGTATAGGTTGAATCTCTAGTCCAGCACTCTTGGGACTTGATCGGTTCCAAACCAGAGAATTTTTCCGGACCACAGGAAGGGAGTATTGTCTAGCTGGTTTACCAACACTTCCACTGCTTCCTAGGCTGCTAGAGGACATGTAGGATTCTGCTAGAGGACATGTAGGAGTTATTTAGCTCTGGTTTCACGACTGTTTTCTAGGGGAGTTGCAGAGCTGGGCTGGCCACGGGGATGGGGGAGGGGAGTGGCAGGGGATGAAATTAAAGGGGCTGCAACAAAATGTTCCGGACAGCTTTATTTTGCTCAACCAAAATTTTCCCGGCCCCGGGGTGGGGGTGGGGGGGTCACAAATTAACAAAGGTTGAGCACCACTGGTTTACAGCATAGAATGCTGACAGCGAGGACTGGGGGCTATAAACAAAATGTATGTGACTGCAAGAAACTTGGCCACATCCATGAAAAGTGTACATGCAGCTAACTAAAATCATCCCAGGCAACGGATACTTCCAGAACAGAGAGTTCTAGACTAGAGAGGGTCAACCTGTAGTATACCCTATCTACGCTCTCTGTGGAGAGGACCTTAAAACTTAAAACAACAAATAGTCTGATAGCACTTTAAAGACTAACAAAACATGTAGATGGTATCATGAGCTTTTCGTGAGCACAGCCCACCTCTTCAGATGACCAGTCATCTAAAGAAATGGTCTGTGCCCATGAAAGCCCAGGATACCATCTACATGTTTTGTTAGTCTTTAAAGTGCTATCAGACTATTTGTTGCTTTAAGTTTTTCAAATATAGTGATTTTTCAGTAGTGATTATTTTTATGATGAGTTTTATTTACTACATTCCCGAAGCACTCAGCGCCAGACTTGGCACTTTGACTGCTACACTGTCCAGTAGTTACAGGGCTTTTCTCACTGAGTGCCAGAGAGAAGCAGAGCAGACTCGCAGCTTGCTTCAGTGGCTCATCCCTCTGACTTTCTTGGTCTTGGCCTTGGCTGATGTTCTACAAGCAGCCCGGCCTACATTTAAGAGGTTTAATCCATGGAATAGGGCAGGCAATGTACACTGTAATCTAATTAACTTCTACTTGCAGGAATATTGAAGACCAAGAGCTAGTTAGTGGTATTAATAGTGTTACAGAAACACCTAAAAAACATGGGCTAACAGACTGAGCTTCAACAATTTCTGTGCTAACATCTTTGGGGTGTTGGTTAAAAGTCGGGATGTGAACAGGTGACCTTACCAGGTGATGCTTACTGGTAACCAATTGGCAGCCCTACAGGACTGGGGGCCAATGGCCCTGCCCACATGTGGGAGGCCACTCCAACCCAGTTGGACTGGAGTGACTACCTGCTGGTAAGATCCAGCTGGTTAAACGTTACTTTTAAGATAACTGATTAAACAGGATTTTACACCCTAGTTAAAATGACCAATCAATCACAGCAAGAGTGTTAGGAGTAGAAAATATTGATTATACTTCATAGTTCACCACAGAGTCCTTATCTTGTTCCTTCCATCCGTGTCTACCACAATAACCCACAAGACAGTCTCTTGGCCATTCTGCAACCACAACTTCCCCCTTTCTGTACTATCTACTTCTGAGACACCATACTTAGTTCACTGAAAGTTGCAATTAGCATACCACAGTTGGCTCTCTTGCAAAGAACCGGAATCAGAAAGCACTAATGGTGGCTAAGAGAGCTCAGAGTGCATGCAACACATCAATCCCAAATTGATGTTTGAGGGTGCATGAAAATAAATGTTATTTTATTCATGACGACAACTTTATGTTGTGAGCATTTAGACTGCTGGGTTGAGCGAACAACGTAGTTTTCCTTCAAGTTTGTGGACAAGTTATAAAGCATACACTATGAAGGCAAGGCAACACTTAGGAGCCACAAAATCTAATTTATTTTGCTAGATCTTGGGCCCTATGTGACTGAGTTAATGTTTACAACCCCATGCTTTTAAATTTTAGCAAACAAACATTAAGGTTCCAAAAAATGCACTTATTTCTTGGTGTTGGCAAAACAAAACATACAAAAGAGAACTAAGTGCTCATAAGGGACAACGTACAATTAAACAGTAAGGCTACGTCTACACTGGCTCCACAAAACTTTCAAGTAGGAATAAGAGATCCTCCGGAAAAGGGCTTTATTCCGGAGGATCGCACCAGTCTAGACGCTTTTTCTGGCTTTTCCCCAAGCCGGAAAAAAAGCGGCGGACATGTTTATTTAAATCCGCGGGGGATATTTAAATCCCCCGCGGATTTCCCTATTCTGACTTTGCATGACTATTCCGTTTTATGGGGCCAGTGTAGACGTAGCCTAAAACTAAATATATCAAAGCTTCTCTTGTTATGACTGCATGTAACAAGGTTTTTTTTAGTCCATAAAACATGCAAAGAATTTAAGTAGTTCATGCTCATGTTAACAAAAACAGCTAGAGTATCATGCTCTTATGATGCATCTTGGTTATCACTCTAAATAGCTGACTTCAGTTGTCACCTGTGAAAATTTCTTCTTCATTTCATCAAAGATACTTTGTCTGCAACTCCAAAACAAATCCTATAAAAACACAAATTAATAAATCATAAAGCTTTAAAAAAGAGTTAGTTTTTTTGCAGAAAGAGTTTATTCTGTATGCAAAGTGGATATGACTGATTATCAGTTTCTTAATACATCTACTTTAAAAAACTATCTTCCAAATCAACTGTAATGTACAGGGCAAAATCCCTGCTTCTAGATAATTTGATTCTACATTTAACGTGTGTAACTACGTAGACTAAAAGAATAAACAACATTAAAAATATATGGCAAGGGGCTCGGGCAAAGGGCAGCAGTTGGGGATGCAGGACTCAGAGTTGGGGGATGAGGAGCAGCTCTGGGCAGCGTGGGAGGTGGATTTGTCCCAGAGCAACTTGCTCTTCCCCTTCCTGTCAGGGAGCAAGAGCAAAGAGCACAGGTCAGCTGACCACCTCAAATCCCTGATAAAGGGGAAAAGCCAGCAATGTTCCTGTATAAGTTCAACCCACACACCCCTTCCCTAAAGGATGCCTGAAAGGTGGGAGGCACAGGGCTGGAGCAGTTTTCAACTGGGGTGTGTGTGCCCCCAGCAAGTCCCTTTCAGCTGCCTGGTGATTCTGTCTCTCTTTTATATGGTTTTAGGAGAAGCAATCCCAATCCAGGCAAACCCCATTTTCCTGGCACAACTAAACCCTTACCTCTGCTTTAAGTTATGATAAGAGGAAGCTGTATTCCAAACTTGGTGGGTCCCAGCTCTAACCATTTAGGAGCTCTTGAACACACAAATTCTCTCAAATATATAGTAGATTAAATTTGTCAATTTAACACAGGTTCATATCAGGTTAGAATATTTCCTTTTGTAGTAAAGTAATTTTAGTTAACGTGAACTGTTAGGATTTTTTCCAAACTACAACTTGTGCTACAAAAGATCTTGTATAGAGTCAAAAACATACCTTAAATAATTAAGCACCTAGATGACAAGTTTTTTCTAAGTCACACTAATTTCTCATTTAACACTATAGATGCATTTCTGAAAATGTTTGCACTAAGCAAAAATGTGCTATGCGGGTCAATTTTCCCATTAAAAATAATGAAAAAGATAGGGGTTACGTTTCAGGTGATGGTGGTGGCAAAGTCAATTTTTTGTTGGTGCTGGGTCGTCAACATTAGATATCTAGCAATACAAGATAACTAGCAACACAAGTCACCGCAGTTTGTTAAAACAAAAAATAAACATGTGAGCGGAAGAGCACTGTGACCACATGTATTCATCCGCTCATGCGTATTACCACTGTTTTCACCAACTTACACCACCGCGTGAAGTAGTCCATCACTTGATTATTTGTGTGTTATTTTGGGGATGGTCGTGTTATTTGAAAAATGTTCCCCCCCAGAAAATCATGCTATTGCAAAAACGTGTTAAGCAGGCATGTGTTAAACAAGTAATTACTGTACTGATAAATATACATTATAAACCTATATCTCATGATGTTGGTAGGTTTCAAACCTTTTTTTATTAAATTTTTCAGTTTAAATACCAAACTAATTCCTTGGTAATCTGAACAAAGTAATTTTTTTAATTGGTCATCTATAACTCATGTCAGCAAATATTCAGGAAACAGACACAGAATATGCGACTGTTTCAAATTTTTATAGCATTTAAAAGTGAAGGAATCCTAATAGTGCAAATTATTCCATAAACAGTGCAAAATGGATGAAAATAGTAGTATTTTTCTAACCTATTGTACACTGAATTGAGAGTTTAGCTGAATTTTATACTGGAGAAGTCTTGGTGTTACGTTTCCAAAATGCTAAAGAAGCTACCTGCAAAATTCTATTATATTTCTTCAATGTACTAGCTACAGAAAAATGCAACAGAAAATAAAAATAAAAGTAGCATGAATCTTCACAAAAATTGGTAAGTGTTGCCAAATTCAAAATATTACCTTTTTAATCTCTCACTAGTGGGATGGTATTTGTTTAGCCTAAGGGAGACAAACTTAAAATAAATTTCATTTAGAAAATACCTAAGGTATTTTTGTTGGTATGTGCCTTCTGCTGTCTCAACTGCATGCTCAATATTGGTCTATATTGTTGCATAATAAAATACAAATGTGACCTTTACAAATGAATGCAGTACCTTAACTAAACTATAAAAAAGCTTCCAAAATACAACCAGATTAAAACTAAATATACCGGAAGATAATCAGTAAAACATAAAATGTGTTCTAAGCAGGGCAAGAAATTCTTTTCATTACTTGTGAAGCTGCTACTAGTTTCAATAATAGTAATTGTGTCTAGAAACCCATCCTTACTATATATTAAAGAAAATTTGTCCTGCAGGATGATGGAAGTGACGTCATGTGTCACTGTGTCCTGCAGGAAAAGTTTTCATCCTGCCACCCATCTGCCCTCAGCCGCCTTCCCCACTCCCACCTCCCCAGCTGCCAGGGAAGGGGCCTGTCCAGGGTGAGTAGCCCTGGGCCAGCAAGCGGCTATTCTAGGACCAGACTGAGGTGGTGCACTACAGCACTGAGGCAGCTGCTTCCAGGTGCAGCCACCATGGAGCATTGGGGTTTCCCTCCTCTCTCTTCCCCACAGGAAGAGGTGGCTGACACGCTACTCTTGTGGGGGAGGCCTTGGAGGGGGGGGGAGAGCGCGAAGAGAGGGTTTGAGGCTGGAACACTGGCAGGTGACGGCCTGAGCACTTTTGGCCCACGCAGACGCAGGCAGCAGCTCCTCACTCGGTCCCAGAGTATCAGGCCAAAAATACAGGGAGAAGCCACTGCCACCCCCTCCTCCAGCAACCAGCTGCTGCCAGCTCCATGCACTGGAGCCCTGAAACTGCTGCAGGGGAGGGAAGATGGAAGAAAGGAGGGAGAGAAAGCCTGCTGAGCTGAGAAGAAGCACTCCCCCCCTAGAGTAACAGCTGTGTGCGAGCTTCTGCCTAATGAGAACAGCAGGAGACCCAAAGACAAGTAAGTGCCCCCCACCCCCTCATGCTCAGACCTCCAGCTCCTCTGAACAGCCGCAGAGCAGTTGGCTGAAGGTCTGGCAGCAGCCAAGGGGAGGGCGGTTGCTGTTAAAAACAGCTGATGGGTGTGGGGAAAATCAAATAACTCCAATTGTGTCTAAGGGGGGACTGTGCAGAAATCAAAACTCTCTAAAAGAAAACTGCTGTAAGGGTTAAGTTTTCCAGACCTCTCTCCCTGTATCAGAGTGAAATCAAATTAACTCTAATCAAAGACCCTTACAAATGCCTCTCTCAAATTCATGGATACTCCTAGTCTGTCACAAATTATCATGTATACTCTTATCTTTTTCACAGTTTGCCTTGTAATACTACTCACTCCACATTCTCATGTGCCTTTGTTTTGTAAAACTTACTTCTAGCACTCCTGGGGTGAACAGAAGTCTCAGAGTACTTCTGCTGAGACTTTGATATGTTAAAGAAAACAATCAACAACTGAACTGTCTAAGCCAGGGGTGTCCAAACTTTTTTCAAAGAGGGCCAGATTTGATGAAGTGAACATGCGTGAGGGCCGACCATTTTGCCTGACATTCTTTGAACCATTAAAATTAAATGCAAATTAACTATTTTATGCAAAGTTTATTGCAAACGGCAAACGACATAACACCAACTATACATGTTGTGTCCAAATATATTTATAACTGATTTAGACCAACTGACATTAACTGAGATTTTACAATGTATTCATCTCAATTGAAAAAAAAACTTGCCTACACTAATGTGAAGGGTGAAACTGAGATCTGGACTGCAGCACATAGGCTAGGTCTGGTTCAAAGGCAGTGGTTTTGATGCGCAAAATGTCACGCAGGTGAGAGTCACTTAGTCTTGTCCTCACGCGGTTCTTGTTAAAGTTCATAGCAGAGAATGTCTTCTCACACATATATGTTGAGCCAAACAAGCTCAGCATTTTCTTAGCCAATGTTCGAATCTCTTGAAACCGGCTCTTATCCAGTTGGCGGTAAAAGTTCACAAGAGAGAGCTGTTGGTGACGACTGCGTAACTCGCTGTCACAATGCAGCTCAATGAGCTCGAGCTGCAGCTGATCTGGAGCATCCTCGGGGATAACAGAGAATGGAGAGGAGAAAAGGCTGATCTCCTTTTCAATAGCTGCAAAGTCCTGAAAGCGCCGTTTAAACTCCCCAGCCAGAGATGCAATGTCTGCTGCATACCTGCTCGTTTGCGCACTGATATTGTCCTGTGGAAAACTGTTCATTATTTCCTGCAACGCTGAAAAATGTATGGTATTGGGCTGTGTTTGTGACAACTGCCTTATGAAAAGTTGCAGCTTTGTCCCAAAGGCTTTGAGGTGTGAATAAACCTGGTTCACCGCTGCATCTTTCCCCTGAAGACTCGTGTTCAGTACATTCAGATGCTTTGTTATGTCAACTAGAAACCCCAAATCAGCCAGCCAAATAGGATCAAATAGTTCTCACATTGGTTGTCCCTTTGTTTCCAAGAATTCTCCAATTTCCTTTCTGAGAGATTAGAAACGCTGCAGTGCAGACCCCCGACTGAGCCATCTTACATCGTTGTGATATAAAACATCTTCGTATTCAGCCTGGATGTCCAGTAGAAACTGTTTAAACTGGTGGTGGCACAGGGCTTTAGAGCTAATAAAATTAATAGTCTTTAGCACCGGTTTCATAACATGATCATATTTGAGATGTTTAGCACAGAGAACTTGTTGATGAATGATACAATGGAGTTTAATAGCTTTGCCTCCTTCTTCGATCACCTTGTTACAATTAGGGTTGATAATCCACTTCGTTCACCAACCATGGCAGGTGCCCCATCAGTAATAATCCCAGTAACTTTGTTCCAAGGCAGTTTCATGTCATCTATGGCGGAACTAACAGAAACAAATAAATCTTTTCCTCTTGTTTGGTCCGTAAGGCTCTGGAGGTCAAGTAGCTCTTCAGTCACATTCATTTCATCGTCCACCCCTCTCATAAAAATCAGCAACTGAGCTGTGTCAGATAGGTCTGTGCTTTCATCACAGGCTATTGAAAAGAAGTCAAAATCCACTCCTTTGGATGTCAACTGTCTCTTAATATCTGATGAAATCTCTTCAATTCTCCGTGCTACAGTGTTACGAGCCAGGCAAATGTTGGCAAACTCTTGCTTCTTCTCGGGACAGATATTCTCAACCATTTTCATAACGCATTCTTTGATAAAGTCACCCTCAGCAAAAGATTTGCAATTTTTAGCAATTAACGTTGCCACCTCATAGCTCGCCCTTGTGGCATTTTCATTTGACTCACGGGCTCTTATGAAAAATTTCTGTTGTGACATTAAAACAGCTTCAAGTTGCTTCAACTTTTCACTGCGGTCGTGCCCTGTAAGCTTGTCGTATGTGCTATGTCTCGACTGGTAGTGTCTCTTGACATTAAATTCCTTATAAACAGCCACAGTCTCTTGGCATATCAGACAAACACAGTGATTCTCTATTTCAGTGAAGAAATATTCCAGTTTCCACCTGTCCTGGAAGCGGCGGCCCTCACTGTCAACTTTCCTTCTCTTATTTACAGTCGCCATTTTTTTAAATTGACCAGAAGGGGAAGGGATCATGTGAGCGCAGTGCCAGAGGTTTAATACACTGCCCAAGTAATACACTGCACTAATACACTGCCCAACAAGAATTCTCTTGCCTTTGTGGCTGTTTGTGGCGAAGTCTCTAATGATGAGCTCCACGTGCCTGAGCCCGTTTGTGGCGAAGTCTCTAATGTTCGCAGCTCCACGTGCCTGAGCCCGCCAGGAAGCTGACAGTGCGCAGGGCCAATCACAGATACTGAGCTTGAGCAGCTGCGGAGTCCGTCCCTGATCTCAGCAGCTGCGGAGTCCATCCCTGCACTCTCAGCCCCAAGGCTTGCAGGGTCAGAGGCGGGCGGAGAGCGCAGGGCACGCTGGCCTCACGGCGGCCCGGGGGCAGGGCGAACCCGTAGCCAAGCGGGGGAGCGTGGCTGCGGACGTGCCCTACATGGAGGACTTTAAGACCGCAGCGGCCGCCATGAACGGCGGCGGCACGGCCGGAAGCGGCGCCAGTCATAGGAACGCCGGGGAGCCAGGAGAGGGGGAGGAAGCGGGGGCTGTCCCTGCACTCTCAGCCCCAAAGCGGAGTGCAGGGGCAGAGTTTGGGACCACGGCGGCGGCCCGAAGCGGCGCGTGCCAGTTAAAAAAAGCACCGGGGAGCCGGGAGAAGCGGGGGGGGCGTATTAAATCCGACCGCGGGCCGCATTTGGCCCGCGGGCCGGACTTTGGACATGCCTGGTCTAAGCATTCTGTATAAAGGATCCAAAAACCTGTAACTCAGGGCTGACTGCGATGGTTCTGCTGTCAGCCTGCATGCATGCATAATAAAGTTTTCCTTTCTAGATTTTTCTCCTGCCTCACTGATTTGACCTCTGGCCTCCGACCCTTTTGGGGGCTCTGTACCCCAGGGGAACGAGATTTCCCCCACATGGGATGCCGGTGGCAGAATCTGCATGAAGAGGGGACAGGACCATGGTGCACCCCGACCCCAAGCCACCACACAAAAGCTGCTGAAGCTCCAGCAGTCACCACACAGCAGGCTTGTGTTTTTAAAACAGCTGCTCTGGGGCATCAGAACCCATGTGGTGGGAGGTGGGAAGGGAGCGAAGGGGCCCAGGCTGAAGGGAAAGGGCTGAAGGGAAGGTGCCCAGGCTGGGGGTGATTGGCCTGGGAAGGGGCCCAGGCTGGTGAAAGGAGTCCTGGTTGGCACTGCAGGGGAGGGGAAATGACCCTGGCTGGCACAGCCGCAGCCTGGCCCTCCTCAGCGGCTGAGGGGAGAGCCGGGTTGGCAAGTGCAGCGAACAGGTGGTACAGCCTTCCAGTATTCTTTAAACATGAACTAATAAGAACCAAAAACCAGGACTATGTAGCACTTTAAAGACTAACAAGGTGGTTTATTAGATGATGAGCTTTCGTGGGCCAGACCCACTTCCTCAGATCAAACAGTGGAAGAAAATAGTCACAACCATATATACCAAAGGATACAATTTAAAAAAAAATGACCACATATGAAAAGAACAAATCAAATTTCAGAACAGGAGGAGGATGGCGGAGGTGGGGGGTAAATATCTGGGAGCTAATGGTATTAGAGGTGATAATTGGGGATAATCTTTGAAATGGGTAAGATCATTAGAGTTATTATTATTAGATAATTATATAATTATAATTAATTATTATTAGATACTTATTCAAACTTAAGTGTAAAGTGTCGAATTTAAGCATGAATGACGGTTCAGAGGATTCTCTTTCGAGTGTAGTCTTAAAAGGCCTTTGAAGCAGGATGCAGGTAATCAAGTCATTGAGACAATGTCCTTGCTGGTTGAAACGGCAAGAAACTTTTTTCTTTGTGATCCTGTCTAATATCTGTTTTGTGGGCATTAATCCTTTGGCGAAGTGTCTGAGATGTTTGTCCAATGTACAAAGCAGACGGACACTTTCGGCACGATAGCATAAATTATATTTCTAGATGCGCAGGAATATGTGTTCTTGATCTTATAACTCACTTGGTTAGGTCCAATAATGGTATCAGCAGAGTGAATACGTGGACAAAGCTGGCAATGGGGTTTGTTGCAAGGGAAGGTACCAGGGTTGGTATTAGTGCGGTATGTCCTGTGGTTGTTGGCAAGAATCATCTTGAGGTTAGATGGTTGTCTATAGGAGACTATGGGTCTGTCTCCCAGAGCCTCTTGGAGTTTAGTATCCTATTCCAGTATAGGCTGTAGTTTATTGATAATGTGTTGGACAGGTTTAAGTTGGGGGCTGTAGGTGGTGACAAGTGGTGTTCTATTGTTGGTTTTCTTGGGTCTGTCTTGAAGTAGTTGGTTTCTAGGTATTCGTCTAGCTCTTTCAATTTGCTTTTTTATTTCTCCGGGTGGGTAGCTGAGGTTTATAAATGCTTGGTAGAGATCCTGAAGTTTCTGGTCTGTCAATGGGATTAGAGAAGATTAGGGCTATAGATGATGGATCGTATGGTGTGTTCTGGATGGGAGCTGGAAGCATGTAGGTAACTGTATGAGTCAGTGGGTTTTCTGTAGAGAGTGGTGTCTAATTTACCATTGCTGATTTGTACTGTGGTGTCCAGGAAATGGATCTCTCGTGTTGAATGCACCACGGCTACATTTCTCTATCACTATTCTGATAAGAACCAGTAACTCCAGTAACAGTTTTAAAAATAAAATATCCCAGACCTTTTCATTTGCTTACCTCCTCTCAATCCATGTTTACAAGCATTTTGTTAAATTGACTTAAAAGGTTTCTATTGTTTCACTGGAAATTCATAGCTGGCCAAGGACACCAGCTCTCACCCCTTTGCTGTCTCTGATACAGTGGCATCAAAGGGTTTCAGTGTGTGTATATACAGGCTGCCCCCAACTTGCAACATTATCTCCAGAAACGATCACGTCGCAAGTCGGGGCATCATAACTCGAATCCACATTTATGACAGGTGTCGTACGCCATTGTAAATGTGGGGCCAAGGACGCAAGTTGGGGGATTTTGGCCCCTTCCGCACCTACGGAAAATTTCGTGAGGGGGGGATCATAAATAGGACCATTGCAAAGCGGGAGCCTCCTGTAGTTGTTTGGATTAACCAGTAAGTCCTGGCTTATCAGTTAATCATTTAAACAACTATGCACTAACATCCTTATTGAACATGAAGACTCAAACTTATTTACCTGTATTTTAGAAGTTATAAAATTACACCTCACTAACACTTGGTTACTCAATATGCATTGCAAGATACAACAGGAGAGCTACTCTCCCCATTAAGAGGACTGGGTGACGCCCACTGATACGTGCATATTTTCCTGCACAAATAAAGCCAGGCCACCAAAGACTGAGGCCAACTTTTTTAAAAAGTCTTGATGTTTCTGGAAATCCTCTGGTGCTGGAAAAATTAAAATCTGTGCAATGGTGTCATCCAGTGACAAGAAAAAGTAAGAGGAAGTTACTCACTTCATGCAACAACAATGGTTCTTCGAGGTGTGTCCCCGTGGGTGCTCCATGTCTGGTGTCGGGCTGGTCCTGGCACTGCAAATCGGAGCTTGCCAGAGCGCGCTGTGTGTGTGTGTGTGTGTGTGTGTGTGTGTGTGTGTGTGGCCGGACCGTGCGTGCGCGAGCTGGTTTCGCGCCTTTCATCTGCCACGCGCGGTCCGGCGCCCACCAGTTCATCTCACCACCTATCCACAAGACAGAAAGACAAGTTTCCGAAGCAGGGAGGAGGGCGGGTCGTGGAGCACCCACGGGGACACACCTCGAAGAACCGTCATTACTGCACAAAGTGAGTAACTTCCTCTTCTTCTTCGGGTAGTCCCCATGGGTACTCCACGTCTGGTGACTCCGAAGCAGTAAGATGTGGGCTTCGGAATCAGGATTCTGAACACTAGGTAGCACTGCCAAGGCTACCGCTGAATCAGAGGTAAAGTGCTGAACGATTGCATAATGCCTTGAAAAAGTGGAAGTAGAAGATCAAGTCGCCGCCCGGCAGATGTCCCGTAGAGGGACTCCTCTCACAAAAGCTGCAGACGCAGCAACTGCTTGTGTCGAGTGGGCCCTAGGCTGCAATGGGAGAGGCTTCTTACAAATAGTGTGGCAAGTCGTAATACAAAAGACAACCAGTTTAGAAATACGCTAGGCCAATAAGGGCTCGCCCCTAGAAGGCCCTGATGTCGAAACAAAGAGGCGAGCCGTCTTACGAAGAGTACGAGTTCTATCTATATAGAATGCCAAGGCTCTACGAACATCGAGGGTATGCAGGAGAGCGTCACACAGAGGCATGAGGTTTTGGATAGAAACATGGCAAAACGATTGGCTCATTTATATGAAAATCTGTGCAGACTATAGGTAGAAAGGCTGGATGAGATCTCAGTATCACTGATTCTGCACTAAAGACTGTATAGGGAGGTGTTGACATCAATGCAGCTAATTCGCTCACCCTATATGCCGATGTTATGGCAAGGAGAAAGAATACCTTCATTGTAAGCATCGACATGGGTACCATAGCCAACGGTTCAAACGGTGGCCGAGTTAGGACATGAAGCACCAAGTCAAGAGTCCATGTAGGTGGCGGAGGCCTACGTGGTGGATTAAGGTTAGCCAATCCTTTGAGAAATCTAGTCATCATGGGATGGGAAAAAAAACGACTTGCCTTCAACGGGGTAGTGAAAAGCAGCTATCGCCGCCACATGGACTTTAAGTGATGAGACGGAGAGTCCAGTCGACTGTAGCTGGAGGATAAGTCCAGTAAAACATGTTGTGGTGAAATAAGAGGGTCTAGAAGCTTAGGAGCGCACCAGCGCGTGAATCTAGACCACTTGGACAGGTAAGTTTTCCTGGTGGAATCCCTCCTGCTGTGTAAGAGAACATGCTTCACCTGGTCTGAGCAAAGATTCTCGGACGTGCTGAACCATGTATCATCCACGCAGTCAGGTGCAGAGTATGCAGCTTCGGATGAAGAAGGGAGCCTTTCTGTTGTGTGAGCAAGTCTGGTAGGTAAGGCAATCGGCATGGTGCTCGTACGGAGAGCTGCAGAAGAGTTGAGTACCATGGCTGTCTGGGCCACACTGGGGCTATGAGTATCACTCATGCCCTGTCCATCACTATCTTCTCGAATACTCTGGGAATGAGTACAACAGGGGGGAATGCATACAAAAGTAATGTGCCACAATGAAGGAGAAATGCATCTCCCAGAGAGTGATCGCCCACTCCTGCTCTGGAACAGTAAGCTCTGCATTTTGCATTGGCACGTGTGGCGAACAGATCTACCACACGTGGGAAAACCCCACCGACGGAAGAGAGGTAAGAGGACATCCATGCGGATCACCCACTCATGGTCTTGAGGGAAATGTCTGCTCAGCGCATCCGCAATGGTATTGTTCGTACCCGGTAAGTATGAAGGGACTATAAAAATGTTGTTTCGAATGCACCAGTTCCAGAGGCGGATCGCTTCTGCACAAAGTGAACGGGAGCAGGCACCCCCCTGTCTATTCACATAATACATCGCACTACATTGTCTGAGAGAATTCTGGTGACAGTGCCTCATGTGTGTAACTTGAAGTGTTTGCAGACACGAAACACCGCTTTGAGCTCGAGAATGTTGATATGGAGCATCATCTCCGTCATGGACCAGAGGCCCTGAACTGTTTCTGCGCCCATGTGGGCACCCCATCCCATGAGAGAAGCGTCCGTGGTTATCTCCGTTGACAGCTGTGGTACGTGGAAGGGGACTCCTGACAGCATGTTGTTGTGATCGGTCCACCATAAGAGGGAGTCTTTGACATGTGCCGGTAGCACCACGGTCTTGCGGATGCTGTGCCTGGCAGGATTGTATACCATGCTTACCCAATGCTGCAGACACCTGAGGTGTAGCCTTGCGTGGTACACTATGATTGTAGTTGACGCCATATGACCCAAAAGCTGGAGGCATACTCGTACTGGGAGCTTTGGAACTTGCAGGACCGTTTTTATCAGGTCTTGTACAAGTTGAAAATGCTCGGCTGGCAGATGAACTCTCTCTGACTGGGAGTCGAGACGTGCTCCTACGAAGGTTAGAATTTGTGTCGGTTGTGGACCTGATTTTTGAATGTTCACAATGAGGCCGAGGGAGTCAAACAAATCCCGAGTTGCGACTACCATGTGATGTGCCTCTGAGTGTGTCCCTTGATGAGGCAGTCGTCGAGGTACGGGAAAATGGAGACCCCTGTTCTGCGTAGATGGGCAGCCACTACCGCCAGCGTTTTGGAGAACACCCTTAGGGCTGAGATGAGGCCAAAGGCAGTACCTTGTACTGAAAATGGTCGTTGCCCACTACGAACCTCAGAAAACGTCTGTGCGCTATGTGTATTGTCACATGGAAATATGCATCTTGCAAATCTAGGACTGCGAACCAGTCTCCTTTGTTTAGTGCTGGCATGATCTTGGCCAGCATGGTAATTTTGAAGTGCTGCTTTTGGATGCAACGATTTAGAACTCTCAGATCGAAGATGGGTCTCCACCCCCCCAGATTTCTTGGGAACTAGGAAATACCTGGAGTAAAACCCTTTCCCCCGGAATTCAGCGGGTACACACTCTATGGCTCCACTCTCAAGCAGGTGAAGGACTTCTTCTCGAAGACCAGCCCCGTGAGACAGGTCCCGAAGAAGGGAGGGGGTGGAGGGATAGAAGGGGGGACTGAGGCAAACGGGATCGTTAGGCCTGATATGACCTCTAGGACCCATCGGTCCGAGGTAATGCTGGCCCATTGATGAAGAAATTGCCTCAGGTGGTGGTGGAATAGGATGGTGGCAGGCTTTAGTGTGTTGACCACTGGAGATGTGTTCGAGTCCCCCGCACAGGAATCAAACCTGCTGTTTCTGAGAAGGCCGAGCTGAAGAGCGATTCTGCTGCTGGCGTTGGCGTTGAGGGCGCTGTCTAAATCTAGGTTGGTCAGATCAACGCTGCTGTTGCTGCTTATAGGACAAGTAATCGTATCTCCTTTGAAAGGGATAGGTAGTATCGCCTGCGTTTGAAAGGTGGCATGTACATCCCTATAGACCGGAGGGTAGTATGAGAGTCCTTGCCCGAATGGAGAACCTCATCGGTAGTGGGGGCAAACAGCTTTTGATGGTCAAAGGGTAAATCTTCCACTTTAGACTGCAACTCCTTAGGGGCCCCTGCCGACAATAGCCAGGAAGCTCTTCGCATCGCAATACCTGTTGCCATCGCTCGAGCGGCCGTGTCGGCAACGTCAGCAGCAATCTGAAGCGCTGTTCTGCATGCAGTGAACCCTTCTTGGGCAATTACTTTAAGGAGAGGCCTCTTATTGTCAGGGAGATGTTGCATAAGTTCCGGAAGCTTGGAGTAATTGTCAAAGTTATGGTTTGACAGAAGGGCAGCATAATTGGCAACTCGTAGGAGCAAGGTTGAAGAATAAACTTTTCAGCCGAAATAGTCCAATTTTTTTGTATCCCTATCCGGTAGGGAATTTTTAAAATGGGGCATCTTACTCTTATGGTGAACCGCATCCACTATCAGGGAATTAGGCTGTAGGTGGTTAAAAAGAAAATCCAAACCTTTGGATGGAACAAAATACTTTTTATCCGCTTTCTTACTGGTGGGCGGTATTGATGTTGGCGTCTGCCAGATGTCCTGTGCTACCTCCATGATAGCATCATCTATCGGGAGGGCAATCTTTTGTTGTTGTTTAGGATGTAAATTCTTGAATAACTTATGCTGTTTAACCTGGGACTCAGTAAGTTGTACCTCCTGGGATTGCGCAACACGTTTAAAGAGGTCTTGGAATTCTTTGAGGTCGTCCGGAGGTGACGTCTCGCCCAGAAACACCGGTTCATCCCTCGAAGGCACAGATGAGCGGGCATTAGGAGGCATGTCTGGGTCAGTTTCTGAGAGTTGCCCTTCCTCTAAGTCTGACATTTGTGATCGAGGTACCGGAGAACGTGAAGGTGTCATATGTTGTAGCAGGGACTGTTTAAGAATCTCTGAATGTACGGAGTGTGGGCTAATTGACCGACAGGAACATGGAGACCTGCGATGATATCGAGAGTGACTGATGAGATGATTCAATATAGTAGGGTCTATGATGGTGCATATAACATTGGTCAGACCCTGCAGGTGACGAACATCTAGAAGACCTAGCACTGCTATACCTGACATAATAGGTGCTTCGTGGTGAACGAAGCAGTGAGCGTGAGTGTCTTGTAGGAGAACGAGATCTAGAGCACCCGTGTGAGCAGCTATGCTCTCTATAATAATAGTGACGAGATGAAAGACTTCACTGATGATATTCCCTTTGATCCCTTGTATGGTGTGTAGAAGCACAAGGTTGAGGAGATGGTTCCAGAGAAAAAAAAAGGGAGGTACGCAGGGAGATTTCCTGGGTATTTGATTTCGATGCTGCTTTAGTAGAGGTTGCTGGAAGCTCTTCAGAGCCTGGAGACCGAAGGGTTAAAGGCTCAGAAGGAAGCATCTGGGCAGCAGCATGCTGTTCCGGTGTTGAGGACAGCTCCATGTGAGAAGCAGTGATTACAGGCATCTCAGAAGTCAGTGCGGAGAGCTCCGGTGCCGTTGTAGCTGGCCCTTTAAGAAGCCCTGGTGCAGGCTGCAGTGCCAAGGGCTCCAGAGACCGGGAAATGCTGGCTGGCTTCTTTGCAATAGGAGCACTGGTTACCCTCGAGCCCAAGGTACCCGGCTTATCACCTGCGCTCACCCGCGATTGCGGAGCAGCTGGCAGGGAATGAGCAGGGGAGGCTCTCTTCCTTTTAGGAGGAGGCACAGCCTCGGAAGGAGCTCTCCGCTTTTCAGACGTGGGGTCCAAGGCAGAGGATCCTGAAGCGCTGGAAGGCATGAGCCTTGTTAAAGAGGATCTCTTCTAAACGCCGCTTCCGCTTCTTGCGGGCTCTGGTCATCAGGCTGGCACAGTGGGTGCACTTTTGGGGGATATGTCCCTCCCCAAGGCAACGGACACAAGCGGAGTGCCCGTCTGAAACCAGCATTGGCTCACCGCATCTGGCACATTTTTTAAAGTCAGGGGAGCCGGGCATTTTGGCACTCAGAGGGCCGAGAATTCGCATCTCCTAAGTGCCGCTGCTTTTTTGTCTGTCACCGGCTTTCTTTCCGCTTGTACGTCTTTATTTCATGTTATATATTATTATAATTTTTTTTTTTAAAGATTAAGTTAAAACATCAACAACAACAACAGAGAGAAACAGTGAATGAGGAGAAATGCCTCTCCGGGGTTTGTTTGTGGGTTTTTTGTTTTTTAAAGCGAAGTCAAGGGTGGAAGTAACAGTAACTAACAAAAAACAACACTATCGCTACATAGAAGTAGAACTGTTTCTTCTCGGTTTTTTGGTTTCTCTTCTTTATTTTATTTTTTTTTTAAACAAAGAGCCCACAACCCAGGCTAAACGAGGAACAGTTTGTTTTTCTTTTTCAAATTTCCCCTCAGGTAGCTGTCTAAAGGGAAAGGGGAACCTCTGTTTGAGGAGAAAGGGGGAGCTCCATCTGCGACGCAAGGCGCATGAGAAGAACTGGTGGGTGCCGGACCGTGCGTGGCAGATGAAAAGCGCAAAACCGGCTCGCGCACACGAGGTCTGGCCACACACACACACACAGCTCTGGCAAGCTCCGATTTGCAGCGCTGGGACCAGCCCAACACCAGATGTGGAGCACCCACGAGGACTACCCGAAGAACTAGCTGTTCTTGGTTCAGTACTGTACGCTGTCCAATTATGTCAGGCTACACCTGCTCAGAGACTGCATCCTTTATCTGATAATGTAGCATGGGTGACTGTGGCACAGGTTTACTAGGTGATCTTACCCTAGAGGGAATTGAAGATTGGGACCTAAAGGAGTGGGGAGTTGCCTGTAAGTAGTGGGCAGAGAGCCCCTATCTCTTCTATGTCCATGGTCACCAACCAGTAGATCGTGATCTACCGGTAGATCTCAGGGGCTCTAAGAGTAGCTCTTGAGCCCTCTCTGAACTGCGCGCCTGCGCAGTACATTTACATTAGATTTCCTCATTTGAGGAGCAGCTACTCACCGAGCAACAGCACAGGTGAGTAGCTGTGAGGAATGGTGGGAGCTGGGAGGTCGGGAGGGCTGAAACACCCCAGCAAGCTGACTGACTTTCAGCTGAAAGCGGCTGTCCCAAGCTCCAGCTGATAGGGAGCTTCTGCCATGGCCAGCTGACCAGGCAGCCACTTCTCTTCCCTCCAGCCCAGCTGCCCTGCACTCAGCCCAGGAAGGCTGCGTCTAGCTCCAGCTGTGCTGGAGCAAGCTTCCCAGGCTGAGCGCAGGATCACAGATGCCCATCTGAGTATACAACTAGCAATCTCAGACTACAACCCAGATTTCAAGACACTGGCAGATACTGTTCAGTCACAGGTGTCACACTGAGACTGTTACTGGAAGAAAAAATATATCAATACTTGATTTTAGATTTACAAAATAGCAGAGAACAAAATGTATAATTGTAAATGCTTCATTTGACATTTAAATAGCATGAATTAAAAACAGACCATTTATTTCATAACTATAAACATGTGATTTTAATTTTATATATTGTATAATTTAAAAATAAATGTTTAACAGTGTATAAGGGCTGGGGATAGCAAGTGATGGACAGGAGAATAGAGAGGGCAGGGCTTCAAGGAAGGGGCGGGGCTTCAAGGATGGGGCGGGGCGGTAGATCTTCACCTGTTCTGAGACTTAAAAAGTGATCTTAGCTGTAAAAAGGTTGGATACCACTGTTCTATGTGATCAATACTGATCTTGGTATCTGCATTCAAATATATCTGAATCAAGCCACAGTCCAGCATCTAGAGCAGGAGTTGACAACCTTTTCAAACTACATCAAAATTCAGAACAAGTGGTCAACGAAGAGCCATATAAGAATGTCCATTTGCATGACTTATTATTGATGATAACATGGTTAACACTAGCATAAATAAAACATTGTACTCACAGACTTTCTTTAATGGGACTTTTGCTGCTGCTAGGGGTGCACTTTGTGGATGTGGGAGGTACAGAAGGCAGGGCAGGGTGCTGGGTTAGGAAGTAGAGTATGTGGGGGGCAGGCCCTGAGACTGGATTACTTTACCTGTCTGGAGCTGGACTGCTGCACCCAGGCAGCAGTGGCCAGACTAGGCATGTGAAATTTAGATTAACTAATCAAATAGTCGATGGGAATTTCATCAACTATTCAATCAGTTAATAAAGGCGCCTCCACATTTGAACTATAGCAAGAGCCGTGCCGAGTTCTTGCTAAAGTTCAAAAGCAGAAGCCCTGCAGGGAGTGTGGGGCCACTCTCCCACTGGTCCTGCACTCCCTGGAGCAGCTGAGCTTTTGAAATGTACAAGAGCCCCACCAGTGTTCTTGTATACTTCAAAAGGAAGCCCGGCAGGGCCTCCCGCCTGCTGGCCCCAGGCTCCCTGCGGGGCTTCCTTTTGAAGTGCACAGGAACATGAGTGGGGTTCTTGTACATTTCAAAAGCAGAATTGCAGCAGAATCGGTGCAAGCAGAGACTGCTTCAGTCCTCACTTGCACCACTTCCCCTCACGGAGACAGTGCTGGGGGAAAAACTGCTTTTAAGCTGGCTCCCCCAACACCAGCTCCTGCTCCCCCTACTTGCTGCCTCTCTCTGTTAGAGGCAGCGGGGGGGGGGAGGGGAGAAGAGGAGAGAAGCAACTAGTCGCTGACGCCGCAGCCAGATTGTGGCCTCCTCTCCTACCTTTGCCACAGCAAGAGGGGGCCATTGCCAGCCCTTTCTGAAGCCAGCCCCTAGGGCCTGCTCCAGGATTGAGGCTGGGGACAGGACACTGTAGCCAAAAGGGGGCTGGGCCCCGATTGGGGCCTCGTTGATCAGGCTGGCAACCCCAAGCCAGGCTGCCATGGCCAGACTGCTGCAGCAGTCACGGGGCTGCCATACCTGGGTCACAGAGTCTGCCTTAGGAGCACAGCAGCTAGGGACAGACTGCAGCAGTCAGATGGGGCCTAGAATTGGGCAACTGCGGCCAGTTGGAGGCATCCACCGCTGCCTGATCCCTTACTATTCCAGCTAGGAGCGTGTATGCATCCCATACAGCTTGCCCTCAGCCGGCCCTTTAAATGAGCAGAGTGCGTCATCTGGCTCATTTTACTCATTTTTTAAATTTTGAATTAATTTTTTATTGTAATTTAAAAAGTTGTGTGTATTTTGGGAATGACAAAAGAGCAGCAGTTCTCAGACTTTGGCCTGTGGCTCACCTGGCTCAATGCAATTTTTCCCCACAGAATACCCACTCCTAGTGGAAACTCACCGTTAATTACAGAATTATGCCAGAGCCATTCTGCTGGTGCTGCAAGTAGGGAGAATGGTTTAATTTAACCAACAAGGAAATATTAAATCGAAATTAAACAGATGAATCACTATAACTTTCTCATGTTAGTTTATCAAACTTCATTTTAAATAAAGTAAAATATGTCCATCACAAAAGATTTCCACAATGTCTCTATTAATGGCAGGGATGGGAAACCTTTTTTGGTTGGGGGCCACTGACCCACAGAAAAATCGGTTGGGACCACACAAGTGACAAGCAAAAAAACCCCTAAAAACCTCCAACCCTCACTGATGTGACCCCCAAATGAGACACCTCACTCCCCTGGCACTCCAGCCCATGGGAGTGGGAGGGTGTCAAGTGCAGAAGTGGGGGCCCACAAAAGCACCCCAAAACCTTATTTCTACAGGCTTTGGTACAAAAATTCCTTGCCCCCCCCCCACAAAAATCCTAATACCCAGACTTTGGGGAATGTCCGCTGCCACCATCAAGTACTTTTGAACCCACAAAAAGGGGTGGACACTTGAAACCAACCTCAAGGGCACCCCAAGCTCTTTTCCCCAAAGAGCATGGAAAAGAAAAGAGAAAACAAGCTGAAGTCTATGGTAGCTGATTCCTAGTCAGACAGACCTCAGGACATAAAAATGAACCAATACCGATTAATAAGAAAAACTCGTATTATCAAAACAAAGCTACCTTTGCAAGCATAGTGACTAGATGGAAAAAGAGCCACCATTAATCTAGATCAGGGGTCTCCAAACTTTTCAGCCCGAGGGCCGCATTAACTATCAAACAGCAGTGCGGGGGCCGACTACACACTTGAGGTCCAAATAAAAAACAATCAAAACATGGATGTTGTTTTTAATTATTTATTTAATATTATTTTATTCAGTTATTATTTAATAACACATTGATACACTACACATGAACACGTGTATTAGTGTGAATGGTGAAATTGTTTCCTGGATGCCAAAATAGCAGACATTTCTGGCTTTAGATTTGTTGTCCCTAACATCAACAGTGACCTGAGATTATCATTGGACAAGTTTGTTCTCAAATTGTTCTTCACGTATTTCATTCTTGAAAATGTTTGTTCACACAGGTATGTTGTTCCAAAGATTGAAAGGTACCTTGATGCAAAAGTTTTGACATTAGGAAAGTCTTCCTTGGGCAAAAAAAGGTAAAAACCCACCAGTCCTATTTTGAACTTGTCCCTAAGGAGGTCATTTGCTTGCAACTCAATGACTTCCAGCTGCAGTTCGTCTGGGCAACTGGCCACATCTGCTTCAAATGGGTTTTGAAACAATCTCACTTCTTCTGCCTTTGAATCCAAAAAGGTCTCCACGGGCCGCATGAGAGGGCCTCGCGGGCCGCATCCGGCCCCCGGGCCGTAGTTTGGAGACCCCTGATCTAGATACTCAGGGGAGCTCCCTGGACTCAGGATTTTAGTTACAAAAGGAAAACACTTTTAAAGAGGGGAAAAAAGCCACTTTTAACACCTCAGACATCAATTCCACATTCCTAAACCAGAAAACAATAAAACCTGACGGGCTAAGCTTTGCCTTCCTTACACATATAAGAAGTCTGTTCTTGGGGAGAGAAGTGTCTTTCTATCTCCCTTAGTACCTGGAGAAACTGTTCTGACAGACAAAGGAGGGAAAAGATTCCTTTGTCCCAGTTTGAAATCCCTACCTGCATTACTATTAGCTGACCAGATACCTATTTAGGGACAGGAGACATAATTAATCCCTTAGCCGCCAGACTGCTGGTCAGCCCTCCTGGTTATGGAGGAACGGGGGGCAGGGGGAACTGAGGTTCAAGGCTTCAGGCCAGATTAACTCCTCTGGGGTTAGTGAATTTTGTGGGGCCCCCAAAGGCTCTGGGGTGGGGCCAAAAATGAGGTGTTCAGTGTGTGGGACAGAGCTGCCAGTGAGAGAAAGGAGGGTAAAGGATCAGGCTGGGAGGTGGGGCATGGAGAGGTAAGGGGGCAAGTTCTGGTTGGGAGGTAGGGTGCAGGAGCAGACTGGGGTGGGGTGTCTGGCCAGGGGAGAGGAAGCAGGTGCAGGATGAGGGTGCGGGATCTTGGCAGCAGAAGGGGAGGGCTTCGTGAGGAGCTGGGGGCAGGTGTCTGGCCAAGGGGAGAGCAAACTGAAGCAGGCTGGGGGTAGGTGTCTGGCCGGCGGGGAAAGGGCAGTAGTGGGCTGGGGGTCTGGGTGGAGAGGGGGAGTGAGGGTGCAGGGTCTAGGCATAGGGGACAGGAAGGGGGGCACTTAGTTGCTTTCGTGCCACACGCCATTCACAGGCACCGTGTCCCGCACATGGCCTCCTGCTGCTCCCATTGGTGGGATTCCACCAGTGTCTGTGTTCTGTTCTTTAGCCCCGAGCCTTGCTGTGTGATTGGGAAAGAAGTGAAGCCAAAAGCAGCTCTGCACGCTGCCACTCCCCTAGCTGATGTTCCTCCCCACCCAGGAAACCAGCGCTCCAAGCTTGCCGGGCTAGCCAAAAAGGCTGGAGCACCAGCATAAGCTCCCCATTGCAGGAGGGAATGAAAAGGGGCTGAGCTTGAGCTGCGAGACAGATTTATCTCTGTAGTGAGCCATATTTGGTTCATAAGCCATAGGTTGCTTACAATTCCCTTGTGAAAGTAGAAAATTATACTGTAAGAGAAAGATGAATTATGCTGTAATAATTGAATAAGCTGAAGGAATACTGTTTGTCTCTGAACAGGAAGAAGAAAAGTATGTTAATGTTGTTTGTAGGTATGCAGATTCCAGAGTGCTAGCCAGAGTTAATAGGAAAAGGAACATTAGGTGTTAGGGAGAAAGCAATTCAGATAACCAAGTAGATATGGACAGGAGATTGCTGTGTGCTTGATGTGGAAATAAAGATACTTGACTAGCCTCACACTAATTATGTGAAGTTTTGCCCCTCTTAAGCCTGTTAATTTTGACTTTCTTTTGACTGTATAAATCAAGGGGTTTGAACCTTGTATGGCACTCACATTTTCTTGGTTAATTTAGCAGAGCAGCTTTGCTAAATAAACAGAGCGGTCTGACAAATCTGTGAGTCCTGTCTGACTTTGACACCCTGATCTAGGGGATGAAGGAAAAGGGAATGAAGCTCTCAAACTCAACCCATATGAACACCCCAAAAATCATCCAGAAACAATTAAAGATCATTTCTGGCAAAGCCAAACATATACTGGACCTCAGATGAGGCTATTATCAGCTTTGGCTCAGAGGTTCCTAGAGAAGTTGATGAGCTAAGGCAGGGCTACTCAACACGTGGCCCACAGGTCGGCCCAATTGTTTGTGGCCACGGTGCAGTTTGGGTTTATGTGAGGCTCAACATGCGGTCTGCAGATGGGAGCCAAAACAAAAGAGTAATCAATAACAGTATTCTGTTGATATGCATTTTAGTAGTTACATTCCTGGACTACCATTATTAAAAGTGCTGTCATATGGATGGAAATAGAGTACATATTGCATTTTATTAATATCAGCAGAACTGACTTAAATGAGGCCTGTGTATTGTGTAGTCTTGCCTTAATCTTTGTATTCTTGCCTGTCAGTGTGAAAGAAGCTATTTGCATATCTATTTGCATGTAAATGCAACCACACTTAAGTTGCAGCCATTGACATGTGCTGTGAGTATCACTGGCCCAGAGGGCTTCCAAAGTTGAGTAGCCCTGAGCTAAGGGTTGCCTAGGAAAACATGCTTTCATTCCGTACCAACTGTGAAAGAGATCCCAGTTTGAGGTCATTACCATTTCTGGCAATAGTATCATTAGAACAGCCAAGTTCAAGTGCAACACCAAGGAAGGTATAGGTGTCGTAAGTATTGATGAAGTTGTGACTAAGCGTTCCCACATGATTGGAAAAACTCAGTTGGGGGGGGGGGGGGGAAGCTGGCAGCAGGGGTGCTAGAAATGACCTCCACTGGTCTGGAAAAATCCCTCATCCTGGGCCTATAGGTCACATTACAAAACAAAAATTAATATAAACACTTCCACATATATGCAACTTAAAAAACTATTGTCCCATGCTAGTACATAACAGGGATCTCAACATGTTAACAACTACACGATTTACTGATAAGCCTGGACTTTTCTAAGAACCACCATGCTCCCTTCTCCTGGACTTAGTTATTCATTAAGCATATTGCCAGGCATGCAGGCTAGTTTGGCAACTGGCAAGTAAGTCTCTTGGCCACAGCCTGCTTCTGGCACCCCAGCCCTTTCCTACCCCAACTCAACATACCCAAACCCTCTGTCCCCCTCTTACACCTATACCTGCTCCCTGATCTGGCACCCTCACTCTCCTCACACAGATCACAATCCTCTCCTACCCTGGGTCACACCCCAAACCTCTGAACTCCAGTCCCCTGCCCTAGGTCACAACCACCTGCTTCATCCCAACTCCCTCCCAGACTCCAGTCTCCCTCCTGCACCCCAGTCCCTTACCCCATGCTTCCTTTTGCACCCAACCTCCATTTCAGACCCTGCATCTCCTCCATTAATATCATGGAAGAGTGCGGCCCTTGACCACTTTCCAAAATCTTGAACTGGCCCCCGTCAAATATTATTGACCACCCCCTGACAAACAGACCTCACCAGAAGAAGTCATAAGAAAATAT
The DNA here is from genome assembly GCF_049634645.1 of Pelodiscus sinensis. Lineage (NCBI taxonomy): Eukaryota > Metazoa > Chordata > Testudines > Trionychidae > Pelodiscus > Pelodiscus sinensis. Next base: position 103,009,553 of record NC_134714.1, read on the forward strand.
TTGTTTGCTCAAGGGACAACAGAAATAAGCATTTTAAAAAAAAAAACCCTATGTGCATGACCCTAAAATTAACAATTCAACATTCTGACCAGCCTTATAGGAATAACTCTTGCATGCATATATTTCCATTTCCAAGTAACTTTCAAATCTCTAGGACCTTTAATTGTACTTTTAGTTATTTTAAAGAATTTTCAGCTGCTTTCCTGAAACAAGAAAAAGTAGTGTGTCACTGCATCTTCACAATGTCTCAATTGCCACTGCCAACAGTACCACTGAATGAAGAGTGTGGCTAGTTTTATAAACTGAAATTGCACAGGGACAGGATTAATCATTACACTAATAAGGCTATAGCATCCTTCCATTGTTTAGGCCCTCCTGCTCAGGCAGGAGGCAGAGCCAGCCCAGGTGAAGGAAGGAGGAGAGTGAGATTGCTCACATAGGCCTGCCGGAGGGGGAGAAGCAAGGTCTGTTTGCCCTCTGCTTGATCCTTCATTCTACACATTCTTCCAAGAATCCGTGGCTCTTGAGCCGCACGCGGATCTTTTATTAAAGAAATGCAGCTCCTGCTGGTTCTGAACCACACGCCTGGACTGCTCACGGCCGGCCACTCTGAGCACGTACCCCAGTGCCTGGAGGGAGAAGTGCAAGTGGCTGTGGCCGCAGCAGCATCAGCAGCTCTGGGACCCAGGCATTAGGTTAGTGTGGGGGGGGGGAAGCATGCCCGGCTCTGGGAGAGGGGAGGAGGATTGGGTTAGAGCAGGGGGGCTGAGGGTGCCTAGTTCTGGGGGAGAGGAGCAGGACTGGGTTAGAGTGGGGGAGGAGGGAGAGGCTGAAGCACTTTAAACTCAAAGTCTTCATGGATGCAGAACAAGGCAGCCAACACAGATGTCATTTAAACTCCAGGGCAAAAAAAAAAAAAAAAAAAAAAAAAAGAATCAGCATGTACCTGGTTTTCACTGTTTCTTTAAAGAAAATTCAAAGGCTATTGTTTGCTAGGCTGAAGCAATTAGACTTTAGTTTTTGTCTGAAATATCCTGTAATGTTATTTTTATCACTACATTTTGTGTACTATATCGATATATAAAAATAAATATATACATCGCTCTTTGCACTCTATCCACCACTATTTTGGCTCTTCATCTCTAACTGGTTGGCCACCCCAAGCTAGTAGGTAGTAAAAAAGAGGCAGCACATGTAAAGCAAAATCTTAACACACATGTATTTTAGATCAAGTTACACTGATCAGATATCCTCTACCAGTATTATAAAGTATTCCACAAATTTGGACAGAAATAATATAAATAAAACACACTGGGCACACAGGGACTAACAGTTCTCCCACACATACAAACTCCAAATCCACATTCTTCTATACCAGGGGTTGGCAACCTATGGCTGGCAAGCCACGTTTGTCTCACTAGGGAGCAGGCCATGGCTCTTCTGGAGCCCCAGCAGCTTTCACCACAGCATGAAGCCAGCACTGGCACTACAGCCTTAATCTCTCCTCCCACCCCCTGGCCACCTCTGCAAGACTAAAATGCCAGCACCAGCTTCCAGCAGGGGAGCCTTCCTGCCAGATCCAGCAGGTGAGAAACAAGTGGTGCAAAAAATGCCTCCGTGTGCTGCTTTTTCTTCCCCTGGCATGTGGAAAACCAGGAACCAAAAATAGCTCCATGCACGCTATCATTTTTCCCCCCAGGAAACACTGGCGGCTTCCTTCCAGCTCATGGCAGCAGGGGGAGGCCGTGTTCCACACAGCACAAAAGCAAGTAAGTGGCCTCCCCAACCTTCATGCCCAGATCCTGCACCCCCCCCTTACTCATTCCCCTTGGCCAGACACCCTACTCCCAGCCTACTCCTGCAACCTATATCCCACCCAGACCACACCCCTCCTATACCCCACCTCCTGCCCAGATCCTGAACCTCTATCTCTATCCCATTCAATGGCAGCCCTGTCCCACACACTTAACCCCTCATTTTTTGCACCACTCCAGAGCCTTGGGGGGGCCCACTATAGCCACTAACCCTGGAACTCCAGAAGAGTAAATCGGATCTGAGACCCTGAACCTCAGTCCTCCCTAACCCTCCCCCATCATGGGACTGGAGCACCAGAGGAGTGAAGCATCACAGTTGGGGGCCACATCAGTGAGGGTTAGGGTGGTTTAGAGGGATTTCTTTTGCTTCTCACTTGTGTGGTCCCCAACTGATTTTTCTGTGGCCCCTGACCCAAAAAAGGGGGAGGAGTTTCATTGTATGTAAGAGAGTACTACGATTGCTCTGAACTCCAGTATAAACAAGGAGAAAAACCTGTTGAGAGTCTATGGGTTAAGTTTAAAGGAGCAAACAACAGCAGTGATGTTGTGGTTGGTGTCTGCTACAGGTCACCGAATCAGGTGGATGAGGTAGATGAGGCTTTCTTCAGACAACTGAGCGAAGCTTCCAGATCGCAGGCCCTGGTTCTCATGGGGAACTTTAATCACCCTGACATCTGTTGGGAAACTTATGCGGCAGTACACAGGCAATCCAGGAAGTTTTTGGAGAATATTGGTGATAACTTCTTGACACAAGTGCTGAAGGATCCGACCAGGGGCCGTGCACAGCTTGACCTTCTGCTCACAAACAGGGAGGAACTAATAGGGGAAGTGGACGTGGGTGACAACCTGGGAAGCAGTGATCATGAGATGGTAGATTTCAGGATCCTGACCAAAGGAAGAAAAGAGAGTAGTAAAATACACACCTTGGACTTGAAAAAAGCAGATTTTGACTCCCTCAGAGATCTGATGAGCAGAATCCCCTGGGATGTTAACATAAAGGGGAAAGGAGTCCAGGACAGCTGGCAGTATTTTAAAGAAGCCTTACTGAAGGCACAGAAAGAAACCATCCCGACGCGTAGCAAGAGAGGCAAACATGGTAGGATACCAGATTGGCTTACAGGGGAAATCCTTGGTGAACCTTAAGCACAAAAAGGAAGCTTACAAAAAGTGGAAACTTGGACAAATGACCAGGGAGCAGTTTAAAGGTATAGCTCGAGAATGCCAGGGGGTTATCAGGAAGGCGAAAGCGCAAATGGAATTGCGACTGGCTAAGGATGTGAAGGATAACATGAAAGGTTTCTACAGGCATGTTAACAAGAAGAAGGTGATCAGAGACTGTGTGCGGATGAAGGAGGTAACCTAGTGACAGATGATGTGGGGAAAGCTCAAGTACTTAATTCACGGAGAAGGTCGGCTCCTGGACTGCTGTGCTAAGTGACGCAAGATGGGATGAAGATGGACAGCCCATGGTGGGTAAAGAACAGGTTAGGAACTAGTTAGAAAAGCTAAACGTACATAAATCCATGGGTCTGGACTTAGTGCATCCGAGGGTACTGAGAGAGTTGGCAAATGTCATTGAGGAGCCTTTGGCTATCATCTTTGAAAAGTCGTGGAGATCGGGAGAAATCCCGGATGATTGGAAAAAGGCAAATGTAGTGCCCATCTTCAAAAAAGGGAAGAAGGACGATCCAGGGAACTATAGGCCGGTCAGTCTTACCTTGGTTCCTGGAAAAATCATGGAAGGGATCCTTAAGGAATCCCTTTTGAGGCACTTGGATGAGAGGAAAGTAATTAGGAATAGTTAGCATGGATTCACAAAGGGCAAGTCATGCCTGACCAATCTGATTAGCTTCTATGATGAGGTAACTGGCTCGGTGGACATGGGAAGTCAGTGGATGTGATATTCCTTGACTTTAGCAAGGCTTTTGATACGGTCTCCCACAATATTCTTGCCAGCAAGTTAAGGGAATGTGGATTGGATAAATGGACGGTAAGATGGATAGAAAGCTGGCTAGAAGGCTGGGCCCAGCAGGTAATGATCAATGGCTCGATGTCAGGATGGCGGTCAGTTTTTAGCAGAGTGCCCCAAGGTTCGGTTCTAGGACCGGTTTTGTTCAATATCTTTATTAATGATCTGGATGAGGGGATGGATTGCCCCCTCAGCAAGTTTGCGGATGACACTAAGCTGGGGGGAGAGGTAGATACGCTTAAGGGCAGAGATAAGGTCCAGAATGACTTAGACAAATTGGAGGACTGGGCCACAAGAAATCTGATGAGTTTCAACAAGGACAAGTGTAGAGTCCTGCACTTGGGACGGAAGAATCCCAAGCATAGTTACAAGCTGGGGACTAACCGGTTAAGTAGTAGTTCTGCAGAAAAGGACCTGGGGGTTACAGTGGATGAGAAGCTGGATACGAGTCAACAGTGTGCCCTTGTAGCCAAGAAGGCTAATGGCATATTAGGTTGCATTAGAGGAGCATTGCCAGCAGATCCAGAGATGTCATTATTCCCCTTTATTCGGCTTTGGTGAGGCCATATCTGGAGTATTGTGTCCAGTTCTGGGCCCCCCACTACAAAAAGGATGTGGACGCATTGGAGAGGGTCCAGCGGAGGGCAACCAAAATGATTAGGGGGCTGGAGCATATGACTTATGAGGGGAGGCTAAGAGATTTGGGTCTGTTTAGTCTGCAGAAGCGAAGAGTGAGGGGGGATTTGATAGCAGCCTTCAACTTCCTGAAGGGAGGTTCCAAAGAGGATGGAGAGAGGCTGTTCTCAGTAGTGACAGATGGTAGAACAAGGAGCAATGGTCTCAAGTTGTGGTGGGAGAGGTCCAGGTTGGACATTAGGAAAAACTATTTCACTAGGAGGGTGGTGAAGCACTAGAAAGGGTTACCTAGGGAAGTAGTGGAGTCTCCATCCCTAGAGGTGTTTAAGTCTTGGCTTGACAAAGCCTTGGCTGGGTTGATTAAGTTGGGATTGGTCCTGCCTAGAGCAGGGGACTGGACTTGATGACCTTCTGAGGTCTCTTCCAGTTCTATGATTCTATGAAAACACCCGTAAGGAATGGCCACAATAAGATTCTTCTGTTGAAGTGGGTTTTATCCACACAAGCTCATGACCCTATATAGGTGTCACAGGACTACTCCACCTCTTTATTTCTGTTACCACCACAAGTGCAACTGGCTTCTCCTGTATGTCTCTATTTTCTATTTTCCACCCACCTGCACTGACTATACCCCCTTCTGCCTTGTGGTGGTGTTTTTGTGTGTTTTTTAATCCAAATACTTTAATTTTAAGTTTTAGAAATGTGTCTCCAAAATACAGCTTTCTATCTTATTTTATTATATATCCTTCACTTATGATACAGTACTGCTCCCACACACTCACAATATCTATTTACATGTCTATAAAACTTAGGAACAGCTATACTTAGGGATGTTAAATTTGGTTTAATCAACTGGTTGATGGATTTTCCATCAATTAGTTGATAAGCAAGGGAGCCAGCCACACCTGAGGAGTTAACCCCACTGTGCCTTTGCTTTTTAAATATATTTCAAGCCTGCCAGCTCTTAATACATTTAAAAATCAGCACAGTGGGGGGGAGCAGAGGAGGGACCCAGCACTAGCTGGGACAGCTAATTCCCTGCTCGCGCTGGGTTCCCTTCCCTACCCTGCACTTTATCATTTTACATGTATTAAGAGCAGGACCCAGTGGAGCTGGGAATCAGCTGTCCCAGCTCATGCAGGTCACCCCTGGCTGTGCTTCTGATTTTTAAACAAACTAAGAGCCAACAGTCTGTTATCACATTTAAAAAGCAGAGGTGCAGCATCTGGTACTGGATGTGAGCCAGAAATCAGCTGATTCCCAGCTCCTGCCTACTCCCCTGCCCTCCCCACCCCCCAGAGATAGTGTTGGGGGAACCAGTTTTTAAGCCAGCTCTGAGAGGCAGCAAGGGGGGGGGGGAGAGAAGAGCAGGGGAGTAGAGGGGAGAAGCAACTAGTCAAGCTTTTGATTATCTTATAGTCAACTAGTCACATATCCCTAGCTGTAGTACAGTCGTTTTCTGGAATTAAGGTCTCAAAATGACAAGTACTGTACAAACCAGTAATAAGACGACAGGTACATAATCTAGATATGTAACAAGACAGAACAGACTGAGAGAAGTAAATCCAGGTTGGAAAGCTAAGTAACATTTATTAATACAAAAATGTAAAATCACTAAAAAATTATGGAGCGTATTAATTTTCCTGCTAGATCCACAATTCTCAAAAGAATTTGCTGAAAATCTTAACGTTAATTCCTTAAAAAGAGCATTACTATCACTTTGTTCATCATTTAAAATCTGTTCCCCTCCTCTTTCAATCTTGAACAATATTTTTGACACAAACTTTACATAAGAACATATCAGGGCAAAAGGGCAAAGGTGCCATTCCCCTACACTCTGTCCCTCATCCTTAACCTCTTACAGACACCATTTCCTTCCCTCCCCACTGCTAAAGCGATAGCAACCTTTTCCTGCAAACAGGAACACCATGGGCTACAAAACCAATTCTCTTCTCAGGACCCCAGCCCACCATGAACACTCCTGTCCTTCTCCACCATCGTCAGATAACATCATAGAGGTTATATAGCCTCCTCTGAAATCCACACGTGAGCCCACGCTCTCCAAACCTCTTCCCTCCAGTCTCCACCCCTTCTTCACTCAAAGAGCTTCTCCCCTCCTCAAGAGTCTCAGACCGAATCCCTCATACAACCCCAACTCCTTCAAAGCCCACAGACAAGGACCTGCTCTCCACTCAAGAGTCGTGAGGACAATTTCTCTTCCTACACAGCTCGTTAAGGGGTGTCCAGCTAACTTCGTACAGGCATGCACCGTCTAGCACCCGCCCGCCCAATACCCCAGGCTCCCAGGAGCCACAGAGCCAGGATGACCCTTTCACATCTCCCCGCTCCCGTCAGACAAGGGGCCTCCCTGCCCAGGCTTCGCCTCTTCCTCCTTTACACACGCCGAGGGCACCCCGTTCACCCAGACCCCACAAAAACAAGGCCTCCGCCGGGCTCGCGCAAACAGCGGCCGCCACCGGCCCCGCTCCCCGCAGAAACCCGCATGCCGGAACATGGGCAGGGGCCTGCCGCAACCGCCCCCGCCCGCCCGCCCGCCCGCCATTCGCACTTGGACAGCAGAGCCCAGCCCCAGCCCCCTCTGGGACCCACGCGCGCTCCGGTCTCACACGCCAACTGGGACTCCCTGCCGGCCGCCGCTCATGAGAGAGAGGCCCCGCCGCACCACCTCGGGCCCGACCCGGAACGAGGCTTCCCGCGGCGTGCTTGTCAGGAGCCTCCCCCCTGCCCCGCACGGGCCCCACCTCTTTGGGCACGAGCCGATTCTCCTCACTGGGCACCATGGCGGGCGCGCGGCGCTGGGCCCCGGAGTCGTCAGCGGAGGCCGGAGGCGGCGAAGGGACGTGAGTGGCTCATCCTCCCCCCGCAGTGCCCAGCACTAACACCCCACCTCCGCGAGGGCAACGCGCGGTCCCCCCACCCTCCACCAACGCCAGCCAATGAGAAAATGGCCGCCCGTAAGCCTCGCGAGACAATTTGGCCAGGGCGCGTGCCGCAGCCCGCTCTCGCCCCTTACCGGAGGGAGGGACTTAAAGCGCCGCGTTTTAGAAACCTGCCTCCAGGGCTGGGGGTGCTCACGTGACTTACGTAACACGCGCCCGCGTGACGGGGTAGAAGTGCAACGGAAGGGTAAAGTGCTTGGGTATCGCTACTCTCATGCTGTTCTCAGCAGCCTTCTTGCGCCCGCCCGCCCGCCCCTTGAGCTGAGGGGCGCCGTGTGCGAGGCTGGATGCCTGTGTCCTTGCGCGGCGGCGCCCCCCCCCCAGCCTGAAGGGCTTTTTGTACCTTCTAGCGCAAGACTGGTCTCTCAGAGAGCGCCACGTGCCGTTCAAGCCAGCGTGTGCGGCTTGCAGGGCCAAGATATAACGCGCTGCCGCGTGTATTTGGCGCCTCTGCGGAGGACAGGCTTGCTGCTTTGGGGCAGGGAACCTTGTGCCCAACTAGCCTCATGAGTTGAATAGCAACTGCTTTGAGTCCTACGCCCAAGTTAATATCCCTGTATTACTTCCTCTTTGTTACATTTACATGCCAGCTTTATCCTCCCTGCCTCACTACTTAGACAGTTTTCGTTGTCCTGTGTCTGTTACGAAATACATAGTAACCATTTAAAATAAATTAATTCTGTGGGAGGACTATTATTCCTGAATTATTTGTGCTCCCATAACTCCATCTGCTTTACTCCATTGACCTTGATGGTGATTTTAGATGCTCAAGGCAAACAAGATCAGAACATTTTGTCCACAAATGATTAGAATCATAGAGCTGGAATAGACTTCAGACAGTCATCAAGTCCAGCCCCCTGCCCAATGCAGGACCAATCCCAACTAAATCAACCCAGCCAGGACTTTGTCAAACCGAGATTTAAAAACCTCTAAGGATGGAGATTCCACCACTTCCGTACATAACCCACCCCAGTGTTTCACCACCCTCCTAGTGAAATAGTTTTTCCTAATATCCAACCTAGACCTCTCCCACTGTAACTTGAGACCATTGCTCCTTGTTCTGCCATCGGTCACTATTGTGAACAACCTTCCTCCATCCTCTTTGCAACCTCCCTTCAGGAAGTTGAAGGCTGCTATCAAATCCCCCCTCACTCTTCTCTTCTGCAGTCTAAACAAACCCAAATCCCTCAGCCTCTCCTCATAGGTCATGCGCTCCAGCCCCCTAATGATTTTGGTCGCCCTCCGCTGGACCCTCTCACAATGTTCCAGACGTGGCTGCACCAGAGCCGAATAAAGGGGAATTATCACTTCTCTGGATCTGCTGGCAATGCTCCTCCTAATGCACCCTAATATGCCATTAGCCTTCTTGGCTACAAGGGCACACTGTTGACTCGTATCCAGCTTCTCATTCACTTTAATCCCCAGATCCTTTTCTGCAGAACTACTACTTAGCCATTCAGTCTCCAGCCTGTAACCATGCTTGGGATTCTTCCGTCCCAAGTGCAGGACTCTACACTTGTCTTTGTTGAACCTCATCAGATTTCTTTTGGCCCAATCCTCTAATCTGTCCAGGTCACTCTGGACCCTATCCCTGCCCTCCAGCGTATCTACCTCTCCCCCTAGCTTAGTGTCATCTGCATACTTGTTGAGGGTGCAGTCCATCCCCTCATCAGGTCATTAATAAAGATACTGAATAAAACCAGTCCAAGAACAGATCCATCTTACAATACATTTATCCAATCCATACTCCCTTAACTTGCTGACAAGAATATTGTGGGAGATCGTATAAAAAGCTTTGGTAAAGTCAAGGTATATCACATCCACTGACTTTCCCATATCCTCAGAGGCAGTTATAGATGTCTATAGATGTCTGTGAAGCGACCACTGTGGTCACAAGGGCCTGGAGTACCATGGAGAAGTACCCCTTATAGTTTATGAAATGGGCCACTCAATGCTCTGGGGCACTGATGGGGATGTGGGTCCCATCCACAGCTCCCCCACAGTTGGGGAACCCCAGGGCAGAGAAGACAGCCACAGCTGCATCCACGTCCCGCAGGTGGATGACCCTCTTGAGCAGGATATCACTGATGGCATGGACAACCTGCAGAAGGGCACACAGAAACACAGGGAATGCACCAAATGAGGCAGGGTAGGTGCATCAGCCCTTGGGGGATGTTCACACCTCTGTGATGCTCTCTGCCCCCAAACACACCAGGGCCCCCTCGCCCCAGAGGCCCCCCCCATACCAGCAGGCATGTGTGAGGGAGGGATGGACAAGCCCCTGGGTGACGGGGCTTCCCCCACTCCCTCCTCCCCCCCCCCCCCCCCCAGCCTGGAGTCTTCCCTTCCCCCGGGAAGTAGCAAGGCAGCATGGAGCAGCATCTGCCCACACTCCAAAATGGCCATGTGGGGCAGAGCAAGCACAGGGCCATCCCTGGCTCCATGGCACAGCAAACACAAGGCAAAAGTTGCCAAAGGCACTAGGCCATAAGGTGTGGTGTCCAAAGAGGCAGAGGGCAACCACAACTAGCACTGCTGCAGCTTTCAGTCCCTACAAGAGGTCCCAAAGCACACAGCAGGAGAGAAATGGCTGTCCATGGAGATCCCTTTAAGCATGCATCTCAAAAGAGCTCCAGCCCCCGCCCCCGGAAAGCCTTGGTGCCCTTTTGCCCTCTCCAAAGTAGTTCTGGGGGCAAATCTTTGCGCAAGAGCTTCCCACCAGTATGGATGCTCTCTTGCGCAAAAGCGCATGGCTTATGCAATGCATTTTGACCAGTGTGGATGCGCTCTTGCACAAGACCTTTTGTGCAAGAGTTCTTGCGCAAAACAGGTCTTGCGCAAGAAGTTTGCAATGTAGACATAGCCCAAGAGAGGAGAAACTGCTTTTGTAGTTCGTTAGCCATTCACAGTCTTTGTTTAATCCTAAAATGATAATGTCAAATTTGCAGATGAATTGTAGCTCTGCAGTTTCTCTTTGAAGTCTGTTTTTAAAGTTTTTTTGTTTCAGGACAGCTACTTTTACATCCCCTATTGTGTATCCAGGGAGATTGAAGTGTTCTCCTATAGGCTTTTGTATATTATCATTCCTGATATCTGATTTGTGTCTGTTTATTGTTTTACGTAGGGACTGTCCAGTTTGGCTGATGTATATGGCAGAGGGGCATTGCTGGCACATGATGGCATATATTACATTGGTAGATGTGCAGGTGAACAAGCCCGTGATGGTGTGGCTGATATGCTTAGGTCCTGTGATAGTGTCACTGGTGTAGATATGTGGGCAGATTTGGCACCGAGGTTTGTTGCAGGAATTAGTTACTGTGGTGTGGTGTATAGTTGCTGGTGAGAATATGCTTCAGGTTGGCGAGTTGTCTGTGGATGAGGACTGGCCTGCCTCCCAAGGTGTGTGAGAGTCAAGGATCATTGTCCAGGATGGGTTGTAGATCATATCTTCAGGATTTGTGCAAATTGAAAACTTAATGTTTTTGGACCAGTGGCCAAAGAGTCTCTGAGTCATTAAAAGCAAGGACTAGCCTAGACTGGAAGCCAGACAGAGAGAAAGAGAGAGAGAATAAGAGCAGGATAGGTGCTGATTGGATTGAAGAGCTAGAACAGTGAGAGAAGCTCCTGATAAAAGATAGTCAAGAAAGAAGTGTCTGGAAGTTTCTGAGGGTAGTGTGAGACTACCATTTTGTGATTAAACTTAAAAAACAACAAATGGTTTGGTAGCACTTTAAAGACTAACAAAACATGTAGATGGTATCATGAGCTTTCCTGAGCACAGCCCACTTCTTCAGATAGCCAGCTGATTAATGCCTCTGGTGTTCCTGTTTCCTTTGAGATTAAACCCTCTGGAGCTTGGGGAATTCTTCATATTATGAACTAGGGAACTGACATTCAAGAATGAGAATCTTGCATATTGTGAAATAATATATTTTAGTATATGGATACAAAAACTAGCACAAATCTGCCCCAATTGGATTCCCAGTAATCCTTTTAAAATACATTCTATCAGTTGGCCCCATTTATTGACAGAAATAACTATGAGCATCTAGCAATAGCCTATGTATGTTGAAACTCAGCTAATGGAATTAATATAATTGACTCCGCCATTTGTTGTTATCCAAACAGGAATTTGTTGTCTGCTCTTTAAGACTCTAGAATATAGCAATTAAATTATTCCAGTTGATCTTGAGGTCTTTTTTTTAAAGAGTTTTTGTTACTCATTGTTCTTAAAAGAGTCACAGTTCTATATAGTATAAGACCTCTGATTCAGGGTAGCACATCCTTACCTTGTCTTGTATAAGGATGCTTATAAGGCCAGAACTAAATTAGTAATCTCAGACAAGAAAAAAAAAGTTAGAGTTAAGTTTTTAAATATACATCTCAGATGCTAGGTGTTTAAACTCTGCCTCGACAGTCTAGTTATGAATAACACAATGTTGAAGCATTTGTCAGTCTTCACATAGTGACATCCTACTAGTCTTAATTCAGTCCTGAGCTCATTTAATGCTTAGAAAAGCTTTTTTGACCAACCAACCTAAAAACAAACAAATTCCAAATACAGTGTTAACATTCTGGATCTAATTGAGTCCTGTCATAAGTCAGGTGCAGCTTCTATTGAAAGAGTTTTAGGTTGTTTCTTTTCACCCCTGAAATTTTAAAAATGTTAAAATCATCGAAGCTATGTCACATCTTAATTGTGCATGGCTATCGTAAAAGAGGTCAACAATGTAGGCTGAGATTTCAAAAGGTTTCTACTGTGGTTAGATTCCCAATTCCCATTGAAATTTGATGGGAATTGGACACCTCTGTCTTTAGAAACGTGTCAAAACCTCAGCCTCAGGCTCATTTCTCTAATAATTAACCCTATGCTGCTTTCAAAGCTGAGGGTGGACTATTAGTAAAACAGTACATTGTGAAAGCCTAAATATCCTGCCCTGGGATGGAATTCTGCACCAAAGTATTAAAAATTCTGCTAACAAGATTTTAAACTTTTGCAAACTTCTGCAAATTTTATTGTATAATTTTATACAATTTTTATAATCACACCAGTTTCAAATATTTTTGTAATTTGTTTCAAAATATCTGTCAGCAAGCTGGGCTCCAACAGCCCTTAATGGTGCCAATATATCCACAGTCATTTCTTTGTGGGGAAAAAAGAAAGTCTGTGCACCAAACATTAATTTCTGCACAATTTTGCATTGTGCAGCGGCACAGAATTCCCCCAGGAGTGATATCATTGAGCACTGCTATGTATCACCCACATAGAAACTATGTTAAAAGAACATTACATGATAAAGTCAAATGTTCCAAAATTAGGAAAGGGCAAAGTCTATTATGCCTATGGCATTATCATCCTCATTTAGGGTGTGTGTACACAGCACAGTTATTTCAAAATAACAATGTGAGCATTTACCCAGCAATTCTATTATTTCGAAATAACAAATGGCTTATTCTGACTTCTGTAAACGTCATTCCACAAGGAATAATGCCTATTCCAAAATAGCTATTTCGGAACAGGGCATGTGTACACACAGCAGCTGGAGCTATTTTGAAATAACGGGCCTCCGGGAAATCCCACAAATGGCTTGTTGGCCCCTCTGTCCACATTCATCAGGACTCTATAGATCATCTTCCCATGCAGCCCTTAAAGTTGCAGACACAGGAGAAAGGGTTTGGGGCAGGAAGTTGGCCCTGATAGCCTTCAGCCACACCGCAGCTGCCAGAGCACGACATCGAGTCAGCATGAGTGACCCAAGAGCCCTCTCCCACTCCCAGGGAGCACTCCGACAGCTCCCCAGGAGTCTGCTAGGTGCTGAAAGAGTCACGCACCATCCTGGTCTGGGGCAGAGATCCTGGCCCTCATTGAGGTGGGAGGGGAGGAGGAAAACCTCCAGAATCTCCGCAACAAATGGTGCAGTGCCGAATTCTATGGCCGCATGGCTGACAGCCCAGCCTCAAAGGGCCACGTCCGGACTCAGGAGCAGGTCCAGATGAAAGTCAAAGAACTCTGACAGGCATATGCCAGGGCAAGGGAGTGCAACTCCTTCTCCAGGGCAGAACCCCACTCCTGCCCCTATTATCAAGACCTGCACCACATCCTGGGGGGTGGTGCAGTCCCTTCCCTACTCCTGGTGGTTGATTTATGGCTGGACATGCCTGTTGTCACCCACCCAGGGTGGGCAGAGTCGGTTGTGCAGAGGAGGAGGAGGATCCCGACGCAGCCAACACTCTCACCACACTGACACTTGAGACGATACCCCACTCCGCCCCTGGACGTGTCCCAGGCATTCTCCAAGGCTGGGGAAGGAACATCGGGTGAGTGACCTTAGTTAGCTGACACAGGGAGGAGGTGGCAGGCAGTGACGGGCTGAGGTGCGCTCTTCACTCAGCCTTCTCAGCCTGGGGATCACGCTGCAGTCTGTGCACATGGATGCATGTGCAGCATCAGTCTGGGCCACACAGCCCCAGGCAGCTGCACCACAGCACCCCTGGGCTCTTGCTCACAGGGTATGGGGAGGCCGCCCACACTCCTGACACCAGGGTGGGACACCTTCCCACCACAAGCCACCACTAGAAGGAAGCTGGGGACATGGCCACACACACATACTCAGGAGTGCTGCACGTGGCACACGGGCATGCCTGCATGTTCGAGGTAACACCTGCACCCAGGGACAGCGCTGCCAGGTCAGGACCATCAGCCACTCACACACCCTGACCCCCTCTCCTCCAGTGGCCAAAGACACAAGTCCTCTTCCCTGGAGACACCATCTTTGCACTGGAGCATGATCGCTACAGATAGACTCATCAGAGAATTTAGCTGTCAAGCTAACATCCCTATTGAGCATTTGCTGTCTAAATTTTTCTTACAATAGAGCCAATGGTAGACAGTTTTGCAACAAGGCAACAAAAGACTAAATGTTTGCTAAATGTTAATCCCTTTTTCAAAAGCATGGAAGTGCTTCTTCTTCTCAATTAAACATTAGTATGTTTAAAAAAAAGAGCAAAACAATGTATTTTCCTTACTGTAATTCTGGGAGCTGACTAAACTATTTTGGCTTATATTTAAAAAATGTCTTGGGGAAGACACCAGCTATAAAAACAATGCTGGACATTGTCTACACTAGGACATTTACCTACACAGTGTTTAAGCTCACTTAAAAAAATGTGCTGAACAGTGGGTCTATCTTCATTTGCAGTTAAAAAGTTTTCAACACAAGTTCAGAGGCATTGAGTGCTGACTGAGCAGTAATGGGTAACTGAGTACTCTTGTAAGACTGAGGGACAGAGTGTAAAATTATGTAGTTGGTTAACAGAATGTGCTGAGTCGTAAGTTGGCTCAGCACCTTGTCACTCAAACCCCACTAGTGTACATAAATTGGGACCTGACCGAAAGACAGGCAGTTGGCAGAGGGTATCCATTGACCGAGAAGAGACACAGCTGAGGGACTAACTGGGTGAAATAACCCCCATCAGTTGGGTTTATATAAGCTGGCAGGAATGCAGGGCTAAAGGGAAAAGTAGGCCGCTTGAAACAAGGCAAGGATAGGCAGATGCTATGGCACGTGCTAGGAGAAGGCTTGAAAGAAGGGGTGGGCATGAGAAAGGTGGGGATGGAGCAAGTCATGTGAGGACACAGCGGGGCAGGATAGGAATGGGGCAGAGAGTGGTGAGGGGGTGGGCATCAGGGAAAAAGAGGGCAAAGGAAGCAGGGGCAGTGATGGAAGGGGGAGGCACCAGGAGGGTGCAGGGCTAAGGGAAGGTGCAGGTGCCAGGGGATTCTGGGAGTGAAGTAGAAGGGCATATATCTGCAGTGGAGGGACCAGCACCAGAGGAGAGAGACAGGGCAGGTGTGTAGAGGGAGGTGTTAGAAGAGGGGTAGCTCACATGATCAGAGTGGGGATACTGGAGGAGTGGGCAGAGGAGGGAGAGAAGGGCTGGTGGAGTGGGGCAGGTCGCTGAGGGCAGTGAGAAGGGCAGGAGTCAGGACAGCCGAGGAGGGTGAGGAGTTGGGGGGCAGCAGGCACCAGGGGAGATGATGGAGCAAGGAGGGGAGACATGACAGCAGAGAGAAAAGGTAAACGTTTACAAAATATTTATTAATAACTTGGTATGCTGCCCATGGCCAGTTTGCGCTTCGTGGTGCAGTTTGGGTTTATGTGGGGATCAACACGTGGCCGGCGAGTGTGAAGCAAAACAAAAATGTAGTCAGTGTAATGATCTTCTGTTGATATGTGTTTTAGTAGTTAAATTCTTGGACTGTCATTGCTCAGGAAAAGTGCTATCAGGTAAATGTTGCATTTTATTAATATCAGCAGAACTGACTTAAATGGGGCCCTGTGTGTTGTGTAGTCTTGCCTTAATCTTTGTTTTCATTCCTGTCAGCGTGAGAGAAGCTATTTGTATATATTTGCTTGCATATGCAACCACACTTAAGTTGAGTCTCTCAGCATGTTCTGCAGGTCATGTGGCCCCTGGGGCTTCCAAAGTTGAGTTGCCCTAGCTCATCCCTGACAGGTGTCTGTCTAACTTGGTCTTAAATATCTCCAATGATGGAGATTCAGCTATCTCACTAGACAATTTATTCCAGTGTTTAACCACCCTGACAAGCAGGAAGTTTTTCCTAATGTCCAACCTAAACCTCCCTTGCTGTAATTTAAGCCCATTGCTTCTCATTCTAACCTCAGAGGTCAAGCAGAACAATTTTTCTTCCTCCTCCTTATGATACTCTTTTAGATACTTGAAAGCTCATGTCCCTTTTTGGTCTTCTCTTTTCCAAGGTAAACAAGGCCAATTTCTTCAGCCTTGCCTCACATCTCATGTTCTCTAGACCTTTCATCATTTGTGTTGATCTTCTCTGGACTTTCTCCAGTTTCTCCATGTTTCCTGAAATGTGGCACCCAGAACTGGACATGATACTCCAGCTGGGGCCTAATGTAGATGGCTCATTCCCTGCCTAGGGGACGTGAGACTGGGCGGGTTGATTTCCAATCCTCCTATTTATTCTTTTCCTAAGTCAGGGGGGCACAGTAGTTCTCATGGGGGCTCTACAGGAAGGCAGCCTGCACTGCCCCCTTCCTGAAACCTTGTGCAGGTGTTAAACAGGTGTCCAGCCCACCCTGAAGCAACACTGCACCGGCAATGGACAGGAGAATGGCTCCCGGACATGGCTTGCTCATGACGGCTTCAGTCCCATTCATGGGTCTCAGCCTCTTTCCTTCCACTCACCTGCTTTGCAATGGAGCTGTAGACTCTTGGGGAGAAGGATGTAGGCAGGCAGAGGTGTCTCCCTGAAGCAGATGTAGACACGTCTCTGTATTAATCATTCTCTCATTGAAGTTTTTAGCTTTGTAGTGAGTCCTTTTACATGGAAACTTTGTATTACATCTTGGTAGTGTAGAAGCTATTTTATGTTTAGCTAGAAGCCATCTTGTATATCAGAAACCATTTCAGCTTTTCTCTCAAGCATGTAGACCAGAGTGAACTTTCTGTCACCCTGTGAGAAGAGGCCTACAGGATGGGCTATTGATATGTGTTAATTGGGCTGGTTGGGACAGGAGATGTACTCCCTCGTACCTGTCCGCCATCTTGTTGATAAGGCTTTGTTTTTCCAAATTTAATTGAGGATTTCTGTAATTGGATGCCCTGACGTCAGACTGTTTGGCTAAGGGTATAAAGATACTAGGAT
Source organism: Pelodiscus sinensis (assembly GCF_049634645.1). Taxonomy (NCBI): domain Eukaryota; kingdom Metazoa; phylum Chordata; order Testudines; family Trionychidae; genus Pelodiscus; species Pelodiscus sinensis. The sequence goes on from NC_134714.1 coordinate 103,026,620, forward strand.
TGATTGTATTAGCAGCTTTACTGGGCCCGGCTTTGCTGGGACCATGTTTGGCTCACTTTGCTTTACTGATCAATAAAGCAAATCAGTTGTTAGCCACCTAAACAGAGAGGAGCGTGTTTTTGTTTCGACAATTTGGAGGTTCCACCGAGATTCCTAACGCACCACTTGCCCATATGGATGGACCGGCACTCCACTTCCAAACCTCTCAGGGCGCTCAATAGAAGGTAAGGAGATACCTGTTACGAAATCTCCTGGTGAGGGCTTGGGATTTGGAGTGACGGCCAGCCATCGGGGTAAGAGGAGCTACGGAATTCAATTTTGTGCAGCGGCTAACATTTTTGTCTGTCTGTGTCTTTGTCTATTAGGCCTGTCTTATGTGTCACAGTTCCAAAAGGGCACACCGGTGTCTCTAGTGAGGCAGCCATGCGCTGGACCCTCTGTGTTCGGACGCTAAAAGCTGGTGTGGTGCCATTACTCTCTCTCGGCACACGAAACTATGGGGAAGCTTTGTTGTCTCTCTCTGTTATTTGTGGGCGTAGTACTGACCTCTGAGGCTAACCCCAGGCCATAGTACCCCATTCCGCCAGGCTGTCTCCAGGCGCCAAGACGTGGTGTTCTGCCGGGCTGGGGCAGGTGCCGGAAACCCCTGTGAGCCTGGTGGACTTTGAGTCCAGTGCCTCGCAACCAAAAGGGGGGGGGACCAGTGCGAGCAGGTGAATTCTTAATTCGGTGACTCGCAGAGTGAGCAGGCGGATTCTGATTCAGTGACTCGCAGAGCAAGCAGGCGGATTCTGATTCGGTGACTCGCAGAGCGAGCAGGCGGATTCTGATTCGGTGACTTGCAGAAGAAGGTGTAAGCAGGCGGACTTTTAGTTCGGTGCCTTACAGAATTAAGCGCGCGCAGAAAATAGGGGTAGGTCAGTCTACAGGAATTCCAGTGCCTTTATGATAAGAGCCTTCTGGTATAGGATCCTAATGAAGTCTGATATTAAGTGCCGGATGTCTTAGGGCAGCGCCACTTAATAGAAACACCCATGAGAATTGGACAATAAAAAAAGATGCATCTAAATGTGGAAACTGTAGGAAAAATGTGAAAAAGGAGAAAAAAAATTTGTGAAAAAAAATGTGTGAGAAAAATGAGTATGAATGTAATGAGTGAAGAATGAATGCCTCTGCATAGGTCTGAGACTTGAGCTGATCCCAGCTGCACCAGGGCTCTCCCACAAGGGAGCTCTGAACGCAAGGAGGGGGGTCAGCTGAACCTCGAAACTCAGCTGATATGTGAAGGAGTGACGACTCCCCTTATTTCATGAGCTGCTAAGGTCTGACACTCTAGACCCGGCAGACTCTTTCTTTGGAGTGTGTAAAGTTAGTTTAGGTGGGGGTTAGTCTAAACACCCCCCACTCTGCCGAAAGGCACCCCTGTGTACTACATGTACGTGCATAATGGTCCAAGGACCTGTAAGCATTTAACAAATTGGAAAAGAGGAAAAATTAAAGCCCTGAGGGATGAAAGTAAAACTCAGAAAAGCAAAAATCCGCCCTGCAGTAAGATAGGTAACTTAAAAGTTGCTGCAGCACCTCTGTGCCAAAATAATGCACAAGAAGTGGGGAAAAAAAAGAAAAGAGATTTCTCAGTTGGCACACCCATATCAACCAAGCTTGGGGGGAAAATTTGGCACAACATCACCCCTCTATCCCTCTTTATAACGCATACACAGATAGAGAGGAAACATGAAAAATAACTGAAAGGAATTAGCTCTTCCCTTTGAGAACACGGGCTCCTGTAACAAACTTGCCCGATCCAAAGCAAAACACAAAGTTTAAAATAAGTTTAACAGTTTAAGGAAAGTGTTCCTCCAAATCCTAAGGGGAAGGAAAAAAAAATACCTGTTTTAAGAAATGACTCCTTGTTTCTTGCAGCCTCTTTTAATCATCTTAGCAATGAAACAGTCAAGTTAAACATTTGGCTACAGACACTTTGTTAAATCTATTAAAGAGAAAATAAGGAATTCTACTGAAACTTAATTGGTTAACCGCATAAAAGAATAGAATCTATACATTATAAATTTGTAAAACCTGCACCCTAAGGGTTAAATGTGTCTTCCAAGGAACCTAATTATTGTTTAAAAAAATCCAAGCCCAGAAACTTCACAGTGTTTCTGTTCAAGGCTGAGCTGATAGCACTTTTGGCTTGCTTTCAGATCCAAGGTTGTGTGTGTCTGCAAACTGCCCGTCTGTTCTGGAAGGGGGGGGAGCACTGTCCCCCATAAGTAAGTCTGTAACATTGCATGTGATTCTTTTCAGGAAAGGAAAACCTTTTTGCTTGCTGGAATAGTAACTAGCAAGCACCTTGTTCTAAGAGTTTCTGTAGCAGTAAATAAAAGCCTGGTCTGCAGTACAAGAGGGAAACTGAGGCATGCCACCTTTAACTTAATAATTAAACAATGAAGTAATTTGCTCAAACCCTCTGATGCTAGTGTTCAAAATAAAAGCATACCATTGGGTAACAGCAGGCTGATCAAAAAGTAGCAAAAATCTGTAAAGAAAAAGTGTTCTAAAATATAATGCACCACCCCAATGTGGGTAGAAATGTTTTCTTTGTCTTTCAGATCATCAAGAAGCGCTAATATCATCTGAAAATTAACTGAAGAAAAAAAAATCATGGTTCTGTGTCATGACATAATAAGTTTGTGTTGTGTTCTGTCCAGATTTGTCTTGTGTGTGTCTTAATTGTGATATATGTATTTCTAACATTGTTGTGTGTACAATATTGTTGTTTTAATGAAAGAATAATTTAAGTCCCTTGAATAATCTTAACTGCGTGCTTTACACAGATGGCTTTTTTGCTTTTATAATTTTAGTAAAGTTTTAGTAGCAGGCTATGCAGTTTATACTGTCTAGAATGTAGTGAAATCTGCTCCTCTACCTGCTATTTTTCCCTTCTCTCCTACCATCGCCAGCTCCTTTGCCGTCTCTGTCAGAACTGGCCCTCCTGCAAGACCAAGCCCCAGAATCGGAAAAGCAGGAGTGGAGACTGGCAGGGTGCACCTTGCATCCAGACCACTTGTGGTGCAGCTCTGATGGCCACATTGTTGCCCCAGTGGTCTTGCTACCTCACCTTGCCTCCGTGCTCCATGGATTGTCGCACGTTGGCAAAGGGGGGATGGTAGCAATCCTTAAAACAAAATTGGTTTGCTCCCAAATTCTCCCAAGCAGCCAAATATTACTGTCTGGCTTGCCCTGTCTGCCAAGCCCACAACGTGGGTAAACCTGTAAAGACAGTTCCGGCAACCAGACCTCCGCCTTTGGGACCATTTCTGAATTTACAAATGGACTTTATTCAATTGCTTAAATGTCAATCTTTTGAATAATGTGCTGGTTATTGTTTGCTTGTTTTTGAGATGAGTAGAAGCTTATTCCTGCAGGAAAGCTGATGCCATCACAGTGGCAAAGAAACTTCTAAATCATTACATTCCATCATGGGGAATACACCTTGTGATCTCCAGTGATAAAGGTACCCACTTTACTGGGCAAATTGTTCAAAAAAAAAAAAACCTGGAAAAGTACTACTCTACCAGAAAAGCACTGCACTGTGCATGACACCTGGAGAGCGCAGAAGCAGTAGAAAGATGAAACAGGATTTTAAAGAACAAACTTGCTAAAATATGCGAGAGCTCTGGCTTAACATAGATAGTAGCACTTCCGATTGCCCTAATGAGCATGAGAGCCACTCCTAATCAGAAAACTGGACTCAGTCCACATGAAATTGCATGTGATCAACCTATGAGACTGTTAAGCAGCCCAGAAATTAACCTGGCTGATGCCACACTTGTTAAAGGAAGCATAGTCAAGTATTGTCAGGAACTTATGAGGTGTGTACAGTCTTATCATTCACAGGTTAAGGACGCCTTCCAAGAGGCCCCGACTGAGCCGTGCCATAAACTACAACCAGGAGACTGGGTTTGCGTGAAAGTTCACAAGCGAAAGACTGCCCTGGAACCCAGGTGGAAGAGTCCCTACCAAGTCCTTCTGACCACCCATACTGCTGTAAAGTGCGAAGGATTGCCCACTTGGATTCACGCCTCTCACTGCAAACTGGTTCCAGCGCCTACAGAGGTTGGCTCCAACAAGGAGCACCGCAGACCTGGTACCAGAGACCCAGGTCCAGAAGCAGACGGGGATCACCACAGACCTGGTACCAGAAACCCAGGTCCAGAAGTAGACGAGGATCAGCGCAGGCTTGGTACCAGCAATCCAGGCCCAGAAGCAGACGATCCTAAGAGGCCGAGGCCAAAGTACCAGCTGTGGCCCAGAAGAACCTGCCAGTGATAGGTGAAGCAATCTACGAAGTCCTGAAGAACAGCCAGCATGAGGCAGGGTTTGTACCTTAGTAAGAAGAGAATACTGTGGGTATATTTCTGACGCCAGCAAAGAAGTAGAGAAAGATGTCTCAGAGATTGGAAAAAAAAACCTGTGGAACGCCTAAGGCAAGGGGAAGACTGGACCCTCTGGGATTGGTTGGGAGGCTGGTTTGGACATGTGGGAACTTGGATTTTGCAAGGTATAGTTTTAGTATTAGCTATATTCTTTTGTGCCTATTTTTGTTTCTTGCTAATCAATTGCTTTATTTCTTGTATTCTGGAAAACACAAGACAAACCCTTACCAAAGGGAATGTGGAACTCATGATATTAAAATAGGACGAGCAGAGAAAGGAACAAGAAATGTACATAAATACTTTAATGGAAAATGGAGGTATAAAATGGTTTCAAGGTTAGCCTTTAAAAGGCTAAAAGGGGGGAGTTGTAGAAGCTATTTTATGTTTAGCTAGAAGCCATCTTGTATATCAGAAACCATTTCAGCTTTTCTCTCAAGCACGTAGACCAGAGTGAACTTTCTGTCACCCCGTGAGAAGAGGCCTACAGGATGGGCTATTGGTATGTGTTAATTGGGCTGGTTGGGAAAGGAGATGTACTCCCTCGTACCTGTCCGCCACCTTGTTGATAAGGCTTTGTTTTTCCACATTTAATTGAGGATTTCTGTAATTGGATGCCCTGACGTCAGACTGTTTGGCTAAGGGTATAAAGATACTAGGATTGATTGTATTAGCAGCTTTACTGGGCCCGGCTTTGCTGGGACCACGTTTGGCTCACTTTGCTTTACTGATCAATAAAGCAAATCAGTTGTTAGCTGCCTAAACAGAGGGGAGCGTGTTTTTGCTTCGACAGTAGAATAGTCCCTAGGACAAGTGAGGCAGAGACTGTCCCTGTGGGGTGAATGAGGTGGGAATGTATAAGGCAAAAGGTGAGCACCTCTGGGCAGTTGCAAAGGTTGGAGAGGGGATGGAAGCCAGATCCAAGATCAATGAGCCCGGGGAAGTGGGCCCATTGAATGGAGACTGGATCTGTGGATGCCTTAGGGATCAGCAGCAAGGGACTGCTTTGGGAAGCCCCCTCTTTGGAGGTGAATGTGGCAGCATTGAGACACCACCAAGACACAGGCACCATAGACACTAACTGCAGATTCATGGGACGGCTCTCTCAGATCTTCACATGCATAAGGTGATAGATCTGTAGGGGGGGGGGGCAGTGGCGTAGTGAGGGGGCTGGAGGGATCAGTTGCCCCTGGACGAAAAATATAAAAATTAGTTAAAAATAGATGTCACATTTTTAAAAGAAATACCATATCTCCTGCCTTTTGTCTATTTTTGTCTCTTTAGACCCCCAGTTAAAATTTTCAAAAGCACTTGAGTGACTAAAGTCATTTTTGAAAATTGGACTTGGAAATCTAAGCTCAGATTTTCAAAGGTAATTAAGCTCCTAAAGAGACAGTTGCCAACTCCCATCTTCAAAGATCTGTACACCTTTGAAAATCTGGTCATAAGTGTCTTAGTTAGTTCTGAACATGAGATGTAGGAGCCCAGTCCTAATTCCTACAGGCTTTTATTTTTTTTAATTTGAACATTTATCTACACTAATTCCCCTCCTTTCTCTTTCACTATCCAATAAATGCCTGGATCAAAATTATAGGTGCTTTGTGAATATGCTGACTTGAGAGTGGAAAGATTTCATATTGTCATGGGTTACGAGGAATTAGACATCTCAAATATGAAAAACTAGGTGAATACCTGTTCATATCAGGAGCTGTTGAATTCAGTTTACCATTTGCAGTCAGGAGCTGTTGAATTCAGTTTACCATTTGCAGTATCTCATTATAATGTTTAGTGGAGAAGATATTGTGGTTTTTTTTATTTATACTGTGGGCAAAGAATGGGTTCACAAGAATTCCTCCATTGTTTTACCATGAGTCTAAAAATATTTGGTGCTTTTCTAAAGGCCTGGAGTTAATTGGTTATGTAGGAATGTCAGCTTTCATTTAAAAAAAGTTCTCTATACTTCTGGGCCTTACAGCTAAGGAGGAAAGCTTTAAAACATGAACACTAAATATTCAATAAACAAAAGGCCAATAAAAATCCAACATGTTTTATTTTTAAAAAATCTTATGATTTGTAGACCGTTCTCATAACTCTATGTAGGCGTTCCTTGTGATTTTTGGGTTGGCAATACTGCTCTTTGATTGGTGAATTTAGAGATGTCTCTCCCTTCAGTTTCCCTTTCCACCCTACTTTTTTTGTGACAGGTCATCAGAGAAACATAGAGACAATGGAGAGTAGGGTGAGTCCATGACTATGGTTAATGACTGGTCAGGGTGACTAACTATTATCAGCCAGTGCTCTGAATGAGCTATCTATTGCCATCTGTTAATCAACTGTAGGAAAAGGCTTCACGAGCAGACCTTATTTATATAGGCATACCTACTTTGCCCCAGAGATCAGTAGACACTTGCTGTGTCAAAGTGCTCAATTTTGGCTCTTTTGGGTCGAAATTCACTTGAGACTTGGAGCTGGGAGAATGAAATGTTGTTATCCATATTGTATGATTAAAAGGTAAAAGACCTGCACTTAATATGACCTCATAGACTTTAAGGTCAGAAGGGACCATTTTGATCATCTAGTCTGACCCCCTGCACAGTGCAGGCCACAGAATCTCACCCACCCACTGCTAGAATAATCCTCTCACCTATATCTCAGATATTAAAGTCCTTGAAACGATGATTCAAAGACCGCAAGATGCAGAGAATCCTCCCGCTAGTGACCCATGCCTCATGCTACAGAGGAAGGCCAAAAACCTCCAAGGCCTCTGCCAATCTACCCTGGAGGAAAATTTCTTCCCGACCCCAAATATGACGATCAGCTGAACCCTGAGCATGTGGGCAAGACTCATGAGCCAGACACCCAGAAAAAAGTTCTCTATAACAACTCCTATCTTCCCACCATTGGCCTATTTACCACTGATAGTGAAAGGTCAATTAATTGCCAAGATCATGTTACCTCATCAAACCATCCCCTTCATAAACCCATCTAGCTTTATCTTGAAGCCAGATAGGTCTTTTGCCCCCACTACTTCCCTTGGAAGGCTGTTCCAGAACTTCACTCCTGTAATGGTTAGAAACCTTCACCTAATTTTGAGTCTAAACTTCCTAATAGCCAGTTTATATCCATTTGTTCTTGTGTCCACATTGGTATTGAGCTTAAATAATTCCTCTCCCTCCCTGGCATTTCTCCCTCTAATATATTTAAAAATAGCAATCATATCTCCCTTCAGCCTTCTTTTGGTTAAGGTAAACAAGCCAAGTTCCTTGAGTCTCCTTTCATAAGACAGGTTTTCCATTCCTCGGATCATCCTAGTGGCCCTTCTTTGTACCTGTTCCAGTTTGAATTCATCCTTCTTAAACATGGGAGACCAGAACTGCACACAGTATTCCAAATGAGGTCTTACCAATGCCTCGTATAACGGCACTAACACCTCCTTATCCCTACTGGAAATACCTCGCCTAATGCATCCCAAGACCGTATTAGCTTTTTTTACAGCCATGTCACGATGGTGGCTCATAGTCATCCTGTGATCAACCAGGACTCCGAGGTCCTTCTCCTCTTCCGTTACTTCCAACTGATGTGTCCCCAGCTTATAACTAACATTTTTGTTATTAAGTATCAGAGGAGTAGCCGTGTTAGTCTGAATCTGCAAAAGCGACGAGGAGTCCTGTGGCACCTTATAGACTAACTGAAGTGTAGGAGCATAAGCTTTCGTGGGCAAAGACCCACTTCGTCAGATGCATGTAGTGGAAATTTCCAGAGGCAGGAATAAATATGCAGGCCAGGATCAGGCTGGAGATGATGAGGTGATCCAATCAAGGAGGATGAGGCCCACTTCTAGCAGCTGATCTGGAGGTGTGAATTCCAAGGGAACAGAAGCTGCTTTTGTAGTTAGCGAGCCATTCACAGTCTTTGTTTAATCCAGAGTTGATTGTGTCAAACTTAAAGATGAACTGTAGCTCAGCAGTTTCTCTTTGAAGTCTGGTCCTGAAGTTTTTTTGCTGCAGGATGGCTACTTTTAGATCTGCAATTGTGTGTCCAGGAAGATTGAAGTGTTCCCCTACAGGTTTTAGTATGTTGCCATTCCTAATATCAGATTTGTGTCCATTGATTCTTTTACGTAGGGACTGTCCTGTTTGGCCGATGTATATAGCAGTGGGGCATTGTTGGCACATGATGGCATATATTACGTTGGTGGATGTGCAGGAGAATGTACCAGTGACAGTATGGCTGATCTGGTTAGGTCCTGTGATGGTGTTGCTGGTGTATATATGTGGGCAGAGTTGGCACCGAGGTTTGTTGCAAGGATTGGTTCCTGAGTTCAAGTTATTATGGTGTGGTGTGTAGTTGCTGGTGAGAATATGCTTCAGGTTGGCGGGTTGTCTGTGGGCAAGGACCGGCCTACCTCCCAAGGCCTGTGAAAGCGGGGGATCATTGTCCAGGATGGGTTGAAGATCACTAATGATGCGTTGGAGAGGTTTTAGCTGGGGACTGTAGGTGATGGCCAGTGGTGTTCTGTTGGTTTCTTTCTTGGGCTTGTCCCGTAGCAGGAGGCTTCTGGGTACACGTCTGGCTCTCTCAATCTGTCTCTTCTACATTCCTTCACCTTTTAATTCTTTGCAATCTACCTCATCATGGATATACAATGCTACTCCACCACCTTTAGCTTTATTTCTGTCTTTCCTAAGCAGCACATACCCTTCAATACCTGTACTCCAGTCATGCCTAGTATTCCACCATGTTTCCTATATTCCTGTTATTCCTATAATATCTGGTTTCACTTCCTGGACCAATAGCTCCATTTTGTTACCTAGGCTCCTCGCATTGGTGTACAAACATCTTAATTTTTGCTGTTTCACCTCACTCACATTCTTTACCACATTTTGCATGGACATTTTACCTCCAATATGACCTATTAGACTAGTATCCACTCTGCCCTTCCTCCTTATGTACATTCTCCTACCCCCGGCTATATCCTTTCTTACTTCGTTTTCCTCCCTCTCAATGCTAAAATCTGGTGTAGAGATTACCTGGACATCTCCCAACCATCTCCCCCAAATTCCTAGTTTAAAGCTCTCTTAATCAGTTGTGCCAGCCTCAATCCTAAAAATGTGTTTCCTTCCCTACTTAGGTGAAGTCCATCCAGAGAGAACAGTCCTCTGTCCGTGAATGCCTCCCAGTGGCCATACATCCCAAAGCCCTCCTTATAGCACTACTGCCTGAGCCACCTATTGAGCATCATAATCCTATCACACCTTTGTTGCCCTTCTCTAGGAACAGTCAGAATCCCACTGAAAATCACCTGAGCCTCGATTTCCTTAAGCGTCCTCCCCAACCTGGCATAGTCTTCCTTGATTCGTTCCAGTGAGAATCTAGCCGTGTCATTTGTTCCTACATGAAGGATGTTCAATGGATTCTTTCCCGCTCCCTTTAGGATCCTCTTCAACCTCAGTTCCACATCTCGTATCTTAGCACCTGGCAGACAGCACACCCTTCTGTTCTCTGGATCAGCTCTGGTTATACTCCTGTCTATTCTTCTCAATAAGGAGTCCCCAATCACATAGACCTGCCTTTTCCTGGTGACAGTGCGATTCTCTGGTCTATCCCTTGTTTCCTCTGGCTGCAAGTCCTTTCCATTCCTGTCTTCCATTGTAATCTTCTTCAACCCATCCTGTATCCTCCTGGTGCTCATTATTGGTGTTGTCTCCATCGACTCTTTATGTATCAGACTAGCCACTCTTCTCTTTTTCCTTGCCTTTCCACCTTCAGTGGCCACCTGCTGTATCCCTTCTCCATTCTCCAACTCCGCATACCTGTTCTTGAGCTCTATTTCTCCTTCACTGGCCCATCTTTTCCTCTGCCTGGTTCTCATAGTCACATGCTTCCACTGTCCATTTTCTTCGCCCAGCAGTCCCCCCTCAGAGGCCTTTGATCCTGCTTCAGTCTGCATGTCTAAGCTTTCCCCTTCAGCCACCTCGTGCCTTTGCTCCATCATCTGCTCAAACCCCCTTCTAAACTCGACCAGAGTTTCCACCTGCATCTCCAATCCTCAGATCTTTTCTTCCATCAGTTCTATTAGGCAGCACTTCATGCAAACAAAACTCCTTTCAGGTACCCCCTCCAGAATCATATACATACCACAGCTGCCACATCCACTCAGTCTCATTGTGTCCTCCACTGCTTGGGTAATGGCCACTGCTATCTCTGTGTTAATCAGCCTTCTCACCTAAATCCTGTTAGTCCGGCAAACACAAAAACAAAAACAAACCAAAATACCCCCCTACAGCAAAAACAAACCCTAAACAAGTCCCACAATCCAAACTCCTCCAACAGAACTCCCACTCAAACTCCCCTGGTTACAGCTCTGTTTGCTGGCTGCTGCTGTCTGTGCTGCTGCCTGACTAGAAGGCTACCTTTATAGGACTCCTAATCAGTGAAGCCCTGCCCCCTAATCAGGGCTCAGCTTCTCTCCCAGCACACTGACCCTACAAGCCTCTACACATACAAACAATACAAATACAAAACCAAATACAAACTTCTCCAACAGAACTCCCACTCAGACTTCCCTGTTTACGCTCTGTTTGCTGGCTCCTGCGCCGCTGCTGCTGTCTGACCTGGCTTAGGGTTTACCATAACTTGAACACTAAGCAGAGGATAGTGAGTCACATCTAACTGAAAGTCACAGAAGATGGAAACAGGTTTTATTTCTGGGGTGTAGAGTCTATTTGGGAGTCCTCAATTATATCTGACACTTTACATCCAGGGTGCATCTAGACTGGCAAGATTTTGCACAAAAGCAGCTGCTTTTGCACAAAAACTTGCCAGCTGTCTACACTGGCTGCTTGAATTTGCGCAAGAGCACTGACTTTGTAATGTATAAAATCAGTGCTTCTTGCGCAAATACTTTCACGCTCCCGCTCAGGAAAAAGCCCTCTTGCGCAAGAATACTTGCACAAGAGGGCCAGTGTAGATAGGGAAGAACTGTTTTTTTCAAAAAAGCCCTGATGGCTAAAATGGCGATCGGGGCTTTCTTGCGCAAAATTGCGTCTAGACTGGCCACGGATGCTTTTGCGCAAAAGCACTTTTTTTCCGTTAAAAGTATTTCCGCAAAATCATGCCAGTCTAGACGCACCCCCAGTGTTTAAAGGCAGAGCTGACTAGAATCAATTGAGAGTCCTTGTCTTGTCTCGCTTGAGCAAAAGTCATTGATAAAATCTTGTGTAGACTGACCTTGGACTCAACATGCAGGCAGTGTGTTGAAGGGCAGTGCAAAGAAGGCAATGGTGGTAGTGAGGTACCATATTACCTAGTGAAATCATTGGTGCTGAAATCACTAAGGACTGGAATTTGACCACAGAACTGACATTTTCTTAACAAAGACTCCATTTTTGCTATTTAAAAAGTAAAACAATGTAACAGAAAACTGCAACGCTCTCTGGTAGCTTTAAAACTCAAACTTTAAACTTTATTGAAAAGATTGGATAGTTTGCAATTGAAAATATTTGACCTACACTGCAGGCAACTGATTTAATTTTGTGTAAAATTTTGCATAATAAAGGATAGCTTTTTTTTTTTTTTTAAATGTTCAACTATATTGATATACATTTTGATCAGATCTACTTGTGATGTGATATTTGCATGTGGTTGTGGTTGCTAGTGTGGGTGTCCCTTTTTTTTTTCCTCAACAAAAAATCCTGGGGTGGGGAGGGCCGCCAAAACTGTTCGAATTGGGCCCCGCACTTCCTAAAGCTGGCCCTGCTCCTCCAGCATGCAGCACCTCACAGAAAAACAGATTGTATAAAGAGTGTATAAAAAGTTTATCACCTCTGCATTCTGTGGAGGATTCACTGTATAGCACAGGGACAGTGGAAGGAGGGTGGCACTCATGCAACGGAAATATGGGGTGGGACCCTGCTGTATCTATGTAAACTCTTGCATGACCCAGGTGCGAGACCAGGTAATAGGTCAGAGCCTAGAGAGGCTGGAGCAGTTGTCATCAGCTGGGGAAGGGGGTGGGAGGCTGGAGACGAAAACAGAGTGTAGTGGTTCTGGAGAAGACACCATAGGGCCAATATTGGATTAGGGAGCAGGGCCCTAAGGAGCTGGAGTGGCTACTGCAGCACCTAGGATTAGTGTGGGGGATGGCTGGAATGGCCTGGGAGAAGGAAAAAGCCCCAGGACTCTCCTTCATAGCCTACAGCAGGGGTGGGCAATAATATTTGACAGGGGCCACTCCAAGATTTTGGAAAGTGGTCGAGGGCCGCACTCTTCCATGATATTAATGGAGGAGATGCAGGGTCTGAAATGGAGGTTGTGTGCAGAAAGGAGCTTGGGGTAAGGGACTGGGGTGCAGGAGGGAGACTGGAGTCTGGGAGGGAGTTGGGATGAAGCAGGCGGTTGTGACCTAGGGCAGGGGACTGGAGTTCAGAGGTTTGGGATGTGACCTAGGGTAGGAGGGGATTTTGATCTGGGGCAAGAGATTGGGGTGCCAGATCTGGGAGGGGACCTGGGTGTAAGAGGGGTCAGAGGTTTGGGTATTTGAGTGTTGAAGCGGGGGGGGGGGGGGGAGAGGAAGGAAGAGAGCTGGGACAGGAAAGGGCTGGAGTTCCAGAAGCAGGCTGTGGCCAATAGACTTACTTGTCAGCTGCCAAACTAGCCTGTGTGCCAGCAGATTTAAAAAGATTCCTAGCCAGCCTGGCCATGTGCTTCATAAGAAACTGAGCCCAGGTGAGGGGGCATGATTCTTCTTAGCTGCCTGTTATTCTAACAAGCAGCTCCCATTGGCTAGATTCTGCCAGAAACCGGCCAATGGGAATGTGCTGGGGGCGCGGCAGCTCCTAAAACTTCCCCCCTTCCCAGTTTCAAAACAGAAACGGAGCCCTGCAGCTGCTTTTCTGTCCAGTGCGCAGAGCTGCAGGCCAAGCTGGGGAGCCTACCTGGGACTCCCTGCTGCCTCCGCAGGCCAGATCTGGTGGCTTAGCAGGCCATATTTTGCCCAGGCCTGGCCTAGAGCCAGGTGCTACACCTGACCCAGCACACACACAATGGCTACGTCTACACTGCAGGCTTCTTGCGCAATAACTATTTTGCGCAGGAGTTTCTGCGCAAAAATTCTTGCACAAGAGCGCATCCACACTGCCATGTGCTTTTGCGCGAGAGATGTGCTTTTGTGCAAGCGCATCCATGGCAGTGTGGATGCTCTCTTGTACAAGAAAGCGCTGATGGCCATTTTAGGCATAGGGTTTCTTGTGCAAGAAACTCCTGTTGTCCGTCCACACTGCCTTTTTGCACTAGAGGGCTTATTCCTCATGGGGAGAGGAATAACTCTTATGCAAGAAGCCCTCTTTTCCAACGCTTTACTGTACATTTAGTTGTGCAAGAATGCGTGTGTGTGACGGAAGTTTTTGCGCAAGAACCGGCATTCTTGCGCAAGAAGCCTGCAGTGTAGATATAGCCTACAAGTGTCAGTACCTCCATTCCTCTTCCTTCCTATCCCTCTGCCCTCCCATTGCAGGGAGTGTCCCTCTCCTTCCTTGCCCTGCTATTGCACAGGTCCATTTGCTGTAGCATTGCACAAGCTTTGATGTATTTATGCTCCCATCATGTCTCTGAGGTAAGAAAGTGCTATTATTATCCCCATTTTACTGGTGAGGAACAGAGGTGCAGAGAGTGAGATCTACAAAAGCATTGTGATGCTGAGTGTCATGGTGTCTAAAAAAAAATACCAAGATCCACAAAGTCTAAGTGGGCTACTTAGTTCAAGAGAGACAAGGTGTGTGGCATACTTGGCTCATCAATATACTCCTTTTGCTAGCACAGAGGTCTGGCTTTTGTGGATTGCATTCTAAGGTGCCTTCCTAGAATTGTGAACTGTGTCATCATGCAAACCCAAGAACCCTCACTATACCCCTTCGTTGAGGTCACACCCCCTGCTCACTCCATCCGTCTCCTCCCTCTCATTCTCACTTGCCCCCACTCTCGCCAGGTTGGGACAAGGGGATGGGGTGCAGAAGGGGGCACAGGCTCTGGGCTTGGACTGGAAGGGTTTATGCTCTGGCAGGGAGTTTGGGTGCAGGCACTAGGCTAAGACAGGGGGTTGGCCTGTGGGGGAGGAGGTGCAGATGCAAATTCTGGGAGGGAGTTTAGGTGTAGCGTGGGCTCAGAGCTGGTTGCAGGAGGTGCTGAGAGGTGCAGGCTCTGGGAGGGAGTTTTGGTGTGAGTAAGGATGAGGGAGGTGCTTCCCCTGGGTGGCCCCTGGAAGTTAACATCTTTCTGCCAGTGGCTCCTAGAATGGGAAACCAGATGGACTCTGTGCATCGCTGTCCGGAGTCAACCTCTGCAGCTCCCACTGACTGCAGTTCAGCCAGTGGGACCTGCAAAGTCAGTGCTCAGGACAGAGGCAACACATGGAGACCCTCTGCCTAGGGCCCACAGGGACAAGGTTGGCCCATTGCAGGAGCAGTGTGAAGTGGTGGCTGTACAAGAAGTTAAATCCAGATCTCCCAAATGTCAGGCAAACATATTAACCACTGGATCATCCTCATAGGTGTGCGCAGCACATTTAATTAGGCTGTGCACCCAAAGAATGTTTTTAATGCACTTTGACCCCCATTGGCCACACCCCTGAGCCCCATTGGCTACACCTCTGGAGGTAACATTCTCAGGGCAAGATGGACACATGACCAGAAGCAAAAGATGTCATGTGACTCCCCACCCCTGGACTTTTCCTACCATCTTCCTACCAATAGGGATTAATTTGGCCCCCACCAACCCCCTCTCATGCAACTATCCTGCAATTGCATTAACCTAACGTGTGTGACATTAACTCGGAGCGGAGAGGCTGGGGGAAGTGTTCCCTCCAAGAGTTTCCTCCCATGAGCAGAATTAATTTTGTGTTGTGCACCAGTACTGAGTTAATGTGGCTTGTTTCGATGTGCCACTGTGGTACCCAAATTATTAATACACACCTCAAACCTCTACCTTTTCCCTCTGCTGCCATGTCTCCTCCCTTTGCTCCATCAGCTCCCCTGCAGGTCTCTGCCCTTGTGCTTCAACCCCAGAATCCCCTGGCACCTGCACCTTCCCTGAGCCCTACACCTCCTGGTGCCTCCCCCTTCTCTCACTGTCCGTGCCCCCTTTGCCCTCTTTTTCCTTGATGCCCTCCCCCTCACCACCCTCTGCCCCTAGTCCCCTCATGCCTCTTTGTGCCCTCACACATGACTTGCTCCATCCCTGCCTTCCTCATGCCCATCCCTTCTTTCAAGCCTTCTCCCAGCACCTCCCCCTCTCCCCTCTAACCCCCAATGCCCTTACCCTCTCCTCTCCCAGCATCACCCTGTCCCCCTCCCACTGACACCTCCCCTCCTGCCCTTTTCCTCATTGTCTCCACTTGGCCCCCTGGCATTTGTGTCTCCTCTACCCTGTCCCTTGGTGCCTTCCCCTTTCTTCTGCTGACCTGCCCCCTACCACTCCCACTCCTTCCTCTTATTTTTCCCCCCCATCACCTCCCTTACCTTACCTTTGGCTTCTGCCTTTCAGCTTGCGGGGCTGGAGTCAGAGTCGGCCCAAACTACAGGCCGGCCAGGCCATAGCCCGGGGCGCCTCAGGGGCACCACGCGGTGCTGCCGGGCCGGGCGGGGGCACCTCAGGGGGGCTGCGCTGTGCTGCTGCTGGGGCGGGGCAGGGCAGGGGCCTGAGCCGCAAAAATAGCTCGGGCCAGCGTGTGTAGTCAGGCCCCAGCTGCCTCTGGAGCTGGGCAGCGTGGTTCTAAAGTCCTGGATCTGACATCACACCACGCCCGGGCGTCTCCCCTCTCACCTGTTGCACGGCGTTTGAGGATGCCGCGCATGCGCTCTCTCTGCCCCACTGTGCCCTGTAGATGGCCGCAGGGAATTTAAAATGAGGGACTGCGGCGCCTCATCACAAATCCCCTTCTAGCCGGCCTGAGACATTAGGGTGTGCATGGGCACAGCCCGTGCACATGCCTATGATCATCCTTTTTCTCTTTCAATAAAACAAATAAGTTTCTAGGTCAGGCCAGAAGGGTCTTTTGTTTGTGTAGTTTTGGTTATGCAACGTCAAAAAGCATTAGAAGAATTTTCACAAAGTGAAGAAAGAATCATTATTTGCCTATAATGCCATTTCTGGACATACATGGCTTTCAACTTGTGGGTCTCAACTCTTTAACAGGCTATCCTTGAGCTAAGAGAAAAGAGTAAATTCCTTCTAAACGGTATTTTTAGAAAAGGAAAAATTACTTATAATTCTGCTTCTTTGAAGGCATAATTTCGAAGGGGTTCTTAGTACCTTAGGGTATGTCTACACTACAAAGTTAATTCGAACTAAAGGACTTTAGTTTAAATTAACTATCATAGGCGCTACACCAGCGCTCCGCTAGTTCGAACTTAATTCGAACTAGTTGAGCGCTTAGTTCGAACTAGGTAAACCTCATTGCACGAGGTTAGCCTAGTTCAAACTTACTAGTTCCAATTAAGGGCTGTGTATCCCCTTATTTCAAACTAGTGGGAAGCTAGCCCTCCCCAGCTTTCCCTGGTGGCCACTCTGGGCACCACCAGGGAAACTCGTATGCCCCCCTCCCGGCCCCGGAGCCCTTAAAGGGGCACGGGCTGGCTACGGTGCCCGTGCCCGTGCCAGGTGCAAGCCTGCCAGCACCCAGCCAGCAGACCCTGCACCTGGCACGCCATGAGCCAGCCACCCGATACCCCCCAGCCCTCCGCCTCTTCCCGGGACCAGGCTGGCAGCTCTTGGGAGCCTGGCCAGGACCGGAAGCGGTGGGCACCCACCTGGTCTAGTGCAGACATCGTGGACCTCATCCACGAACTCCGCACTAGGCACAGGAAAGTGGCCATCTAGGGCAGGAGAGCTGCCAGCCTGGCCACCCAGGAGCAGGTTTGCATGAAAATCAAGGTGGTCCACTGAGACCCCCGACCATGAGCCCTGAGCTTAGAATGGCCGTACTGGGTCAGACCAAAGGTCCATCTAGTCCAGTAGCCTGTCTGCCGACAGTAGCCAACCCTAGATATCCTGGAGGGGATGGACCAAAGACAGTGACCAAGCCATTTGTCTCGTGCCATCCATCTCCAGCCTTCCACAAACTTTGGGCACGGACACCATTTCTACCCCCTGGCTAATACCACTCCACGGACCCAACCTTCATGACTTGATCTAACTTCTCTTTGAACTCTGTTCTAGTTGTAGCCTTCACAGCCTCCTGCAGCAAGGAGTTCCACAGGTTGACTCTTTGCTTTGTGAAGAAGAACTTTCTGTTACTAGTTTGAAGCCTGCTACCCATTCCTTTCCTTTGGTGTCCTCTAGTCCTTCTATTATGGAACTAATGGAGAACTTTTCTTTATGCACCCTCTCCACACCACTCGTGCTTTTATAGACCTCTATCATATCCCCCCTCCGTATCCTCTTCTCTAAGCTGAAAAGTCCCAGTCTCTTTAGCCTCTCTTCATATGGGAGTTGTTCCAAACCCCTGATCATTTTAGTTGCCCTCCCCTCTCCCACCCTCTCTCTTCCCCTCTCCCACCTCTTTTTCCCAGTCTCCCCCAGTTTTGTTCAATAAAGAGAGTTTCTATTTTTGAACACACGTTTTCTTTATTTTGTACATCAGGAAGGGGGGCTAGGGAGGGGTAAGTGGAAGGAGGTGAGGGAGGAATGGGGTACGAGCCCCCGATGGGGAGGACTGGGCTGGCTCTGCGGGCTTCTCGGGGTGGAAGTTCTCCTGCAGCCCCCCAATTACCCCCTCCCCGTGGATGGCAGCCTGTGGCAAGTGCAGCCGGGGTGATGGCCGAGTGCTGTGATGTTCCGCGTGTGGGCACTCAGGGCACTCCAAGCCAGGACTGCTTTGCAAGCGGGGAACCCTGAGAACTGTCTGTCCGGGGTGGGGGTCGGGTCCCTTTAAGCACAGCCCTCGGCTAGCCTGAGACAGCATCTCCATGCTCTAAGTCCTCCTCTGATGTCCTGCCGGCACTGCTTCCGGCCATCCTTAACCTCTGTTCAGGGTCCACTCTGTGTGGACATGCTAGTTCAAATTAGCAAAACGCTAATTCGAACTAGTTTTTAAGTCTAGCTGCGCTAATTCAAATTAGCTTAGTTTGAATTAGTGCTGTAGTGTAGTCATGTCCTTACTGGTTTAATCTCACTCCACTGAGCTGAGACCCAAGAGTTGGAATATAAATATTTGCAATTAGTATAATTAAAGTACATCTATATTTTGATAAGTTCCATACCTGATATATGGCTTGTCTGATTCCACTTAAAATTTCCTGCTAAAATGTCCACTGGCTGAAGATCTACATGTAAAATTGGAGGCATAATTTTTTTTTTTTTAGAGAGATTTAGAACAGGATAGAGTGCTGGCAAACCAAGCTCTAAATGGAAAGCTCATTGTAGCCTTGACTTTACTAAAGAGAAACTACTGTCTTTCCTTAATATAAAGCTAAAAGGGGGACAATTAAGAATGACAAAAAGATATGTAAAAATGATACCTTTGTGATTAAGCTTGTACTACCAAAAGAACATGTCCTTATAAAAGGAATTAAACTTTATAGATTTTTTCTAAAGCCAGTAGTAACACACTTCTTTTAAATATTGTTTTCCACCAAACTTTTAATGAGTTTGTAAACCCTTTTCCATTCTTAGTTACATGCACAGGCTTTTTGCATTTCAGCCAGTCTTAGGGTGGAATTAATTACTTATTAATCATTACTTCACCAACAGTATATTATTAGTTTAGGATATATTGAAGTTATGCTAACTTTATTACTTCATGTCAGTTTTGTAAAATCCCAGTTAAAAAGTTAATAGTTAAACAAAATATTTAACTGGTTAACCATGATCCTCACCATGCTGTGGGCTATTCCAGCCAGGCAGCCTCCTCCCCCCAGTTACCCCAGTAAGCAAACCAGTAAGTTGCATGCTTAACGGGTAACCAGTTAACCCTTTACATCTCTAAGTCTGATACTAATTCTGATATTGAACAAATAGGTTAATTTTCTTTTCCATGAAAGCATTAGCCTTTGGGAGTACAACTACATTGCAAATATTTGAGGGAAATAAAATTCCTGATAAGGATTTGCAGGAGTGAAGATTTCTTCATTCATATTGCAATCTTTTTTCCTTTGTGCCATGTACTCAAAACTACAACACAATTTCTAGTGTTTTGACACATTTTGAGCTGTATTAACTTCTTAATGCGCCCATGACAATCCCGTTTGTGTTAATGAAAGTTTATGCACCTAGAAATTGGCCCTTCAATCTTCTATGGTGCAAAGGAGAGGAGCAAAAATAGTAGCTGGTACCTAAGCTATTGAGATGCTGGTGAAATGCTCAGGCTGTCCCTACACTGGCGTGATCGTGCGCAAAAAGCAGCTGCTCTTGCGTAAAAACTTGCTGCCTGTCTATACTGGCCATGTGTTCTTGCACAAGTAAACTGACGTTCTAATGTACGAAATCAAGGCTTCTTGCGCCAGAACTCTAACACTACCGCTCAGGAATAAGCCCTTTTGCGCAACTGTTCTTGTGCAAGAGGCCAATATAGACAGGCAACATGAATTGCTTGCACGAGAAAGCCCTATGGTTAAAATGGCCATTAGAGCTTTCTTGCACAAGGGAGTGTCTACACTGGCCTGGATGCTCTTGCACAAAAGAACATCTCTTGCCCAAAAAAGCACATGCCAGTGTAGATGCTCTCTTCTGGAAGAGTTTTTGCAGAAGAACTCGTCTGCAAAAGAGTTTTTGTGTGAGAACACCCCAGTGTAGATGTAGCCTCACTGACGAAGACGAATGTAGGAACAAATCCAATTTGTAGTGGAAGTACAAACTTCTTCTTGGCTCCTACTTGTCACTGACTCCACAAGTACAAGTTCACAAATGGAGGGTATTTGGAGGCTATGCTGTTCACGAAAGCACCTTCTGGCATATTAGCTGCCCTCTCCTAGCAGGGAGCGGAGGGAAGTTAACGCCTTGGCCCCACAGCTGGGTGCCTGAGGCTGGTGGAAGAGGTAGGGAGAAGTCAGACAGGCATTTTACTGACGGCACACCGGGGGCGGGGAACAGATAGCCCGGTAAGGAAGGCTGCAGTGGCCCTGCCGGTGGCACGTGCACGTAAAGCGGGGCTCTGGGAGGTGGCGAGCGCAGGCAGGCACGAAGTCCAGGCGTCCCGCCACGCGCTGCAGGAACACAGACCCCAGACCTCCAGCAGCGCGCGAGCACGTGGCCGTGTCGGGAGGGGCGGGGTAGTTCCCGGGGCGTTGTCCTTTGCTCCGCCCTGCTTAGAACGTGTCTCTGTCTCGTGACCGCGGGGCGGGGTTGTGGGCCGCTGGCGTCGTTCAAACGCGGCGGGCTGCAGGGAGCTTGAGGGGTCCGTCGGGGTAGGCGGCTGTCCCGCGCTCCGCTGGGTGAGGAGCGGGGATTGGTCCCCCCCTGCGTACTGTGGGACGCGGCGGGGGCTGAGCGCCCCGGAGTGCAGTGCCCTCCGCACGTGCGCACCCCGTGGGGCGGGGAGAGCGCCCCCTCCCCCCGTGTCACCCCCGGGCAGGGGGAGGAGGTAGCCCTGAAACCTGGTCCGCGTTCCTGGAAAGGGGCTTAGTTACGCCCGCCCGTACTGTGCGCTGGGGCCGGCGAGGCTCCGCTAGTGGGGGCAGAGCCCCCTTGATATTGCAGCCCCCGTTAGGGGGCGGAGTCCCGCTGGCTGGCATCCCTGCAGACGCGCAGGCCTGCTCTGCACGACGTAGCCCTGGCTCCTCTCCCCACCTGGTTACATGCGGGTCAGTCTGATGGAAGGTTTGGCCGCGAGCCTTTCCTGCAACTGATTGTGATGTACCCGGGGTGGCATGTTTGCAAACGTTTTGATGGTGCCCAGAACCTGCCCCATCCCCACTCACTCACTCTCCCCAAGGCCTTGGGGGGAAGTTTGGGTGTGGGAGGGGTGCAGGCTCTCTCTGGGATTTTGAGTGTTGGTGCAGGCTCTACTGCTGCAGGAAAGTGGGGTAAAAGGAGGGGGCAGGCTGTGGGGGGTATTTGGGCTTAGGATGAGGTGTGGCATGCAGGCTCTGGAGTGGAGTCTGGGTGCTAACTCTAGGAGGAAGTTTGAAGACTGGACATAGAAGGGATTTTTGGGGTAGGAATGGGGATGGAAGGTAGGGATGTCAATGTATGATTAAATGATAAGATAAGGCTTATTGGTTAACCCTGTCAACTATATGCATCTCTCCCCTTGCTGCTTCCGTATAAGAGGCAGCTAGAGTGGAGGAGTCAGGGCTGGTGCCTGTGAGGAGCTCTCTGGCTTTAAGCAGGCTCCCCAAGAGAACCTAATCTGCCTGCCCTCTGCTGCTGCCTCTGATAGAGAGACAGCGTTGGGCTGGGGGGTAGGCTGGAGCTGATAAGCATGGGAAGCTGACTTTCAAGGCAGCAACACCAGCACAGGCTCTGCAGTGCCACCTGCAGCCCTCTCCCCCCATGCTGCTGCGGGGCAGAGGATGCTACGGTAAAGCAGCCTTTGTCCGTGGAGCGCTGGGGGTGCACTGGCTGCTGGTCTCACTCCCGGGGACTCGAATAGTTGTGTAAATACTAAGATTTCATGTGGTTACAGGATAGCTAACATCCCTAGTGGAAGGAGAGGGTACAGGCTCCTGAGGGAGTGTGGTTCACAAGGAGGGCAGTGAGGGGAGTGGATGGTGAGAGCTACATTTACCTGGGAGCAATGGATGTTTGGATGTAACAGTAACCCAAAGCAAGCTGGAGTTTTTACTTGCTTTGTCCTAGGGGTGGAGTGGTCTCCAGGTGCTGCTGCCCCACATGCTCCCTCTGGATGTCCCCCAATCCCTCCTTGCATCTCTGGGCAAGTTAAAATGCTCGGGAGGCCCACTGGTAGTGCAGTGGGCTTAGAGGACCTTCTGGTGGCTCGCTTACCATGGCTGCCAGGAGGGGTGCCCCTGCAGCTAGGAGTGGAGGAGATGGGGTCTCTGTACCATGCACTGGCTAGCACACAGCATGGAGACCCTGCTCTCCCCAGGGGTACACATATAGGCCATTGGGGTGAGCAAGCTGCCAGAAGCCACTCTAACTCTGCTTCATTACCAGTTGTGGCAGTGGGACTCCCCCAGGGGTGTTAAAATCACACAGGGACAGCAGGCAGGGGAAACATCGGGGGAGTGTGCAGAGAGGCTGGGAGATGCAGGGTCAGGCAGCGAGTTTTGATGGAGCACAGGCCCAGTATGTTCCTGAAGTCAGAGCAACATGAGCCCATATAACTCCCTGCCTGTGGATGTAACAGTAATCCAAGACAAGAGCTGGAGGTTTTTACTGGCTTTGTACTCATCTTGCAATGAGCTATTAACTGAAAGGCCATAGCATCCTTTATTCTCGAAGTCCTTGTCTACAATTGATGGGTTTTTTACATGACATTGGTAGAAGCTCTTCCTATAGTAGCAGCAGGGGGAGCTGATTGACCTATTTACAGTTTTTAAAATACCTCCCCCCCCTTCCTATAGCAGCTGCTGCTACTACTGAAACTGACACATGGCAAATGTTTTAAAATGGGTAGATAGAGACTAGGAGTGGGAAATATAAGGCCCACGGGCTAGATATGGCCCTGGCTTGCCTGGATCTGGCCCCTGAGGCTCAGGGTTCCCCCCAGCATCGGGAAGCCTGCACTAATGCTCTAGATCTCTGCCGCCCCACCAGAGGGCTGGAGCATATGAAATCTACTAGCCGGGGCCCAACTAGGCTCTGGAGTGTGGAGGGAATGTGAGGAGTGTCTTTCTCCTCAGTCAGAGGCCACATCAGTGAGGGTTTATTTCGACTTTTTTTTTTTTTTTTTTGCTTCTCACGCGTGGGGTCCTCAACTGATTTTTCTGTAGGTCAGTGGCCCCCAACCCAATAAAGGTTCCTTACTCCTGATACAGACTGATTCACTCCTCATCTGCAGTTTTTTTCCAGAATATTTTAAAAGACTGACAAGATAGCATGGTTGAAAGATGTCAGATGTAATGTTTTGTGCCCTGTTGATTTGATTCAAAAGAGGACTTATGACTCCTGTCTCTTAAGTTACAGTACAAGCAATATGTAGTTTAAGGGGCTCTTCAAAACTCTCTCCCAGATTTCTGCTGCTTTTTCCTGTAATTCAACATTTTTATCCTACAGGCACCATCTTGCAGTCTTTACTCTGCCAACTCAGCCCTTGGAGTAAGGGCTGCAAGATGAGGTACTAAATGATGTAAGTGTTTTAGAATATATTTCTAGTAAAAGGCATATTTGTTTACATAAATGTAAAACACGAATAACTTTTTTCTAAATAACTTTTATAAATTTCTAGAATATACGTGTTGGATGAACCAAATGGCTCCAAAAGGCAAAATAAACAAAAAGAAATACAAGTGCTGCCCTTGTTTATCATCACCATCTTTGCAGGAAGATGCCCCTGGAGAGCAGGTGTGGTGGTGGTAGTGTTTTTATTGGAGGACTGGGGAAAGGGTGTTGACTTTGTAATGTGCAGGAAGTTTTATTGTTGATGACTATTTTAATGTTTTATTCTGTGCTAATAGCTCTCCTTACAATCACCGTGTAGTGTGGTTTGCACCTAAATTATGCTCATACACACTTACACATCACCTCTGATTTTGGTCCCAGCTTTTAATCTGGCCCTTTCAGTGCAGACATAAGCTTGAGTCTTTTACCTGGACGGAGAAGACTATCCACACTGGATTCAGACTTTTCTTATTTCCAGTAAGAGCTTCTTCTAAATTGTGATTTCAAAGGAACAGCTCCATTCAGAATTTACCTTCAAGAACTAGAGGGAAGTTCATTGGTATTGACTAACTGCAGGGATATTTCTGTTTGCAGCAGAGGCATGCCTGTGGTTGCATGATGAAGGTTTCCCTGGTACCCCAGCTGTCACAGGGTTTCTCTACACTAGTGTAAGCTCAGAGAATGTAGAATTTGACTTATCAGATCCTGGCCTCATTAATCTATGGCTTGAATATCTATGCTCATTTGTAATACCAGGTTAGGAATTATTGGTGCCTTGGGCTCAAGTGTTTATACTGCATTGTGCAAGCTTGAGTTCAACCACCCATATCCCAGTCTTCCTAGAACAGGTGGGCAAAAGGGCCTCCACAGGCCAGATCTAGCCTGCCAAGCAAGTTGATCCAGCCCACGGAGGCCCTGCTTCTCCCCCAGGCCAATCAGGGCCTGAGGGCAGGGGAGAGTGCATGAAGTCTCTTCCTGCCCTGCAGGGAGAGTTCAGTGCCGCGTGCTCCTGGCAGGGCAGGGGGAGACTTCGCACGCTCCCCCTGACCCTAAGCCCTAATTGGCCTGGGGTGCGGGGGGAAGCGTGCAAAGTCTTCTCCTGTCCTGCGAGGGGCACAGCTCTTCTAAGCACCGCACACTCCTTGCAGATGGGGGCAGGGCAGGAGGAGACTCCGCACACTTTCCCCTGCCCCCAGGCCAATCAGGGCTGTACACAGGGGGAGCATGTGAAGTCTCCTCCTGCCCTACAAGGGGCTCAGCACTTAAAGTCAACTGCCAGATGCTTCTCAGCTGGTGGTTGACTCTAAGTGCAGTGCTTCCTTGCAGGGTGGGGGCAGGGAGCAATAGACTTCACGTGCTCCCCCTCTCCAGGCCCTGACTGACCTGGGCGCAGCAGGGGGGAGCATGTGAAGCCTCCTCCCACCGCCAAGGGCACATGTACCTAGAGGGAACCACCAGCTATCCAGAACAGCTGGTGGTTTTCTCTGGGAGGCAAAGACTTTGAATGCTCCCCCACACCCAGATCAATCAGGGTCTGGGTGGGGAAGCACAGAAGTGTCCTGGCCCCGCCCCTTCCACCTGAGGCCCCATCCCTTGAAGTGGCCCCTGGTCAAAAATTATTGCCCACCCCATCCTAGAGCCTCCCAAAATATCTGCACTAGTCCTCTGTTCATGGTACAGTGTGGGAAAACTTGACTGTCTGTCAAACTTGGCTGTCCAGAGGACAAAAACAGTTGGCTGTAGGATTGTGGAATACTTTTGGCAGACTCCCTACAAATCCTATATGGCTGTGTCCACACGGGATGTAACATTTAGATTAATTGACTAATCAAATAGTCGATGCAATTTGCATCGACTCTTCAATTAGTCAATAAAAGCGCTTCCCCCTTTGAAGTGTAGCAACAGCCGCAGGGCTGTTATTACACTTAAAAGGTGAAAGCGTTGCAGGGAGCCGAGGCATTTCAAATTGGCAGTACTGCATGGAGCCTAGGGTTAGCGGAGGAGTCCCCAGCTGACCCTGGGCTGCACAGTATTTCGAAGCAGCAGCACCTGGGCTTCATGTGGCACTGCCGCTTTGAAGCACCTCCTCCTTCCCTCCCACCCCTTGCTGCCTCTTTCTGATAGAGGCAGCAAGGGGGGGGGGCAACTGGGCGACTAACGTGTCGTCTAACTGATAAGCATTTGCTTATCGTATAGTCGACTAATCCTTCACGTCCCTAATCCACACTGCAAAGTAACAGAGCTTGAACTTGAGATCCAGTAGATATAGTATACTTGGATTTTCAGAAAGCCTTTGACAAGGTCCCTCACCAAAGGCTCTTGTGTAAATTACATGGCCATGGGATAAGAGGGAAGGTCCTTTCTTGGATTGAGAACTGGTTAAAAGATAGGAAACAGAGTAGGAATAAATGGTAAATTTTCAGATTGGAGAGGGGTAACTAGTGGTGTACCCCAAGGGTCAGTCCTGGGACCAATCCTTTTCAACTTATTTATAAATGATCTGGAGAAAGGGGTAAGCAGTGAGGTAGTAAAGTTTGCAGATGATACCAAACTGTTTAGGATAGTCAAGACAGAAGCAGACTGTGAGGGACTCCAAGAAGATCTCACCAAACTGAGTGATTGGGCAACAAAATGGCAAATGAAATTTAATGTGGATAAGTGTAAAGTAATGCACATCGGGAAAAATAACCCCAACTATACGTACAGTATGATGGGGGCTAATTTGGCTACGACAAATCAGGAAAGAGATCTTGGAGTTATCGTGGACAGTTCTCTGAGAACTTTCATGCAGTGTGCAGCGGCGGTCAAAAAGGCAAATAGGATGCTAGGAATTATTAAGAAAGGGATAGAAAATAAGACCCAGAATATCTTACTGCCCCTGTATAAAACTATGGTACGCCCACATCTTGAATACTGTGTACAGATGTGGTCTCCTCACCTCAAAAAAGATATTTTGGCCTTGGAAAGGGTTCAGAAAAGGGCAACTAAAATGATTAGGGGTTTGGAACCGGTCCCATATGAGGAGAAGTTAAAGCGACTGGGACTTTTCAGCTTAGAAAAGAGGAGACTGAGGGGGGATATGATAGAGGTATATAAAATCATGAGTGGTGTGGAGGGGGCCGACAAAAGTTATTTATTAGTTCCCTAAATATAAGAACTAGAGGACACCAAATGAAATTAATGGGTAGCAGATTTAAAACTAATAAAAGAAAGTTCTTCTTCACACAGTATGTAGTCAACCTGTGGAACTCCTTGCCAGAGGAGGCTGCGAAGGCTAGGACTATAATAGAATTTAAAGAGAAGCTAGGTAATTTCATGGAAGTTAGGTCCATAAAAGGCTATTAGCCAGGGGATAAAATGGTGTCCTTGGCCTCTGTTTGTCAGAGGCTGGAGAGGGATGGCAGGAGACAAATTGCTTGATCATTGTCTTCGGTCCACCCCTTCTGGGGCACCTGGTGCTGGCCACTGTCAGCAGACAGGCCACTGGGCTAGATGGACCTTTGGTCTGACCGAGTACGGCCGTTCTTATGTTCTTAACCCTGATTTCCAACTTAACTCAGACTCAAACCAACTCCCCCCAGGATCAAGCTTGGGGCCCAGGGTCAGTGTGATTTGGATGGAGATGGATAGAGAGGGGGAGTTAGGCTTGAGATTGAGTTCAAACCCTGTGCTTATATTGCAGTATAGTCATACCCACATTGCGCATAGAGACCATGGCAGCTGAATTCTGCTTTAACTTATCCTGGCTGTCAGAAACAAACTCTGAGCCCCGTAACCTGGGGAGTGAAAGCCGTTTGTAGCCCAGGCTCTGTAAGGGGACAGGAATGAAGCCAGGGGGCTTGTAGCTCTGAAATGTCTCAGGATGGATCTCTGTAGCCATCCCTTGCCTAGGCCACTCCCCTCTCCTTTCCTCTTTATTTTCTGACAGATGCAGGTGTTGCAAAGCTTCACTTGTATCCCGTTTTATATGAGAAGTGCAAGAGGTCATGATACTCTTTTTGGTATTTAAGGCTTTCTGTCATATGCAGGGAAAATCTTATATTCAGATCCTAATATTAGTTTAAAAAAAATCTGTGGGAAGGCTTCCCTAAGAGAGTGATTGCCAACCTCCAGAATATCAGACAGATACCACACCACAAATCAGAGGAATATATTTGCTGTAAGAAGATAAAGTTCTGACATTTTTTGTTTGTTTTGCCTGTCTTCTAGCTGTGCTTAACTCTGGGAAAAAGGGAGAGTTTCAGATTCCCCATTACACATTACAGGCTGCAGCCTCTTAGTTTTAACTTAAACTGACCCTGATTTCTGCTGTTTCACTATTCCACCTTGAGATTCTTGGTTATATCATTGCAATAAAATAATGCTCTTTATAATATTTTCCTCAGTAAATTACTATATTATTGATTTTTCCTGGCTGCAGCATCGATGCATATGTTCCAAAGAACTACCCAAACCAGAGCCATTTCAAGATGTTAATTGTGAGCAAATTAACAGTGCATTAATATAGCTTCCTTGAATTTAATATTTTATACACACCTGTCAGGACATATGAAAAAATATATTTTTGCAAAGTTGCAAATTTGAGAGCAACAAGTCACACTGGACTTTTCCAATGTCTATTGTAGATTTATAGAACTTAGTACACACTTGAGTGTGGTGTGTTTGAATGATGAAGACTAGCTAATATGTGCTCTTGTATTAAGTATCAGAGGGGTAGCCGTGTTAGTCTGAATCTTCAAAAGCGACAAAGAGCCCTGTGGCACCTTGTAGACTAACAGATTGATCGAAGCATAAGCTTTCATGGGCAAAGACCCACTTCATCAGATGTAGATGAAGTGGGTCTTTGCCCACGGAAGCTTAAGTTCCAATCAGTCTGTTAGTCTATAAGGTGCCACAGGACTCAGCGTTGCTCTTGTATTAACACAGTTTTATAGGTTACAGTATATTTAATAAGTTTGCTACATTACTTATATACTGAATATTTTTTCTTTAGCTTACACAGTTTGAACCAGCTGAGGAAATTAAACTTTTATATCAGTTTGGAAGCTATCTGGATTACATAGAAACGCCCAAAAAAGGTCATAGCAAAGTGAAAGGCAAATCCAAAAAGCATGGAAGGGAATGGAAGACACGGGAAACTGAAAAGAAAAATAAGCCTGATCTCTGCAATGGAAAGGGAAATGTGCATTTATGTGAAGAAAACACTGCTAATGATGTTAGTCTTAAAAAGAATAAACATACTACAGCAAAAAGTCATTTGGAATCAACAAAAAGAGATTTTTGCAAGAAGCAAAACTCTATTATCCCTTGGCCTTTTGTTGAAAAAAAAGCAAAGAAAATAAAGCGTCTTCAGGATAAAGTAGTAGTTGATGGTAATGAAGAGAACTCTAGAGAGGTAAATCACAAACAATATTATAAAAATTCTAGAACAGTGCAGAAGAGTAATACTCAGGGCAAACAAAAATGTCTCTGCCTTCCTTCATCACATAATTCTTTTGCAACTGAGAATGGTAAACATAATGAATTAAGTTGTAGAAACAGTTCATGGTCTCAGATGGCTTGCAACAGTGAAGGTCTTGATTCTACTGTGCACTATTTTAGTGGTGGAATCATAGCAGGTTTTAAAAAGCGTAGGAAATTGGATAAGGAAGTCCCTGTTGGCTGTTTTCTAGGCACCAACACTACTGAAATAAACAGCTGCACTAGTAGCACAGAGCCTCTTTTGTCATCTAGTCCAGCAGCTCTGGAGATTAAAACTTATGACTCAGAAGATGAATTCAATGTGGAAACCCTGAGGGATAAGGCAGCTTCTCATATGAACTCAAAAACTGAAGCAATATGCAGCAGCGTTGATCTTAGTCAAGAGCTTTTTATAACTCAGAAGTCTTTTTTACCAGTGCAGATTCCCAATAATGGCAATACCTACTTATCCCTTTACAGTCAAAGCCATGCTAAAGATGCCAGTGTAGAAAGAAGTTTTAAACAAAGAAACTCTACAGATACTTTGGAACTTTGTCAGATGTCTTTGAACAGAGAAACATGTGATGAATGCAGTGAATTTTCTCAATGCGGTTTGACACCAAGTAGGGGTAGAAAGTCATCAACGAGAGAGTGTGCAATTCAGACAGAAGACTTTTTCAGCTCTCCAGCACTTGCTTCCTCTTTAATAATAAAAGAGAGATTTACAAATTGCCATGAACAACCACTGGACCTCAGTTTGCCTTACCGAATTAGATCAAGTGTTGAGAATGCAGGAAGATTGTCCTTCAAGGGTGCAGGTGATGGTGTTTATGTATCTTCCAAACACACATTAGAGCCTGTGTGTCATATAGAAAATGATCCTGCTGGTCCAGTGTTTGAGGAGGAAAGGGAAAATCATGTGTTCGCCCAATCTCAAAAATCAGATGAGGTGAAATACATTCAGATGCTACTTAATTCATCCTATTTCTTTAAAGTGAAAGGTGATTCAGATAATATAGTTTCTGGAACACAGTTAGTGAAGCCAAAGTTAGGAAACAAAAAAAAAAGAATAGCTGTAGAAAGAACAAGACAGGAGAAATTCTAGCTGAGAAGGGTATTAGTGCTACATAGGTGAATAAATAAATAGTGTCTGTATAGACATATTCATTATATTTTCTCAAAATGATTTTTCATTTAAAAACTGCTTTATTCAATGATAGTAGGCTGAAGGGAAAGGAATATACTTCAAATTATAGCGATAAAGTTTTAATTTATTCAGTTCAGCATTCACACTGGGCCTTTCCTCACAATATGACCATGTCTAGACTACATCCCTCTTTCAAAAGTGGGATGTAAATTAGACAGATCGAAATTGCAAATGAGGCCAGGATTTAAATTTCCCATGCTTCAATTGCATAATGGCGGCCGCGCATTCTTTAGTAAAAGGGCTTTTCGAAAGTAAAACCGCCATCTAGACAGGGTTTTTTCAGAAAAAAACCCCCAAAACCTTTTTTGAAGGATCACGTACTCCTGAGGAGAAAGAACCCCATCTAGATGGTGGTTTTACTTTCGAAAAGCCCTTTTTCAAAAGAATGCGTGGCTGCCTTTATGCAAATGAAGCATGGGAAATTTAAATCCCGACTTCATTTGCAATTTCTATATGTCTAATTACATCCCTCTTTCTAAAGAGGGATGTAATCTAGACATGTCCTATCTTACATATATACCATCTGTGCTCTTTTATCTATTTTCACCTTTGATATGTGAAGCTACACTCATGTAGCTTTAACTTTAGACCAAGTAATCCTGAGTATTACATATGTTGTGAGAACTTCCCATAAAATGTTTAAAGTGAATAGTTTAATAAGATCCTCAGATGAAACATATGCTACTGAGTTACTCTGTTGTTCTATGTTAGGGTTAGCTATAGTTTCAGTTAATTTTTGTAATTCAAAAGAAAGTTGTTTTATTTTCCCAAAATTTATACTGCATAATTCAACTAAATAGGGAAGGTATTTAATCAGATATTACAAGAAAAAATATTAATGACTCAGCATTTTCACAGCTCTGCAAAAATGTCACAACTCAGTATTTTAATGAGTCAACAAAAAGCCATGGTCCTGAATTTTCAGGACTCAGCAAAAAACATTGCTCAGCACAAACATTTCACTCTTTGCAGTTTCATGACTCAGCAAATAAATTCCTGACTTTGGGTTAAGGTGAGAGTGAGGGGTTAGGGTTAGGTAATCTTTTTGTTGTTGTTGTTTGTTTCCCTTTTCTAAAAATAAATGAAAAGATTGGAACTATCTAGAAATGTGCAAATTACTGGTTGTTCTGGGTTACCTCAATCAAATGCAGAACCGTTCAGATTTTTTTGGTGTCTGCTTGACTCCAGATTTGGTGTTTACAGATAAACCTGCAGGCTTGAGAGCATGAGAAATAAACATTGTTTTAATAATTAAAACATATGTAATAGTCCTCCAGATAACAGAGGTGTTAGGAAAAATTGTTCAGTGTGTTAATTCTTCATACTTACTTGGTAGATTTTATATTTTTACCTTATTCATACGTATGCTATAATAGTTAAATATAAAATTGTATAGTATTTTGAAATTAAATATTGTCTTTCATTAAAACAGCTATTCTTTATTGTGACTGTAGAAGATTATATTTTTGAAGGTTTTAAAAAAAGCATGCTAAATTTTAAAATTCAGAATTTATATACAGGAAACATTCTCCACTGTCCTTTACCCCAGAACCTGACCCATTTGATGTGTCTTTACAAACATTATTTAATATTTGTAGATAAAGTGTTGAAATACTATAGAGAGTTTCCTGAAAAAATGAGTACAGGATCTTTCGAAAAAGGATTTTATTTTTGATTGATCCCCATCTAAACAGCCGTTTTACTTTAGAAAAGCCCCGCTTTGAAAAAAAACATGGCTGCCATTGTGCAAATGAAGCATGGGAAATTTAAATCCTGGCTTCATTTGCAATTTCGAAGTGTCTAATTTACATCCCTTTTCTCGAAAAGGGGATGTAGTTTAGACACAGCCTAAGAGTGAGTTTGAGAGTAACATGTGGGATCAGATCAGTAACAACAGAGAGGGATATAGTTTCACATCGTTATTGCTGCAACTTAACACAGTTTTCTCAAGATCATTCCAATTCTAGTGTACTGCCCGCACGTATAGACAAGGTTGGAACCAATCCTGTAACCAGGCCATGCTATAAACCCCCATTGACTGCAAACTGTCTCCTTGTAGCCTCCAATGAGGCGGCTTACACTATTCCTGTGAATTGCAGGTGCATTTTCCTATATAGATTTTATTATTAATTGTTAGCTCTCAAGCAAATTAAAGGTATTGAATATCAACTAAAAATGGAGTGTTTGTTAGGTGTCGAAATAAGGGGCCTCCAGGAAATCCTATGACGTGCCCTGATGGCCATTCTGCCCACACTCCTGAGGACTCTATAGTTCTTCTTCGAGGATGTCCCCCGGGTGCTCCACTATGGGTACTGGGCTTGCCCCGGCACTGCAGACGAAGCTTGTGAGAAGCAGTGTTCGGCCGGACCACGCATGTGCCACGGGGCTCGTGGCTTTCATGCTCTTTTCTCTGGCATGCGGTCTGGCCTCCCGCCAGTTCCTCTAGACTGCCTCAGGCTGCAGATGCTTGGAACCGCGCTCCTCAACACACTTGGTGAACTAGACTTCCTCTAGTTGCCCCTTGTATATATTTCTACCCTTCATTTCCCTCTTATTCTCCTCATTTCTTAAAAAAAACCAAAAAAAACGAAAGGAAGAAGAGAGACTTATAACACTGCTTTATCTTCCGCAGCTCAGCTGTTCTCTCATCCCACTCCTTGTACATAGTTGCGTCCCTTAAAAAAAAAAAGAAAGAGAAGAAAACAGAAACTAACATAATAATAAGACAAATACAGATATAAGAATGAACAGCAACCAGAGAGTTAGATGTTCTCTCTGTGACTACACACAAGAACTGCCTCAGAGCAACCGGTAACATGTCAGTAGCTACCGGATTCAAAAAATGCAGCTCTTGCTGGGAGGCAATGCTGGCCTCCGATGGCCACTCAGGCTGTGTCCAGACTCCATGCCTCCGTCGACGGAGGCATGTAGATTAGCCAGATCGGAAGAGGGAAATGAAGCCGCGATTAAAATAATCGCGGCTTCATTTAAATTTAAATGGCTGCCCCGATCTGCCGATCAGCTGTTTGTCGGCAGATCGGGAGAGTCTGGACGCGATTCCCCGACAAAGAAGCCTTTCTTCATCGACACAGGTAAGCCTCGTGAAACCAGGTTTACCTGTGTCGATGAAGAAAGGCTTCTTTGTCGGGGCATCGCGTCCAGACTCTCCCGATCTGCCGACAAACAGCTGATCGGCAGATCGGGGCAGCCATTTAAATTTAAATGAAGCCGCGATTATTTTAATCGCGGCTTCATTTCCCTCTTCCGATCTGGCTAATCTACATGCCTCCGTCGACGGAGGCATGGAGTCTGGACACAGCCTCAGAGTGTATCCGTTGGCTGGGGGAATCTCACGTCCCCTGGAAATGTGCCCACTGCAGCAAACTCACTTCCAGGGCTAGAAAGAGGGAGAGGCACCTCCGAATGCTCCTCTTTGATAAAGCCCTGCAGCTGCAATACACTGATGACGAGGAATAGCCCCCCAAATGACGGGCTTCATCCCCCACTACGGGGCTGTGTCTAGACTGGCAAGTTTTTCTGCAAAAGCAGGTGCTTTTGCGAAAAAACTTGCCAGCTATCTACACTGGCCGCTTGAATTTCCACAAGAACAGTGACGATCTCATGTAAGAAATCAGTGCTTCTTGCGGAAATACTATGCTGCTCCCGTTCAGGCAAAAGTCCTTTTGCGCAAAAGCTTTTGCACAAAAGGGCCAGTGTAGACAGCTCAGATTTGTTTTGCGCAAAAAAGCCCCAATCGCGAAAATGGCGATCGGGGCTTTTTTGCAGAAAAGCGCGTCTAGATTGGCACGGACGCTTTTCCACAAAAAGTGCTTTTGCGGAAAAGCATCCGTGCCAATCTAGACACTCTTTTCCACAAATGCTTTTAACGAAAAACTTTTCCGTTAAAAGCATTTGTGGAAAATCATTCCAGTCTGGACATAGCCCGGGTGTTCAGAAAAAGCCTAGACTCTCCCCTACCAGATCACTGCTGACTGCCTTACATGGCAGGGAGAGTCAGGCGGACAGACCGGGGACGTCTGGCACCGCAAAGCCACATCCCCCTACCTCAAGGCGCACAAGCCGAAGTGGCCACGGGAGCCTGTACAAACAGTGGCACCCCAGGCAGCGCTGCCTCAGCCTCTTTCTCTGCCGCCAGCACCAAGCACTGAGCCATCAGCGAGGGCTCCCTCGGAGCCAAATATTACGGCGCTGGAACCCACACCACTCCTGAGCCACTGTGTGGTGCTGGAGCGTACAGTGCTGACCCGACTTACCACCGGCACAGCACCGATCGCTGCGGTCTCTGAGCCACCAGCACCGAGCAGCACAGTGCCGGCTAGTGCTTCAGCACACGCCTCAAAACCAGGAGCTCTGAGTCCCTCTCCTCTGGTCTCTCCGCACCGGAGCTGCTCTTGCTTCCTTCTCTTCTCCCCATGCCTCTTCCAGACTGCCATCCCCATTCTTGGCTCCTGGACCCTCTCACCAGAGATGTCACTTCAGGGAGCTCTCTGCGTCTCCTGCTTCTTCCAGGGCATCAGACATCTGCTCCTGTTCACCTTACTCTCCACACCATTATCGATATCGTGCTTGTTCTCACTATCACAACAGACGCTCACCGCGACACAGTACATACCACCTTAGCGACTGCTACTCCCGAGATTCTCGCAGCAGGTATTCCTACCAATCACGATCCGCCTACGACAATGTCTCACCCAGGCACTCTCCAACTCGGGTTTCCCTCACTCCTCTGCAACATTCAGCGTCACCATATCATCCCCCATCGGAATTGGTGCACATCCCCTTCGCGGGCCAGCCAGCAGGGACCTCTATACCAGACTTGTACCCACCAGACGAGGCAGTCATGCCAGGTGAGGGCTCTCCACCGGATGACCTCCGTCAATTTCAGGAGTTGTTTAAATGAGTAGCAATCATGCAGGAGATACCGTTGCAGGAACTCAAGGACAAGCAACACAAGCTTTTCAGAAATCTCCAGCCACAAAACAGGTCGTGCCTGGCCATTCCCTTTGATGAGGGCATCCTGGAAATTGCTGATGAAATATGGCATGCTCCGGCATTGGCTCTTCCAACTAACAAATGGGCCGACCGGAAATATTTTGTGCCCCCAAAGGGCATGGAATTCCTCTTTGCCCATCCGCAACCTAATTCTTTAGTTGTCGACACAACCCAACAGAGGGCTAGAGACCTACACCTCAAATAACAGGGTTCCGACAAGGACATAAAGAGACTAGACCTTCTAGGCAGGAAGGTCTACACATCAGCAACGCTACTCCTTAGAATCGCCCATTACTTGGCGCACCTATCTAACCATACCTTTGACACCTTTTCACGCCTCACCCTCCTCGTGGATCACCTTCCGTATTCAAAGAAATCTATCCTGAAATCAGTAATCCAAGAGGGCTACACATCAGCAAGAACGTCCCTCCAAATGGCCATGGACATCACTGACACTGCCGCACGCTCTACCGCCACCGCCATCTTTATGTGGAGAGCCTTTTACCTTCAAGCGGCAGGAGTTCCAAAGGAGTTGCAGGCCAGAGTTGAGGACTTACCCTTCAACAAAGACAAGCTTTTCGCAGAGAACACTGACACAATCTTACACTCCTCTAAGGACTCCCGAATAACCCTGCAAACACTGGGGATGTACACCCCCCCGTTCAGGAGGCGCCAGTATTCCCCATACCAACGCAGATACGACTACTCCTACATTAGACACCAGTGGCAGCAGCAACATCAGCAGCAGAGGTCCTTTGTCAACCAGTGCTCACACCAGAGGCCCCAGTGATGCCGAAACCCATACGGCGTCCCAACAAACATGCCTCCCAACAACAAGCAACAGGTTTGATGCCTTTGTCTGGGGCGAGCAAACAGTCACAGACAGCACCATGAATCATCCAACCCAACTCTTTCACCACCGGTTGAGGCTCTTTTTCCATCAGTGTGCCAGAATCACCATGGACAGATGGGTCCTCAAAATTGTCCAAACTGGCTACCCTATTCCCTTCACATTCATTCCACCCCCCACCCCTCCCACCCCATCCCTTTTCAGGGATTCCCCTCACGAAGCCCTCCTCCGAGCAGAAGTCGACCGCCTTCTTTCTCTGGGTGCCATAGAGTCAATCCCAAACAAGTTCAGGAACAGGTGCTTCTACTCACATTACTTCCTCACCCAGAAAAGGTCCGGAGGTTGGCGTCCCATCATAGGCCTCCACCATTTGAACAAAAACCTCAGAAAACAACAATTCAAAATGACCACCTTAGCTGCCATAATCCCTATGTTAGATCCACAAGACTGGTGTCAAAGTCAGACAGGACTCACAGATTTGTCAGACCACTCTGTTTATTAGCAAAGCCTCTCTGCTAAATGCACCCAGAAAATGTGAGTGCCACATAAGGTTCAAACGCCTTGATTTATACAGTCAAAAGAAAGCCAAGTTAACAGGATTAAAAGAAAGGCAAAATGTCACATGATTAGTGTGAGGCTAGTCAAGTATCTTCATTTCCACATCAAGCACACAGCAATCTCCTGTCCATATCTCCCTGGTTATCTCAATTACTTTTTGCCTAACACCTTATGTTCCTGTTCCTATTATCTCAGGCCCACCTGGCTAACACTCTGATCTGCATACCTACAAACAACATTAACATACATTTTCTTCTCCCTATTCAGAGACAAACAGTATTCCTTCAACTTATTCAATTATTACAGCATAATTCATCTTTCTCTTACAATATAATTCTTTCTACTTTCACACTGGTTTGCCGCCCTCGACCTCCAGGACGCCTATTTCCACGTCCCTATCCATCCAGCCCACAGGAGGTTCTTACGCTTTGCCGGGGCAAAGGACCACTTCCAATACAAAGTCCTTCCCTTCTGGCTATCGTCAGCCCCCAGAGTATTTTCAAAGGTCCTATCGGTAGTCACGGCCTTCCTCCGACGACAAGGGGTACTCATCTTCCCATACCTGAACAATTGCCTACTCAAGGGTCTTTCTGCACTCGAGGTTTCTCAGATGCTTCAGATCACTAGGCAAGTCTTTCAATCGCTTGGACTCCTCAATGAGCAAAAGTCAGTTTTGCACCCCACAAAGAACATCAAGTTCATAAGGGCCTGCCTGGACTCACTCGCCGGCAGAGCCTTCCTGCCCCTACAAAGTTTTCAGACCATCCAGTACCTCATTCACACCATCACCGTCAGTCCCACCATCTCACTTATGACATGTCTGAGATTGATGGGCCACATGGCCACCACAACATACGTGGTCAAACACGCCAGACTACACCTGGCGCACTTCAATACTGGCTGACACTTGTATATGACCACACCAGATATGACCTCCACAGACCGGTAACGCCTCTACCTGCCATTACCCGATCACTTCTGTGGTGGACCAGCCACAAGAATCTTCTATCAGGGGTACCTTTCCATCAACAAGAACCCCTCCACCAAATCACAACAGACGCCTCTCTGTTAGGCTCAGGAGCTCACATGGGCTCCCTCTCAGTGCAGGGCCAGTGGTCCCCACGAGAATCACGTCTACACATAAACCTTTTAGAATTACGTGCCATTTTCAATGCATGCAAGTCCCTCCTCATCCACATTCAGAACACCACGGTGAGGATACTCACGGACAACGTCATGGCCATGTATTATGTGAATCATCAGGGCGGCTCTCGCTCCTGTTCCTTATGCACGGAAGCTATCCACTTCTGGAACTGGTGCATTCACCACGGAATAACACCTACGGCATCCTGCTTACCTGGCACCACAAACGTGATTGCAGACTTCCTAAGCAGGCACTTCGATGTGAAACATGAATGGGAAATGCACGATGGTGTCCTACTCGAGCTCTTCTGACGCTGGGGAACTCCCCGAGTGGACCTCTTCACAACCCCTGGCAATACGAAATGCCACAAGTACTGCCTTGGCCACGCATCCCTGGGGGACACCTTTCTCATTACCTGGTGCAGACCCCTCCTCTATGCCTTCTCCCCCATACCGCTGATCCCCAGAGTTCTCCAGAAGGCAAACAAAGCAACGCTAATCCTCATAGCACCGGATTGGCCTCACCAACATTGGTTCCCCTTCCTCCATTGTCTGTCCGCATGTGCACCGATCCACCTGCCGGCCCTTCCGAACCTCCTGACCCAGGACCAAGGGCGCATGAAACCCCCTCAGATACACACCCTGAACCTAACAGCATGGTTCCTAACTGGTTGACCCCATTCAAATCCCTCTGCTTGGCCCCAGTCCAATACATCCTTATGCACAGTAGATGACAAGCCATGAGAAAAACTTACCTTCATAAGTGGCGCAGATGCACCATGAACCACCACAATCCGGCATGTCCGTCGATCCCCTCCGTACTGGACTATGTGATGCACCTAAAAGACACAGGACTCACATTAGCGTCCATCAGGGTACACTTGGAAGCAATCTCAGCCTTTACACCATCAATAGACAGCGTTTCCGTCTTCGCCCATCCTACTACTAAGAGATTTCTCAAGAGCCTCACAAACATGGCCCCACCGCATGACCCAGCACCACCTGTGTGGAACCTGGATGTAGTCCTCGATGCCCTAATGAGGCCACTGTTCGAGCCTCTGGCGGCCACACCCTTACATCTCCTCACTATGAAAACTAATTTCTTACTTACCATAACATCGGCACGCAGGGTGGGTGAGCTTTCCGCCATGATGGCTATACCACCATATGCAGTTTTCCGAAATGATGGGGGAGTGTTGAGACTACGCCCAAAATTCATACCCAAAATCATCTCCCACTTTCATGTCAATGAACCAGTAATCCTACCAACTTTTTTCCCGAAGCCCCATGCCTCACCATGAGAAGAGGCCCTACACTCCCTGGACACCCGTAGGGCCTTAGCATTTTACATAGACCACACTAAACCCTTTAGACGTACGGACCATTTATTTGTCTCCCTGGCACATAGGTCCAAGGGCCAACGCTTATCTTCCCAGAGGATTTCGAATCTTATAACCTCCTGCATAACAGTCTTATGCAGCAGAACGCTTACCCCTCCCCACCTAACCACATGCCTTCTCCACCAGGGCAGTGGCGACCTTGACAGCATTCCATAAAAGAGTATCCCTTAAGGATATTTGCAGGACGGCCACCTGGTCGTCACAAGACCTTTGCCAAACACTACTCTATGTCTCTAGGCATTTGCTCAGATGGGGCAGTGGTGACTGCAGTGCTCTCCACAGCTGATAAATAGGGACTCCTCGGCCCTCCTTCCATTCTGGCGACCACTGCTACACAGTCACCCATAGTGGAGCACCTGCGGGAACATCCTCGAAGAAGAAAGCGAAGTTACTCACCTTCAGTGCAGTAACTGTTGTTCTTCGAGATGGTGTCCCCGTGGGTGCTCCACTCCCTGCCCTCCTCCCTGCTTCGGAGTCCTCTCTCTCTCTTGTGTCTTACAGACTCTGAGGCGATCTCAAGGAACTGGTGGGAGGCCGGACTGTGCACCAGAGAAAAGAGCGTGAAAGCCGCGATCCCCGCGGCACATGCGCGGTCCTGCCGAACACTGCTTCTCACAAGCTTCCGTCTGTGGCGCCGGGGCAAGCCCAGCACCCATAATGGAGCACCCGCAGG
Source organism: Pelodiscus sinensis (assembly GCF_049634645.1). Classification (NCBI taxonomy): domain Eukaryota; kingdom Metazoa; phylum Chordata; order Testudines; family Trionychidae; genus Pelodiscus; species Pelodiscus sinensis. Next base: position 103,066,635 of record NC_134714.1, read on the forward strand.
GACAACATCTCGAAGAACGACAGTTACTGCACCGAAGGTGAGTAACTTCACTTTCCTCTTCCCCTGCAGTTCTAAAAGCTGCAGACACAGGGGAAAGGGCTTGTGGCAGGAAGCTGGCCCTCATAGCCTCCAGCCACACCACAGCTTCCACTACACATTGTCTGGCTAGTTTGTCAGACCCTCAAGCCCCGCAAGAGCTCCCTGCCCATCCAAGGGAGCACGCACAGGGCTCCCAGGAACCTGACAGGCACCACAAAAGGCATGCGCTGTCTGGGATAGAGATCCTGGCCCTCCTCGAGATGTGGGGTGATGAGAACCTCTAGGATCTCTGCTGCAGACGGTGCAGCACCAATATCTATGGCTGGATGGCTGATAGCCTGGCCACCCAGGGCCTTACCCAGACCCAGGAGCAGGTCCGGCACAAGGTCAGAGAGCTCCAGCAGGCCTACGCCAGGGTGAGGAATCTCAGTTCATGCTCCAGGACAGAACCCTACTCCTGCCTCTATTTTGAAGACCTGCACCAGCCCCTGAGGGGTTGTGCAGCCCCTTCCCCACACATGGTGGTGAACTCAGGGCTGGAGATGCCCATCATCACCTGTCTGGGGGTCAGAGCCGGGGATGAGGAGGAGAACCCTTCATGACAACCATCACGCTGGAGCCGGTCCCTATGGCCTACATGTATCCCAGGCATCCTCTGAGGCTGGGAAAGGATCATCAGGTGAGTGGTTTTAGTTTTCTCTCACACACAGAGTGAGGGTGGTGGGCGCTGAGGGGCTGTAGTGTGATCGTCTCTCGGCCTGAGCATTTTGCTGCAGTCTGTGCATGTGGATGCATATGTAGCGCCAGTCTGCACCATACAGCCCCAGGATGCAGCACTGGAGCACCCCTGGGCTCCTGCTCATGGGCTCTGGGGAGGCCACCCACATTTCTGAGCCCTGAGGGTGGGACACCCTCTCACCAGGAGCCACCAGTAGAAGGAGGCAGGGGACCCGCACACGCTCTGGAGTGCCACACGTGGCACACGGGCATGCCTGCATGCTCCAGGCAGCATCTGTTGCCAGGGATAGCCCTGCCAGGCACAGGTGTGTCTGCTGCTCACAACCCCCTACCCCACTTCACCCCTGCGTCCCCAGTGGCCAGGGATACAAGGTCTCTCCCCTTGGGATGCCACCACTGCCAGAGCCAGTGTGTGCGCAGCACTGATGGAAGCCCAGCCAGCTCAAGGCCCCCTCCCAGCCATTGGATCCCACTGTGGCCAGCAATTTCCCATGCCTTCTTATCAATGGGACATGGGGAGGGGAGCAGGAAGCAAGGTCCCCATGGGATGTCTGGGTCCCTGTCAGAAAGGTCCCTCTGTCCAGGCCACACATGGCCTTGCTCTCTGCAGGAAAGAGAGGTGTGGGGTGTCATGGCTTCTTCTCCACATTGGCATGATAAATGCAGAAGTGGGGGCCTGCAAAAGTACCCCAAAACCTTATATTTCCAGGCTCTGGTATAAAACTTCCTCCCCAAAATCTTAAAAATCTAGATTTTGGGGATAAAATCTGCTACCACCACCCAAGTAATGATAAGAAAAAACGGGAGAGATCACTTGGGAAACCTCACCCCTAAAGTAAAAACCAGGACACAAAAATTAACCAATACCAGGTTAATAAAAGAAAAGAGAAAGAACTTTTATTATCACCACAATATTCCTGTTGCAAGCATAATGACTAGATGGAAAAGTCACAAATTAATATACTCATGGGGGGGGGGGGGACCCTACCATGGGCCAGGACTTAATTCTTATTGGCTGACTCTACCTGGCTTAGGTAAGGGACATAGTTAACCCCTTAATCCCCAGGCTTCTGGCTAACCCTCATGATCATGACAGGAGGGAAGGGAGGTGTCATTGAAGGAAAGACAGACAGGCAAGGCCCAGGCCCCTAGTAGGGAGGCCCTGGGGAGAGTGTCATTGGTGTCCTTGTGAGAAACTCTCCCTCAGGGCCTCCCGGATGTGCTCCCCCACCTGATGGGCCTGGCGGATGGCAGCTGTGCACAGCTGCTCAAAGGCCCCTTCCCCCCAGCTGGCCTCTGCCACCAACCCTGACAGGAAGGCCTTCCCCTTCCTCTCCAGGATGTTGTGGAGCACACAGCATGCAGACACCACCTGGGGGATGTTCTGCTCCCCCACATCCAGGTGGGCCAGGAAGCACCTGAATCTTGCCTTGAGATGCCCAAAGTCACACTCTGCATGCATGCAGGCCATGCCCAGGTGAGCACTGAAGTGGTCCTTGCTGAGGTCAAGGTGTCCAGTATGGCTTCATTAGCCACACCATGAGGAGGTAGGCCGCATCCCCCATAATGCACAGAGGCATCTCCACATCCCTGACCTTGATGCTGCACTTGGGGAAGAAAGTTCCAGTCTCCACCTTCTGGAAGGTGCTGGAGTTTCTGAACATACAGGCATCATGCACCTTCCACAACCAGCCAATGGAGATGTCCGAAAACTGGTCGTGGTGGTCGACCAGGGTCTGCAGGACCATTAAAAAGTATCCCTTCTGATTGATATACTGAGATGTCCAATGGTTAGGACCCTGGATGGGGATGTGGGTGCCATCAATAGCCCCCCCACACACACACAGCTGGGGAAGCCCAGGGCGGCAAAGCTGGTGATGATGGGGTCCACGTCACCAATGTTGGATGACCCTGTGCAGCAGGATGGTGTTGATGGCCCTCACCACTTGCAGGAGACAAACAAAACAGAGAATCAAAGGAGTGCCAGAGCTCCTGGGAGGTTCCTTCCCCCTCTCCCCTTACAAACACCCTAGGAGCTATCTAGTATGTAGCCCCCTGCCCAGCAGGGCTGTGTGAGGGCAGGACTGCAGAACCACCTTTGGGTGGGGCTTCCCTTGCCACTCCTCCTACCGCTGAACTCCTAAGCCCCCTTTCTCTAAGGTTCCCCTTTCCAGTACATCCCCGACAGCGCCATACCTTCATGACAAGGGCCCAACAGTCAAGTTCCCCACCCCAAACTGGTTTCTGAGGGTACGTCTACACTACAGCGCTAATTCGAACTAACTTAGTTCAAATTAGTTAATTCGAACTAAGCTAATTCGAACTAACGCATCTAGAACTAAAAACTAGTTCGAATTAGCGTTTTGCTAATTCGAACTAGCGTGTCCACACTGATTGGACGCAGGGGGGCATTTAAGGGCAGCTGAAACCGGTTCTGGCAGGGCATCAGGTCAGTAGTTGCTTTGTGTGGCTGCTGTCTGAGACTATCTGAGGCTCGAGCTTAAAGGGACCCTCCTGGACAGCCGGTTCTCAGCTTTTCCTGCTTGCTTGCCAACCTCGCCGAGGGACAGCAAAGCGTTGGTCTCTGTGCCCGTCTGTGTCGGTGCTTCCCTTCGGGGGGGCCGCCGCAGGTGGCAACATGGAGCCATGGCTCGCCCTGCGCCTTCTGGTGCACGTTCTGGACTTGCTGCTGCAAGCCTGCCAGCAATGGCTCGAGGCTGCCTGGCACCACCTGGTGAACGTCAGCCCCCTGCCTCTCTGCCTGGCCGCCCTGGGGGCCGTGGAGGAGCCGCGGTGGCGCCCCGGCACCGGCGTGCCCTGCCGCGTCTGGTGTCTGGACACCAGCACGGACTGGTGGGACCGCATCATCCTGGAGCGCTGGGAGGACCGACAGTGGACCCAGAACTTCAGGATGAGGAGGGACACCTTCCTGGAGCTCTGCGAGTGGCTCGCCCCTGCCCTGCGCAGAAGGGACACTCGCATGAGACCCGCCATCCCCCTCCAGAAGCGGGTGGCCATCGCCCTCTGGAAGCTCTCCACGCCAGACAGCTACCGATCTGTCGGGAACCAGTTCGGCGTGGGGAGATCCACCGTCGGAGCGGTGCTCATGCAGGTATGGCACTCGTCAGCCACCGAGCCGGAGGGCAGGGGGGCTGTGAGGAGGGGATGGGCCACCCCAGGGACAAAGGGGGGGCGGGAGGAGGCGAAAGCGCCCCGCACCGGAGGGGTCGGGCAGTCCCGGCCGTACTACACGCCGCCAGAGGGGTTGCTTTCGGGAGTGGGGCGCGGGGCACTGCCAGGGCACGCATGCTCCCCCCCACCCGGGCGCCCCACTGATTGGCGCTTTGCTGTGTCTTTCTCCGCAGGTGGTCAAGGCCATCAACCGGGTGCTGCTCCGCAGGGTGGTCCGCCTCGCCGACCCGGACGCCGTCATCCGGGGATTCGGCGCCCTCGGCTTCCCCAACTGCGCGGGGGCCATTGACGGGACGCACATCCCCATCCGTGCCCGGGAACACCAGGCATCCCGGTACGTCAACAGAAAGGGGTACTTCTCCGTGATCCTGCAGGCCGTGTGTGACCTCCGGGGCCAGTTCACGGACATTAATGTGGGCTGGTCCGGCAAAGCACACGACGCCCGGGTGTACCGCAACTCCTCCGTGTGCCAGCGGCTGCAGGCCGGGACCTTCTTCCCCGACCGCCACATCAGGGTCGGGGACGTGGACATGCCCGTGTGCCTGGTGGGGGATGCCGCCTACCCACTGCAGCCGTGGCTCATGAAGCCCTACACGGGGCACCTCAATCCCTCCCGCCAGGCCTTCAATGCCAGGCTGACCAGGGCCCGCATCGTGGTGGAGGGGGCCTTCGGGCGACTGAAAGCCCGCTTTCAATGCCTCCTCACCCGTCTGGACCTGGCCGAGCACAACATCCCTCCCGTGGTGGCGGCATGTTGTGTGCTCCACAATTTGTGTGAGCAAAAGGGGGAGGCTTTCCTGCCAGCCTGGATGGCTGAGGCTGACCGCATGGCTGGACACTACAGTCAGCCCCGCACCGCCGCCATCCGGGAAGCCCAGCGGGGGGCCGTCCAGATCCGGGAAGCCCTGCGGGAGAGCTTCCAGGTGGAGGAGGAGGAGGACTGACCTCTCCCTGCATACCCCACTGGGGCCTTCTTCCACCCTACCCCCCTTCCCCTTTCCCCTCCCTATCTACTGTAAAATAAAGACACCTGTTTTTGAAACAAAAACGTCTGTTTATTTAACAACTGGGTGCAGGAAGGGAGGAATGAGGGTTGGAGAGGGGAGGGGGAAACCTGGGACGAGGGAGCTGGAAGGAGAGGGAAGGGAGGAAGGGAAAGGAAAGCTCAGGGGTGGGAGTCCGGCTGCCTCTCCCGTCTCGCCACACTGCGGGTCCGGGGGCGTCGGTGGGAAATGGTTGTGGGCGGGGCAGGAGGGACAGGGGGTGTAGAGGAAGCAGGAGCGGGAGCAGGAGGAGCAGGGGGAGCAAGAGAGGGAGCAGGGGGAGCAGCAGGAGGAGGAAATGGGAAGCAGTCGAGCAGGCTCTGGAGGTGACCTCGCAGGGCACGGCCCTGCTCCTCCAGAGCCTCCAGACTCCTCCGGCGCAGCCTCAGGTCCTCCTGGACCCAGTGGTCCTGGAGACGGAGCTGTCGATCCAGGAACCGGAGGTGCCGCCTCTGGTACTCCTCCTGGTTCCTCGCTGTCCTGCTTGCCCGGGCGCGGGCGGCTGCTGCAGGCGGGGTGGTGTGCCCTGCAGTCCTAGGTGCTGCAGTTGTAGTGCAACAAGACCAGCGGTCAATTACCCCAGGGGCCCAGGTGTGTGAAACCCAGCTCCCCTCTGCAAGGCCAGGGCCCCTGCAGGATCCCCAGCTGCTGCTCCGTGGTGGGCAAGGCCCAGGCGCACGGTCCCGGGGCTCCCTCTCGCCCCAGCCCCTCATGAACATAAGGGGAACATGATGGTACTCACAGGTGGACGCCTCCCCCGCCTCAGATAACGCAGGCGAGCGGCTCTGTGGGGTGCCTCGGGGGTCCCAGGTCCGGGCAGGCTGGTGGCAGGCTCCTGGCTCTCAGAGCCCTCCTCCTCCTCCTCCGTCTCCAGGAGCGAGCCCTCTGCCCCGGGGTCAATCACGTCCCGGGGGGCAGGGACGGCATGAGCCCCCAGGAGGCGGTCCAGGGCGGTGAAGTGCGGGCAGGCCTCTGGGTCAGCCCCTGGCTGGCAGGCCCGGGAGTAGGAATGAGGTGTACTGGTAGTTTGAATTAGAGAGCCTAATTCAAACTACCTACTCCATGCCGCGTGTAGCCGCAGGCACGGAGTCTGCACTAAGGGGGATTTAAAAATGGCAGCGCCCGGCAAGATGCAAATGAAGCCCAGGATATTTAAATCCCGGGCTTCATTTGCAACTTTGAATGCCTACATTAGCCACCCTAGTTCGAACTAGGGTGGCAGTGTAGACATACCCTGTCATATTCCTGCAGGGCCTGGGAGCATTCCCATGGGCAGCTCTGGCTCATAGCAGGGAATGCAGTGGTGTTCAAAAACATTTTCCAGAATAATGACCGATATTCCAGAAAAACAATACTTGTGTCCACACTGCTATTGCATTCTTTCGACAAAAAAGGAGTGTGTGGGAGAGGGAGTTCTTTTGAAAAAAGAGGCTTACAGGAAAAAACACAGGTGCCCTGGTGGCCACTCCATCCACACGCACCACAACTCTACAGTTCCTATCTCCTGCCAGCTCTGAGAATGACTAGGGCTCCCTTGACCCAGTCAGGGGCCAGAAAAGGCATGCGCCTTCATGGTCTGGGGTGGAGATCTTGGTCCTCCTAGAGGTGTGGGGTGATGAAGAGACCCTCTAGGATCTCCGCTCCCAATGGCTCAATGCCGTCATATACTACCCGATGGCCGAGGCTCTGGCCATGAGGGGCCACCACCCCAGGAGCCTCAAACAAGTAAAAACCAAGGTTAAAGAGCTATGCCAGGGCAAGGGAGTGCAGCTATCACTCCAGGGCAGGACCCCACTCTTGCCCCTACTACACTGAGCTTACCGTGACTGGCTAAGGATGTGAAGGATAACAAGAAAGGTTTCTACAGGCATGTTAACAAGAAGAAGGTGATCAGAGCAGTTGTGGGGCCCTTACTGGATGAAGGAGGTAACCTAGTGACAGATGATGTGGGAAAAGCTGAAGTACTCAGTGCTTTCTTTGCCTCTGTCTTCACAGAAAAGGTCAGCTCTCAGACTAATGCGCTAAGTGACACAAGATGGGATGAAGATGGACAGACGGTGGGTAAAGAACAGGTTAGGAACTATTTAGAAAAGCTAAACATACACAAATCCATGAGTCCAGACTTAATGCATCCGAGGGTACTGAGGGAGTTGGCAAATGTCATTGAGGAGCCTTTGGCCATTATATTTGAAAAGACATGGAGATCGGGAGAGATCCTGGATGATTGGAAAAAGGCAAATGTAGTGCCCATCTTCAAAAAAGGAAAGAAGGACGATCCAGGGAACTATAGGCCGGTCAGTCTTACCTCGGTTCCTGGAAAAATCATGGAAGGGAATCCTTAAGGAATCCATTTTGAGGCACTTGGAAGAGGGGAAAGTGATCAAGAATACTCAACACGGATTCACAAAGGGCAAGTCGTGCCTGACCAATCTGATTAGCTTCTATGATGAGGTAACTGGCTCTGTAGACATGGGAAAGTCAGTGGATGTGAAAAACCTTGACTTTAGCAAGGCTTTTGATACAGTCTCCCATGATATTCGTGCCAGCAAGTTAAGGGAATGTGGATTGGATAAATGGACAGTAAGATGGATAGAAAGCTGTCTGGAAGGTTGGGCTCAGCGGATAGTGATCAATGGCTTGATGTCAGGATGGCGGTCGGTTTCTAGCGGAGTGCCCCAAGGTTCAGTTGTAGGACCACTTTTGTTCAACATCTTTATTAATGACCTGGATAGGGGGATGGATTGCACCCTCAGCAAGTTTGCAGATGACACTAAGCTAGGGGGAGAGGTAGATACACTCTAGGGCAGAGATAGGATCCAGAGTGATTTAGACAAATTGGAGTTTTGGACTACAAGAAATCTGATGAGGTTCAATAAAGACAAGTGTAGCATCCTGCACTTGGGACGGAAGAATTCCAAGCATAGTTACAGGCTGGGGACCAACCAGCTAAGTAGTAGTTCTGCAGAAAAGGACCTGGGGGTTACAGTGGATGAGAAGCTGGATATGAGTCAATAGTGTGTCCTTGTAGCCAAGAAGGCTACTGGCATATTAGGTTGTATTAGGAGGAGCATTTCCAGCAGATCCAGAGATGTGATTATTCCCCTTTATTCGGCTCTTGTGAGGCCACATCTGGAGTATTGTGTCCACTTCTGGGCCCCCCATTACAAAAAGGATGTGGATGCATTGGAGAGGATCCAGCAGAGGGCAACGAAAATGATTAGGGGGCTGGAGCATATGACCTACAAGGAGAGACTGAGGGAGTTGGGTCTGTTTAGTCTGCAGAAGTGAAGAGTGAGGGGGGATTTGATAGCAGCCTTCAACTTCCTGAAGGGAGGTTCCAGAGAGGATGGAGAGAGGCTGTTCTCAGTAGTGACAGATGGCCAAACAAGGAGCAATGGGCTCAAGTTGTGGTGGGAGAGGTCCAGGTTGGATATTAGGAAAAACTATTTCCCTAGGAGGATGGTGAAGCACTGGAATGGGTTACCTAGGGAGGTGGTGGAGTCTCCATCCCTAGAGGTGTTTAAGTCTCGGCTTGACAAAGCCCTGGCTGGGTTGATTTAGTTGGGATTGGTCCTGCCTTGGGCAGGTGACTGGACTTGATGACCTTCTGAGATCTCTTCCAGCTCTATGGTTCTATGATTCTATGATCAGGTGAGTGCTCTCAGTTTTTCACACACACAGAGTGGGGGAAGCGGGCGCAGAGGGGATGGGGTGCAATCATGGCTTGGCCCTCTTAGCATTGACATCGTGCTGCAGTCCATGCACATGAAAGCATGTGCAGTGCCAGTCTGTGCCACACGGCCCAGGAGGCAGCCCTAGAGCACCCCCAGGCTCCTGCTTGCAGGCTCTAGGGATGCCAAACACATGTCTTACCACTGCTGGAAGCAGGCTGCAAACAAGAGCACGTGCACAGCTGCATGCACATTGAGGAGTGCCGCACATGGCACATGGGCATGCCTGCACACGTGAGGCACCACCTGCTCCCGCGGTCAGTGCTGCCATGCACAGATGTGTGTGTGGCCCCCATTGAAAGCCAGGCTGCTCCAGGCCTCTCTCTCACCTATGGGATCCCATTGTGGAAGGACACTTCCCTTGCCTGCTTGTCTGAGGAACAGGAGTTTGGGGGCAGAAAGCATGGTCCCCAGGGCACTTCAGGGCCCCTGTGAGGCTGGGTCCACTGTGCAGGCCACACATGGCATTGCTTCTGGGACATCACCGTCCTGTGGCCCAAGGCCTGTTGCTCACAGCTCACAGAGAGCATGGCCTCAGGGACAGTGTCTGCAAGAATGGCTGACCATGTCTCCCTCTTTATTCTCCACAGCAGCCAGCCGTTGCTGAGGGGCGATCACCGTCCAACCCTGGGGAGCCGTAGGCGTCGGAGGGTCCACGAGGACCTCATGAGAGAGCACATGGCCGTCCTGTGGGACATGCAACAGACCCTGGCCCAGAAGGTCTGGGAGGATGCTCAGTGGCGGACCCAAATGTGGGCTGAGCTGGTGCAGAAGGGCCAAAACATGTGTGACACCATCCGTGGGATGATGGCACCCCCACCTTCTGTCTCTGCTCCTCCCCCACTGCTCTCCCAGCCTCCCTGCCGTGCCTATGCCCTCTCCCCCGTCATGCCTGACCCTGCTGCAGTCCCCTTCCTGCCTATCCCGCTGTTGTCCCAGGCCCCACCCACCCCTAAGGTCACCGAGGTTCCCAGACCTGAGGCAACACTTCCAGCTGCACCATGCACCACTCCCAGCCCTGAGACCCCCTCCTCCCTGCCCCTATCCAGGTTCTGAGCCCCCCTCCTCCCCAGTTACTGTTATTGAAAAACAAAACTGTTATTTTTATTGACTGTATAGGGAAGGGAGGGATTGTTGTGGGAAAGGAATAAGCAGGCAAGGCACAGGCTCCTAGTGGGGAGTCCCTGGGGAAAGTTACTGGGGCCCTTCAGAGAAACTCTCCCTCAGGGTCTCCCAGATGCAAATCCCCACATGATGGGCCTTGCGGATGGTAGCTGTGCCATGCTTGAAGGCCCTTCCCTTCCAGCCGGCCTCTGCCCCCCACTCCAGCAGGAAGTCCTCCCCCTTCCTCTGCCCAATGTTGTAGAGAACACACTAGCCGAGATCACCTCGGGGATGTTGTGCTCCCCCATATTGCAGTGGGTCAGGAGGCACCTGAACCATGCCTTCAGGAGCCCAAAGGCACATTCCACCTGGATGCCGGCCCCTATTAGGCAGGCATTGAATCAGTCCCTGCTGGGGTTCAGGTGGCCACAGCATGAGGGAATAGGCCACCTCACCCACGATGCACAGTGGCATTTGTACATCCCCAACCCGAAGGTCATGCTTAGGGAAGAAACTGCCAGCCTCCAGCTTCTCATAGAGGCTGGAATTTCTGAAAATGTGGGCATTGTGTGCCCTCTCTGACCACCTGACAAAAATGTCCATGAACTGCTCATGGTGGTTGACCATGGCCTGCAGCACCATGGAGAAATAGCCCTTGTGGTTTATGTATTGGGCGGCTCCATGTTGTAGTGCTCGGATGGGAATCTGGGTTCCATCTTTGGTCCCTCCACAGTTGGGGAAGATCAGGGCAGCAAATCTGGCCACAATGAGGTCCAGGTCTCCCAGCTGGATGACTCTGAGCAGCAGGATGGAGTTTATGGCCCTCACCACCTGCAGAAGGAGACAAAGAAACACATAAAACAGAGAATGAGAGGACCTACCTGATCCCTTTGGTGGTCCCCAAGTCTCTCCTTATTTCTCCTCTCAAACACGCTAGGAGCTACCCCCTATAAGTCCACCCCCCAACCAGGCTGTGTGAGGGTGGGACAACAGAACTCCTTGGGGACTAGGCTTCATAGGAATCATAGAATCCTAGGGCTGGAAGAGACCTTAGGAGGTCTTTGGGTCCAGTCCCCTGCCCAAAGCAGGACCAACCCCAACTAAATCATCCCAGCAAGGGCTTTTATCAAGCCAAGACTTAAAAATCTCTAGGGATGGAGATTCCACCTCCTCCCTAGGTAACCCATTCCAGGCTTCGTCTAGACTGGAGGCTTCTTTCAGAAGGTTTTCCAGAAGAGATTTTCTGAAAAGAAGTCTTCCAAAAGAGAATGTCCACACTGCCAAAGGTCATCAAAAAAGCAATCTGCTTTTTTGAAAGATAGCATCCACACTGAATGGATGCTCTCTCACATATAAGCTGTGATTACTATGGAGGAAGTGGTCACCGGGACACCTGTGCTTTTTCCTCTTTTCTCTCCTTTCAGAAAAAGGCTTCTTCCTCATAGAAAGAAGTTTACTAATGTTGGAAAACCCCCTCTGTTCTTTTGGTTTTTTTTTTAAAAGGACACAATTGCAGAGTGGATATAAGTGAATTTTTTTCGGAAAAAAGGCTGTTTTTCTGATAAAAACCATAGGCTACGTCTACACTGGCCCCTTTTCCGGAAGGGGCATGTAAATTTCACCAGTCGTCGGAGGGAAATCCGCGGGGGATTTAAATATCCCCCGCGGCATTTAAATAAAAATTTCCGCCGCTTTTTTCCGGCTTTTAAAAAAGCCGGAAAAGAGCGTCTACACTGGCCCCGATCCTCCGGAAAAAGCGCCCTTTTCCGGAGGGTCTTATTCCTACTTTGAAGTAGGAATAAGACCCTCCGGAAAAGGGCACTTTTTCCGGAGGATCGGGGCCAGTGTAGACGCTCTTTTCCGGCTTTTTTAAAAGCCGGAAAAAAGCGGCGGACATTTTTATTTAAATGCCGCGGGGGATATTTAAATCCCCCGCGGATTTCCCTACGACGACTGGTGAAATTTACATGCCCCTTCCGGAAAAGGGGCCAGTGTAGACGTAGCCCTATAGTGTAGACATAGCCCCAGGGCTTCACCACCCGTCTACTGAAATAGTTTTTCCTAATATCCTAGCTAGTCCTCCCCCACTGTAACTTGAGACCACTGCTCCTTGTTCTGCCATCCATCACTACTGGGAACAGCCTCTCTCCATCCTCTTTGGAACTTCCCTTCAGGAAGTTGAAGGCTGCTATCAAATCCCCCATCACTTTTCTCTTCTGGAGACTAAAAAAGCCCAAATCCCTCAGCCTCTCCACATAGGTCAAATGCTCCAGCACCCTAATCATTTTGCTTGCCCTCCTCTGGACCCTCTCCCATGCGTCTACATCCTTTCTATAGTGCGCAGCCCAGAATTTGACACAATATTCCAGATGTGGCCTCACTAGGGCCGAATAAAGGGGAATAATCACTTCTCTGGATCTGCTGGCAATGCTCCTCCTAATGCACCCTAATATGCCATTAGCCTTCTTGGCTACAAGTGCTCACTGTTGACTCATATCCAGCTTCTCATCCACTGCAATCCCCAGGTCCTTTTCTGCCAAACTGCTACTATTAGCCAGTTGGTCCCCAGCCTGTAACAATGCTTGGGATTCTTCCGTCCCAAGTGCAGGACTCTACACTTGTCCTTGTTGAACCTCATCAGATTTCTTTTGGCCCAATCCTCTAATCTGTCTAGGTCACTCTGGACCCTATCCCTGCCCTCCAAAATATATATCTCTCCCCCTAGCTTAGTGTTATCTGCAAACTTGCTGAGGGGGCAATCCATCCTGTCATCCAGGTCATTAATGAAGATGTTGAATAAAACTGGCCCTAGAACTGTTCCTTTGGGCACTCCACTTGAAACCGACCACCAACCTGACATCGAGCCATTGATCGCTACCTGTTAGGCCTGACAGTCTAGCCAACTTTCTATCCACCTTAAAGTCCATTTATCCAATCCATACTTCCTTAACTTGCTGGCAAGAATATTGTGGGAGAACATATAAAAAGATTTGCTAAAGTCAAGATTTTCACATCCACCGACTTTCCCACATCCACAGAGCCAGTTACCTCATCATAGTAGCTTATCAGATTGGCCAGGCATGACTTGCCCTTTGTGAATCCATGTTGACTATTCCTGATCACTTTCCCCTCTTCCAAGTGTTTCAAAATGGATTCCTTGAGGCTCCCCTCCATGAGTTTTCCAGGGACTGAGATAAGGCTGACTGGTCTGTAGTTCCCTGGATTGTCATTCTCCCCTTTTTTGAAGATGGGCACTACATTTGCCTTTTTCCAATCATCCAGGATCTTTCCCGATCTCCACAAGTTTTCAAAGATAATGGCCAAAGGCTCTGCAGAGACATCTGCCAACTCCCTCAGTACCCTTGGATGCATTAAATCCGGACTCATGGATTTGTATTTGTCTAGCTGTTCTTTCTCCACTGACGGCTGCCCACCTCCTTCCCATACTGCGTTGCCTAGTGTAGTAGTTTGGGAGCTGACCTTGTCCATGAAGACAGAGGCAAAACCAGCATTAAATACTTCAACTTTTCCTATATTTGTCACCACGTTACCTCCCTCGTCTGAAGAAAGCCTCGTCTACCTCATCCACCTGATCTGGTGGTCTATAGCAGATACCAACCACAATGTCATGCTGTTGCTCCTGCTCTAAACTTAACCATAGACTCTCAACGGGCTTTTCTCCCTCTATATACTGGAGCTCCGAGCAATCATAGTGCTCTCTTACATACAATGCAACTCCTCCTCCTTTTCTCTCCTGCCTGTTCTTCCTGAACAGTTTATTACCCTTCCATGACAGTGCTCCAGTCATGTGAGTCATCCCACCAAGTCTCTGTTATTCCAATCAAATCATAGTTCTTTGACTGGGCCAGGGCTTCTAATTCTTCCTGTTTGTTTCCCAGGCTTCTTGCATTCATGTACAAACACCTTAGATAACCAGTTGACATGAGCGGCAGGTTTGCATAATTTTTGGTGGTGCCCCATTAGCCGCGTCCCCTGGCCCTCCCCTCTCCGTTAGCCATGCCTCTGGAGGTAACATGCTCGGGGCAAGATGGACACATGATCAGAAGTAAACGGTGTCATGTCACCCCTCTCAAAGGGCTTTTCCCACCATCCTCCTACCAACAGGGATTAGTTTGGCCCCCACCAAACCCCCCTCATGCAACTATCCTGCAGTTGCATTAACCCAATGTGTATGACATTAATGGGGGCAGAGAGGCTGGGGGAAGTGTTCCCTCTAAGGCTATGTCTTCACTCACGGCTTCTTGCGCAAGTACAGCCTTTCTTGCTCAAGAACCCACAGAGCATCCACACTGCCCGCCTGCTCTTGCGCAAGGAAATTTACATTATGGCGTGGTAAAAGAAGGCATCTTGCGCAAGAGCTACGCTCTTATCTAACAGATGTAAGCTCTCTTGCGCAAGAGGGCAATGTGGATGCTCAGCAGGGATTTCTTGTGCAAGAAACCCTTAAGGCTAAAATGGCTATTGGAGCTTTCTTGGGTAAGAGAGCATCCACACTGCCATGGATGCTCTTGTGCAAAAGCACAGCTCGCACATGGCAGTGTGGACGTGTTCTTCCACAAGACTTCTTGCATAAGAACTCTTGCGCAAGAAACCGCCAGTGTAGACATAGGCTAAGAGTTTCCCCCCATGAGCAAAATTAATTTTGTGTTGTGCACCAGTACTGAGTTCATGTGGCTTGTTTGGATGTGCCACTGTGGCACCCAAGTTATTAATAAATATTTTTAAACCTTTACCTTTTCTCTGCTGCCCTGTCTCCTCTCCTTATTCCATCATCTCCCCTGGTGCCTGCTGCCCCCCAACCCCTCACCCTCCTCTGCTGTCCTGACTCCTGCCCTTCTCACTGCCCTCAGCCCTCCTGCAACCTGCCCCCCTCCACCAGCCCTTCTCTCCCCCCTGTGCCCATTCCTCCAGGAGCCCCACTATGATCATGTGAACTATCCCTCCTCATCCCCTCTCCTAACACCTCCCTCTACACACCTGCCCTGCCTCTCTCCTCTGGTGCTGGTCCCTCCCCTGCAGGTCTCTACCCTTCTGCTTCACCCCCAGAATCCCCTAGCACCTTCTCTTACTCCTGCATCCTCCTGGTGCCTCGCCCTTCCCTCACTGCCCCGTCCCTTTTGCCCTCTTTTTCCCTGATTCCCACTCTCTCACCACTCTCTGCCCCCGTTCCCTTGTAACTTTTTGTATTATGCATGAGGCATTGATGTTCTCTCCTAAAGCTATCTTTAGCCTATACCCTTAAATGGGGGCTTGAACATAAGTGAAAGTTCAATACTCTGCTTCTTCTCAGGACTCAGGATTGGGCACATCTTTGAATACTTTACAGCATAATCATGTTCTAATATCAGTTGTACTTGAAATCTCACGAATTACAAAAAGATCTTCTGAAAATGTTACAATTTATGATTAAATTAAATTATGTAATGATCAAATGAATGATTAAATGATCAAGTGATAATCATAACTATGATAGGTGAAGCCTGGAAGCTGTTGGAATCATTGCACTCCCTGACTATTCAGCTAGGTTGGCCTTTCTTTCAGGTGACCTCCGCCAGCCTCTCCATACCCTTTTATCACCCAACAGGACAGCAGGTGATGCCACACACCCAACTGAGTTAGTTGATTGCTCTATATAAGCCTGTCATGGATCAACTGTGGAAACACTAGCCAATTTTCAAGTTCCACAGCTTTTCACCTGACTAGAGTACAAACCCAGAATGATGCTGTTTGCACTGCACAGGGATCTGTACTGTATAAGCTCATTAATTAATCAATTCCCCTTCTCAATGTGGGGAGATAAACACAAAACAAGTTTATTAACTAGAGAAAGATACGTTTTAAATTATTATAAGTGATAACAGACTGAGCAAAGCAGATTGCCTAGTAAATAAACAAAAACATAAGCCAAGCTTATTATTCTAGATAGAGTTGAATCAGCAATATCTCACACAAACTAATGATACAATCAGGCTTGCAGATTCTTGAGGCACTTCCACATACACCTCCCATTCCAATGCTTTGTCTTCCAGAGTTTCTTTCGGGTGCTTCAGGTCCCAGGAAACTTCCTAGTACAGTGTTCTTGTGCTAGTGGGTTTCTTTGATGGGTGTTGAAGACAGCAGTTAATGCTGTTTGACTATTCCTTTTTTGTACCTGAGAGGCTAGTTATGGTGTTTCCAACATACATAGCAGAATTCATAACTTCACACACAGTGATGATACATACAATCCAACAGGATAGTAACATTTAAAAGACTTTTAGAATGATATCTCCTAAGGCATGCTTTTTACAAAACATACTTATATGAAGGTGTTGCTCGGGTGTTGCTCTGAAGCACAGAGTGTCATAGTAACTATTTCATATTTTTGAGTCCTTTCTTGCTGTTTTGTAAAAAAGTATGTTCATGCAAAATAAGCTGTCAAGATTTTTATAAAGTTACCCACCAGCATGGTCTCTTGCAACATGTGTTCAAAAGTGTAAAATACATATACATGCAATTTTGTGCAGGAAGGTATGAAGGTTGCATACAGGTATGCAGACCATATTTTCTGAACCAAAATTAGGGACACATTAGCTGTGCTCTCTGACTCCCATTAGCAACATCCTCTGGCCCCTGTTAGCCACACCCCCTGCCACAAAAAGTCCCACCCCTGGAGGTAACACTCCCGGGGTCAAGATGGACACATGACCAGAGAAGTAAAGGGTGTCGTGACTCCTCTAAAAACTCCTCCCACTGTCCTCTACCAATAGGGATGGTTTTGCCCCCCACAGGACTCCCCATGCAACTATCTTGTATTTGCATTAACCCAACTTGCATGAGCAGAGTGAGTTTTGTCTTGTGCACCAGTATTGAGTCCATCTGCGCTTGTTCGGGTGTGTGACCCTGTGGCACCCAAGTTATTAATGAATATCTTATAAACTTCTCCCTTTTCCCTCTGCTGCCATGTCTCCCACCCTCCCCTCACCCCATCTGCTCCCATGGTGCCTGCTGCCCCCCACCTCTCACCCTCCTCTTCTGTCCTGGCTCCTTCCCTTCTCACTCCCCTCCTGCCCTGCCCCCTCCCCTGCACACACCCTTCTCTTCCCGCTGTGCCCACCCCTCCTCTAGCCCCACTCTGATCATCTGTAGCTACCCCTCTCCATCCCCTGTCCTAACACCCCTCTCAACTCACCTGCCCTGCCCCCTCCTCTGCCCTCTGCCCCCCATCCCTCCTCTCCAGTGTCTGCCCTTCTGCTTCACCCCCAAAATCCCCTGTCACCTGGTGCCTACCCCTTCCCTCACTGCCCCTGCCGTTCTTGCCCTCTTTCTCCCTGGTTCCCATCCCCTCACCATCCTCTGCCCCAGTTCTCCTCATGCCCCTCTGCACCCTCACACGTGACTTGTGCCATCCCCTGCCTTCCTCATGCCCACCCCTCCTTTCAACCCCTCTTCTCCTGGCACCCACTACTCCCCTCTCCTCTTCCTCCCTCTTGCCTCCATTGTCCCTCCCCTCTCCCAGCCTCAACCTGTCCCCTCCCTTCTCCTATCCACACTGATGCCTTCCCCCCCTTCCCTCCTTCCCTTTCCCTCATTGTCTCTTCTTGGCCCCCTGGCATTTCTCTCTCCTCCACCCTGCCCCTTTCTTCTCCTTCCCTGTCCCCCCCCAGCACAAGCCCCTTCCTCTCCTCACCCTCACCTCCTTAGTTCTCCCCCTTCCCCTTATCTTACCTTCTGCCTTCCTTATGTAAAGCAGTTTGCGGGGCTGGAGCAAGGGCTGCAACACTATTTTTAGTACTGCAGTCCCATCCCAGAAGCACCCACAGCTCCAGTCCCAGCTGCTCCTAGGGCAGGACCACGTGCCAGGACTGGAGCAGAAGCTGCCTGCGGTGCTATTTTTAGTACCCACAGGCTGCCCAGCTCCAGCTGGAGTCAAGGAGCAGCCACATGAGGCCCATTCCAGTGAGGCTGCCCTGGCTGGAATGTGCCTCGTGCAGCTGCTGCTTGACTTCAACTGGAACTGGGGCTGCCTGCGAGGACCTGGACCATGGTACTAAAAATAGCACCATGGGTGGCCTCTGCTGCAGTCCTGGCACCTGCCAAGCCCAGCTGCGCTCTGCGAGGCTCCTGCTGGGCCTCCAAGGTGGTCCGGAGAAAAGGAGGTGGTGCTGCCAGACCAGGACGCCTCGCAGCAGAGGCAGTCCTGAAAGGGGAGGGAAGGAAGTGGGGGTATGTCTAAACTACAGCACTAATTCGAACTAACTTAATTCGAATTAGTTAGTTCGAACTAAGCTAATTCGAACTAGTGCATCTAGACCTAAAAACTACTTCAAATTAGCGTTTTGCTAATTCGAACTAGCATGTCCACATTGAGTGGACCCTGAACCGAGGATAAGGATAGCCGGAAGCAGTGCCGGCAGGGCATCAGATTAGGACTTAGAGCGTGGAGCTGCTGTCTCAGGCTAGCTGAGGGCTGTGGTTAAAGCGACCCAACCCCGTACCCCGGACAGACAGTTCTCAGGGTTCCCCGCTCGCTTGTCTAACTCGATGAGGGACAGCAAAGCAGTCCTGGCTTGGAGTGCCCTGAATGCCCACACTTGGCACATCACACCACTCAGCCATCAGCCCGGCTGCACTTACCGCAGGCTGCCATCTGGGGGGGGTCAATCAGGGGGCTGCAGGAGAGCTTCCACCCCGAGGAGCCCGCAGAGCCACACCATCAGGGGCTCGTACCCCATTCCTCCCTCACCTCCTTCCACTTACCCCTCCCTAGCCCCCCTTCCTGATGTACAAAATAAAGGACACATGTGGTCAAAAATAGAAACTCTCTTTATTGAACAAAACTCGGGGAGACTGGGAAAAGGAGGTGGGAGAAGGGAAGAGAGAGGGTGGGAGAGGGGAGGGCAACTAAAATGATCAGGGGTTTGGAACAGGTCCCATATGAAGAGAGGCTAAAGAGACTGGGACTTTTCAGCTTAGAAAAGAGGAGACTGAGGGGGGATATGATAGAGGTCTATAAAATCATGAGTGGTGTGGAGAGGGTGCATAAAGAAAAGTTCTTCATTAGTTCCCATAATAGAAGGACTAGAGAACACCAAATGAAAGTAATGGGTAGCAGGCTTCAAACTAATAACAGAAAGTTCTTCTTCACAAAGCAAATAGTCAACCTATGGAACTCCTTGCTGTGAAGGCTAGAACTAGAACAGAGTTTAAAGATAAGTTAGATAAATTCATGGAGGCTGGGTCCATGGAGTGGTATTAGCCAGGGGATAGAAATGGTGTCCCTGGTCTCTGTTTTGGAAGGCTGGAGATGGATGGCAGGAGACAAATGGCTTGGTCATTGTCTTCGGTCCATCCCCTCCAGGGTAGCTGGTATTGGCCGCTGTCGGCAGATAGGCTACTGGGCTAGATGGACCTTTGGTTTGACCCAGTACGGCTGTTCTAAGCTCAGGGGTCAGGGTCAGGGGTCTCACTGGACCACCTTGATTTTCATGCAAACGTGCTCCTGGGTGGCCAGGCTGGCAGCTATCCTGCCCTAGACGGCCACATTCCTGTGCCAAGTGTGGAGGTTGTGGATGAGGTCCACGATGTCCGCACTAGACCAGGCGGGCTTCCGCCTCTTGTGGCTCCAGGCAGGCTCCTGGGAGTCACCAGCCTGGTCCTGGGAAGAGGCAGAGGGGTGGGTGGCAGCGGGTGGCTGGTTCGTGCCGTGCCAGGTGCAGGGTCTGCTGGCTGGGTGCTGGCAGGCTTGCACCTGGCACGGGCACCATAGCCACCCCGTGCCCCTTTAAGGGGTCCGGGGCCGGGAGAGGGGCAGACGAGTTTCCCTGGTGGTGCCCAGAGTGGCCACCAGGGCAAGCTGGGGAGGGCTAGCCTCCCACTAGTGGCTACACAGCCCTTAATTTGAACTACTTAATTTGAACTAGGCGTTAGTCCTCGTAGAATGAGGTTTACCTAGTTCGAATTAAGCGCTCCGCTAGTTCTGCCCCCCTCCCGGCCCCGGAGTCCTTAAAGGGACACGGTCTGGCTACGGTGCTTGTGTCAGTTGCAAGCCTGCCAGCACCCAGCCAGCAGACTCTGCACCTGGCACAAGATGAGCCAGCCACCCGCTGCCACCCAGCCCTCCGCCTCTTCCCAGGACCAGGCTGGTGGCTCCCAGGAGCCTGTCCAGGGCCGCAAAAGGCGGGCGCCCGCCTGGTCTAGTGCGGAGATCATGGACCTCATCCACGACCTTATCAAGGTTTGGTGGGAGGCCTCCAACGTCCACGATCTCCGCACTAGCCACAGGAACACGGCCGTCTGCAGCTGCATGGCTGACAGCCTGGCCACCAGAGGCCACATGCGGACCTGGGAGCAGGTCCGCTGTAAGATTAAAGACCTGCGGCAGGCCTACTCCAGGGCCTCCCAGCCAAGGGCCAACCCAAAGGCATTCCCCCATTACGAGGTCCTGGACCGCATCCTGGGGGCTCACGCCGTCCGGGTGGTGATCGACCCCGGGGCAGAGGGCCCCATCCCTGACACGGAGAAGAAGGAGGAGGATGCCGAGAGCCAGGAGCCTGCAGGGAGCCTGCCCAGGGCCCAGGACTCAGGCTGTGTCGGCCAGGCTGTGACACAGCACATCGGCTGTGTCGTCCAAGGCCAGGGAGGGCTCCACATGTGAGTGCCATCATGCTCCCCTTATGTGTATGGAGAGTGTGGGGGGAGAGGGAGCCCGGGGACCATGTGCCATGGGGCAGCAGCTGGGTGTCAGGCAGGGGCCCTGGCCCATTCCCCACATGCCGACCTCACCTTGCAGATGGGGGCTGGGTTTCACCCACTGTGTCCCCAGGGAGAACTGCCCACTGGTCTTGTTTCACCACAGCCGCAGCACCTGGGACTGCAAGGCACATCACCCCGCCTGCAACAGCCACCCGCACCTGGGCCAGCATGTACACCTGCAACCTGGAGGACTACCACCAGTGGCCCCTGCGGCTACTGGAGCACCAGCTCCACATCCAGGAGCACTGGGTCCGGGAGGACCTGCGGCTGCAGCAGCGGAGCTTGGAGGTGCTGGAGGAGCAGGGCCGTGCCCTCAGAGGTTACCTCCAGACCCTGGTGGACAGGTTCCTGCCTCCTCCTGCTCCAGCCCCTGTGGCGGCCCCAGCTCTTGCTCCTCCTCCCACTCCTTCTCCCCTTCCCACTTTCTCCGCACCCCCCATCCCTCCTGCCCCACTCTCCACACTCACTCCCCCCGATGCCCCTGCACCCGCAGTGCTGTGAGACGGGAGAGCCAGCAGGACCTACAACCCTGAGCTTTCCCTTCCTTTCCTCCCCTTCCTCCCCCTTCCAGCTCCCTCATCCCAGGTTTCCCCCTCCCCTCTCCTACCCTCACTCCTCATAGACTCATAGGGTATGTCTACACTACAAAGTTAGTTCAAACTAACTTTCATAGGCGCTACACTAGCGCTCCATTAGTTCGAATTTAATTGGAACTAACGGAGCGCTTAGTTCAAACTAGGTAATCCTCATGCCGCTCTACTCTGCACTAGTTAGGCCTCAGCTGGAGTACTGTGTCCAGTTCTGGGCGCCACATTTCAAGAAAGATGTGGAGAAATTGGAAAGGGTACAGAGAAGAGCGACAAGAATGATTAAAGGTCTAGAGAACATGACCTATGAAGCCAGGCTTCATGAACTGGGCTTGTTTAGTTTGGAAAAAAGAAGATTAAGGGGGGACATGATAGCGGTTTTCAAATATCTAAAAGGGTGTCACAAGGAGGAAGGCGAAAATTTGTTCCTCTTGGTTTCTGAGGACAGGACAAGGAGTAATGGGCTTAAAGTGCAGCAGGGGAGGTTTAGATTGGACATTAGGAAAAAATTCCTAACTGTCAGGGTGGTCAAATATTGGAATAAATTGCCAAGGGAGGTGGTGGAATCTCCCTCTCTGGAAATATTTAAGAACAGGTTAGATAGACATCTGTCAGGGATGGTGTAGACGGAGCTTGATCCTGCCTTGAGGGCGGGGGGCTGGACTCGATGACCTCTCGAGGTCCCTTCCAGTCCTATTATTCTATGATTCTATGATTCTATGATTCCACGAGGATTAAGCCTAGTTCAAATTTACTAGTTCTAATTAAGGGCTGATGTGCCCTTAATTCGAACTAGTGGGAGGCTAGCCCTCCCCAGGTTTCCCTGGTGGCCACTCTGGCCAACACCAGGGAAACTCGTCTGCCCCCCTCCCGGCCTCGGACCTCTTAAAGGGGCACGGGCTGGCTACAGTGCCCGTGCCAGGTGCAAGCCTGCCAGCACCCAGCCAGCAGACCCTGCACCTGGCACGGCTCTCTTCATATGGGACCTGTTCCCAACCCCTGATCATTTTAGTTGCCCTCTCCTCTCCCAGCCTCTTTCTTCCCCTCTCCAACCTCCTTTTCCCAGTCTCCCCCAGTTTTGTTCAATAAAGACAGATTCCATTTTGGAATACACATTATCTTTATTTTGTACATCAAGAAAAGGGGCTAGGGAAGGGTAAGTGGAAGGAGGTGAGGGAGGAATGGGGCACGAACCCCCGATGGGAAGTACTGGCTGGCTCTGTGGGCTTCTGGGGGTGGATGCTCTCCTGCAGCCCCCCAATTACCCCTTGTCCCCAGATGGCAGCTTGCGGCAAGTGCAGCCGGTCTGATGGCTGAGTGGTGTGATGTGCCCAGTATGGGCACTCCGGGCAATCCAAGCCAGGACTACTTTGCAAGCAGGGCACCCTGAGAACTGTCTGTCCGGGGTGGGGGTCGGGACCCTTTAAGTACAGCCCTCGGCTAGCCTGAGACAGCATCTCCACGCTCTAAGTCCTCCTCTGATGCCCTGCCGGCACTGCTTCCGGCCATCCTTAAGCCTGGTTCATGGTCCACTTAATGTGGACGTGCTAGTTCGAATTAGCAAAACGCTAATTCGAACTAGTTTTTAGTTCTAGATGTGTTAGTTCGAATTAGCTTAGTTAATTCGAACTAAGCTAATTCGAACTAACGCATCTAGAACTAAAAACTAGTTCGAATTAGTGTTTTGCTAATTCGAACTAGTGCGTCCACACTAAGTTAGTTCGAATTAGCGCTGTAGTGTAGACGTACCCTCAGATACTCTTTTATGGTATGTCTATACTACCACCCTAGTTCGAACTAGGGTGGTTAATGTAGGCAACCAAAGTTGCAAATGAAGCCCGGGATTTAAATATCCTAGGCTTCATTTGCATCTTGCCGGGCGCCGCCATCTTTAAAGCCCCGGTAGTTTGGACTCCGTGCCCGCGGCTACACGCGGCACGGAGTAGGTAGTTCGGATTAGGCTCTCTCGGGATATTTAAATCCCGGGCTTCATTTGCAACTTCGGTTGCCTACATTAACCACCCTAGTTCGAACTAGGGTGGTAGTGTAGATATACCCTTAGATACTTGAAAGCTACTCTCATGTCCCTTTTTGGTCTTCTCTTTTCCAAAGTAAACAAGGCCAATTTCTTCAGCCTTGTTTCATGTTCTCTAGACCTTTCATCATTTGTGTCGATCTTCTCTGGACTTTCTCCAGTTTCTCCACGTTTCCTGAAATGTGGTGCCCAGAACTGGACATGATACTCCAGCTGGGGCCTAATGTAGATGGCTCATTCCCTGCCTAGGGGATGTGAGACTGGTCGGGTTAATTTCCAATCCTCCTGTTTATTCTTTTCCTAAGCCAGGAGGGTACTGTAGTTCTGATGGGGGTTGGAGAGGGGATGGAAGCCAGATCCAAAATCAATGAGCCCTGCGAAGTGGGCCCATTGAAAGGAGACTGGACCTGTGGATGCCTTGGGGATCAGCAGCAAGGGCCTGTTTTGGGAAGCCCCCTCTTTGGAGGTGAATGTGGCAGCATTGAGACACCACCCAGAAGCAGGCGCCACAGACACTAACTGCAGATTCATGGGATTGCTTTCACAGATCTTGTAGATGCATAAGAGGATCAGCAGGAGGGGGACAGTGGCGTAGTGAGTGGGCCGGAGGGGTCAGTTGCCCTTGGGAGAAAAATAATATAAAATTTAGTTACAAATAGATGTCACACGTTTTTAAAAGAAATACCATATCTCCTGCCTTTTGTCTATTTTTGTCTCTTTAGGCTCCCAGTTAAAATTTTCAAAAGCACTAGAGTGACTAAAGTCATTTTTGAAAATTGGACTTGGAAATCTAAGCTCAGATTTTTAAAGGTAATTAAACTCCTAAAGAGACAGTTGCCAGCTCGGATCTTCAAAGATATCTATCTGAGCTTTACACACCTTTGAAAATCTGGTCATAAGTGTCCTAGTCAGTTCTGAACATGAGATGTAGGAGTCCAGTCCTAATTCCTTCAGGCTTTTATTTATTTATTTTTAATTTGAACATTTATCAACACTAATTCCCTTCCTTTCTCTTTCACTATCCAATAAATGCGTGGATCAAAATTATAGGTGCTTTGTGAATATGCTGACTTGAGAGTGGAAAGATTTCATATTGTCATATATGATTCCTGGTAACCCATCTCAAATATGAAAAACTAGGTTGATACCTGTCTGAGGCTGCTGTCTGAGGCTATCTGAGGCTCGTGCTTAAAGGGACCCCCCCTGGACAGTTTGTAGTGTAGACATACCCATAAGGAGGAGGAAGTAAAATTGTTCTGCTTGGCCTCTGAGGTTAGGATGAGAAGCAATGGGCTTAAATTACAGATATTTAAGACCAGGTTAGACAGACACCTGTCAGGGATGAGCTAGGGCAAATCAACTTTGGAAGCCCCAGGGGCCACACTGATACTTACAGAACATGCTGAGAGACTCAACTTAAGTGTGGTTGCATATGCAAGCAAATATATACAAATAGCTTCTCTCACACTGACAGGCATGAATACAAAGATTAAGGCAAGACTACACAACACACAGGCCCCATTTAAGTCAGTTCTGCTGATATTAATAAAATGCAATAATTACCCGATTTCTACCCATGTGACAGCACTTTTAATGAGCAATGACAGTCCAAGAATTTAACTACTAAAACACATCAACAGAAGATCATTACACTGGCTACTTTTTTGTTTTGGCTCCCACTCGCCAGCCACGTGTTGATCCCCACATAAACCCAAACTGCACCGCGGGGCACAAACAAACTGGCCGTGGGCAGCATACCAAGTTATTAATAAATATTTTTAAACCTTTACCTTTTCTCTCTGCTGCCATGTCTCCTCTCCTTGCTCCATCATCTCCCCTGGTGCCTGCTGCCCCCCAACTCCTCACCCTCTGCTGTCCTGACTCCTGCCCTTCTCACTGCCCTCAGCCCTCCTGAAACCTGCCCCCCTCCACCATCCCTTCTCTCCGTCCTGTGCCCACTCCTCCAGTAGCCCCACTCTGATCATGTGAGCTTACCCCTCCTCATCCCCTCTTCTAACACCTCCCTCTACATACCTGCCCTATCTCTTGTCTGCCCTTCTGCTTCATGCCCAGAATCCCCTGGCACCTGCACCTTCCCTTAGCCCTGCACTCCCCTCGTGCCTCCCCCTTCCCTCACTGTCCCTGCCTCCTTTTTCCCTGATGCCCATCCCCTCACCACTCTCTGTCCCCATTCCCCTCATGCCCCTGTGCCCTCACACATGCCTTGCTCCATCCCCACCTTTTGCATGCCCACCCCTTCTTTCAAGCCTTCTCCCAGCACCTCTCCCTCCAGGCCCCAATGCCCTTCCTCTCTCCTCTTCTCTCCCAGCATCACCCTGTTCCGCCTCCCACTGACACCTCCCCTCCTGCCCTTTCCCTCATTGTCTGCAATTGGCCCCCTGGCATTTGTCTCTCCTTCAGCTTCTCTCTTGCTACCTTCCCCTTTCTTTCCCCTCCACACAAGGTGTGGGAGAGGTCTCACACCTGCCCCTAGTTTCTCCCTCCCCTACCTTCTGCCTTCTGCAGGATCAGACTCCAAACCGTATGCGCCGCTGCCACCTTTTCAGTTTCAAACGAGGTGTACCGGTAGTTCGGAATAGGCACCCTAGTCCGAACTACCTAGTTCGAGCCCCGTGTAGCCGCGCTGCACGGGGTTCGAAGCAGCGGGGATTTAAAAATGGCGGCTCCCCGCTTATGCTAATGAAGCCCAGGAAATTCAAATCCCGGGCTTCATTAGCAAGTGCGGTATGCATACATTACCCCGCTAGTTCGAACTAGCGGGGTAGTGTAGACATACCCAAAGAGAGGAGGGGAGAGGGCAAACCATGTGACAGAGCAGACAAACAACCACATACAAAGGAATCCAATGCATCAGGGAAGGGCAGACAAATAAGCAGTGGCAAATTTTTAAAGTGCTTGTACAGAAACGCTAGGAGTCTGACTAATAAGATGGGTGAACTAGAGTACCTCGTATTAAATGAGGAGATTGACATAATAGGCGTCACTGAAACCTGGTGGAATGAGGAAAATCTGTGGGACACAATCATACCAGGATATAAAATATATAGAAAGGATAGAGCAGACCGGGTGGGTGGCGGAGTGGCACTGTATGTGAAAGATAATGTAGAATCAAATGAAATAAAAATATTAAGTGAATCAACATGTTCAATAGAATCACTATGGATAGTAATTCCATGCTCCAATAATAAGAAATTAGCAGTAGGGATATATTAACGACCACCTGACCAGGACAGCGATACTGACATTGAAAATGCTAAGGGAGATTAGAGAGGCTACCAAAATAAAGAACTCTATAATAATGGGGGATTTTAATTACCCCCATATTGACTGGATACATGTCACCTCAGGAAGAGAAGCGGAGATAAAATTTCTCAATGGCTTAAATGACTGCTTCTTAGAGCAGCTAGTGCAGGAAGCCACAAGGGGAGAGGCAATTCTTGATTTAGTCCTGAGTGGAGCACAGGATCAGGTCCAAGATATAACGGTTACAGGACCACTTGGGAATAGTGACCATAATATAATAACATTCAACATTCCTGTGGTGGGAAGAACACCTCAGCAGTCCAGCACCCTGGCATTTAATTTCAAAAAGGGGAATTACACAAAAATGAGGAGGTTAGTTAAACAGAAATTGAAAGGCACAGTGACTAGAGCCAAATCCCTGAAAGCTGCATGGAAACTTTTTAAAGACACCATAATAGAGGCCCAACTTAAATGTATACCCCAAATTAAAAAAACATAGCAAGAGACCTAAAAAAGAGTCACCGTGGCTTACCCACCATGTAAAAGAAGCTGTGAGGGACAAAAAGTTATCTTTTAAGAAGTGGAAGTCCAATCCTAGTGAGATAAATAGAAAGGAACATAAGCACTGTCAAATCAAATGTAAACATGTAATAAGAAAAGCAAAAAAAGACTTTGAGGAACAGCTAGCCAAAAACTCAAAAAGAAATAACAATGTTTCTCGAGGTGTACCGGTAGTTCGGAATAGGAATCCTAGTCCGAACTACCTAGTTCGAGCCCCGTGTAGCCGCGCTGCACGGGGTTCAAACTAGCGGGGTTTTAAAAATGGCGGCTCCCCGCTTATGCAAATGAAGCCCGGGAAATTCAAATCCCGGGCTTCATTTGCAAGTGCGGTATGCCTACATTACCCCGCTAGTTCGAACTAGCGGGGTAGTGTAGACATACCCTGAGGGAAGTGAGGTGTGGGAGAATAAAACTGAGCTCTGGAGAAATGTTTGGCTAGAGTTTCCCCTACAATATGTACCAGTTCCGACTTACATTCAAATTCAACTTAAGAACAAACCTACAGTCCCTATCTTGTACGTAACCCTGGGACTGCCTGTACATTAGAAGCAGGAAGCCTGCTAAAAAACCTGTGGGTCCCCTAGATGATCGAGCTATAAAAGGAGCAATCAAGGACGATAAAGCCATTGTGGAGAAACTAAACGATTTCTTTGCTTCAGTCTTCATGGCTGAGGACATTGGGGAGATTCCTGAATCTGCACCGTCCTTTGTGGGTGATGAATCTGAGGAACTGTCCCGGATTGAAGTGTCATTAGAGGAGGTTTTGGAACAAATAGAAAAACTTAATGTTAACAAATCTCCGGGACCGGATGGCATTCATCCAAGGGTTCTAAAAGAACTTAAATGGGAAATTGCTGAGCTATTATCTGTGGTTTGTAACCTATCCTTTAAATAGGCTTCCGTACCCAATGACTGGAAGGTAGCCAACGTGATGCCAATATTTAAAAAGGGCTGTAGAGGCGATCCTGGCAATTACAGTCCGGTAAGCCTAACTTCAGTACCGGGCAAATTAGTCGAAACAATAGTAAAGAATAAAATTGTGAAGCATGTAGAAGAACATAATTTGTTGGACAAAAGTCAACATGGTTTCTGTAAAGGGAAATCCTGTCCTACTAATCTATTAGGGTATGTCTACACTACCCCGCTAGTTCGAACTAGCGGGGTAATGTATGCATACCGCACTTGCTAATGAAGCCCGGGATTTGAATTTCCCGGGCTTCATTAGCATAAGCGGGGAGCCGCCATTTTTAAATCCCCGCTGCTTCGAACCCCGTGTAGCGCGGCTACACGGGGCTCGAACTAGGTAGTTCGGACTAGGGTCCTATTCCGAACTACCGGTACTCCTCGTGAAACGAGGTGTACCGGTAGTTCGGAATAGGCACCCTAGTCCGAACTACCTAGTTCGAGCCCCGTGTAGCCGCGCTACACGGGGTTCGAAGCAGCGGGGATTTAAAAATGGCGGCTCCCCGCTTATGCTAATGAAGCCCGGGAAATTCAAATCCCGGGCTTCATTAGCAAGTGCGGTATGCATACATTACCCCGCTAGTTCGAACTAGCGGGGTAGTGTAGACATACCCCCCGAGTTCTTTGAAGGGGTTAACAAACATGCGGACAAGGGGGATCCAGTAGATATAGTATACTTGGATTTTCAGAAAGCCTTTGACAAGGTCTCTCACCAAAGGCTCTTGTGTATCTTACATGGCCATGGGATAAGAGGGAAGGTCCTTTCTTGGATTGAGAACTGGTTAAAAGACAGGAAACAAAGGGTAGGAATAAATGGTAAATTTTCAGATTGGAGAGGGGTAACTAGTGGTGTACCTCAAAGGTCAGTCCTGG
Source organism: Pelodiscus sinensis (assembly GCF_049634645.1). Lineage (NCBI taxonomy): Eukaryota > Metazoa > Chordata > Testudines > Trionychidae > Pelodiscus > Pelodiscus sinensis. The sequence continues at coordinate 103,095,520 of NC_134714.1, forward strand.
GACCAATCCTTTTCAACTTATTCATAAATGATCTGGAGAAAGGGGTAAGCAGTGAGGTGGTAAAGTTTGCAGATGATACCAAACTGTTTAGGATAGTCAAGACAGAAGCAGATTGTGAGGGGCTCCAAGAAGATCTCACCAAACTGAGTGATTGGGCAACAAAATGGCAAATGAAATTTAATGTGGATAAGTGTAAAGTAATGCACATTGGGAAAAATAACCCCAACTATACGTACAGTATGATGGGGGCTAATTTGGCTACGACAAATCAGGAAAGAGATCTTGGAGTTATCGTGGACAGTCCTCTGAGAACTTCCACGCAGTGTGCAGTGGCGGTCAAAAAGGCAAATAGGATGCTAGGAATTATTAAGAAAGGGATAGAAAATAAGACCCAGAATATCTTACTGCCCCTGTATAAAACTATGGTATGCCCACATCTTGAATACTGTGTACAGATGTGGTTTCCTCACCTCAAAAAAGATATTTTGGCCTTGGAAAGGGTTCAGAAAAGGGCAACTGAAATGATTAGGGGTTTGGAACGGGTCCCATATGACGAGAGGTTAAAGCGACTGGGACTTTTCAGTTTAGAAAAGAGGAGACTGAGGGGGGATATGATAGAGGTCTATAAAATCATGAGTGGTGTGGAGAGGGCCGATAAAGAAAAGTTATTTATTAGTTCCCTAAATAGAAGAACTGGAGGACACCAAATGAAATTAATGGGTAGCAGATTTAAAACTAATAAAAGAAAGTTCTTCTTCACACAGCGTGTAGTCAACCTGTGGAACTCCTTGCCAGAGGAGGCTGTGAAGGCTAGGACTATAATAGAGTTTAAAGAGAAGCTAGATAATTTCATGGAGGTTAGGTCCATAAAAGGCTTTTAGCCAGGGGATAGAAATGATGTCCCTGGCCTCTGTTTATCAGAGGCTGGAGAGAGATGGCAGAAGACAAATCGCTTGATCATTGTCTTCGGTCTACCCTCTCTGGGGCACCTGGTGCTGGCCACTGTCGGCAGACCGGATACTGGGCTAGATGGACCTTTGGTCTGACCCAGTACGGCTGTTCTTATGTTCTTCTGCCACAGGTTGAGCGAGCTGTCCAGCTCCTCCGAGGACCAGGATGGGGCCCTTCGTTTGTGGCCTCTTGGGGCCTCCTGCGCTGGGGGGGTGGGTGGTTGGTGCCCCCCTGGAACTGCCATCCTGCTGTGGGGTTGCTGCTGAGGACAGCAGGAGCCACGTGGCAGACCTCAGCCCTGAAGTCCAAATAAGGGTCCTGCCTGGGTCTCCTTTAAGGAGACTCGCATTAGCAGGAAGTCCGGGAAGCTGGTCCTGGCTACGGATCCTCAGAGCGCCCATAGGGCTTTTTTCTGTTTAGGCTTGTTTTGCGCAAAACGTCTTAGCTGCCTGTCTACACTGGCCCTTTTGCGCAAAAGCATTTCCGGAAAAGGGCTTTTGCCTGAACGGGAACATCAAAGCATTTGCTCAAGAAGCACTGATTTCAGACAGTAGATCGTCAGTGCTTTTGCGCAAAATCATGCAGCCAGTGTAGACAGCTGACAAGCTTTTCTGCAAAAGCAGGCGCTGTTGCGGAAAAACTTGCCAGTCTAGATGCAGCCCCTATGTTTTATATACTGTTTCCTTACATATATGGAGCTCTGCGGCCCCTTCAATAAGATGTACTGTGCTGTGCAATTTCAGCAGTTCTGATTTTAATCCGACTCAGAAAGTGAGACATATGTGAGTCATAGAGTTTAAAGCAGTGTGCTTAGGGGGAAGTGGATAGAGGCAATCACTCTCTGTACAACATGCTTCCAGACAGGAATGTCAATAGGAATGGAGGGATGATAGGAGTTACTATAGAGAGCTTTCTGGGTATCTGGCTGGTGAGTCTTGCTCACATGCTCAAGGTTTAGCTGATCGCCATATTTGGGGTCGGGAAGGAATTTTCCTCCAGGATAGATTGGCAGAGGCCCTGAAGGTTTTTCACCTTCCTCTGTATCATGGGGTACTGATCACAGCTGGAGGATTTTCTGCATCTTGGGGTCTTCAAACTATTTGAAGGCTTCAATATCTGAGATATAGGTGAGAGGATTATTCTAGAAGGGGGTGGGTGAGGTTCTGTGGCCTGCATTGTGCAGGGGGTCAGACTAGATGATCATAATGGTCCCTCATAGACTTTAAGGTCAGAAGTCTATGAACTGTCTAGTATCAAAGCTTTAAGCTCTCAATGTTTGGAAGTGTTTCTACAAACATTCAACCCTAAGTTCTCTTCTGTTCTGAAATGTGATTTGTCCTTTCCATATGTGTTCATTTTTTTTAATTGTATCCTTTGGTATATATGGTTGTGACTATTTTCTTCCACTATTTGATCTGAGGAAGTGGGTCTGGCCCACGAAAGCTCATCATCTAATAAACCATCTTGTTAGTCTTTAAAGTGCTACATAGTCCTGTATTTTGTTTCAGCTACACCAGACTAACATGGCTACATTTCTATCACTATTCTACAAAGAAAGTGCTTGTAGGATTGAGTCAATAATTTGGTAGAAGAACAGCTGAATTTTATTCTGGTATCACAGGAAATCCCTAGTCGGGTGATAATCTTAATTTAAATAGATTTGTAGCATTCCCAGGAGAAAAATGAAGATATATGCAGATCATACCCTACAGTAATGTGATCACTGTAAATGTATTAATTTCCCTCAAAGGTAAGTGGTTCTCTCTAATTAGATAACATTTTGTTATACCAGGCAGGAGAGATTCATGTTTATTTGATTAGCCTCAGCAAGTACTGAGGAAATTCAGTCCCCAATAAGTCAGGCCCTTCTTTTGACTTGCCCAACTCTGAAATTCTAGTAAAAGAAATTAGATCAGAAATTGCCCCTGGACTAAAGTAACTCTTTGTGTTTTCTCCAGATAGTCTCATTCCTCAGGGTAGCACCAATTGCTACTACACGGCTAATGACAAAACATATTTTGCAAATAACTTCTTGATATTCTTGCTGCTCCACATTTTTTGCATATACAGTAGGTAATGACTAAATAGGACTCAGGTGTTTTGTTTTTGAAAAAGCTTCATAATGTTGATATTTCTTACATTCCAGAAAAGAACAAAATGAGAAAAAAATCAAAATTTCCTGTGAATGCCAAATCCAATTATTTTGTTTTGGGTTGATCAAAATAATTTGTTATGATGAACTAAAAACATCCCTTTCCTAAACGCTCCAAGTTTTTTTTCCTAAACAAATGTTTGTCAAGGTGATAATTCTGCAAAATGTTTGCTTTTCTGCAAATCAGCATTTTCTAACAGAAAAATATCCACCCAACTTGAAAAATAATTAATGCCAACTACTCATGTGTCTGGGGCTTGTGTTAGGCAAGCCAGTTTCAGTAACCATAATGGGCTCATCTGGTTTTTAAAGCTATGTATCTATGAATCAGGGCTAATGTTGCGAGAAAGGAACATTAGCATGTGCCCCATGTCATCTTGGTAAGACAGAATGTCTGAAGGTAAGCATTATCTCTCGGGAGTACCCCATCCAATCTGCTACATAAATGCTTCCTTTACTGTAACTAAGACTAAAGTCTAATTTCCTCAAAATGATGACCAAAAGGCTACATCTAGACTACAAGCCTCTTTCGAAAGAGAGAATCTAGACTACAAGCAGATTTTTCAAAAAAGCGAGCTACTTTTTCGAAAGAGTCTAGACGTTCTCTTTCGAAAATGCACAGTTTGCATTCAATAGCGCCTTTTTTTGGAAGAGTACTTTAAAAAAAAGGCGTTATTCCTAGTAAAATGAGGTTTACCACGATCGAAAAAACTGCCTCATTCTTTCGATTTACTTTAGAAAGAACATGGCTGCAGTCTAGAAGCAGACGAAGTTTTTTTGAAAAAAGGCTACTTTAAAAAAAAAAAAACCCCGTGGTCTAGATACATCAACAGAGACAGAGTGCCCATGCTCTCAATCCTGTTCTCAGAGTCAGGATTGAAGAGAAGCAGATCTGGGAAATGTCATGCCTTGAACTAAATATTGAACGCTTAAATCTGAATTGCTTAAAACTATCAAGGTTGTTTGATGGGCATGATGCCAGATATGCCTGCTAGTCTCACCCTAGCGCTGCTGAAATAGTCTTATGTGGTATTTCTGTCTCAGAGTCCTTTGGTCTGTATTACTTACAGAACCCCATTACATTTTTTGAGTGAGGTCATGTCCACATTTTATGGTGTGAGGGAAAAATCTAGACTGGGTCCAGGTTGTTCATTGGAACACACCAATATTAAGTGACTTCTTCACATGGGGACTTTTCAGCTTAAGCTGCTGTTGTCACAGCATTCAATGTGAGGTAATACTGAATATAGTATTTTGTGTTTCTTAATCCCAAATACCAGCTAATCTGAAAATGTTATATTTCTCTATTTAAATATTTTCTCCACAAGATGGCACCAATATTACAGGGAATAAAACTGCTTGGGTGCTCTAGAGTGCCTTTTAGTCTTTAATACTCCTATTGTAGATATCATTTTAGGAGAAATTGTGATTGCCTGCAACAGAGATGGCATTTTCATGTTGTACCTTATCCTTATTCATTTAACAAAATACAATATAAATTTGGATAGCTCATGCTCGCTGTTATATTTTCAGCCTTAGAAGCAAAAATAGCTTACCAGAGGATTATAATGCCTGATGTGAATTATAGACGCAAGACAATATTTTTTATGGGCCCAACTTCTGTTGGTAAAAGAGGCAAGCCTAGGTCTGGAAAAATTAGTCTGAGTGTAAAAGCTAAATACAAGTTGGAACAGATTGCTTAGCATAAGCAGTTAACACCTATGTCAAGGGACCATTGAAAGTGAAGCAGTCCATTAACACCTCTCCTGTCACTGAGGAGAGAGGAAGTGATTGGAGGAAAGCATCTGAGGGGGGAGTTGTTGTTATGATCCATAAATCCAGTATCTCTACTCAGTCCATGATTTTTAGTGTCTAACAATGTTGTGAATGTATACTCTCAATCTTGTTTTGGAGATGCTGTATAGATTTCTTTTATGAATGAGGATAGAGAGGTCAGATGTTGAGTGGTCATTTAAAACAAAAGGTTCGCACAGGGGTGATAGTTTGTCTCTTATCTTTGTTCTGTATGAGTTCATTCAACAGCATACTGATTGTGGATGAAACCAGACTTTTTGTGATAAGTTGTGCAGGACCTACAGATGGTGAACGTTGTTTGTGGGAGGAGGGGTATTGAATTATATTAGTTCTGTGGCCATGTCAGTGACTTTGTAGTTACATCTTCATCCTAAGCTTGTAGCTTGAGAGTTTTAAATCACACCATGCAGCAATCTCTTCTACAAAGTCTCAAGCTGTGTTCCTTCTTTTTCTTTTAAATTATATTTTTAAGGCCTGATTCTACTCTGATTGGCATCAATGGAAAACTCCCTTATCTCCAAGGGTGAAGTGTCAGGCCCCTAAGCAGATATGAAAAGCAAATAAGAAAACTTAAATTAGGAAAAATTAAACCTTTCTTCCTAGGTGACCATAATCAGGAATGCTGACAAGGCACATGCTCACTTAATCTTTTGAAGGGAAGGACTCTTTGGTGTCACGTCACAGGAATGCCTCTTAGGCGTGGTATGTGGACTCCGAAGAGTCTGTGGACCACAAGTTGAAAAGCATCATTCTATCTGATTGCAAGGCAGCACTGATCAGCTCCTATACAAGTTAGATCTAGTTATTTCTGACCACAAAAGTAGTGACAGTGATATTAAATTGCATGGATGTAGTGGGGTTGAAAGCTGGAAAATATGAGAGATATTCACTGCTCAATCGTGGATGCTGAAGAGTGCCGTGAAGGGAAGGCAATATTGATTTTTGTGCTTTTCCTCTGGTCTGATTTCATAGCATAAATCACAAAACCATTAGCTGCAAGCTGAAGGATAACATTTTCTAATTCCTGTGGCCACTTAATACCTCTTTTCAGATTCTCCTCTTGGCAATAATCCTAATAAGATCATGGTGTATACGTGAAGCAAAGACACCATTTTCCAAGATTACCTAGAGAAATATGTCCCTTTTATACTTAGAGAACTGAGAAAAATTTACTTTAGAACGCTAAAGAGAAAAGACTATCATGTCTAGGAGGTATCAAATGCTCTAAATACTGTTTGCTAGAGTGGGTAGCAAGTTTTTTAGTGTTTCTCAGATCATCGCTCTTGTGTTTTTATTTTCTTTATGTCCCTGTTCTAAGAGCAGGCAACCATTTTTCTTCCCCTTCTATCTTTTAAAGTCATCATTTTCAGATACTGTTCTTTCATTTGGAAGCACAGACTATGTGACTTTTTCCAAGCTGAGATCAAGAAGTCTAGGGAACGGCCCTAGACAAGCTGCCGGCAACTGGCACCCTAGGTGAAACGCTCGATCGGCGCTCCCACCTCCAAAGCTCTCAACAGCCATTTATCTTGGTGCCCTAGGTGACTGCCTAGTTCGCCTGTATTGACAGGCTGCCACTGATTGGACCAGCAGTACTGGGGGGGGGGGGAGAAAGGGGTGTTGCCTTAGGCCCCATGCCCTCGTTGGGACAGTTCTGGCTTCAGAGGCCTGTTCATGAGGTCAGACTAGTTGATTGTGAAGATCCCTTCTGAACTTAACAGTCTATGAGAATGAGGGCCTGAATGAGTATGCATATGAACTGCCCGGTCACCTTTCAAGTAGCCTTCCTAGGGCAAGAGACTTGTGGGAAAGCTTGAACAAAAGATAGCAGCTTATAGCAGATGCTTATCTCTGAACTATGGACAAATAGAGGATTTTTTTTTAATTCTTCAGGACTCTCAGCCCAGCATTTTTATGAACATTTACTTCATTTAAAAAAAAGAAAAATAGATGACTTTATCATCAAGAATTCTTCAAAGCATGTCACTAAAGGAAACATATAGCAAATGTGATATTCATCTCAGATTATTGAAGGGCTGCCAATTGGTTTTGTTCTCACTTTCACTATGGGTTATTTATTATAGAAGCAGAAAAAAAATCATCCAAGCTTAAATTATGATCCATTATATGAAATCTTCCCTGCACAGTTTTGTAACCGTTTGTACTCTTCAATTATATTGAAAGTCATGTTTCTTTGACTGGAAAATATTAAACATAAAATGGGAAGCAATGCAAGTGTTGTTGTCTTTCATGATTAAAATGAGATACTGAAGAAATTGGTGAAATGCCAGCTAGACTACCAAAAATACCTTTTCCCATGCAAAAGTATACACATTAAAATGCATTGCTTTATTTTTGCATCATGTTTTACTTCTCCATTATTAAAGGGTTTAAGATGGTATTACAAAGAAGTTTATTCTTCTATTTGCTGGAGAGATGAATACTTAAATGTAGATTGGTTTATACTCTGACAGAGGTGAGCTATTAGAAAATGAGTTCTGTGAAAGCATGCATTATGACCATAAGAGGTCAGCTAAGGTTAATGAAAAATGTATTTCCATAATTCAGTATAGCTGAAATTCCCTAGATGGATCTATATTTGGCTTTGTAGTGTAAAGAGCATGTAGTAAAGCCTAAAAAATCCATTTAATATTCTCAACTATTATAATATAAAATTGTTTCTTAAAAAGAAATCAAACCAGAAGTAGATAAACAAGAAAATGCTAAAATGTTGTTAAAATTTTAGATCAGTAACTAAATTAAAGAATATTGTTCTATGATACATAATTGTTTCCATTGCTCAAGAAGATGTAGCAGAGTCAGAAGTCATTCTGCTGTTCATTTTGCAGTACAAATCTGGATAATCCCAACCAAACAGAATAGTCATTGGTGTAACATCACAATTGATGCTACTTTACATAAAAACAACATAATGAGCATGTTATATACAACACATATTGCCCAGCTCTATGTATTGACTTCCTGTATATTTTGGCTGTGCTAATGCACTTACATAACAAATCATTTTTATGTTCACAATGGCATTATATGCAACTCTAGTCTGTTGGTGATCTTCCAACACAATGGAACAAATAAAATAAAATGTTCAAAGATGGAATGTTGAAATAGTGTTTATATTAATCATAAAGTAATGATTTCTGTTTTGTTAAAGCAAAAATGCTGCTTCGATTCTCCCAGATAATGAAACTGTAGTTATCTTCGCAACCAATCTGTTTAGAATTTGTTTGGGGTACAATCTAGTTTCAAATCCCTTTTCTCAAACAAGACAATTTAGAAGGAAAAACAAAACAAAACATACTTTGGGAAAGAGTATTGCTGCTTTAACTCAAGAGAGCCAATACAAAATATCTCTTTTCAAGAGATACTCAAATCTCTGGGATCTCAAGGTTCACAACAAAACAGGCAAAACAAAAGTACATAAAATGCATATGTGTTTGAGTTATTTTCTGCATAGAGCAGCAGTCATTCTTTCTAGCAGACTGGCATCTTTATTTCCATGTTCCAATTGTTTTAAGCTTGTGACTGGTTCCATTAACTTTAAAGAATGTAATCATGTTCTTAAAATCACCCACATGCTTAATTTTCATTGGCATCAGGGTATATCTATCTATCTATGGAACTGGATAGAAGTCTTCTTCCCTTCAGCTCCTTAGGGAACTTCTCTGGATCCTAGCTTTCCATCTCCCAAGCATATGTTGCCTTCTTTTGTAGCAAGAATATGTAAGAACCATGGCAAGGGCTCACTTTATGGTCCTCTCCTCCCTGTCATACTGGCTAATGAGGGGTTTAGAAAATCCAGCTATGAGGTTGAAATGGGCATGGAACTATGTGGAATCTTGAAGTGTAAAAGACAAAAGGACAAAACTGAGCCATTGGGAAGTCTGAACAGAAGCAACATGAAAGAGCCCAGAAAAGAACTTGGAAAGTGTGTGAATGGGAAGGAAATTGCAAACTGTAGTGAATTTATGAGATGGGAGGGGCAGAGGCAGTGTGAAACCAGAGGTTTTGGATGGAAGAGAAGAGGCAGAAAGAGTGGAGAGACTCTTGGGGAGTCCATGAATGGAAATGTTTTTGAGGCATGAGAAAGCTGTCAGGGAACCCTAGCAGAGGAGATTAGTGACAGAGGGAGGGAGGAGATGTATGTTAACAGAAAGATACTTTATTTTAAAATCCTTTCAAATTCTTCAATCCTTTTCAAAATGTACACAGCTTTATCATGTGAGATCATGCTCATGCTGGAAACAACATGCATACTAATCCCTGAATCAGACATTTTCAGCAGAGTTGTTGTCCAGAAGGGATGCAAGTCATGGTTGAATTGATTATTACTGGAGTGGAAAGCCTTGAGTATATGAACATTTCAGACATTAAAAGATCAATTATCAGAAACTGACTACATTTTAAGAGTGATCATATTCTCACTAGTGGGTACATCTCTATGGGAGTAGGTTGAAAGGGGTGATGGGCTTGCCCTACATGCTGTACATTATGGGGGACAACAATGTTTTCCCTTCCACTCCCAAGTTCAGCCCCTGTGCCGGGTCAAGAACATCTGTGGCGAGAGGAGTGCAAGAGCTGAACACCACCTCCAGCAGGGCTCAGCCTCTTCCCCACTACCTCTGTGCTCATCACCTGCTAAATACTCTTCAGCTCTGCTCCACAGCCCTCATTCACCCCTCCATGGCTGGGAGTGATCTTTGCTTAGTCTGTGTAAAGGAGTCCTATGCTCTCTCCAAATGCATATCTGGAAGTCATTGAAGCAGCGCTCCCAGAAATCAAGAAAATATCAGTTGAGACTCTTTCTAATGGGGCAGGCCAGGAGATGTGAGTCTAACTCAGAAATAACTTATCTCCAGGGATCCTTTGACCTGGGGCCCAGCACTCATGTTGGGACTGCACTGTGAGCCAGGGAGGTTACTCGTTGCTTCATGCCCTGTGAAAGGTATCACTTCTCAAAGAGATTTAAGGCTCATCTGTGGAGTAGTCAATCAGTCCAGTGGCCCACAGTTAGAAGAGCTGACTCTCCTGCTGGCCCCTAAATGAGCTACCCCCAACCATCTATACTCCCCTGCAGCCCAAGGAATTTTGTCCACAATTACTCCATTGCACTTCCCCTCCCAGACTCCCACATGATTGCCCGGAGCTCCCCCCAATCACATAATCACTCTGGGCACCAAGTCATTCCTGCATGTGGAAAAACACTAAAAGTATCTGATGTACAGGCAGTCCCCAGGTTACATGGATCCGACTTACATTGGATCCCTACTTACAAACGGGGTGAGGCAACCCCACACTAGCTGCTTCCCCCCAGCAGACCAGGGAGACGCGGAGCGGCTTTTCTCAGCAGACACCTCAGCTTGAGAATAAAGGACAGAGGGAAGTGAGGTGTGGGAGAATAAAACTGAGCTCTGGAGAAATGTTTGGCTAGAGTTTCCCCTACAATATGTACCAGTTCCGACTTACATACAAATTCAACTTAAGAACAAACCTACAGTCCCTATCTTGTACGTAACCCGGGGACTGCCTGTATTTTGAAATTCTTGTATTGAAGCTCGGCAGCGAGAAATGCGGTAAGTTGCTCCGGGCCATTTCTCCAGCTACCATTGAGATAGATATACCTTTGGGCAGGCCTGAGAGCCACACCACTAAATATGCTACCCACCTTTCTCTGTAAGTTCAATAAAACCTGCCTGTTTTATTGAAAGCAACTTTAGCATGGAAGGCTTCTGTGTCCTTCTATGAGAACTACAGGAGTTGACTCCAGTGGCAGAGAGCATTGCTATTTTAGCTACCAACCCAAAGGGGAGATATATTGCTGTATCTTATTAACGGTTATCAGAGCCCAATAACTTGGTATTATGCAATATAGGCAGCTAAATAGACTTGCTAACACAATCAGATTGGAAAAATGAGTTGGAAGCTGGCTCAGTGAGAAACAGCTGGATGTTCTCCAATGTTTGTCTTAAAGCTAGATGGAAACCTTTACAGTACTTTAAAATGACAAATCTCAACATCTATTACGTGAGCATAATTGTCAGAATGTTTTTTATGAAACATTTTGCTGATCTTTGCATTTTATTATATCATCTGCTGTCACTATTTATAAAGGAAGACTCAAATAGTAGCATTTATTATGAGATCAGAGCATCAGTACTTAAAGGCTGTGTCTAGACTGGCCAGTTTTTCTGGAAAATCAGCCGCTTTTCTGGAAAAACTTGCCAGCTGTCTACACTGGCCGCTTGAATTTCCGCAAAAGCACTGACTTCCTACTGTAAGAAATCAGTGCTTTTTGCGGAAATACTATGCTGCTCCCGTTCAGGCAAAAATCTCTTTTGAGCAAAACTTTTGCACAAAAGGCCCTGTGTAGACAGCTGAGATTTGTTTTACGCAAAAGCGCGTCTAGATTGGCGGAAAAGCATCCGTGCAAATCTAGATGCTCTTTTCTGAAAATGCTTTTAACGGAAAACTTTTCCGTTAAAAGCATTTCTGGAAAATCATGCCAGTCTAGACGTAGCCAAAGTGTGTCAGATAATTTAACTTGCACCTATAATTTAAAATTCACCCAAACTGTATAGTAGCTAAAATAACTTACATGGTATTATAATACCGGTTGGGTACATCTACCTTTCAGTTGCATGTTACTGATCCTACTATGTAGCTCTGTAGTAATGAAGGGAAACTGTACAACAGATGATCATATCAAGCAGTTTAACATACTGATCTCTCTTGTCACAGTAATTTGATGCTTGAGGAGAGAATTGAAGTATCTTTAAAAATATCTTTTTTTTAAAACAGTGACCTGGGGAAGTAAAAGAAACTTGACACACAGAGTAGGAAAGGATAGTTCTGATGCTTCTTGCAATGTTACTTGCATGGAGATATGCTGAATTTTTGTTTTAATGTTGACATTAACTGTTAAGAAGCTGACATCATAAACCTGGTATTTGTGTATGAAACTCTTATATATATATATATATAAAGTTTTTCCTGTGTCACTCTGTGTCCCACAGGAACAAGCCACACCCATACACAGCCTGGCACTTCCCAGGGCCCATGTGGTGGGCTGGGGCTCTTATGACCAGGCCCTCCTCTCCCCTTCCCTTCCCAGCAGCTGGGGTGTGGAGCGGGGAGAGCTAGGCGCCACCTTGCCACAGCCTATCTACCTAGCAGCTGGGCAGGGGGGAAAGCAAAGAGCAGTGTCAGGAGGGCAGGGGGAAGAGCCAGGACAGCCTTGGATCCTCCCCAGAGCGCGGAGGGGGAAGGTAAAGAACCTCAGCCTGGCCCCTCCCAGCAGTTTGGAGGGGTTAATAGGAGTATATAGAGTATTTTTTGTCACTGAAGTAAGCATATAAGACTCTGATTACACACTGGCCTGATTCTTGTCTCTACACTGGTGTAATTTAGGAGCAACTGTGTTGATGTCAGGGGAAAACCAGTGTGAGATTAGAATTGGGCTGCATTTAAGAGAAGCAAACACAGCTGCCTGTCAATTTAAACCTTTAAAGGAGTTAAATTGTATGCAAGTGAAGTAAAGATTAGTATGTTTAACAATTTGTTGTTATGCTCTGTACTAGACATGTTCCTCTTTGACATCAATCACAAGATTTCCATTAATATCACTGGGAACAAAATCAGTCCCTCCTTGCGCATCTAGTGAACTGCACACCATGTACTTTAGTGTGTCTGTTAGTCACAGGCAATAGTGCAGTTAGAAAAATAAAATTATTCATCCAATAATTTTTTTCAGAAGCCTATTAGAAAAAATCTATATTGCTCCTGTCAGACTGCCCCTCATGGATGGTTATGATGCATGATCTTGGGGTGGTACATATGGTCTAGTTATACCTTGGAAAGCTGCCAACTACTTTCTGTTTAAAGTCTGGCATTTCGTCCCACTCCCAGTAAAGGTAACAGACTGGCATTCGTGGGTTAGTTGTTCTTTTGTTCTAGTTTCTTGGCATATAATTCCTTTCTGTAACTACTTTGAGGGTTAGATTGTCCTTTGCTCAAGAAGCTTGTTAGATGCTGACACAAAAGTTTCTGTCTCTGAACTAGTTGTCTTAAAAAAGCAGCTTGTAGATGTGTAATGATAGTCTAGCAATGTTAAATAAGGCTCTCTTGAGATTTTTTTGAATATAGACTGATCTGAATTAAATGTGGAAGATCATTTTGTATTGATGGACTTCTGGTCATGAGCTACATCAAAATAACGTCTCAAGAATACGTAGTTTTGCTTTAACACTTACAAGTTTGATTTATGACTGCCTCAAAGAATACGTGTTTTGCTTTAACACAAGTTTGAGTTATGACTGTCTCAAAGAATTGATTTAAACTGAGATGTTTCTCACTTCACTAAGAAGCAAGATAATAGCGCTTAGTAAGTTAGGGTATGCCTACACTGCAGGCTAAAGTCAAATTAAGATATGCAATTTAGCTAAGTTAATTGTGTAGCTGAAGTCAAAACGGCTTAACTCGGCTTTAGGCGCCGTCTGCACAACAGGAAGTCAAAAGAAGAATGCTCTTCCTTTGATTTCCCTTACAGTTCATGAAACGAGGGTTACAGAAGTCAGAGTAAGTAGCCTGTTATTTCAAAATTACTTCAAAAGAACAGGCTTGCTGTGTAGATGCGCGCACTGTTATTTCAAAATAGCACTGCAGTGTAGACGTGCCCGTAGTCTGCTTACCACAGTAAGCAAGTTTTTTTTTTTTTTAAAAAGCCTTCCATTCACAAGTAGCTTATTTATATATGTAACTGTAACAGATTTTAACCTGGGACTTCTGGAGTTTAGTATCGGAGCTAAAAAGCCAGCTGGCTCTCAGCCTATGCTGTAGATGTCTCATGCTCCTCTGTGTTGCTGTGAACTAGGTGCCACTGTATGGGACAGTGAACTACACTAGGGCTATATGCACACTGCATGCTTCTTGCTCAAGAACTTGTTGTGGAAGAGATTTTCTGCAAAAAGTTCTTGTGCAAGAGCGCAGGCACACTGCCATGGACTTTTTCCGACAGGGGGTCCTTGCACAAGAAACCCCTGTTGTCTATCCACACGTGCCTTTTTGTGCAATAGCTCTTGCGCAAAAAGGCTCATTCCTCGTTGAAAGAGGAATGACTCTTGCACAAAAATCTCTGTCTTCTGACGATCTACTGTACCTTTTCTTGCACAAAAACACACTTGTAGTATGGATGCTCTGCAAGTTTTTGCGCAAACATTCTGCAGTGTAGACGTAGCCAAGGTGTGTGAGTTACATATAAATATCTTTGTATCAATTCAGGCACTCAGTATCAAGCCCCTACTATGTCTTGTTACATGTAGTAACAATACAAATCGTAAAAAAAAACTTGATGAGGGGTGGTTTACAGACTGAGATAACAGGGCCAGGAAACAAAATTATACCATTCCTGTTTGTCAAACCACGGAGCAGATGAAGGGGACCTCTGAACATCCAGAATATGGGAGAGAGGGGGCTCTGTAGGGAAAATCAGGATCATTCCTGAGGCTGCCCTGTACCTCTTCAGTTGCTCTGGTCCCCAGCAGTGTAGCTCCATTGAATCCCACAGGCACATCTGTGCAACTGTGTTTTCAGTGGAGTACAGCCCAACTGAAAACAAAATTTGATCTGGAATTAGAATGACCTCAGTAACGATTATGATGCATGGTCTTCAACAGAATTCAGTTCCTTCTGCCATAACTCTATTCATAGAATCATAGAACCATAGGGTATGTCTAAACTACATGCCTCTGTCGTCAGAGGCATGTAGATTTGTTGTTTTGGCAAAGTCAAATGAAGCCGCGATTTAAATGATTGCAGCTTCATTTAAATTTACATGGCTGCCACGCTGAGCCAACAAACAGCTGATCAGCTGTTTGTCCACTCAGCGCGCTAGTCTGGACGTTCCCCCTGCCAACATCAAAGCCCTTTGTCGGCAGCCCTGGTAAACCTCATCCCATGAGGAATAGCCGACAAAGGGCTTTGATGTCGACAGGGGAGCGTCCAGACTAGCGTGCTGAGCGGACAAACAGCTGATCAGCTGTTTGTCGGCTCAGCGTAGCAGCCATGTAAATTTAAATGAAGCCGCGATCATTTAAATCGCGGCTTCATTTGACTTTGCCAAAACAACAAATCTACATGCCTCTGACGACAGAGGCATGTAGTCTAGACACAGCCATAGAGCTGGAAGAGACCTCAGAAGGTCATCAAGTCCAGCCCCCTTCCCAAGACAGGACCAATTACAATTAAATCAACCCAGCCAGGGTTTTGTCAAGCCGAGACTTAAACACCTCTAGCGATGGAGATTCCACCACATCCCTAGGTAACCCATTCCAGTACTTCACCACCCTCTAGTGAAATAGTTTTTCCTAATATCTAACCTGGACCTCTCCCACCGCAACTTGAGACCATTGTTCCTTGTTCTGCCATCCATCACTACTGTGAACAGCCTTTCTCCATCCTCTTTGGAACCTCCCTTCAGGAAGCTGAAGGCTGCTATCAAATCCCCCCTCATTCTTCGCTTCTGAAGACTAAATAGACCCAACTCCCTCAGCCTCTCCTCTTACGTCATATGCTCCAGCTCCCTAATCATTTTGGTTGCCCTCCACTGGACCCTCTCCAATGCGTCTACATCCTTCCTGTAATTGGAGGAGTAACGGTAGTTTGAATTAGAAAGCCTAATTCGAACTACCTACTCAGTGCGGCGTGTAGCTGCAGGCATGGAGTCCGAACTACCGGGGATATAAAAATGGCGGCGTCTGGCAAGATGCAAATGAAGCCCGGGATATTTAAATCCAGGGCTTCATTTGCAACTTTGATTGACTACATTAACCACCCTAGTTCGAACTAGGGTGGTAGTGTAGACATACCCAGGGTTCCCCACTTGCTTGTCTACCTTAATGAGAGACAGCAAAGCAGTCCTGTCTTGGAGTGCCTTGAGGGCCCACACTTAGGACACCACAGCACTTGGTGCATCTCGTGGGGTTGTTGCCATCAGCCCGGCTGCACTTGCTTCAGGCTGCCATCTGGGGGGTGTATTGGAGGGCTGTCAAGATCCAGGAGGCCCTGTGGGAGAGAGTCTACCCCTCAGAGCCACCTCAGTCCTCCCCACAGGGGGCTCGTGTCCCATTCCTCCCTTACGTCCTTCTACTTACCCTCTCTAGCTCCCCTTCCTGATGTCAAACAAAAGACACGTATGTTCAAAAATAGAAACTGGGTTTATTGAACAAAACTGTGGGGGACAGGGATGAACCTCTGGGGAGACTGAGAAAAGGAGGTGGGAAAGGGGAAGAGAGAGGATGGGAGAGGGGAGGGGGAAACCTGGGAGGAGGGAGCTGGAAGGGGGAAGCAAGGGAAAGAAGGAGGAGGGGAAGCTCAGGTCCCAGGGTTGGGGGTCTTGCTGGACCAACTTGATTTCCATGCAAACCTGCTCCAGGGTTCACATGTGGCTTTTGGTGGCCAGGCTGGCAGCTATCCTGCCATAGACGGCCACATTCCTCTGTCTAGTGCGGAGATCATGGACGTTGGGGGCATCCCCCCCCAAACCTGAATAAGGTCCATGATCTCCACCCTGAACCAGGAAGGCGCCCGCTGGCAGACTGCTCCTGGGCCACTGGGTCAGGGGCAGTGACTTCTGGCTCTGGGCTGGCAGGCTTGGAGCTGGCACAGGCACTATGGCCAGGAACTACCCCTTTAATGGCTCCAGGGCTGTGGGAGAGGAGAGTAAGTTTTCCTGCTTGTGCCCAGAGTGGCCACCAGGGCTCCCTGGGAAGGGCTGGAGGCCCCCTATTTCGAATTAAGTATCTACACAGCACTTAATTTGAAATAGCTATTTCGAATTTGGCGTTACTCCTCGTAGAATGAGGTTTACCAAATTCAAATTAAGCGCTCCGCTATTTCAATTTAATTTCGAAATTGAGGTTTGCAAGTATAGACGCATTTATTCATTTATTAAAGTTAATTCGAAATAACTGTTGTTATTTCGAATTAACTTTGCAGTGTAGACATACCCCAAGGATTTCCCCGGTAAGCCAATCTGGTCTCCTACCATGTTTGCTTCTCTTGCTACGCATTGGAATGGTTTCGTTCTGTGCCAATGGCTTCCTTTAAATACTGCCAGGTCTCCTGGACTCCTTTCCCCTTCATGTTAGCATCCCAGGGGATGCTGCCCATCAGGCCTCTGAGGGAGTCGAAATCTGCTTTCCTGAAGTCCAAGTGTGTATTTTACTAATCTCTTTTCTTCCTTTCAACAGGATCCTGAAATCTACCATCTCATGATCTCTGCTTCCCGGGTTGTCAACCACCTCCACTTCCCCTATTAGTTCCTCCCTGTTTATGAGCAGCAGGTCAAGCTCCGCATGGCCCCTGGTTGGATCCTTCAGCACTTGTATCAAGACGTTATCCCCAACATTCTCCAAAAACTTCCTGGATTGTCTGTTTACTGATGTTTTGGTCTCCCGACAGATGTCAGGGTGATTGAGGTCCCCCATGAGAACCCTGGCCTGCCATCTGGAAGCTTCTCTCAGTTGTATGAAGAAAGCCTCACCTACCTCATCCACCTGATCCATTAGCCTGTAGCAGACACCAACCACAACATCACTGCTGTTTATATCTCTAAACATGACCCATAGACTCTCAACAGGCTTTTCTCCCTCTATATACTGGAGTTCTGAGCAATCATACTGCTCTCTTACATACAAAGCAACTACTTCTCCTTTTCTCCCCTGCCTGCTTTTCCTGAACAGTTTATACCCTTCTATGACAGCGCTCCAGTCATGCGAGTCCTCCCACCAAGTCTCTGTTATCCCAATCAAATTGTAGTTCTTGGACTGGGCCAGGGCTACCAATTCTTCCTGTTTGTTTCCCAGGCTTCTCACATTGGTGTACAAATACCTTAGATAACCAGTTGATCGCCGTACCCTCTGCATTCAAATCAGGGGTCCTTCATTGGCTCTATGGTTCTTAATAGGAGTGAAAAAAAGAGAGAACTTGCTCTTGTCCTTAGAATACTCAGACAGGATTACAGAAAGGAGCAGATCTGTTGAGTGAGAAGGTACCATTTTACATAGCCACTTATCAGAGCAGAGCTGCACTTTAATTGTGTCTGCTCCTCTATTTTGTTCAAAGACGCAATGCACTGAAACACTCCAATGTATTTGATTCAGAGTGGTGCCTTTGTTTCCAGTTGTCTCTGCTCTGTGAAAATCTGTGTTCCTCAGGCTAAAATATTTAAAATATTATAAATAGCTTCTCAGGAATGCATGCACGTTTACATTAAAACTTAAGTGCCTGAGTTATGACAGTTGACTCAGAATTGCAGTCAATATGGTAATGAAATAAAGCCCCTCTAAATATAAGTAATTTGAAAGCTGAGGTTGTTTCCCATTAAATAATGATCTCCCTGGCTGATGTTAGGGAAGGGGTATGCCAGTCAATCAGGCAAGAAGAGAGACATTTCAACACAAGGCACATAAACTAGCATAAATGTTAAATAATAGATCCATCCATACATAGGGATGAATCCCCACTGGCAGGCAGTAATTATCCATTGCTGCTGAGACTGCCTGGAAATCTTTGAACTATAAACAATCCTTCTGTGACTAGGGTTCTTTTTTCTAGCTAGTTCCCCTATTTTTTGTTCCATTTATTTATTTGAAAACAGGATCTTTCTTCTGCTCTTCTTTCATTAGCTAGTGGGTTTTTAATACCTCTGTAGGGTTTCCAGATGGTTTCACCAAAAATACCGTCCCCCACCCACAGATTTAAGATTAGTGCTTAGGCACGAATTTCTCATCATAAGCTGACTTGTATTATAAACAAAACAATCACAGTTTTAGAGATGTTCTGAATTCCAAACCTGTGCTCTTCTAGGGTGCATCCACACTGCACCGTTATTTCGAGATAAATAGCGTTATTTCTAAATAACTATACAAGTGTCTACATAGCCATTCCGTTATTTTGAAATAACAAATGGCTTATTCCAAAATCTGTAAACCTCATTCTGTGCGGAATAACGCCTATTCTGAAATCGCTATTTCGAAATAAGGTGTGTGTAGACGCTACACTGCTGCTATTTCAGAATAGCCCCTCATCAGGGCCATTCTAAGTTATTCCTCCACAGTGCCTCCTGGCATTCTAAATCAAGATAGCATGTGTACATGAGGGAAGCCTGCCTTGGACTTCCCTGCAGTGTAGACATGATATTTCGAAATAAGCTATTTCAGAATAACTATTGCAGAATAGCTTATTTTGAAATAGCTGTGCAGTGTAAACGTACCCTTAGAGAATTGCTGGCCATAATTCTGGAGTGTCTTTTACTTTGTGGAGCAAGCCATGGGGAAGGAGGATGGAAAAAAAAACCAAATCAGAATTTTTCCTCTTCTTCACTCTGGTGAACCCACAGGTTTAAATGACTGCACAAGGCAATGGAGAAACATAGTCCCTATGTTTGTTTCAGTATGGCTTGCCTGTGGGATAGCCTATCGTGCATCATATGTTGGGGCTGGGAATGACTATTGAGGATTTTTCCTTTTTTCTCCTATATAGGATAATTCACATGAATTAAACTTTAGAGAAACAAACCACTTATATGTCTTTTATAAAGGTATTAAGATTAAGCAGGCAGTTATAAAACAAGCTTAAGGGAAATATATTTCTAGATGAACTGAGTTCTCCTGACTATATTTCCAAGAAATACATTATAGGAATCAAATTGCATTCCAACTATAATATCCAGCAATAAGTCAATGTTTTGATTTTTCTAGCTTGGCAATTACCACTGTTAGTGATCAAATCATGTTGAGTAAAACAATTCTTCTTAAGAATTTATAGAACTGTAGAAAAGTACTTGCAACATTGAATGGGGTGAGAAAAGCTGTTTGATTCAAATCTTACAGAATGTGATAAAGTTTAGGATTTAGAATGTGTGTTCATATTCACTTTTATTTCTTACGCAACTATCTCTAACTTTTATGCCTACCACTTAAAAATTGATCTTTCTGTAGTTAATAAAATTATTTTAATATTTTATCCTTACCATTTGTCAGAAGTTCTTGGGAAATCCTTTCGGATTACGAAGTATGCATTATGGTGTATGTATGTCCAATAACCTTTGACAAAGTGGTGAACTAATTAATGAGCTTGCATTGTTCAAGAGATGGTCTTGAGTGGCATAAGATGGTAACTTTCTGTGAAGTGTAAGGCTGCCGGCTGGAGGGATTTACTAGTGTCATTCATGCTACTTAGCAGGGTGTGTCCCTACATATTGTTAATTCAGTGACTGTAGAATCATAGAATCTTAGGACTGGAAGAGCCCTCAGGAGGTCACCCAGTCCAGCCCTCTGCCCAAAGCAGAACCAATCCCAACTAAACCATCCCAGCCAGGGCTTTGTCAAGCCAAGACTTAAAAACCTCTAGGGATGGAGATTCCACCACATCCCTAAGGAACACATTCCAGTGTTTCACCAACCTCCTAGTGAAATAGTTTTTCCTAATATCCAACCTAAACCTCTCCCACTGCAACTTGAGACCATTTCTCCTTGTTCTGCCATCCGTCACCACTGAGAACAGCCTCTCTCCATGATCTTTGGAACCTCCCTTCAGGAAGTTGAAGGCTGCTATCAAATCCCCCTTCACTCTTTGCTTCTGCAGATTAAATAAAACCAAATCCCTCAGCCTTTCCTCATTGGTTATGACATCTCCAGCCCCCTAATAATTTTGCTTGCCCTCCGCTGGACCCTCTCCAATGCATCCACATCCTTTCTGTGATGATGGGGAGGGCCCAAAACTGAACGCAATACACCAGATGTGGCCTCATCAATGCTGAATAAAGGGGAATAATCACTGCTTTTGATCTGCTGGCAGTGCTCCTCCTAATGCAACCTAATATGCCATTCACCTTCTTGGCTACAAGGGCACAATGTTGACTCATCCAGCTTCTCATCCATTGTAATCCCCAGGTCCTTTTTGCAGAACTGCTACTTAGCCAGTCATTCACCAGCCTGTAACAATACTTGAGAATCTTCCCTCCTAAGTGCAGGACTCTGCACTTGTCCTTGTTGAACCTAATCAGATTTCTTTTGGCCGAATCCTCTACTCTTTCTAGGTCACGCTGGACCCTATCCCTGCCCTCCAGCATATCTACGGGTACGTCTACACTACAGCGCTAGTTCGAACTAACTTAGTTCGAATTAGTTAATTCGAACTAAGCTAGTTCGAACTAACGCATCTAGAACTAAAAACTAGTTCGAACTAGCGTTTTGCTAGTTCGAACTAGCGCGTCCACACTGATTGGACGCAGGGGGGCATTTAAGGGCAGCTGAAACCGGTTCTGGCAGGGCATCAGGTCAGTAGTTGCTTTGTGTGGCTGCTGTCTGAGGCTATCTGAGGCTCGTGCTTAAAGGGACCCCCCTGGACAGCCGGTTCTCAGCTTTTCCTGCTTGCTTGCCAACCTCGCCGAGGGACAGCAAAGCGTCGGTCTCTGTGCCCGTCTGTGTCGGTGCTTCCCTTCGGGGGGGCCACCGCAGGTGGCAACATGGAGCCACGGCTCGCCCTGCACCTTCTGGTGCACGTTCTGGACTTGCTGCTGCAAGCCTGCCAGCAATGGCTCGAGGCTGCCTGGCACCACCTGGTGCACGTCAGCCCCCTGCCTCTCTGCCTGGCCGCCCTGGGGGCCGTGGAGGAGCCGCGGCGGCGCCCTGGCACCGGCGTGCCCTGCCGCATCTGGCGTCTGGACACCAGCACCGACTGGTGGGACCGCATCGTCCTGGAGTGCTGGGACGACCGACAGTGGGCCAAGAACTTTAGGATGAGGAAGGACACCTACCTGGAGCTCTGCGAGTGGCTCGCCCCTGCCCTGCAAAGAAGGGACACTCGCATGAGACCCGCCATCCCCCTCCAGAAGCGGGTGGCCATCGCCCTATGGAAGCTCTCCACGCCGGACAGCTACCGATCCGTTGGGAACCAGTTCGGCATGGGGAGATCCACCGTCAGAGCAGTGCTCATGCAGGTACGGCGCTCGTTGGCCACCGAGCCGGGGGGGAAGGGGGGCTGCGAGGAGGGGATGGGCCGCCCCAGGGACAAAGGGGGGGGCGGGAGGAGGCGAAAGCGCCCCGCACCGGAGGGGTCGGGCTGTCCCGGCCGTACTACACGCCGCCAGGGGGGTTGCTTCCAGGAGTGGGGCGCGGGGCACTGCCAGGGCACGCACGCTCCCAGCCACCCGGGCGCCCCACTGATTGGCGCTTTGCTGTGTCTCTCTCCGCAGGTGGTCAAGGCCATCAACCAGGTGCTGCTCCGCAGGGTGGTCCGCCTCGCCGACCCGGACGCCATCATCCGGGGATTCGGCGCCCTCGGCTTCCCCAACTGCGGGGGGGCCATCGACGGGATGCACATCCCCATCCGTGCCCCGGAACACCAGGCGTCCTGGTACGTGAACCGCAAGGGGTACTTCTCCATCATCCTGCAGGCCATGTGTGACCACCGGGGACAGTTCACGGACATAAATGTGGGCTGGTCCGGCAAAGCACACGACGCACGGGTGTACCGCAACTCCTCCGTGTGCCAGCGGCTGCAGGACGGGACCTTCTTCCCCGACCGCCACATCAGGGTCGGGGACGTGGACATGCCCGTGTGCCTGGTGGGGGATGCCGCCTACCCACTGCAGCCGTGGCTCATGAAGCCCTACACGGGGCACCTCAATCCCTCCCGCCAGGCCTTTAATGCCAGGCTGACCAGGGCCCGCATCGTGGTGGAGGGGGCCTTCGGGCGACTGAAAGCCCGCTTTCGATGCCTCCTCACCCGTCTGGACCTGGCCGAGCACAACATCCCTCCCGTGGTGGCGGCATGTTGTGTGCTCCACAATTTGTGTGAGCGGAAGGGGGAGGCTTTCCTGCCAGCCTGGATGGCTGAGGCTGACCGCATGGCTGGACACTACGGTCAGCCCCGCACCGCCGCCGTCCGGGAAGCCCAGCGGTGGGCCATCCGGATCCGGGAAGCCCTGCGGGAGAGCTTCCAGGTGGAGGAGGAGGAGGACTGACCTCTCCCTGCATGCCCCACCGGGGCCTTCTTCCACCCTACCCCCCCCTTCCCCTTCCCCCTCCCTACCTACTGTCAAATAAAAACACCTGTTTTTCAAACAAAAACATCCGTTTATTTCACAGAACTGGGGTGGGGGGAGGGAGGAATGAAGGTGGGAGAAGGGAGGGGGAAACCTGGGACGAGGGAGCTGGAAGGGGAGGGGAGGGAAGGGAGGAAGGGAAAGGAAAGCTCAGGGGTGGGAGTCCGGCTGCCTTTCCCGTCTCGCCACACTGCGGGTCCGGGGGCGTCGGTGGGGAATGGTTGTGGAGGGAGGGGCAGAGGGGACAGGGGGTGTGGAGGAAGCAGGAGTGGAAGCAGGAGGAGCAGGAGGAGCAGGGGGAGCAGGGGGAGCAGGGGGAGCAAGAGGGGGAGCAAGAGGGGAAGCAAGAGGGGGAGCAGGGGGAGGAGGAAATGGGAAGCGGTCCAGCAGGCTCTGGAGGTGGCCTCGCAGGGCACGGCCCTGCTCCTCCAGGGCCTCCAGACTGCTCCCGCGCAGCCTGAGGTCCTCCTGGACCCAGTGGTCCTGGAGACGGAGCTGTCGGTCCAGGAACCGGAGATGCCGCCTCTGGTAGTCCTCCTGGTTCCTGGCTGTCCTGCTTGCCCAGGCGCGGGCGGCTGCTGCAGGCGGGGTGGTGCGCCCTGCAGGCCCAGGTGCTGCAGCTGTGGTGCAAGAAGACCAGCGGTCAATTTCCCCAGGGGCCCAGGTGTGTGAAACCCAGCTCCCCTCTGCAAGGCCAGGGCCCCTGCAGGATCCCCAGCTGCTGCTCCGTGGTGGGCAAGGCCCAGGCGCACGGTCCCGGGGCTCCCTCTCGCCCCAGCCCCCCGTACACATGAGGGGAACACGAGGGTACTCACAGGTGGACGCCTCCCCGGCCTCTGACGATGCAGGCGAGTGGGTCTGTGGCATGCCTCGGGGGTCCCGGGTCCTGGGCAGGCTGGCGGCAGGCTCCTGGCTCTCAGAGCCCTCTTCCTCCTCCTCCGTGTCCAGGAGCGGTCCCTCTGCCCCAGGGTCAATCACGTCCCGGGGGGCAGGGACGGCATGAGGCCCCAGGATGCGGTCCAGGGCATGGAAGTGGGGGCAGGCCTCCGGGTCGGCCCCTGGCAGGCAAGCCCGGGAGTAGGACTGCTGCAAGTCCTTAATTTTGCAGCGCACCTGCTCCCGGCTGCGCTAGTGGCCCCTGGCGGCCAGGCTGGCAGCCATGCGTCCGTAGATGGCCGCGTTCTGGTGGCTAGTGCGGAGATCGTGGACATTGGAGGCTTCCCCCCAAACCTCGATGAGGTCCACGATCTCCGCACTTGACCAGGCGGGCGCCCGCCTTTTGCGCCCCCGGGCAGGCTCCTGGGAGCCGCCAGGCTGGTCCTGGGGAGCACTGGAGGGCTGGGAGCCCTCGGATGGCTGGCTCATTGTGTGGCAGGTGCAGGCTGTGCAGGCACGGGTGCTTGCAGCCTTGCAACTGGCACAAAGTGAGTAGCCAGCCCGTGGCCCTTTAAGGGCTCCGGGGCCGGGAGGGGGGCAATAGAGTTTCCCTGGTGTTGGCCAGAGTGGCCACCAGGGAAACCTGGGAAGCCTTAGCCTCCCACTAGTTCGAACTAAAGGGCTACACAGCCCTTAGTTCGAACTAGCTAGTTCGAACTAGGCTTAATCCTCGTACAATGAGGTTTACCTAGTTCGAACTAAGCGCTCCGTTAGTTCGAATTAAGTTCGAAGTAACAGAGCGCTAGTGTAGCGCCTAGGAAAGTTAGTTCGAACTAACGTCCGTTAGTTTGAACTAACTTTCTAGTGTAGACATACCCTACCTCTCCCCCTAGCTTAGTCATCTGCAACCTTGCTGAGGGTGCAATCCATCCCCCTATCCAGGTCATTAATAAAGATATTCAGAAAAGCTGGCCCTAGAACCAATCCTTGGGGCACTCCACTTCAAACTGATCGATCACATCAGCTGGAGAGCTTTGCTGCTGGTTACTAGGAAAGCAACAGGAGAGACAACTCAGGCTAGATTGTTAATGGGACATAGCAGTCCTACTGTTGCAGGTCTTACCCTAAGGGTCTGTTAAGCCCCCCAAGCACAGGTGTTTCATTGACTCCACCAGAGCTGCAAGTCAATGTGTGCAACAGCATTAGTCAATCAGGAACTTTCCTACTTTCTCAATGTTAGACTCATTAGGCTTTCAGCCTGCCCTTTATATAATTCCAGATCCGGACTCAGCCTTGCCTGAGCTTTGTTCATGCCTTGGTTCAGCACTGCATCTACCTTCTCTCTACCCCTGGGACTGACTCCAGCCTCACTTTGACCTTCAGCCTTTTCTCCAGTCCTGAAGGCTGGATCACGGGAGGGTGGAGGCGGGTTGAGGAGGTAGGGGGACCCAGGCCCTCCCACTCCACTGGGTCCCAGCCCAGGGCCCTATTGGCAGAGGTCCTTCCTCCGCCCGAGGCTGCTTCCTACCTCTATCCCGGCTGAGCCTATGTCCCAGGGCCTGTGGCTAAGGTTGCAGCTCCTAGGTGGCTGAATCAGCAGGCCTCGCTCTGGAGGTGTCGGGGATGGCAGGGCTGGCTCTGGGGATGGCTGGAACAGCTCCAGATCTCTTCCCAGTGCTTCTGCCCCTTTGGCTACCTCCCCTGACTGCTGGCTTCCCCTGGCTTTTATCTCAGGCCTCACTCTTGAGCATGACCTGCAGGGTTGCGGGCCCAGATAGACTCCTGTAGCTTTAGCACAGGGTAGAGCTGCCTCATCACACATGCAATAGCGCCTTTTTTCAAAAGATGACTTGCGAAAAAAGGCATTCTTCCCTGTAGAATGAGGTTTACTGCCATCGATAAAACCGCTGCATTCTTTTGATTTACTGTTGACAGAACACAGCGGTAGTCTAGTTTTTCGAAAAAAACCCTGTAGTCTAGACACACCCTGGGTATGTCTACACTACAAAGTTAGTTCGAACTAACAGACGTTAGTTCGAACTAACTTTCCTAGGCGCTACACTAGCGCTCCGTTAGTTCTAACTTAATTCGAACTAACAGAGCGCTTAGTTCGAACTAGGTAATCCTCATTCCACGAGGATTAAGCCTAGTTCGAACTAGCTAGTTCAAATTAAGGGCTGTGTAGACCCTTAATTTGATCTAGTGGGAGGCTAGCCCTCCCCAGGTTTCCCTGGTGGCCACTCTGGCCAACACCAGGGAAACTCTATTGCCCCCCTCCCGGCCCCGGAGCCCTTAAAGGGCCATGGACTGGCTACACAGTTTGTGGCAGTTGCAAGGCTGCCAGCACCCGTGCCAGCACACCCTGCACCTGCCACACCATGAGCCAGCCACCTGAGGACACCCAGCCCTCCAGTGCTCCCCAGGACCAGCCTGGCGGCTCCCAGGAGCCTGCCCGGGGGTGCAAAAGGCGGGCGCCCGCTTGGTCAAGTGCGGAGATCGTGGACCTCATCGAGGTTTGGGGGGAAGCCTCTAATGTCCACGATCTCCGCACTAGCCACAGGAACGCGGCCGTCTACGGCCACATAGCTGCCAGCCTGGCCGCCAGGGGCCACCAGCACAGCTGGGAGCAGGCGCGCTGCAAGATCAAAGACCTGCGGCAGTCCTACTCCCGGGCCTGCCAGCCAGGGGCCGACCCGGAGGCCTGCCCCCACTTCCACGCCCTGGACCGCCTCCTGGGTGCTCATGCCGTCTCTGCCCCCCGGGATGTGATAGACCCAGGAGACGGAGGAGGAGGAGGAGGGCTCTGAAAGCCAGGAGCCTACCGCCAGCCTGCCCAGGACCCGGGACCCCAGAGGCACCCCACAGAGCCGCTCGCCTGTGTCGTCTGAGGCCGGGGAGGTGTCCACCTGTGAGTACCATCGTGCTCCCCTTATGTGTACGGAGGGCTGGGGTGAGAGGGAGCCCCGGGACCGTGCGCCTGGGCCTTGCCCACCATGGAGCAGCAGCTGGGGATCCTGCAGGGGCCCTGGCCTTGCAGAGGGGAGCTGGGTTTCACACACCTGGGCCCCTGGGGTAATTGACCGCTGGTCTTGTTGCACCACAGCTGAAGCACCTGGGCCTGCAGGGTGCACCACACCGCCTGCAGCAGCTGCCTGTGCCCAGGCAAGCAGGAGAGCCAGGAATGAGGAGGACTACAAGAGGCGGCACCTCCGGTTCCTGGATCACCAGCTCCGTCTCCAGGAGCACTGGGTCCAGGAGGACTTGAGGCTGCGCCGGAGGAGTTTGGAGGCCCTGGAGGAGCAAGGCCGTGCCCAGCGAGGCCACCTCCAGAGCCTGCTCGACCGCTTCCCATTTCCTCCTGCTCCTGCTCCCCCTGCTCCTCCTGCTGCTCCCCCTGCTCCTCCTGCTCCCCCTGCTCCCCCTCCTGCTCCCGCTCCTGCTTCCTCCACACCCCACGTCCCTCCTGCCCCCCCCCACAACCATTTCCCACCGATGCCCCCGGACCCGCAGTGTGGCGAGACGGGAGAGGCAGCCGGACTCCCACCCCTGAGCTTTCCTTTCCCTTCCTCCCTTCCCTCCCCTTCCAGCTCCCTCGTCCCAGGTTTCCCCCTCCCCTCTCCCACCCTCCTTCCTCCCTTCCCCCACCCCAGTTATGTGAAATAAACATACGTTTTTGTTTGAAAAACAGGTGTCTTTATTTGACAGTAGGTAGGGAGGGGAAAGGGGAATGGGGGGTAGGGTGGAAGAAGGCCCCAGTGGGGCATGCAAGAGAGAGTTCAGTCCTCCTCCTCCACCTGGACGCTCTCCCGCAGGGCTTCCCGGATCCGGACGGCCCCCCACTGGGCTTCCCGGATGGCGGCAGTGTGGGGCTGACCATAGTGTCCAGCCATGCGGTCAGCCTCAGCCATCCAGGCTGGCAGGAAAGCCTCCCCCTTTTGCTCACACAAATTGTGGAGCACACAACAAGCCGCCACCACGGGAGGGATGTTGTGCTTGGCCAGGTCCAGACGGGTGAGGAGGCATCGAAAGCGGGCTTTCAGTCGCCCGAAGGCCCCCTCCACCACGATGCGGGCCCTGGTCAGCCTGGCATTGAAGGCCTGGCGGGAGGGATTGAGGTGCCCCGTGTAGGGCTTCATCAGCCACGGCTGCAGTGGGTAAGCGGCATCCCCCACCAGGCACACGGGCATGTCCACGTCCCCGACCCTGATGTGGCGGTCGGGGAAGAAGGTCCCGTCTTGCAGCCGCTGGCACACGGAGGAGTTGCGGTACACACGGGTGTCGTGTGCTTTGCCGGACCAGCCCACATTAATGTCCGTGAACTGTCCCCGGTGGTCACACAGCCTGCAGGATCACGGAGAAGTACCCCTTGCAGTTGACGTACCGGGACGCCTGGTGTTCCGGGGCACGGATGGGGATGTGCGTCCCGTCGATGGCCCCCCCGCAGTTGGGGAAGCCGAGAGCGCCGAACCCCCAGATTATGGCATCCGGGTCGGCGAGGCGGACCACCCTGCGGAGCAGCACCCGGTTGATGGCCTTGACCACCTGCGGAGAGAGACACAGCAAAGCGCCAATCAGTGGGTCGCCCGGGTGGCTGGGAGCGTTCGTGCCCTGGCAGTGCCCCGCACCCCACTCCCGGAAGCAACCCCCCTGGCAGTGTGTAGTACGGCCGGGACAGACTGACCCCTCCGGTGCGGGGCGCTTTCGCCTCCTCCTGCCCCCCCTTTGTCCCTGGGGCGGCCCATCCCCTCCTCGCAGCCCCCCTCCCTCCCGGCTCGGTGGCCGACGAGTGCCATACCTGCATGAGCACTGCTCCGATGGTGGATCTCCCCACGTCGAACTGGTTCCCGACGGATCGGTAGTTGTCCGGCGTGGAGAGCTTTCAGAGGGTGATGGCCACCCGCTTCTAGAGGGGGATGGCGGGCCTCATGCGAGCGTCCCTTCTGTGCAGGGCAGGGGCGAGCCACTCGCAGAGCTCCAGGAAGGTGTCCCTCCTCATCCTGAAGTTCTGGGTCCACTGTCGGTCCTCCCAGCGCTCCAGGATGATGCGGTCCCACCAGTCGGTGCTGGTGTCCAGATGCCAGACGCGGCGGGGCACACCGGTGCTGGGGCGCCACCGCGGCTCCTCCACGGCCCCCAGGGCGGCCAGGCGGAGAGGCAGGGGGCTGACGTGCACCAGGAGGTGCCAGGCAGCCTCTAGCCATTGGTGGCAGGCTTGCAGCAGCAAGTCCAGAAAGTGCACCAGAAGGTGCAGGGTGAGCCGTGGCTCCATGTTGCCACCTGCGGTGGCGTCCCTGAAGGGCAGCACCGACACAGACGGGCACAGAGACCAACGCTTTGCTGTCCCTCGGCGAGGTTGGCAAGCAAGCAGGAAAAGCTGAGAACCGGCTGTCAAGGGGGGTCCTTTTAAGCTCGAGCCTCAGATAGCCTCAGACAGCAGCCACACAAAGCAACTACTGACCTGATGCCCTGCCAGAACCGGTTTCAGCTGCCCTTAAATGCCCCCCTGCGTCCAATCAGTGTGGACGCGCTAGTTCGAATTAGCAAAACGCTAATTCGAACTAGTTTTTAGTTCTAGACGCGTTAGTTCGAATTAGCTTAGTTCGAATTAACTATTTCGAACTTAGTTCGAATTAGCACTGTAGTGTAGACGTACCCCCTGTGTGTAAATCACTAAATACTGCTATTTTTGTCTTTCCAAAATGTGTACTTAAATCAGATAGTAGTCTCTATATAGTAAAACTAGAGGTTTATCTGCAACTGTCTCATAGCTGGAATATGTCTCATGGCTATAACTTTCTCATGGCTGTACCTTTGAACTGAGGAGAGTGAGGGAAATTCAATTGGTCCTGTTAAAATAGGGAATTCTGCTGTGTATGTAGACATATTAATTCTAGGAATATATTATAAAAGATGGTGATGGCGGAAGGGTCTGGTGTAATCCCTCCTGGAACTTCCTGAATGCTATGAATCAGCTGTTCACAGTGCTCGGGGAGGGTTAGTGGGGCCACTAGTGGGTGAGAGGCTTGAGGAGGGAGGGAGCGTGGCTGCCAGTGGGTGCCCACCTTTGGCTCACAGTGATGGTAGGAAGAGGTATTTCCTTTTTGTTAAATATTTGTCTCTTGCTCCCTGCACTTTGTATCAGAACAACTGCTTAATGAAGCACTAGAAAATGTGCGACAGGGAACAAGCCATCCTGGGCAGCCAGATGAACTAGATGACCTAACTGGTCTTGTATCATGGTGCAGATCCAGACAGGAAGACAGAGGAGTTAGAATTATGATGGAGGATTCATGAGTTGGAAAAAAGGATAAATAACCCCAGACACACTTGGCCTTTGGCTTTCACATGGAGCATAATTTGCATAATTCTTCAGAATCTGTGCCAACATGCTTCAAAACACTGAATCTGACTTCAGAGCATTCTGTACTAATGCTAATAGGCTCTATAGATGATAAATCTAATGGATGTTTTATTGGGCTGAGGTAAAGGCTGTTGAAGTAAATGGGAATCTATTCACTGATTTCAGTGAGTAGAGTTGAGAAAGGACAACATTGAACACTGATGCTATCCCAGTGTCTAAGGGGAACAAATCTTTTTCATATGTTTATCATTAGAACAAGAATCTCATATTCCAGCCTTAAGTATCTGGGTTCTCTAGATACGGACATTTAGGAAGCAGATTTTCATTTTTCCAAACACCATGGGCCTCATTCTTCTTTCATTGTGGTGTAAATGAGGAATTATTCCATTGATATCCGAGCATTTCTCATGTATAAGACAAATGTGGGCATGCTTGTTGGTTATTAATAATAGGAGTGGATATAGCCACAGGTCTGTAAGTAATAGAGCAAAGGGAAATAAGGAGGAGATCCTTTTTAATGCATTAAGAGCTAGAAAGACCATTTGAATAATTTAACTCGATTGATAGAGGATTTCTTATTCTTACTGTAGGAACATAGATTCTCCCCCTTACATCTGAATCAACTATAATTTTAAATTTGGCTTAGATTTTTGTATATGTAATAGGCCCAAAACATGTGATCAAAAAGATAAACTCATAAAAAGGACTGTGAAGCAAGCTTAAAGCTATATAGGTGCCTTGACCATCTGCTTTAGAGACATGTATAGATTAACTCACTTCATTTTTTTAACAATTAAAATGTTTTTCAGGAAGGCTGTGTCCAGACTCAGGGGTTTTTTCGAAAAAAGTAGCCTTTTTTCGAAAATACTTCCCCTGCGTCCAGACTCAAGCCGCGTTCTTTCGAAATTAATTCGAAAGAACGCGGCTTTTCTTTCGATGGCGGTAAACCTCAATTTACGAGGAAGAACGCCTTCTTTCGAAAGTTCCTCTTTCGAAAGAAGGCGTTCTTCAATGTAAATAGGGCGTCTTCGAAAGAGAGCATCCAGACTCACTGGATGCTTTCTTTCAAAAAAGCAAGCCGCTTTTTCGAAATTTCTCCGTGCAGTCTAGACGCTCTCTTTCGAAAGAGGCTCTTTCGAAAGATGGTTTCGAAAGAGCCTCTTTCGAAAGAAGCCTGCAGTCTAGACATAGCCGAAGAGCGTGTAATGTTAAATTGTAGGTGTATTGCTATCAGAGTGTAAGAGTCATAGCTATATATTAAAAACAAGCTAGCAAACCCAGTGAAAGCAAATAACATTTTCTTATGCTAAAGTGAGTTTTAACTGAACCCAAAAAGTCATACAACTGGTCAGAGGAAACTGCGTTCTGGGCGATTTCAGGAAGACTCCCTGATTATGGTTGTTTCTCGGGGTTAAAGGGCACCATTTTACTTTGAGGCAACTGGCCCTGTGCAGATGGATTTATGCACTGACATAGATGCCCATTTGTGCCTGGCATGGGCATGGAAATCTGCTCACACAGACAGCTATAGGACTGTGGCCATAATGTCTTTCTTTGTAGAGTTTCTCCACAAGCAATATACTGTGCTCTATTTCATTTTATTATTTTAGAAACTTGGTGCACTTAAAATGACAGATGGACATATTTGCTTTAAAAAACTAAGAAATCTTGCACATGCTTGAGTGGACCAAGATCCCTTCCTCTGAAGCAGAACATATCCTTGAGACCAAGAATCTAAAACAGGATACACTAACAAGTCCATAGCGGTTTATGGGGAAATGCTTATCACTGAAATATGTGTATTGCCTTTATTCCAATAATGCTCAGCGATCCAAATGCAGCTCTAAGTTATGTGGGGGGCTGTAGTGGGGCAGCTGCTCCATTCTGGCATGGAGGAGATTAAAGCAGATTGTTGAGGTTGCATAGAGTGCCAGCCAACCAGGAAAGGGCTTATTGAGAGCCAGTCAAGTGGAGGCTTAAAACCAGCCAATCAGGTTTAGGCTGGGTCCTATAAGAAGTCTTCATGGTAGAAAGGAGCCCCTTCCCAGAGAGGAAAGGGAGAAGAGCTAGCTCTGAGATAAGTCCTGGGCAAGGCTAGGGGAGGCTAGGAGAGCTGTAGGCTGCCAACTGCCAAACTGGAGTTTTGACGTAAGGGCCAGAGAAGGTGCTGGGCTGTGGGGAAATGGCCCAGGGAAAAAGGCAATAAGTGGCTGCCACTAAAGGATCCCTGGGTCAGGACCCAGATTAGAATGTGGGCCTGGGCCCTTCTTGAGAGGGGCAAAGCTAGTCTTCAGGTTGCCCATGGAGGAAGGGCTACACTGAAGGCTGCATTGAGCCACTGAGGTGAGTGATAGAAGCTGCCAGTCCCCTGGAAGTGGGGGAAAGCCAGTGGAGTGGGCACAGCTGGAGGCAGTGTCCAGAAACAGTTGACATAGTTCCAACTTTGAGAACAATGAAGACCAAGGGTACGTCTACACTACAGCGCTAATTCGAACTAACATAGTTCGAATTAGTTAATTTGAACTAAGCTAATTCGAACTAATGCATCTAGAACTAAAAACTAGTTCAAATTAGCGTTTTGCTAATTCGAACTAGCGTGTCCACACTGATTGGACGCGGGGGGGCATTTAAGGGCAGCTGAAACCGGTTCTGGCAGGGCATCAGGTCAGTAGTTGCTTTCTGTGGCTGCTGTCTGAGGCTATCTGAGGCTCGAGCTTAAAGGGACCCCCCTGGACAGCCGGTTCTCAGCTTTTCCTGCTTGCTTGCCAACCTCGCCGAGGGACAGCAAAGCGTTGGTCTCTGTACCTGTCTGTGTCGGTGCTTCCCTTCGGGAGGGCCGCCGCAGGTGGCAACATGGAGCCACGGCTCGCCCTGCACCTTCTGGTGCACGTTCTGGACTTGCTGCTGCAAGCCTGCCACCAATGGCTCGAGGCTGCCTGGCACCACCTGGGGAACGTCAGCCCCCTGCCTCTCCGCCTGGCCGCCCTGGGGGCCGTGGGGGAGCCGCGGCGGCGCCCCGGCACCGGCGTGCCCCGCCACGTCTGGCGTCTGGACACCAGCACCGACTGGTGGGACTGCATCGTCCTGGAGTGCTGGGAGGACCGACAGTGGACTCAGAACTTCAGGATGAGGAGGGACACCTTCCTGGAGCTCTGCGAGTGGCTCGCCCCTGCCCTGCACAGAAGGGACACTCGCATGAGACCCGCCATCCCCCTCCAGAAGCGGGTGGCCATTGCCCTATGGAAGCTCTCCACGCCGGACACCTACTGATCCGTCGGGAACCAGTTTGGCGTGGGGAGATCCACTGTCGGAGCGGTGCTCATGCAGATATGGCACTCGTCGGCCACCGAGCCGGGGGGGAGGGGGGATGCGAGGAGGGGATGGGCCGTCCCAGGGACAAAGGGGGGGCGGGAGGAGGCGAATGCGTGGGTAACTATCTTTGGGAAGGGAGGGAAAGAAACAAACTAAACCAGGCATGTCCAAAGTCCGGCCCGCGGGCCAATTGCGGCCCATGTTCTGGTTTAATATGGCCCCACAGGTAATTTGGCAATATCTATCTTTTATAGCCCCCAATGAATCCCCGAGTGCTGCTCAGTACTAAGGATGAGCTCGGGCGTGTTCGCAGCTCCACGTACCCAAACCCGCCGGGAAGCTGACAGCGTGCAGCGCTAATCACGGGTACTGAGACATTTTCCCGGTTCTCAGCTGCAGAGATCGGGAAATGTCTCAGAACCTGTGATTGGCGCTGCGCGCTGTCAGCTTCCTGGCGGGCTCGGGCACGTGGAGCTGCGAACACGCCTGAGCTCATCCTTAGACTCTTCACCACACACAGCCACAAAGGCAAGAGAATTCTTGTTGGGCAGTGTATTAGTGCTCGGACAAACACACTTAGACCAAAACCTCTGGCACTGAGCTCACATGATCCCTTCCCCTTCTGGTCAATTTCAAAAATGGCGACTGTAAATAAGAGAAGGAAAGTTGACAGTGAGGGCCGCCGCTTCCAGGACAGGTGGAAAGTGGAATATTTCTTCACTGAAATATGGAATCACTGTGTTTGTCTGATATGCCAAGAGACTGTGGCTGTTTATAAGGAATTTAATGTCAAGAGACACTACCAGTCGAGACATAGCACATACGACAAGCTAACAGGGCGCAACCGCAGTGAAAAGTTGAAGCATCTTGAAGCTGTTTTAATGTCACAACAGCGATTTTTCACAAGAGCCCGTGAGTCAAATGAAAATGCCACAAGGGCGAGCTATGAGGTGGCAACGTTAATTGCTAAAAATTGCAAATCTTTTGCTGAGGGTGACTTTATCAAAGAATGCGTTATGAAAATGGTTGAGAATATCTGTCCCGAGAAGAAGCAAGAGTTTGCCAACATTTGCCTAGCTCGTAACACTGTAGCATGGAAAATTGAAGAGATTTAATCAGATATTAAGAGACAGTTGACGTCCTAAGGAGTGGATTTTGACTTCTTTTCAATAGCCTGTGATGAAAGCACGAACCTATCTGACACAGCTCTGTTGATGATTTTTATGAGAGGGGTGGACGATGAAATGAATGTGACTGAAGAGCTACTTGATCTCCAGAGCCTTACGGACCAAACAAGAGGAAAAGATTTATTTGTTTCTGTTAGTTCCGCCATAGATGACATGAAACTGCCTTGGAACAAAATTACTGGGATTATTACTGATGGGGTACCTGCCATGGCTGGTGAATGAAGTGGATTATCAACCCTAATCTGTAACAAGGTGATCGAAGAAGGAGGCAAAGCTATTAAACTCCATTGTATCATTCATCAACAAGTTCTCTGTGCTAAACATCTCAAATATGATCATGTTATGAAACCGGTGCTAAAGATTATTAATTTTATTAGCTCTAAAGCCCTGTGCCACCACCAGTTTAAACAGTTTCTACTGGACATCCAGGCTGAATACGAAGATGTTTTATATCACAACGATGTAAGATGGCTCAGTCGGGGGTCTGCACTGCAGCGTTTCTACTCTCTCAGAAAGGAAATCGGAGAATTCTTGGAAACAAAGGGACAACCAATGTGAGAACTATCTGATCCTATTTGGCTGGCTGATTTGGGGTTTCTAGTTGACATAACAAAGCATCTGAATGTACTGAACACAAGTCTTCAGGGGAAAAATGCAGCGGTAAACCAGGTTTATTCACACCTCAAAGCCTTTGGAACAAAGCTGCAACTTTTCATAAGGCAGTTGTCACAAACACAGCCCAATACCATACATTTTTCAGCGTTGCAGGAAATAATGAACAGTTTTCCACAGGACAATATCAGTGCACAAACGAGTAGGTATGCAGCAGACATCGCATCTCTGGCTGGGGAGTTTAAACGGCGCTTTCAGGATTTTGCAGCTATTGAAAAGGAGATCAGCCTTTTCTCCTCTCCATTCTCTGTTGACCCCGATGATGCTCCAGATCAGCTGCAGCTCGAGCTCATTGAGCTGCATTGTGACAGCGAGTTACGCAGTCGTCACCAACAGCTCTCTCTTGTGAACTTTTACCGCCAACTGGATAAGAGCCGGTTTCAAGAGATTCGAACATTGGCTAAGAAAATGCTGAGCTTGTTTGGCTCAACATATATGTGTGAGAAGACATTCTCTGCTATGAACTTTAACAAGAACCGCGTGAGGACAAGACTAAGTGACTCTCACCTGCGTGACATTTTGCGCATCAAAACCACTGCCTTTGAACCAGACCTAGCCTATGTGCTGCAGTCCAGATCTCAGTTTCACCCTTCACATTAGTGCAGGCATGTTTTTTTTTCAATTGAGATGAATACATTGTAAAATCTCAGTTAATGTCAGTTGGTCTAAATCAGTTATAAATATATTTGGACACAACATGTATACTTGGTGTTATGTTCCTGTTCATATTTTTTTTAACTTAAAAGTTGACAGACAACCTTTATTACCAATAATATGTAATGTACTTTACAATGTTCCTGACATATATTTCAGCTTTCTGGATTTTTTTTTTCATCTGGCCTTCAGATATGAAAGATTTAACACCTGTTTAGATTTGTAATCCATGTGACGAAATGAAAAGTATGCCGTTTGCAATAAACTTTGCATAAAATAGTTAATTTGCATTTAATTTTAATGGTTCAAAGACTGTCAGGCAAAAGGTCGGCCCTCACGCATGTTCACTTCATCAAATCTGGCCCTCTTTGAAAAAAGTTTGGACACCCCTGAACTAAACTAACAGGGAGGGGCAGGCAGTGGGGAAGAGAGCAAGCTGCTGGGGTAGGGTGGGTGACCAGGGGTGAGGGCGGCCCCCCAGCCAGATGTAGCTGAGGGAGGGGGGCCAAGTCCAAGGGGGAGGTGGGGAGGGAGCACACCCACGAGCGCTGTGGGGGCTCGACCTTGCCCACTGCTGCAGCAGAGTCCCAGGTGGAAGGCAGGGCAGCAAACCCCGCCAGGGGGAGAAGAGACAGTCCAGGTGGTAAGGGGCGGTGGAGGGGGCGTTGGGGGTGGTGGCTGCGGGGGGGGGGGGCAGCTGGACTGGGGGAGGGCTCTCAGCCTCTCCCCCAGCCCTCCTTTCAACAGTTCAGTTCACCACCACCCCCGGAGCAGGTGAGAAAAAGCTCAGTCTGTAAACAAACCCCCTCCACAGTTCTCGATGATTTTCCTCTTCTCCCCCTCGGCGGGGCGCAGCAGCAGCAGCGGCGGGCGTGCAGGCAGCGATGGAAGGCCTCTGGGTAGTGGTGCAGGTGGGGTGGTCCTCCTTCTCTGGAGCAGTCGTGGAGGGGAGAGGGAGGGCAGCCGGCAGGCCCCCCCTCTTCCCTCAGGCAACAGCAGCAGCAGGTGGTGGTAGCAGTGGTGGTGGGGTGCAGCGGCTGGAGCAACGTCCGGGGAGCAGGCCTCAGCAGGCAGGCAGGCAGCTGGGTGGGGAGAGCTCCGGCTGGTGCAGGAGCAGGAGCAGGAACCAGGGTTGGGGAGAAGGAAGAGGGCAGCCCCTGCACCCTGCTGCCTCTCCTCCTTCTCAGGAGCAGAATGTATCGGGGGGAATAGCCACCCTCTGAGCTGGAGGCAGAGAAACCCCTCAGGGAGCCATTTTGGGCCCAGCCTAGCCCCACCCCCTCACCTGACCGGAAGTCAAAGGGCGGGGCTAGGAGTATAAGAGGGCCGCCAGGGAGCTCAGTCAGAGCCCAGCCTGTGAAGGAGACGGAGGCCTGTCCAGAATTCCTGTCCGGGGACGCTAAGACTGGGCCTAGACAGCCCTCAGCAGCCTCCCTGGAGGCTAGCCAAGGCTTCCCTGCCAGGGCTACGGAGGCCTGGCCAAGCCAGCCAGCCGAACCTCCCGTGGACCCAGAGGACTGGCCCGAGCCGCTGGACCAGCTGAAACCCCAATGGGTACTGGAACGCCGGGGCCAGGCGAGCCCGCGGGACGCTGCAGAGTTCCAACCCCTTGACCCCCTGGATTGGGCCAACTGCTGGGACGACAGCTCTTCGACTCCCTGACAGACCTGCTGGAGGTACAGGTACCAGCGAAGGGGGAGACAAGAAGTGGCCCAGGGGGTAGCATGGGCTGAGAACAGCCCTAGGCCAGCAAGTTGCGGGCTGGAGCCCCTGCTGAGCCTGTAGCAGCTGAAATGCTGCATCCAGGGCCTCTGGACCGGGGCGCAGTGGAGTGGGTGGGCCTGCGCCCCCCCCTGCCACCCACTAACCGGGTGGCAGTCTCCCCCTTGCCACTGCTGCAGGTGCACTACCTGCCCAGCTCTTGAACTAGGAACTGCTACAAATCGGTGTGTTTGTTTGCGGCCACGCCTTGCGTCAGGGCCTGGCCGCCATTGGCTGCCCTGCCCTAAGTTAGGGCCGTCTCAGCTTACTGTGTTTTGCCGCCCCGCCCTGCTTGAGGGCCTGGGCTTCCGTATGGGGTTTTTGGTACCTGGCCAGGATCCGGACCGGACCTTTTAAAGGGCCAGGACTAGGACTGTTGCACTGCCCATAACTGAGTTAAGAGACTTGAATAGACGGAGAATTTCTTCCCCCGTGGCCCGGGCTTGAAGCAAGGCCGGGTCCCTGAACTATTGTCTCTCACCCCGACCTGAAATAAGGCTGGAGATAGACTCACAGACTCGGACTATTTTAAGGCACGGTAGGGCCATCGGGCGGACTAGCCACCCATTGTACCAGGGCGGAGGAACGCCTCCTAAAGGCCTGCCGACCTACAACTAACCATCCCCTGGAAGGGGGGGGGGGGAAGCTCAGGCTATTGTGGACATTGCCGGAGGGCAGTGTCCTGAAAAGACCGTGCCATCTGCTGGCAGATCTAATTCCCCGAACAGACGGCAGGGGGCGCTGTGGTGGAGCGGGAACCCCGCTACAGATGCTAAAGCAATCTATGAGTCAACTGGAAACAGTCATGCTCTTCTTGCAAATATTAGTACGATATTTACTCAGACTGGAAAGGAGAGAAAAAGGCATGCACTCAAGCTTATACAGTTTCTTTGGGATGTTAGCTCTTCATTTGATTAATAGTGCACAAACAGAGAAGAGTAAAAACAAGTAAATAAAGCAACACAGAAAGCAAATAAAGCCACAAGTCTGAAAATAGGAAGGGAAGTAAAACAGGTGGTTGGTGATGAGTATTTTAAATGAATATTTAGGATCACTACACAAGTGAAAGAGAGACCTGTAAACAGATGCAAGTTATCCTTGATTGAAACTTTCACATTGTGT
Organism: Pelodiscus sinensis; assembly: GCF_049634645.1. Classification (NCBI taxonomy): domain Eukaryota; kingdom Metazoa; phylum Chordata; order Testudines; family Trionychidae; genus Pelodiscus; species Pelodiscus sinensis. The sequence continues at coordinate 103,134,507 of NC_134714.1, forward strand.
GTGTCAGCAACTCAAAGAGAAGAAGTTCCAGAGCAGCACTTTAGCACATGGCTTCAGAGTTTGTAGACAGATCCATTTTTTAGAGATTTTGCAAATACAGTCTTTATCCTACTATACACCTAGCATCACAACTAGTGGTCCAATGACTCATAAAAGCCTGAAGTAAACCATATTGAATAGATCTGGCCTTAATGTCTCTCCTCAAACAAATTCTACAATTGAATGGAAATCACCTGTCTGGAATCCAATTCTAATTGAGAGGCCAAACAAATAAACAGGTTCAATGGCAAAGTTATTCCAGTTTTAACACTTTACCACATTAATAACAGGGGATATTTTTTTAAAATAAAGGTCAGAGTCTTCAGATATCTATACCACTCCAAAAATCTGTTAAAAAATCCTTCTCTTTCCATACCTTAAACCATTAACACCTATGTAAACTTTCTTTGAAATCTAATCATGCAAATCTCAGGAGCTAGGCTTATGGACCTAAACCTTATCTACAAAAGCAGCTTAATTGCTTTAAAACAGAAAAACACCAATATAAGTGAAATCATATTTCACTACGCTCCCTCTGATGCATTAATAAGACAATGAAGTTTCCCCAGCAGCATCCCCATCTCCCACATGCCCTCATTCCCCAGCATACCAATATACCAGCCCCCACCCATGCAGCCTGCTTCCCCAGCCCAGGAAAGAGTCCTATGTCTCTCCCTTGCACCAGCAGTTGCAGCCCAATCAGGACACCAAACAAACTCTCCATACTTCACCACACAGATGTCAGCACCTACCCATTCCCCCTCTTTTCCCTACCTACCCCATGCAATCATAGAAACATAGAACCATAGAGCTGGAAGACACCTCAGGAGGTCAAGTCCAGCCCCCTGCTCTAGGCAGGACCAATCCCAACTAAATCAACCAGGCCAGGGCTTTGCCAAGCTCAGACTTAAACACCTCTAGGGATGGAGACTCCACCACTTCCCTAGGTAACCCATTCCAGTGCTTCACCACCCTCCTAGTGAAATAGTTTTTCCTAATATCCAACCTGGAGCTGCCCACCACAACTTGAGACCATTGCTCCTTGTTCTGCCATCTGTCACTACTGAGAACAGCCTCTCTCCATCCTCTCTGGAACCTCCCTTAAGGAAGTTGAAGGCTGATATCCAATCCCCCCTCACTCTTCACTCCTGTAGACTAAACAGACCCAACTCCCTCAGCCTCTCCTCATAGGTCATATGCACATCCCCCTAATCATTTTGGTTCCTCTCCAATGTGGACCCTCTCCAATGTGTCCACATCCTTTTTGAAGTGGGGGGCCCAGAACTGGACACAATACTCCAGATGTGGCCTCACCAGAGCCGAATAAAGGGGAATAATGACATCTCTGGATCTGCTGGCAATGCTCCTCCTAATGCAACCTAATACGCCATTAGCCTTCTTGGCTACAAGGACACACTATTGACTCATATCCAGCTTCTCATCCACTGTAATCCCCAGGTCCTTTTCTGCAGAACTACTACTTAGCTGGTTGGTCCCCAGCCTGTAACAATGCTTGGGATTCTTCCATCCCAAGTGCAGGACTCTACACTTGTCCTTATTGAACCTCATCAGATTTCTTGTAGCCTGTGACGGGGCGCCAGACCCTGCCGTCCCAGAACCTCCGGCACCCCGCACTCTTGAGCCCACGGGGGGCAGGAGGGATGCCAGTGCGGCTGCGGTGGTGCAACCCGTGGCATCCGGCAGCCCTGGAGGCCGCGAGCGCAGATGCTCGCGGACGGCGCCCCGGCTCACATGCCCCATCTGCACGGGGATAGCTGGGGGTGTGGACGGCACCCGGAGGGGATTACCCTCCCCGGATGACATCATCAGTCCGCGCCTGGACGAGGGGGGCGGGGCCACCGAAGGTGGGTGTTTCAAAAGACACCCAGGGAGAACAGGAAGGGGGGAAGATGCTCTGGTCGGGGGAGAGGAGCCTGGCGCGGAGGTAGTGGCGAGTGGCGAGCAGCATCTGCAGGTGCACTGGGGACCATCACCGAAGCAGGCCGCACAGCAAGAAGGAGGAAGTGACCCAGGATGGGACGGCAAGCTGCGGCAGAGCCTTGACCAGCACCGGGAGGTTGGTGAGTTACGGGGGAACCCCCCCCCATCAGCCAGGAAGTGAGGTGGTGCCGCTGCCTTTAGGGTCCTGGGTCAGGACCCGGAGTGAGGGCGGGCTCGGGTCCCCCTCCTTCCTTGCAGGTGACCCATAGCGCCCCAGGAGACCGAGACTCAAGGAGCTCTTAACAAGCTCCGGACCTTGCGTCGTGGTACGGAACTGTGGGAATTTTGTTAAAGGGACATGGGTGGATGGCAGGTGTGCAGGCAGGTATTCCCCGATGATGACAGGGCTGTAAGCCTGAGGGGCGGCCTGACCCATGACAGATAGTGGAGAATGTGGGTATGTGACGGTCCCCGTCCCTAGGGTGTAGGGGGAAGGGGGGGGGAACCCTCACCTTACTGGGATTATGGAGGCTAAAGAGGTGTGGGCGTGATTGACCGAACAGCAGCACCAGCAGCTGCAGACCGAATTACTACAGCAATTAGCGGCTCAACAGCAGGAGCAGCAGAGACAGTTGATTAGGGAATTAACAGAGCAGCAACAAGCTCAGAGGGAGACATGGCTCCTTCAGGGAGCTGCCCTAGCAAGGGCTGGTGGAGGCGGAGGGCAGGAGAACGTTCCTCAGTTGCCTATACGCTTGACAAAAATGGGGCCCCAGGATGACCCTGAGGCTTATCTTGAGACGTTTGAACGGGTGGCTACAGCGGCCCGGTGGCCTGAGGATCACTGGGCCACCTTATTGGCGCCGTATCTCTTAGGGGCTGCTCAGCAAGCTTACCGCAGCTTGGATCCCCGGGAGGCTCTTAACTACTATAAAGTAAAGGAAGCCATCCTAGATCAAATCGGGGTGACCCCCGAAACATTTAGGCAAAAATTTTGGCAAGAGCGGTACCCAGCTGGGGTGCGCCCGCGGGCGGTCGCTCAGAAGCTGCGGGAAGAATACCGTAGATGGTTGGAGACGGAGAAATGGACCAGCGCCCAGGTAGTCGATATGATAGTACTCGAGCAGTTCCTTCAGATTCTCCCTAGTGTCCCCCAGAAATGGGTGTGCCGTCAACAGCCCTCAACGTTGACAGACGCCATAACCTTAATGGAGGCGTGTATGGCCGCAGAGGGCGCCGGAGAGGGACCCCGGAACCCGGAGAGGGGACAGGGCCAACACCCTCTAGACGGGCGGGCCAGGACCCCATGAGGAGGCTGAGGGCGAGGCCTAGGGGGGCCCGAACGGGTAGGCTGAGAATACCTAGTGCCTCAGAGGGAGGGGCCCCTGGAAGAGGGGCCGAAAGGTGACAAGACTCCTGAGAAGGAAGAGTCGGGAGACCGGCCGGGGTGGGGCCAGTGGCAGAGGGGCCTGCTACGAGTGTGGCCAAGAAGGCCACTTTCGGCGAGACTGTCTGTTTATGGATTGCTCGTTTGGGCAGGTCGTTGCCCCACGCTCGAGGGCCCGGCCACGGGAAAATGGGAAGGTACTAGCAAAGTTGGATGTGGAAGGGCAGGTAGTATGGGCTCTGGTGGACTCTGGCTGTGGCCAAACCATGGTCCGGGCCTCGCTGGTGCCCCGGCCGGAGCCTGCCGGGGTGCCAGTATGGATGAAGTGTGTCCACGGGGACATCCGGCCCTACCCGACGGCGTGGGTAAGGCAGTCCGATGGACAGGAGGAGGCGATATGCCAGGTGGCCATAGCGGAGAATCTGGAGTACCCCGTGTTGTTGGGACAGGACTGGCCAGGTTTTCGCCGACTAATTGAATCCTGAGGCCGGCTAGAGAGTCATCGACCGGAGGGATAGAAAGCGTGCTGGCTAATCGTCGCCTCGAGCCGAACTGCAATCCAGACGGCGGAATCCCAGGAGGGGCACAAGGAGAGGAGAGAGGGGCCCCACGGGAACCAGAGCAGAGCCAAGGCATGGAGATGCCAGACGACTTCATGCGGGAACAACGCGAGGATACTGTGCTGAGTTGATCTTGGGAGCAGGCCGGGGAAGGCGGCGAAGAGATGGATGAGGAAGAGAAGGTGAGGCATGGACCCTATTTCACCGTGTGGGGGGGACCGTTTATATAGAGTAACAAGGGCCGGGGAGGGACACGGGGTGCTCTGGCAGCTATTGGTACCAACGCCGTTACGGCGAAGGGTCCTGGAGCTAGCACACTCCAACCCGTGGGCGGGTCATCTGGGGAGGGAGAAGACCCTGCAACGAATAACTCAGAGGTTTTTCTGGCCGGGGGTTCATAAGAAAGTAAGGGACTTTTGTAATTCCTGCCCCGAATGCCAGCTCGTGCGACCACGGGAGATAGCAAGATCCCCACTGGTTCCTCTGCCAGTGATTGGGGTACCTTTTGACCGCGTGACCTTAGATCTAGTAGGCCCCCTCGAGCGAACGAAGGCCGGGTACCAGTACATAATGGTACTGGTGAATTACGTGACACGGTACCCCGAGGCAGTGCCCCTGAAAAACACCACAGCCCCAATGTTGGCGGGAGAGCTAGTGAAGATCTTTTCCCGCGTCGGGATTCCCCGAGAGATACTGACTGATCAAGGGACGAATGTTGCCTCAAAACTTATATCAGAGTTATGCCGCCTCCTACGAATTAAAACCTCGGTGTATCACCCGCAGACAGACGGCTCAGTGGAGCAGTTTAACCACACCCTAAAAGCTATGCTCCGTCGCTTTACGGAGAACGACCCCCAGGAATGGGACAAGCTATTACCCGCTCTTCTATTCGCTGTCCAGGAGGTACCGCAGGCATCCACCGGGTTCTCCCCGTTTGAGCTCCTATACGGGAGGCAGCCCTGAGGGATCTTAGACTTGTTGAGGGAAACCTGGGAGGAGCAGGAGACCCGGGTCCAAGGGACAGTGGCCTACGTCCTCCGCCTCCGAGAGAAACTACAAAAGCTCGGGGGGGGGGGGGGGGGTTGTGGAGGCCAATTTGAAACAGGCCCAGGACCGACAGGTCTTTTATTATAACCGTGACACCCAAAACCGGGAGTTTAAGCCCGGCGACCGGGTCCTTCTACTCCTACCTCTAGCGAGTCAAAGTTATTAGCTAAATGGCAAGGGCCCTTTGAGATTATTCGCAAGGTGGGACCCGTGGATTACGAAGTACGCCTGGTGGGAAAGAAAAGGGGCCGACAGGTTTATCATGTTAACTTGTTAAAAAAATGGAACCCCAGAGAAAATCTATTCCTAGACCCACAACCCCCACCCACCGAGTTAGGGCCTTAGGCCGGGGACCCGGAGGCACCCGCCGGCCCAGACATAGGGCCCGACCTGACCCCAACCCAAACACAGGCGGTGGTAGAGCTGCTCCGGGAGTTTGAGACAGTGGTCCGAAAGGAACCGGGGCGCATGACCTGGATGAGACACCATATAGCCACGAAGCCCGGGTGTAAAGTCCGTGAACCAGTATGACCCCTCCCCAGGAAGATGTGGGACACCGTGAAGGCCGAGGTATGAAAGATGTTACAATTAGGGGTGATAGAGGAATCGCGAAGTGATTGGTGAAGTTCTATCGTTCTGGTCCCGAAATCTGACGGGTCAGTAAGATTTTGCATAGATTTTTGAAAAGTGAATGGTATCTCCAGGTTTGATGCCTACCCCATGCCCAGGGTAGACGAGTTGTTGGAACGTTTAGGACAAGACCAATACATCTCGACCCTGGACCTCACAAAGGTGTATTGGCAAATCCCCCTGATCCCAGTCTCGAAAAAAAGAATGGCCTTTTCCACCCTGTTTGGGCTATACCAATTTAAGACTATGCCATTCAGGCTTCATGGGGCCGCAGCGACCTTCCAGAGACTTATGGATAAGGTGCTTAGAGGACACCAGCTGTACGCCGCGGCCTACATTGATGACATAATCGTGTATAGCAAGACCTAGGGGGAACATCTACAACATTTGCGGGCGGTCCTGGAGGCATTACGGCAGGCGGGGCTCACGGCAAACCCCGAGAAGTGTCACATAGGGCAGAATGAAATGACGTACCTAGGGTTTATAGTGGGGAAGGGCCAGCTGAGACCGCTGGCGAGTAAGGTACAGGCATTAGCGGAGTCCCAACTACCAAAGACGATAAACAGATTAGACAATTCCTGGGGTTAGCCGGGTATTACCGGCGGTTTATCCCAAACTTTGCATCAATAGCCGCACCCCTAACAGACTTGACCAAAAAGGAAGGCCCGAGGCAGATAGTTTGGTCGGAACAGGGGAGGCATGCTTTTCAGCAGCTCAGGACGATATTGATGCGGGCCCCGGTACTGAAGCAACCTGATTTTTCAAAAGAGTTTATCTTGCAGACTGATGTGTCCGCCGTGGGGCTGGGAGCCGTGTTGGCCCAACAGGGAGATGAGCACAAACATCCCATATCTGAGCCGCAAGCTGTTCACCCGTGAACAACGATACGCCACTATCGAGAAAGAAGCGCTGGCGGCTAAATGGGCGATAGAGACTCTCCGATACTATTTGCTCGGAAACCCATTTAAATTAGTAACAGATCACGCCCCACTACGGTGGATACAGGCAATGAAGGAATCTAATCCTAGGGTGCTGAGATGGTATCTCGCGCTACAACCCTATAAGTTTGAGGTACAACACTGTGCTGGCGTGAGGCACAAGAATGCAGACTTCTTCTCGCAGATAATGGAGGAGGAGGGGCTGGTTACAGAGATGGTGAGTAACTTAAAGGGGGGGCTGTATGACGGGGCGCCGGTCCCTGCCGCCCCGGAACCTCCGGCACCCCACACTCTTGAGCCCGTGGCGGGCAGGAGGGATGCCGGTGCGGCTGCGGCGGCACAACCCGCGGCGTCCAGCAGCCCTGGAGGCCGCGAGCGTGGATGGTGCCCCGGCTCACGTGCCCTGTCTGCACGGGGATAGCTGGGGACGTGGATGGCACCCGGACGGGATTCCCCTCCCCGGGTGACGTCATCAGTCCGCGCCTGGACGAGGGGGGCGGGGCCACCGAAGGCAGGCGTTTCAAAAGACGCCCGGGGAGAACAGGAAGGGGGGAAGATGCTCCAGCCGGGGGAGAGGAGCCCTGTGCAGAGGTAGCGGCGAGCAGCGTCCGCAGGTGTGCTGGGGACCATCGCCGAAGCAGGCCGCACAGCAAGAAGGAGGAAGCGACCCAGGACGGGACGGCAAGCCGCGGCAGCACCTTGACCAGCACCGGGAGGTTGGTGAGTTACAGGGGAACCCCACCCCCCACCAGCCGGGCAGCGAGGCGGTGCTGCTGCCTTTAGGGTCCTGGGTCAGGACCCGGAGTGAGGGCGGGCCCGGGTCTCCCTCCTTCCTTGCGGGTGACCCATAGCGCCCCAGGAGACCGAGACTCAAGGAGCTCTTAAACAAGCTCTGGATCTCGTGTCATGGTACGGAACTGTGGGAATTTTGTTAAAGGGACATGGGTGGAGGGCAGGTGTGCAGGCAGTTATTCCCCGATGATGACAGGGCTGTAAGCCTGAGGGGCGGCCTGACCCATGACATAGCCCAAACCTCCAATTTGTCTAAATCACTCTGGACCCTATCTCTGCCCTAGAGTGTATCTACCTCTCCCCCTAGCTTAGTGTCATCTGTAAACTTGCTGAGGATTTGTGTATGTTTAGCTTTTCTAAATAGTTCCTAACCTGTTCTTTACCCACCAAGAGCTGTCCATGTTCATTCCATCTTGCATCACTTAGCGCATTAGTCTGGGAGCCGACTTTGTCCGTGAATACAGAGACAAAGGGTATGTCTACACTACCACCCTAGTTCGAACTAGGGTGGTTAATGTAGGAAACCGAAGTTGCAAATGAAGCCCGGGATTTGAATTTCCCGGGCTTCATTTGCATCTTGCCGGGTGCCTCCATTTTTAAATGTCCGCTAGTTCGGACTCTGTGCCCGTGGCTACACGCGGCACGGACTAGGTAGTTCGGATTAGGCTGTCTAGTCCAAACTACCGGTACACCTCGTTCCACGAGGAGTAACGGTAGTTCAGAATAGGAAGCCTAATCCGAACTACCTAGTCCGTGCCACGTGTAGCCGCGGGCACGGAGTCCGAACTAGCGGACATTTAAAAATGGCGGCGCCCGGCAAGATGCAAATGAAGCCCGGGAAATTCAAATCCCGGGCTTCATTTGCAACTTTGGTTGCCTACATTAACCACCCTAATTTGAACTAGGGTGGTAGTGTAGACATACCCAAAGAAAGCATTGAGTGCTTCAGCTTTTCCCACATCATCTGTCACTAGTTTACCTCCTTCATACAGTAGGGGCCCCACACCCTCTCTGATCACCTTCTTCTTGTTAACATGCCTGTAGAAATCTTTCTTGTTATCCTTCTGTAGTGGGGTCTATTTGAAAACCATGGGAAAGTTCGCCCGCCCACGTTCTAAAAGCCCCTCCCCAGCCTTATGGGAGGGACACTGGACCCATGTCCAACTGATTACGGGGGACAAATAATGATGACAGGATCAAGGAGTGCGGGTCACAGGTTCAAAATAAGGGAACCAAATGGGAACACCGAGCAGAGAACCCTGGACAACACCCATTGCTCCTCAAAACTATCGATGTAGCCAGTGGACGCCGCCCAGAGGAACTATGCCCGGATACGTGACTCAAAGGAGGAACGGAAGTAGGCCCCACAGTCCCAGAGAACCCCGTCGTACAGCATCCTCCTCCTGGTATTATAGATGGCAGCTTTCGCTAAGGCCAGGAGGAGGCTGACGAGGTCTCGTGACTTTGTGGGGCCACAGATTGGGTGTGCATAAATGAAAAGGTGAGGGGAAAAGTGCATCCAGAACCTCAATAAGAAGTTCTGGAGGAGCCAGAATAGGGGCTGCAACTTGGCGCACTCGAGGTATGCGTGCGCCAGGTTCTCCCTCATGCCGCAAAAGGGGCAGGCTTCTGGGATGGGGGTGAACCACGCCAGGTACATGCCCGTGCTCACGGCTCCATGAAGGAGCCGCCAACTAATGTCCCTGATTGACCGTGGAACTAAGGTGGAATACACACTGGCTCATCAGGTTCCCCCACCCTCAACGGATCTTAAATAGTCACTTAGTATCAGAGTGGGACACGAGGGTGGGGAAATGCAAGGTATGGAGCACGAGCGTGTACAGATGTTCCCTAGGCGCGGTTCGGAAACAAACCGGCTGCAGATTTTGCAGCTGGCTGGGAGTCCAGGGATGGGGAGGCCGGGGGGGCCAATAAAAAGGGACAGAGGCTTTGCAGGAAGGGAGGGATGGGGCGTACCCTCTTGCAGGGCTCTCTGTAGGAGGTTGAGAGCTGGCTGCGACAAAGCCGCCTCCACCTCCTGGAGTAGGCGCAGGGGGGTCCAGAGGTTGGAGAGCCCCATGCACCGAGCGAGCGCTCAGGGATCCACCCAGTCCCCACGGTCATAGTCCAGGAGGTCCTCGGTGGTTTCTGCTAGGATCAACCTCCGGCGCACCGCAGGTGACTGCCACCTGCACACACAAGGCTGGATTGTGGAGCACGGGCTCCGCAAGGAGGTCTGCTCCCTCAGTGGCCAAAACAGACCTGGTCGCCGAAAACAGCTTCCAGGTCCGGAGAAGTTCCTGGTAGAATTCCGGCAGCTCTGAGAGGTCTCGCGGAAAGCCCCTTGGGTGGATAAGAAAGCTGCCGGTCGTATCGGAGCCCTCGAAGATGGCGGAGGAAGGCGCACCCCAAAATGCTCAATTCTGGATTACTGCCAATAAAGAGGGTTCTCTGCAGGGCCTTGAGGCGGAAGGTCCGGACCTGGCTGCGCACACAGATCAGGCCCTGGATCCCCTCCTCCAGGGGGAGACAGGACCCCTGCAGAGACCCAGTGCAGTCCTGGCCAAAAGAACTCCAGAGCTGTCCTCTGGAGCTTGGCCAGGACCTCCGGGGCCGGGTGCAGGGTGTTGAGCCGGTGCCAGAGCATGGACAGGACCAGCTGATTGAGCACCAGTGCCCTCCCTTGAAGGGAGAGACACTGGAGCAGTCCTGTCCATCTCCTCAGCTGCTTAGCCACCCTGGCCTCCAAACCCTGCCAGTTCTCCAGTGGAGAAGGATGTGTGGCGCATAAATAGATGCCCAGATAGCGCAGCGGGCCCGCGCTGCACCTGATGGCCTGACCTCTTGACCCAGTTGACCACCAGGCCAGACCTCTTGACCCAGTTGACTCAGGCGGAGGAGGCCGACAAGTAGACTGCTTGGCAAGCCTCCACCTGCGCCAGGTAGCCGGGTCCTGGAACACGAGGAACATGTCATTGGTGTACACCAACAGGACCAGATGCAGCTCCGGCTCCCGAAGCACCAACCCCGTCAACCTCCTACGGAGGAGACAGAGGAAGGGCTCGATCGCCAGAGCGTACAGCTGGTCCGACAGCGGGCACCCCTGACGTACCCCCCGCCCGAAGCTGACCGGCTCGGTCAGGGTCCAGTTGAGCCTGACCAAACACTCTGTGAGGGCGTACAGCACCCGAAGAAAACCCACAAAATGGGGCCAGAAGCCAAAGGCCTGCAGGGTGCCCAGGAGATACCCATGATCCATCCTGTCAAATGCCTTCTCCTGGTCCAGGGGCAGGAGGGTGAATGACAAGCCATCCCTACACCCAAGCTCCAAGAGATCCTGGACCAAATACAGATGATCAAAAATGCTACGGCCTGGGATGGTGTAGGTCTGGTTGGGATGTATCATGTCCGCCAGCACGGACCGCCATCCTGGTCCTCGTGGGAGCTGGACAGCCTGCTCGACCTGTGGCAGGACGTCGCGCAGGCGGATCACTCTTGGGAGCAGGACATTACTGATGGTGTGGACGACCTGCAGAAGGGTGCAGAGAAACACAGGGGAACACATCACATAAGTCAGGGGTGAGTGTGCGCTCCCTTGGGCCCCCCCCCCCCGTGATTCCCTCTGTCCTCACGCGCGCACACACACCAGGGCCCTCTCGCCCCATGCCGCCCCCCACCAGCAGGCCTGTGCAAGGGAGGGATGGCCCAAACTCCTGGGTGACCCAGCCTGGAGTCTTGGCTGCCCCTGGGCATGGAGTGCAGCACCCTCCCCACTACCCCTGGGACTTACCTCCATCACGACGACACCGACAGTAGATCTTCCCACTCCGAACTGGTGTGCCGCTGATCAGTAGCTGTCTGGGGTGGCCAGCTTCCATAGTGCAATGGCGACCCTCTTGTCGATGGGGATGGGTGCCCGCAGCCGGGTGGTGGCTCTCTGGAGTGCAGGGGCGAGCCAGGTACACAGCTCCAGGAACGTCCACTTTCGCATGCGGAAGTTCTGGAGCCATTGCTGGTCACCCCATTGCCCAAGGACCAGCTGGTCCCACCAGTCGGTGCTGGTGTCCTGTCTCCATAGTGGCCTCTCCACAGTGGGGTGGGGATGCCACAGGGATGCTATAGCCTCTCTGGTGAGTGAGTCCAAAGTGGTCTGCGCCTCCTGGTCCTGGAACAGAAGGGCACCAGCCTGGAGCAGCAGCTGCAGGCACTCCAAAATGGCCGGCAGTGGCCAGAGCAGGCACATGGACACCCCTGGCTCCATGGCAGACAAAAGAAAAAAAACAGGCAAAAGCACTAGGTGGCTAAAGGGTGGTGTCCAAAAGGCAGAGGGCAACCACCAAACCTGCTATGGCTGTCAGTCCCTGCAAGAGGTCCTAGTTCACGGAGCAGGAGACAAACGGCTGTCCGGCGAGACCCCTTTAAGCAAGTGTCTGAAAGGAGCTCCAGCCCCCACCCCTGGAAAGGGCTAGTGCCCTTTTGCCCTCTTCAAAATGGTTCCAGGCTTCTGCTTTTGCACAAAAGCGTCCCGCCAATGAAGACGCACTTTTGCGCAAAAGCGCATTGTTATAACGATAACTCCGTGCAAGTCTAGATGCTCTTTTCCGCAAATACTTTTAATGGAAAAACTTTTCTGTTAAAAGCATTTGCAGAAAATCATGCCAGTCTAGACGTAGCCAATCTGTTTTGTATAACTGTTTCCTGCAGCCCAGTTGAACTGCATTTTCACCTGGATCATCTTCACACTTCCCATTCAGAAAGCCTAGGGCCAATTTGGACTACTATGTTTCTTTTCCATGGGATATATTTTATCTGAGCATATAAAGTTGTTACTCACACATGTTTACCACAGTTTTGAGTGTATACCCTGACATTAAAGGACTGAGCAAATTTTTGAGTACAACTGACTTTTTAAAAATGAGCATCCTTGAAGATTCTTTCAACAATGACAAAGAATTGCAATGGTTTTTTCTTAATAGTAATAATTCTAAAATAGAATCATAGAACACTAGCACTGGAAGGGACCTTGAGAGATCATCAAGTCCAGTCCCCTGCCCTCACGGCAGGACCAAACACCATCTAGATCAGAACTACTCAACTTCGGAAGCCCCGGCGGCCACAATGATATCCACAGCACATGCTGAGGGCCACAATTTAAGCGCGGCTGCATATATATGCAAATATTTATGCAAATATACCCAAATAGCATCTTTCATAGAATACTAGAATACTAGGACTGGAAGGGACCTTCAGAAGGGATTTTTCACACTGATGGGCATAAATACAAAGACTAAGGTAAGACTACACAACATGCAGGCTCCAATTAAGTCAGTCTCACTGATATTAATAAAATTCAATATTTACCCAATTTCTACCCATACAATAGCATTTGTGGGGAGGCTCTGCCACCTCTTGCCACTTCTTGCCGCCTCCCATCATCTGGCAGTTCCTGCTCCTATGCAGGCACAGATTTTATCAGAGCTGTCCTGAGCGGCTCTGCTTCTGAGGAGGCTCCTCTGCCTCTTGCCGTCCTCCCCCACCAGCTGGTAGCAATCAGGCACACAGGCAGGTGGGCTGGGAAGTGGCTCAATGCACTGCAGACCTCATGGAAAGGGGCTGCGTATTGCGTAGCCCTGGTCTAGACCATCCCCGATAGATGTTTGTCTAACCTGCTCTTAAATATCTCCAGAGATGGAGATTCCATAGCCTCCCTAGGCAACTTATTCCGGTGTCTACATTGCACGCTTCTTGTACAAGAACAGCCGTTCTTGTGCAAAAACTTGCCAGCTGTCTACACTGCACGTGTGTTCTTGTGCAAGTAAATTTACAGTATAGTGTCGGAAAACAGGGCTTCTTCCGGAAGAGTTATTCCTCTCCCCACAAGGAATAAGCCTTCTTGCGCAAGAGCTCTTCCACAACAGGGCAGTGTAGACAGGCAACACGAATTTCTTCCTCAAGAAGCCTCTATGGTTAAAATGGCCATCAGAGCTTTCTTGCAGATGAGAGCGTCCACACTGCCATGGATGCTCTTGCGCAAAAGCACATCTCTTGCACAAAAGCACATGACAGTGTAGATGCGCTTTTGTGGAAGATTTTTTGCACAAGAACTCTTCCACAAACCAGTTCTTGTGCAAGAAGCCTGCAGTGTGGACGTAGCCTGACAGTTAGGAACTTTTTCCTAATGTCCAACCTCAACCTCCCTTGCTGCAGTTTAAGCCCATTGCCTCTTGTCCTATCAGAGGCCAGGAAGAACAATTTTTCTCCTTCCTCCTTGTGACACCCTTTTAGATACCTGAAAACCACTATGATGTTCCCTCTCAGTCTTCTCCTTTCCAAACTAAACAAGCCCAGTTCTTTCAGTCTTCCTTCATAGGTCATGTTCTCTAGAGCTTTCATCATTCTTGTTGCTCTTCCCTGGACCTTCTCCAATTTCTCCATCTTTCTTGAAATGTGATGCCCAGAACTGGACACAATTCTTCAATTGAGGCCTAATCTGCACAGAGTAGCGCATAAGGACTTCTCGTGTCTTGCTCACAACACTCCTGTCAATGCATCCCAGAATCATGTTTGCTTTTTTTTTTGCTACAACATCACACTGTTGTCTCATATTTAGGTTGCGATCCACTATGACCTCTAGATCCCTTTCTGCAGTACTGCTTCCTAGACAGTTGCTTCCCATTCTATATGTGTGAGATTGATTGTTCCTTCCTAAGAGGAGTAATTTGCATTTGTCCTTATTAAACTTCATCCTGTTTACCTCAGACCATTTCTCCAGTTTGTCCAGATCATTTTGAATTATGACCCTATCCTCCAAAGCACTTGCAACCCCTCCCAGCTTGGTATCATCTGCAAACTTAATGAGGGTACTCTTAATGCCAATATCTAAATCATTAATTAAGATATTGAGCAGAACCGGTCCCAGAACAGACCCTTGTGGAACCCCATCTGTTATACCCTTCCAGCATGTTTCTGAACCATTAGTAACTACTCTCTGAGAACAGTTTTCCAGCCAGTTATGCACCTACCTTATAGTAGCCCCATCTGGTTGTATTTGCCTAGTTTATTGATAAGAAAGTAATGCAAGACCATATGAAATGCTTTAGTAAAGTCTAGGTATACCACGTGCACCACTTCTCCCTTATACACAAGACTCGTTAGCCTATCAAAGAAAGCTATCAGACTGGTCTGACATGATTTGTTCTTTACAAATCCATGCTGGCCATTACCTATCACCTTATTTTCTTCCAGATGTTTGCAGGTTAATTCCTTATTTATTTGCGCCACTGTCTTCTCTGGCACAGAAGTTAAACTGACTGGTCTGTAGTTTCCTGGGTTGCTCTTATTTCCCTTTTTATAGATGGGCACTACATTTGCCCTTTTCCTGTCTTCTGGTATCTTTCCCGTCTTCCATGATTTTTCAAAGATGATGGCTAAAGGCTCCTCTATCAGTTCCTTGAGTATTCTAGGAGCTCCATAGTATTTAATTGGGCTCCATAGTATTGGTCTGTAGTTGTTCTCTCAGTGCTTTGGCTGCAGGTCTTCTATAAAAATTTTCCCTACCCCTTTCCCTGGCTTCCTGTTGAAACAATACACTTCCTCAAAGACCCACTTTTCTGTGTGTTTGTCTGCACTGCCATGTGAACCCTGGGTTAGTGAGACTTGTCAGCTGCCTCTGAGTTAGAGAATGCACTGCTTGAGCATCCATTCTGAGTATTAACCCTGTTTTAAGAATTTCCAAACCTACACTTGACCTTGAAGCTCTGGGAGCCTCAGGCTACATCTAGACTGCAGGCTTCTTTTAGAAGAAGCTTTTCTAGAAGAGATCTTCTAGAAAAGCTTATTTTGAAATAGAGCGTCCACATGCAAAAAGCTCAATGAAATAGCAATTTGCTTTTTTGAAAGATGGCACCCAACACTGATTGGACACTATCTTGCATTTAAGGCTACACAGAACCAGTTCAGGAAGGGCATTAGTTCAGCATTAGGTCACCTGTTGCTTTCGGATGCTGTTGCCTGAGGCTAGCTGAGACATGCACTTAAAGGGAGCCCCCCGGGATCCCATTTCTCAACTTCTGCTGCTTGCTTGCCTACCTCTCTGAGAGTATGTCTACACTAGCTCGTTAATTCGAGCTAGGTAGGCAAATCAGACAACCGGAGTTGCAAATGAAGCCTGGGATTTAAATATCCCGGGCTTTATTTACATGTTCTCATCCGGCCGCCATTTTTAAAACTCCCTTAGTCCGGACTAACTGCCCGTGGCTACACGCGGCAGTTTAAAGTTAATCTGAACTGAGTCCTTAATTCAGATTAACTGTTACTCCTCGTGGAATGACGTAAGGACTTAGTTTGGATTAAATTTAAACTGCCGCGTGTAGCTGCGGGCAGTTAGTTCGGACTAAGAGGGATTTAAAATGGCGGCCGGCCGGGAAGACGCAAATAAAGCCCGGGCCTTATTTAAATCCCGGGCTTCATTTGCAACTCCGGTTGCCTGATTTG
Source organism: Pelodiscus sinensis (assembly GCF_049634645.1). NCBI lineage: Eukaryota > Metazoa > Chordata > Testudines > Trionychidae > Pelodiscus > Pelodiscus sinensis. Next base: position 103,150,334 of record NC_134714.1, read on the forward strand.
CCTACCTAGCTCGAATTAACGAGCTAGTGTAGACATACCCTGAGGTACAGCAAAGCATTTGCACTGCGTGCTCTGATTGCCCAGCTTTTGGACACCACAGCCCTCTCCTTGCCATGGAGCCGGTGCTATCTCTGGGCATGCGATGGCCCCACACTACCATGCTGCAGTTTCTGCAGCACTTTGTGCAGGCTGCACTCATGGCCCTGCAGGAGCTCAACACAGAGCTCATCACTGAGACCCTCTCTCTGTGTGCAGGAGCAAGGCCCATGGTGGAGAGACAGTTTTGGAGGCTGGATACCAGTTCTGACTGCTGGGACCAGCTGGTGGTGGAGCATTGAGACGACAAGCAGTGGCTCCATAATTTCCGCATGAGGAAAGACACCTTCATGGAGCTGTGTGCCTCACTTGCCTGTGCCCTTACATGACAGGGCACTCAGATGTGACCCACTGTCCCTGCGTGAGGCTACTACCTCCGGTCAATGCTCACTCAGGCACCAGTGTATCTCATCATCATGAGCAGATATATGCCATTTCCAACCGCCGCTCTCCCTCCTTTCCCATCCCCAATGTTCCTATGTGCTCCCCACAAGTCCTGCACCCCACACAATTAAGTCTCATGCCCCTTGGACAAAGTCAATAGTCCTAAATGTTTACTTGGCCCATTCGTAGAGGGTAAGGGGGATTGGTCCCACCCCCACTCCAGTCTCCAACAAAGGACCCTAAAAGCAGGGATACCTGTCCACTGCTCAGTTGTTGGGGGCTCATCCCACAATACACCAACCCACGGGTTCCAATGAGGCCTTACCTGTGGCCTGATGTCTGTTTTCCGCCTGTCCTGAGTTACTTCCGACCCACTTCGTCACCGCCAGATGGGCCCTCGGTGGGTACCACACCTGTCTAAACTTCTGCCTATACATCTCCGGGGTCACCCCGACTTGATCAAGGATAACCTCTTTTACCTTAAAATAGTTTAGGGCCTCCCTAGCTGCTAGACTATGGTAAGCCAGTTGTGCAGGCCCTGATAGGGAGCCAGGAGAGTGGCCCAGTGGTCGTCGGGCAACCTTGCAGCTGTATCCACCCTCTCAAATGTTACAAAGTAAGCTTCTGGGTCATCTTGAGGCCCCATCTTCGACAGGTATATTGGCAGCTGGGAGACGCCCCCATATCCCTCTTCTATCCCCATAGCAGCCCCCATGCTGGCCGTCACATTGGTCCATGGCTATGCCCCATGCTCCCATCCAGCACCGTGAATTGGGCGCCCACCTTGAGGGTTGAGAAGCCTTCGCCCATCGTGAGGAAGTCACCGGTCCACTGCCCGTCTCTCCACCCCGTACTGCCCATGTCCTGCTGAGGCCAATGGTCTGCCATCCCCACTGATGGTCCGCCACCCCTTGTTGCAGGGGCCAAAGTCTTTTTAAGCTGGCGCCAGCCCTTTTAAGTGCTGGCACAGGCACCGTCCCACTGGCTGGCAAGCAGGCCCCAAGCATTCCTGTGCATGCGCTGCCGGTGGCCATTGAACAGCCCTGGCACCGTCATGCGGCAGCGGCTCCACAACTCAGAGCGCCTTCACTCCCCACTTGCTAGTGCAGGGTTCGAGGAGCTCTGCCACGTGGAGACCCAACACCCCGTCATACACCCCCGCCCTTAAGTTTCTCCTTCCTCTCCTTCCTTCCTGATAAAATTTGCGGATGATATAAAGTTGGGAGCTATTGCCAATTCAGAAAAGGATCGGGATATCATACAGGAAGATCTGGATGATCTTGTAAATTGGAGTGATAGCAATAGGATGAAATTTAATAGTGAGAAGTTTAAGGTTATGCATTTAGGGATTAATAACAAGAATTTTAGTTATAAGCTGGGGACACATCAGTTGGAAGTAACGGAGGAGGAGAAGGACCTTGGAGTCCTGGTTGATTATAGGATGACTGAGCCGCCATTGTGACATGGCCATGAAAAAGGCTAATACAGTCTTGGGATGTATTAGGCGAGGTATTTCCAGTAGAGATAAGGAGTTGTTAATGCCATTATATAAGGCATTGGTGAGACCCCATTTGGAATACTGTGTGCAGTTCTGGTCTCCCATGTTTAAGAAGGATGAATTCAAACTGGAACAGGTACAAAGAAGGGCCACTAGGATGATCCAAGGAATGGAAAACCTGTCTTATGAAAGGAGACTTAAGGAACTTGGCTTGTTTACCTTAACCAAAAGAAGGCTGAGGGGGGACATGATTGCACTCTTTAAATATATTAGAGGGATAAATACCCTAGAGGGAAGGAGAGGAATTTATTTAAGCTTAATACCAATGTGGACACAAGAACAAATGGATATAAGCTGGCTAGTAGGAAGCTTAGACGTGAGATTAGACAAAGGTTTCTAACCATTAGAGGAGTGAAGTTCTGGAACGGCCTTCCAAGGGAAGTAGTGGGGGCAAAAGATCTATCTGGTTTCAAGATTAAACTAGATGGGTTTATGAAGGGGATGGTTTGATGAGATAACATGATCTTGGCAACTAATTGACCATTCATTATCAGTGGGAAATAGGTCAATGGAGGGATGATAGGAGTTACTATAAAGAACTTTCTGGGTGTCTGGCTGGTGAGTCTTGCCCACATGCTCAGGGTTTAGCTGATCGCCATATTTGGGGTCGGGAAGGAATTTTTCTCCAGGGTAGATTGGCAGAGACCCTGGAGGTTTTTCGCCTTCCTCTGTAGCATGGGGTACAGATCACAGCTGGAGGATTCTCTGCATCTTGTGGTCTTCAAAGTATTTGAAGGCTTCAGTATCTGAGATATAGGTGAGAGGATTATTCTAGGAGGGGTGGGTGAGATTCTGTGGCCTGTACTGTGCAGGGGGACAGACTAGATGATCATAATGGTCCCTTCTGACCTTAAAGTCTATGAGTCTTACACGTCCCCTGTTTCCCCCACCGATCTTAAGAAGAAGTCCGCATTGTTGTGCTAAAACTTCGAACTTGTATAGATGTAATGCCAAGTACCATCTCATCACCCTGGGGTTAGTGTCCTTCATTGACTGCAACCATTTCAGTGGGGCATGATCAGTGATGATCAGTGATGAGCTTAAAGGGATTCCCCAGGAGGTAGTATTTTAGGGACTCCACGGCCCACTTCACTGTCAGTGCTTCTTTTTCCACGGCTGAGTATGCCTGTTGGATGTTCTTCCCCATCAATCTTCTGTGCCAACACAGCCCCAAGTCCGACTGCCGATGCATTGATCTGTAAAATGAATTCTCTAGAAAAGTTGTGTTGTACCAACACCGGAGCCTGCGTTAGGTAGAACTTTAATCTCTGAAAGGCCCGCTCACATTGTTCTGACCAGTCTATCCTCTTGGTCTATGACCCCTTGGTCAAATCAATTACAGGCACTTCTATGGTTTCAAAAACAGTTATAAACCTACAGTAATAGCCTACTAGCCCTAAAAATTGGTGCACTTGTTTTTTGGTAGTAGGGGCCTGGTATTCCACTAGGGCCTGCACCTTGCTCACTAGAGGCTTCAACTTCCCGCCTCTCACTGTATAGCCCAAATACGTGACTTCTCGCTGACCTCTGTGGCATTTTTCAGTATTGGCCATCAACCCAGCATTTTTTAAAGCCTGGAGCACGGCTCGTAACTGTTGCAGGTGTTCCACCCACATTTGACTATACACAATAATATCATTGATATACGCTGCTGCATATCGGTGGTGCTCCCTAAGTACCTGGTCCATCAGCCTCTGTCAGTCCATGTTGCCACTGCCCCATGCAGTCTGAACGGTATTGTTTTAAACTGGAACAATACAAAGGGAGTTGAGAGTGCCATTTTTTCCTTAGAGGTAGGTGTTAACAGGATCTGCCAGTACCCTTTCTTCAAATGAAAGGTTGAGATAGAAAGACTGGACCAGGCTAAATTTAATAGCTCATCTATCTGGGGCATGGGATAAGCATCAAAGCGAGAGACTGCGTTAACTTTCTTAAAATCTATACAAAACTGGATAGTTCCATTGGGTTTTGGAACCAGAACTATCGAACTTCTCCAGTCGCTATGAACAGGTGAGTGCTAACAGGGAGCTTAGAGAGGGAGTTCTCCAGGTAAAGGAGAAGCAGATAAAGGACTCTTGAGGGAAGTGTGTGTTGTTATTGGGGCTTTCTTACTATGTGCTGAGCTTGTGTTTGTGAGTGAGAGTTGGTGTGTGTTCTTTTTTTGTTTTTGTTTGTTTGTTTTTCCCCTGTGTTTGTGAGTGAGGCTTTTTTTTTCCACTTCCCCTTTGCCCTCCCCCTCCCCTTGATGGAGTTTGTGCTGTGATTGGCTATAATTGGTAGGTGCTGTGATTGGCTGTGATTGGCAGGTGGTAACTGTTGGCTTCTAATTAAAGTTTGAATTCTAGAAGTCTCTGCTGATTGGCTGAGCCTTGGTAAGGGGAGGGACTTTCAGGCACTCCAGGGCTTTATAAGGCAGTGGGCAAGCAACCAAGGAGCTTGCGAACAGGTGAGTGCTAACAGGGAGTTTAGAGAGGGAGTTGGGAAGGGCATGAGGTTCTCTTGCCTTTCTTTTTAAATCCTTTCTCCAAGACAGCAGCAATGGATGGTGATGGGTCTGCTGCTGTTACCTGCACAGCGTGTGCCATGCTTGTCTTCCTCCCGGAAGAAAGAACGGATTTCATCTGCAGGAAGTGCAAGCTGGTCGACATTTTGGAAGAAAAAATTAGAGGACTGGAGGCCCAAGTGTCGACCCTACTCTCGATCAGAGAGGATGAAGACTTCCTCGATAGAAGGCAGCGTTTAATCCTTCAAGTACAGCAGGCAGAGGAGCCAGAGAGGGCAGTACATGACCAAGAAGAGAACTGGCAGCATGTAACTTCTAGAAGGGGAAAAAGACCAGCACAGGAATCCGACAATGCTATAGAGGTAAGTAATCGCTTTCAAGCTCTCTCCACAGGCTCTGCAGTGCTGAAAGCTTTGGAAGGGACCTCACAAGAAAGAAACCAGAAGGGAACACCATCTACTGGAAGGCATGGGATGCATAGTACTAGGGATGGGGGTTCCACGGCCACCACCCCCAAAAGAAAACGACGGGTGGTGGTGGTAGGGGACTCCCTCCTAAGAGGGACTGAGCCATCCCTCTGCCGTCCGGACCTGGAATCTCGAGAGGTGTGCTGCTTACTGGGATCTCTCATTCAGGATGTCACTGAGAGGCTTACCAAGCTGATCAAACCTTCAGATTGCTACCCCTTCCTTCTTCTCCACGTAGGAACTAATGATATGGCCAAGAATGACCTTGAGCGGGTTACTGAGGATTATGTAGCGCTGGGAAGAAGGATCCAAGAATTCGGAGCGCAAGTGGTGTTCTCGTCCATCCTCCCTGTTGAAGGGAAAGGACTGGGCAGGTGTTTGTACACTAATTCGAGAAGCCTGGGCAACAAACAGGAAGAACTGGAGGCCCTGGCCCAGTCCAAGAAATATGATTTAATTGGGATAACAGAGACTTGGTGGGATGACTCGCATGACTGGAGCGCTGTCATGGAAGGGTATAGACTGTTCAGGATGAACAGGCAGGGGAGAAAAGGAGGAGGAGTTGCACTGTATGTCAGAGAGAGTACTACGATTGCTCTGAACTCCAGTATAAAGAGGGAGAAAAACCTGTTGAGAGTCTATGGGTTAAGTTTAAAGGAGCAAACAACAGCAGTGATGTTGTGGTTGGTGTCTGCTACAGGCCACCGAATCAGGTGGATGAGGTAGATGACGCTTTCTTCGGACAACTGAGCGGATTGCAAGGCCCTGGTTCTTGTGGGGGACTTTAATCACCCTGACATCTGTTGGGAAACCAATATGGCACTACACAGGCAATCCAGGAAGTTTTTGGAGAATGTTGAGGATAACTTCTTGACACAAGTGCTGAAGGATCCAACCAGGGGCCGTGCGCAGCTTGACCTTCTACTCACAAACAGGGAGGAACTAATAGGGGAAGTGGAGGTGGGTGACAACCCGGGAAGCAGTGATCATGAGATGGTAGATTTCAGGATCCTGACCAAAGGAAGAAAAGAGAGTAGTAAAATACACACCTTGGACTTCAAAAAAACAGATTTTGACTCCCTCAGAGATCTGATGGGCAGAATCCCCTGGATTGCTAACATGAAGGGGAAAGGAGTTCAAGACAGCTGGCAGTAGTTTAAAGAAGCCTTATTGAAGGCACAGAAAGAAACCATCCCGACGCGTAGCAGGAGAGGCAAACATGGTAGGAGACCGGATTGGCTTACAGGGGAAATCGTTGGTGAACTTAAGCACAAAAAGGAAGCTTACAAAAAGTGGAAACTTGGACAAATGACAAGGAAGGGTTTAAATGTATAGCTCGAGAATGCCGGGTGGTTATCAGGAAGGCGAAAGCGCAAATGGAATTGCGACTGGCTAAGGATGTGAAGGATACCAAGAAAGGTTTCTACAGGCATGTTAACAAGAAGAAGGTGATCAGAGAGGGTGTGCGGCCCCTAATGGATGAAGGAGGTAACCTAGGGTACGTCTAAACTACATGGCTCCGTCGACGGAGCCATGTAGATTTGTTGTTTTGGCAAAGGCAAATGAAGCCACGATTTAAATGATCGCGGCTTCATTTAAATTTACATGGCTGCTGCGCTGAGCCGACAAACAGCTGATCAGCTGTTTGTCCGCTCAGCGCACTAGTCTGGACGCTCCCTGCCGACATCAAAGCCCTTTGTCGGCAGCCCTGGTAAACCTCATCCCACGAGGAATAACGGGGCTGCCGACAAAGGGCTTTGATGTCAGGAGGGGAGTGTTCAGACTAGCGCGCTGAGCAGACAAACAGCTGATCAGCTGTTTGTCGGCTCAGCGCGGCAACCATGTAAATTTAAATGAAGACGCAATCATTTAAATCGCGGCTTCATTTGCCTTTGCCTATGTGTCTAATCTACATACCTCTGACGACAGAGGCATGTAGTCTAGACACAGCCCTAGTGACAGATGATGTGGGGAAAGCTGAATTACTCAATGCTTTCTTTGCCTCTGTATTCACGGAGAAGGTCGGCTCTTGGACATCTGTGCTAAGTGACGCAAGATAGGATGAAGATGGACAGCCCGTGGTGGGTAAAGAACAGGTTAGGAACTAGTTAGAAAAACTAAACGTACACAAATCCATGGGTCCGGACTTAATGCATCCGAGGGTACTGAGGGAGTTGGTAAATGACATTGAGGAGCCTTTGGCTATTATCTTTGAAAAGTCGTGGAGATCTGGAGAAATCCTGGATGATTGGAAAAAGGCAAATGTAGTGCCCATCTTCAAAAAAGGGAAGAAAGACGATCCAGGGAACTATAGGCCAGTCAGTTTTACCTCGGTTCCTGGAAAAATCATGGAAGGGATCCTTAAGGAATCCATTTTGAGGCACTTGGATGAGAGGAAAGTGATTAGGAATAGTCAGCATGGATTCACAAAGGGCAAGTCATGCCTGACCAATCTGATTAGCTTCTATGATGAGGTAACTGGCTCGGTGGACATGGGAAAGTCAGTGGATGTTATATACCTTGACTTTAGCAAGGCTTTTGGTACGGTCTCCCACAATATTCTTGTCAGGATGTTAAGGAAATGTGGATTGGATAAATGGACGGTAAGATGGGTAGAAAGATGGCTAGAAGGCCGGGCCCAGCGGGTTGTGATCAATGGCTCAATGTCAGGATGGCGGTCGGTTTCTAGCGGAGTGCTCGAAGATTTGGTTCTAGGACCGGTTTTGTTCAATATCTTTATTAATGACCCTGATGAGGGTATGGATTGCACCCTCAGCAAGTTTGCGGATGACACTAAGCAGGGGGGAGAGGTAGATACACTTAAGGGCAGAGATAGGGTCCAGAGTGACTTAGACAAATTGGTGGATTGGGCCACAAGAAATCTGATGAGGTTCAACAAGCACAAATGTAGAGTACTGCACTTGGGACGGAATAATCCCAAGCATAGTTACAAGTTAAGTAGTAGTTCTGCAGAAAAGGACTGGGGGGGTTACAGTGGATGAGAAGCTGGATATGAGTCAACAGTGTGCCCTTGTAGCCAAGAAGGCTAATGGCATATTAGGTTGCATTAAGAGGAGCATTGCCAGCAGATCCAGAGATGTCATTATTCCCCTTTATTTGGCTTTGGTGAGGCCACATCTGGAGTATTGTGTCCAGTTCTGGGCCCCCCACTACAAAAAGGATGTGGACGCATTGGAGAGGGTCCAGTGGAGGGCAACCAAAATGATTAGGGGGCTGGAGCATATGACTTATGAGGGGAGGCTGAGGGACTTGGGTCTGTTTAGTCTGCAGAAGAGAAGAGTGAGGGGGGATTTGGTAGCAGCCTTAAACTTCCTGAAGGGAGGTTCCAAAGAGGATGGAGAGAGGCTGTTCTCAGTAGTGACAGATGGCAGAACAAGGAGCAATGGGCTCAAGTTGTGGTGGGAGAGGTCCAGGTTGGATATTAGGAAAAAATAAAGGACACGTGTGGTCAAAACTAGAAACTCTCTTTATTTAACAAAACTCGGGGAAACTGGCAAAAGGAGGTGGGAGAGGGGAAGAGAGAGGCTGGGAGAGGGGAGGGGGAAAACTGGGAGGAGGGAGCTGAAAGGGGGAAGCAAGGGAAAGGAGGGGGTGGGGAAACTGAAGGATCAGGGGTGGGGGTCTCGCCGGGCCAACCGCCTCCCAGCACGGCGAGGGAGGGGGCCTCGGTGTCCCCGGGGGGATGGGGTGGAGGGTGCGGAGGTTGAGGTGGGGGGTGTGGACATTGAGGAAGAGGTTGTGGGGGTTGAGGAGGGAGAGGTGGGAGGGGGAGCAGGAGTGGGAGGAGGGACAGCAGTTGGGGGGACAGCTGGTGCAGGATCAGCACGGGGCACCATGCTCTGCAGCAGGAGCTGCAGGTTGGTTCTCAGCCCTCGGAGCTCAGACAGCAGCTCGTGGCGGACCTGCAGATCTTCCTGCATCCAGGCCCGTAGTGTGCGGTGCACGGCTTGCAGGGTCCCAAGGAGCTGGTCCCGGTATTCCTGCTCCGTGCTGGTGGTCCGGAGCAGGCCGCGGGTGCGGGAGCATGACCCGGGCGGGGTGGTGCGCCCTGCACGAGCAGCTGGTGCAGCTGTAGAGAAAGAAGAGAAGTGGTCAGTTCTCCCTGGGGACGCAGAGGATGATGCCCAGCCCCCTCCCCAACTCCGCAACGTGAGGGTGACCATGTCCTGCACCGTCACAGCCGCTGTGCTTGTACAGAGGCCATGGTCAGGATGTCTGGCTCTCCCCGGGACTGGGAGCTGCCCCAAGACCGCACCCATGTCCCTGTGCCGTGTATAGTGTGGCCGGGGCGGCGGGGGGGGGGGGAGGGGGAGATGTCCCCTGCCTCCGTGTAGAGGAGACATGTGAAGGGAAAGCGTCCTGCTGGGTCCTGCCCCGGGGTCGGGAGCATGTCACGTCTCTTTGCACAAGCATGTGCCTATTGGGCAATGGCCCCTGGGTGTCACGCAGCTGGAGCCACCTGCCCAAGGGTGGCATGGCACGTGCTCGCACGTGCACAGGTGTCTGCGTGATCCGTGGAAGGCATGGCCCACGCGCGCGGTCCCTGGTCTCCCTCCCACCTCCCCCCCCCCGAACTACTTAATTCAAACTACTTACCCGGTACGGTCTCCCTGGACGACCCTGCTGGCCCTCTGGTCCCGGCTCGCTGGCCCCTGGGCTGGCACGGACCGCCCCTCCCCGCAAGAGTTGGTGGAGGGCGGGGAAGTAGGGGCAGGTATCATCCCCTGCAGCGGCGCTGCCCCTTGTGGCTCTGGCGTACCCCTGTCGCAGCTGCTTCAGCTTGATTCGCACCTGCTCTTGGGTGCGCCTGTGTCCCCTGCTGGCCATGGCGGCTGCTATGCGGCCGTAGACGGCAGCGTTCCTCCTCCTAGTGCGGAGATCTTGGAGATTGGGGGCCTGCCCCCAAATCTCAATGAGGTCCATGACCTCTGCACTAGTCCAGGGGGCCGCGCGCCGTCTACGGTCCCTGGCTGGCCCCTGGGTGCTGGGGGACTGGGCAGGGGACGTCTCACTGCCACTGGCTGCCTGGCTCATGGTGGGGCCACTGGCTCAGGGGCAGAGACTGCTGGCAGGGCTGTCTGACTCAAGTGCCGTCTGGCCAGAGTCTACCCCTTTAAGGGCCCGGGGCTGGGGGAGAGGAGAAGAGTTTTCCTGGTTGTGCCCAGGAAGGCCACCAGGGAAACCTGGGAAGCATTAGCCTCCCACTAGTTCGAATTAAGGGGCTACACAGCCCTTAATTCGAACTAGTAAGTTCAAACTAGGCTTAATCCTCGTAAAATGAGGTTTACCTAGTTCGAACTAAGTGCTTCGTTAGTTCGAATTAAGTTCGAACTAACGGAGCGCTAGTGTAGCGCCTAGGAAAGTTAGTTCGAACTAACGTCCGTTAGTTCGAACTAACTTCATAGTGTAGATATACCCAGATACTGATATCCCATCTTGGATTGTTCTAAGGGACCCAGTACATCTATCACCATGTGGTCAAAGGGGACCCCCACCACCAGTAATGGGACCAATGGGGCCTTGGGTCCTGTCCGAGGCTGAGTCAGTTGATACTCAGGGCACGAACTACAAAAATCCTGGGTCTTCCTATGTACCCCTTGTCATGGCTCCTTCCCCACTCTGGCATGAAAAATGCAGAAGTGGGGGCCAGCAAGTGTACCCCAAAGCCTTATCTACCAGGCTTTGGTATAAAACTTCCCCCCAAGATCTTAAAAACCTACATCTTGGGAATAAAACTTCCGCTGCCACCACCCAAATGTTGATAAAGAAATCAGGGGAAAGATCATTTGGGAAATCTTACCCCTAAGATAAAAATCAAGGCACACAATTAACCACTGCCAGGTTAATAAAAAGAAAAGAACTTTTATTATTACAACAATATTCCTGTTGCAACCATAATGACTAGACAGGGAGGTAACAAAATATACTCATGGAGAAACTCCATGGGCCTAGAACTTGGAGTACGTCTACACTACAGCGCTAGTTCGAACTAACTTAGTTCGAATTAGTTAATTCGAACTAAGCTAATTCGAACTAACGCGTCTAGAACTAAAAACTAGTTCGAATTAGCGTTTTGCTAATTCGAACTAGCAAGTCCACATTGAGTGGACTCTGAACAGGGCTTAAGGATGGCCGGAAGCAGTGCCGGCAGGGCATAAAAGGAGGACTTAGAGCATGGAGATGCTGTCTCAGGCTAGCCGAGGGCTGCGCTTAAAGGGTCCCGACCCCCACCCCGGACACACAGTTCTAAGGGGTGCCCTGCTTGCAAAGAAGTTCTGGCTTAGAGTGCCCGGAGTACCCACACTGGGCACATCACACCACTCGGCCATCAGCCCGGCTGCACTTGCCGCAGGCTGCCATCTGGGGAGAAGGGGTAATCGGGGGCTCGTACCCCATTCCTCCCTCACCTCCTTCCACTTACCCTTCCCTAGCCCCCCTTCTTATTGATGTACAAAATAAAGATAACGTTTCTTCCAACATTGACTCTGTCTTTATTGAAAAAAACTGGGGGAGACTGGGAAAAGGAGGTGGGAGAGGGGAAGAGAAAGGCTGGGAGAAGGGAGGGCAACTAACATGATCAGGGGTTGGGAACAGGTCCCAGATGAAGAAAGGCTACAGAGACTGGGACTGTTCAGCTTAGAAAAGAGGAGACGGAGGGGGGACAGGATAGAGGTCTCTAAAAGCAGGGGTTGGGTGGAGAGGGTGCATTCAGAAAAGTTCTTCCTGAGTTCCCATAAAGAAGGACTAGAGGACACCAAAGGAAAGGAATGGGTAGCAGGCTTGAAACTAGTAAGAGAAAGTTGTTCTTCTTCCCAAAGCAAATAGTTAACCTGCGGAACTCCTTGCTGCAGGAGGCTGTGAAGCCTAGAACTAGAACACAGTTGAAAGGGAAGTGAGATCAAGTCATGGAGGTTGGGTCCATGGAGTGGTATTAGCCAGGGGGTAGGAGTGGTGTCCCTGCCCAAGGTTTGTGGAAGGCTGGAGAGGGATGGCACGAGACAAATGGTCCATCCCCTCCAGGGTCCCTAGGGTTGGCCGCTGTCGGCAGACAGGCTACTGGGCTAGATGGACCTTTGGTCTGACCCAGGACGGCCATTGTAAGCTCAGGGCTCAGGGTCGGGGGTCTCAGTGGACCCCCTTGATTTTCATGCACACCTGCTCCTGGGTGGCCAGGCTGGCAGCTCTCCTGCCCTAGCCGGCCACTTTCCTGTGCCTAGTGCGGAGATCGTGGATGAGGTCCACGATGTCCGCACTAGCCCAGGAAGGTGCCCGCCTCTTGCGGTCCAGGGCAAGCTCCCGGGAGCTGCCAGCCTGGTCCCGGCAAGAGGGGGTGGGCTGGGGGGCATCGGGTGGGTGGCTCTGTGCCGTGCCAGGTGCAGGGTCTGCTAGCTGGGTGCTGGCAGGCTTGCACCTGGCACGGGCACTGTAGCCAGCCCGTGCCCCTTTAAGTGGTCCGGGGCCGGGAGGGGGGCATAGAGTTTCCCTGGTGTTGGCCAGAGTGGCCACCAGGGAAACCTGGGGAGGGCTAGCCTCCCACTAGTTCGAACTAAAGGGCTACACAGCCCTTGGTTCGAACTAGCTAGTTCGAACTAGGCGTTAGTCCTCCTAAAATGAGGTTTACCTAGTTCAAACTAAGCGCTCCGCTAGTTCGATTCAAATTCGAACTAGCGGAGCGCTAGTGTAGCACCTATTAAAGTTAGTTCGAACTAACGTCCGTTAGTTCGAACTAACTTTGTAGTGTAGACATACCCTTAGTTACAAAGAAAAGCCAAAACATCTTTTAAGCAGTGCCAGATCTCAGATCCTATACCCAATCCTTAAAACAATAAAACCTAACGAAACTACCTAAACTTTACCCTACTTACAGAAAACGAAGAATGGTGTCTTGGAGAGAGAGAGAGACATGCTTGTCCCTCTCTGTAGCTGCAGAGAGCTCACTCAGAGAGACAAAAAGGGAGAAAAGAGAGAAACCCAAATTCCTTTGTCCCAGTTTGAAAAATCCCACCTACATTCCTATTGGTCACTCCACCTGGCTAGGTGTAGTTAACCCCTTAATCCCCAGGCTGCTGTCTAACCCTCATAATCATGACACCCCTGGCCAGAAAAACCTTTGGGTAATTCGCTGAAGGGTTTTTTCTCTCCCTAGGTGCCTGGCCCAGGGGTTCGCATGGGCTAACTCTAAGATTTGCCTCCAGTAATGGGTTGGAACTAACAACTGCCGTACAGGCCCTCGCCCGCCTCCTGCCTCCATTATCCGGTATAATAGATCCCCCTCTACTTCAAAGTAGGGGCCATGAGCCCGTCACTCCTCAGGATCTTGATCTTCTCCAGTGGTCCCACTTTGTTCCCAGGCTCGCGTTAGGGAAGGGTCCCCTTTCTGTTCCTGGAGAAAGTCCTTCCTGACCATTCAGCTTGTAAGGTCTCACCCAGTCTGTCCGGTCTCTTCATGCGGGTTCCAGGTGGAGGCTTGGCCTGCCCCTTTTTGTCCTTCCTGCACCATCAAGGCATTCTCCTGCCTTACCGGGCTAGGTTCCATAGGGGGCTGCTGGCTCCAAGCTGATACTGCCCACTGAAACCCAGGCTAATCACGCCCCAGCAACACGGGGTAAGCTAGTTTTGGGGCTAAAACCACCTGGTAGATCACGTCCTCCTCTTCATCCGTGATTCGTACTCAGGCTGTGGGGTACTGCTGCACATCCCAGTGGACGCATTTCATCCAAAATGAAGTCCCTGCCATCTGGGGCTCACCACCAAATCAGCCCGGATGATGGTTTGTCCACAGCCCAAGTCCATCAAAGCCAATATGGGCGCTCCTTCCATCTTCAACCTCGCCACCATCTTGGCGTTATCATGAGGGTGGGCCCTCTGGTCTCTGGGTACTACTTGTCCAAAAGAACATCCATAAAAGGGCAGTTTCTACAAAAATGTCCCTCTTGCCCTCACTCGTAGCAGCGGCTTCGAGAGGGTCCCTCCTCTCTCAATGGCCGGTCTATCTCTTCTTGTTTACCTACTCTTCCCTTTTGTCCCACACCCGGAACCTCCTGTCCAGGGGTTACGGGTTTATCCTTCAGTCCTCCCCAAGGTTCCCCATAGCTCCCAGCCTCTACCTCCTCAAGGGCACCGAGCTCTCCCCAGGACTAGTCATTATGCTACCGCCTCTGAAGGTTCCTTACTCTCCCCCCTGGGTGCCTCAGCTGCTGAGTAATCTTCCATTAAGGTGACAGCATCGGCTAGGGCTGTGGGGTGGTGTCTTTGCACCCACTTCTGTGCCTTTGCCTGCAAAATCTGGATGAATTGCTCCAGTACTATGAGGTCGGCCACCTGTGTACTAGTGCGCCGCTCAGATTCTAACCATCTCCAGAAAACTTCATGCAACTTCTGGGCCACCACCTGGGGCTGGGCCTTCGGGGGGGTACCATTTCTGTCTAAACTTCTGCCTATATGTCTCTGGGGTCACCCCGACTTGATCAAGGATAACCTCTTTTACCTTAAAATAGTTTAGGGCCTTCCTGGCTGCTAGACTATGGTTAAGCCAGTTTTGCAGGCCCTGATAAATAGGGGGCCAGGAGGGTGGCCCAGTGCTCCTCAGGTCACCTGGTGGCTGTATCCACCCTCTCAAATGTTACAAGGTAAGCTTCTGGGTCATCTTGAGGCCCCATCTTAGACAGGTGTATTGGCAACTGGGGAATGCCCCTGGGTCCCTCTTCTACCCCCATAGCGGCCCCCCATGCTGGCCCACCCCATGGCTGCTCCCTGCTGGAGCCATCTCTCCTGATGTTCTTGCTGCTGGTCCACTAGTTCCCGCAACAACTGTCTTTGCTGCTCTTGTTGCTGAGCTGACAATTACTGCAGCAACTGAGTCTGTTGCTGTTGCTGCTGGTGTTCAGCCAACCACTCAAACATCTTAGCCGGGTCCATTTTGACCTCAGCCCCTCTACGCTCACTTTACTCTCTCTTTCTCTTTTTTTTTTCTTTTTCTTTTTTTCCATTTTCTTCCCTTAGTTACAGGGTTTGGGGTCACTTACCCACATTCTCCACCACCTGTTCCTGTGCGGGGCTACTCCCTCCAGTCAATGCTCACTCAGGCACCAGTGTACCTCATAATCATGAGCGGAGATATGCCATTTTCAGCAGCCGCCCTCCCTTCTTTCCCATCGCCAATGTCCCTGTATGCTCCCCACAAGTCCTGCACCCACGCAATTAAGTCTCATGCCCCTTGGATGAAGTCAATAGTCCTAAATGTTTACTTGGCCCACTTGTAGAGGGTAAGGGGGACTGGTCCCACCCCCACTCCAGTTCCCAACCCAAGACCCTAAGAGCAGGGATACCGGTCCACTGCTTGGTTGGTGGGGACTCGTCCTGCAACACGCCAACCCACGGGCTCCAACGAGGCCTTACCCGTGGCATGATGTCCATTTTCCTCCCGTCCTGAGTTACTCCTACCAATTTTGTCACGTTGGTCTGTGGTTATGCCGCTGGCTGCATCTCATCCCGTGCTCCCATCCGGTGCCGTCAATTCTCCTGTTTCGGGGCCCACCCTGAGGGTTAAGAAACCTTCACCCATTGTGATGGAGTCACCCGTATACTGCCCAATTCTCCACCTCATACAGCCTGCGTCCTGCCGAGGCTGACGGTCTGCTGCTCTTGGCTCCAGGGGGCCGACACCTTTTCAAAGTCAGCACCATCTCTTTGGGACACCGGTGCAGGCGCTGTCCTGCTGGCTGGCAAGCCAGCCCCAAGCATTCCTGTGCATGCACCGATGGTGGCCATTGAACATCCCTGGCACCGCCATGTGGGAGCAGCTGTGTGAGACCAGAATGCCTCCACTTCCCGCTTGCTAGTGAGAGATTCAGAGAGCTCTGTCAAGTGGGGATCTGACACCCCATCACACCCACCATGTCCCTGGAAAAGCGGGTTGCCATCACCATCTGGAAACTTGCCACTCAAGACACCTACTGGTCTGTGGGCAGCTAGTTTGGTGTGGGCAAGTCCACTCACGGAAATAAAGAATTCTTGGGCTGCAGTCCCTGGAGGTGGGGGGGGGGGGGAAGTACTGGAAAGGGGGACCCTAGGGAAAGGAGGTGTGGGGTTGTGGGGTGTGGGCCAGGAGTGGGGAAGAAGCCCAATCCCCGGCATGTTCTGAAGTCCTGCCCTCACGCAACCCTGCAGGGTGTGTGTGGCCTCATAGGGGGTGGCTCCTGAGGTGTTTGAGTGTGGGGGTGGGGGACAGGAGACGTGGACCTCCCGAGGGCTCAGGCACCCCTTTGATTCTCTGTTTGTTTGTCTCCTTCTGCAGGTGATAAGGGCCATAAACTCCATCCTGCTGCACAGGGTCATCCTCCTGGGAGACCTGGACCCCATCGTGTCTGGCTTTGCTGCTCTGGGCTTCCCCAGCTGTGTGAGGGGGAGCCATAGATGGAATCCACATCCCTGTGTGAGCCCCAGAACATTGAACCTCTCAGTACATTAATGGCAAGGGCTATTTTTCAATTTTCCTGCAGGCCCTGGTCGACCACCATAGAAAGTTTAAGGCATTTTTGTCGTGTGGTTGGGGAAGGCACACAACCCCCATGTGTTTAGAAACTCCAGCCTCTACCACAAGCTGGAGGCTGACCCATTCTTCCCCCAGCATGACTTCAGGGCCGGGGACATTGAGATGACACTGTGCATTGTGGGGGACGCGGCCTACCCCCTCATGCTGCGGCTGATGAAGCGTAGACCATCCATGTGGACCCGTGCACTGACTGTCTCAATGCCCTCATCCAGGCCAAATGCACTGTCAGCCACTTGAAGGCACATTCAGGTGCCCCCTGACCTGCCTGGATGTGGGGGAGCACAACATCCGCCAGGTGATCTTGGTCTGTTGTTTTCTCCATAACATTGTGGAGAGCAAGGGGGAGGCCTTTCTACCAAGATGTGGGGCAGAGGACAGCTGGGAGGGATGGGCCCTTTCCAATGTGTCTTCATCCTTTCTGGCTTGCGTAAATCTGCAGATGAAAACAGACAAGGAAAGACTTAAACTTAAAAAACAACAAATAAATGTGTAGATGGTATCATGAGCTTTCGTGGGCACGGCCCACTTCTTCACATGACTGAAGTTTTGAGTTTAGGATGTGCAGACCCAATATAAAATACAATGGACATGCAAGGAAAGACATGTTTAAGGAGCAAATGAAGTAGAGGAATATGCTTCTCGAGGAATAGAGAGTGGAGTGACAGGAAAGGTGAGCGTGCAGGAAACTCCAGGTGAAGCCGCAGAATAATGTCTTGTTGTCCCTGAGATGAAGTGCATAGTGACTTTCCAAGACACGTACTGGGACAGGCTCCTCTCCTCTTGCAGAACAACTTTCCCTCCTCACTCAGTTCCATAGCCTCCCCCGTCGGGAGACTAGGACGTGGGAGTGGGGAGGAGAGGGACTCAATCAGCTTCACTCTCAACCTCCAGGGCATCCCGAAGCAAAAGACTGTTCTTTCACATTTCTGATTTTCCCTCCCCCTGAGGGTCCCACCGTGGACTCCTTTTCTGCCCCTGCTGTGTTCCCTAAATAAAAACACATGATTTCTGAACATCACTCTATTTATTGCTTGTACTGCAGGAGTTGGGGGGTGGGGATTACAGGCAAACACACTGCATGCAGGACCATCTTGTTGAGAGCAAGTGCATGACTCTCAAAACTGGCTATTTATAACACTTTATTTCAAAGCCTCTCTGATTTGCACTGTCCCGCGCTGCGCTCTCCTTGTCATCCTGGTGTCTGACTGCTCAAAATCTCTGGTTCAGCTCTCTGCCTCAGCCCCCCACCCTGCCAGATAGCTTCCCCCTTGCTCTTGTACACATTATGGGGCACATACCAGGCTGCCACCACAAAGGGAATGTTGCATTTTCTGAGGTCCAACCTAGTCAGTAGACTCCTAAACCTTCCCTTTCAATGCCCAAAAGCACATTCAACTGCCATTCCACACCTTCTTGGCCGGTAGTCGAACTGTTCCCTACTGCAGGCCAGGTGGCCTGTGTACAATTTCACAAGCCACAGGAGCACAGGGTAGGCTGGATCACCAAGGATCCCTATTGGCAGTTCCACCTCTCCAATTCTAATTTTCTGTTTGAGGAAAAAAGTTCCAGCTCACATCTTTCTGAAGAGGCAGGAGTTCCTAAAGATGTATGCATCATGCACCTTTCCTGACCATCCTACATTGATGTCAGTGAAAGGGCCCTTGTGATCCACCAGCACCTGCAGCACCACGGAGAAGTCCCCCTTGCAGTTTATGTCCTCCTTGGCAAGGTATTTGGGTGCCAAGATAGGGATGTGTATTCCATCTATTGCCCCACTGCAGTTAGGGAAACCCATCAGAGCAAAACCACCTACTATGGTTTCCATCACCCATGTTTCCCAGAGTCACTACCCTCTGTAGCAGAATAATATTGGTTGCTTTGGCTACTTGTATAACAGCAGCCCCCACCATAGATTTCCTGACTCCAGACTGATTCCCAGTTGACTGGTAGCTGCCTGGCGTTGCGAGCTCCTTGAGGACAATGACCTCTCCACTGTCAGAGCAGGTTTCATTCATGTGTCTCTGTGCTTCAGGGTGGGGAAAAGACATTTGGAAGCTTTGCAGCCACTGCTGATCATCCCATACTTGCAGCACTATGCGGTCCCATCAGTCTGGGCTTGTCTCATGGCATCAGAACTGGTGTTCCATTGTTTACAGAGGATTGAATGCCAGTGCTGGTTCCAATTTGCTCAGTGCACAGGCTTTTCTGAACAGTATGTCCATGGGATCCTGAGATTCATCCCCATCCTCTTCCTGTAGTGCCTTGCTTATGCTCTTGACATATTCCACCTTTATACACACCAAATGCTTTATACACACCAAATACATGGTGCACAACAGGATCCATGAGGGGATCCATGCTCATGGTGCTATGGCATCTGTGCAGATAACTATGGACAAAAAAGGTACAAAAAGACTGTGTTGATCTCAAGTGCATTATGGGACATGGATGACATGAACCCAGAACCACTCATAGTTTTGGTCCCAATGGGCACCAGGAGCATAACCCAAAATGCAAAGCAATGCAGGCACTGTGGGATACCTACCCACAGTATATTGCTCTCAGAGTCAATGGCAGTCTCCCTACTGGGGACATGCTACTTTGAACTAAGTTGAATTCTTGCACAAAGTGGGGACATAGAGTTTCAACTTTACAAAATCAGGTGGCAAGAAATTGACCATTATAAATCTGATCTCTTGTCATAGTATAGACATGGTCTTAGCAATGCTATCAATGGAACTGGATGTTTGTGACTGTTCAGACATGTCCAAATTACTTTATAAAGATATTGGAAGGGATACTAAACTCATGCCCTGAGGGCTTAAGCCAGTCTCTCTCTACTACAGATCCAGAAGAGACATAGTGTGTGTGTGTGGAGGAGGGTGGGCAGGCATATTGCCCCTCCTCCTTCCCCCACACACACATCTGCCTATTGTGCTGTTCTTACCACTTTCTATGAAGCATCTGCCGTTGGCTGGTGTCAGGTGACTAAACTAGACAGAGCTCAGATATGATCCAATAAGGTAAGTTTTTAAGTTCTGATGTTCAAACTAATTCTACTAACACTATTGACCCTTCCATGATGTACCAAGAGGACTGGCATGGATGGTAACTCTTGTTTGAGTCTCAGCTCTGAGGGGTGGGTTAGTGGTGTCTAGTTTTTAACTTTCACTAACCACTCTGTAGGCTGGCTTAACTTTCCTTTATAAAGATTCTTTCAAAAAATCTTTAAAACACCTTGGAACTGAAAACTTTGTTGATCATGAGAACTGCATTTTTATTCTGGCTTCTCACATATTTAAAGACCATCTCTTATCTGTCAGTGATGCAGATTGTGTTCTGTTTCCATAGCTATTAAATAAAATCATTCAGAGTTCTATTCTGGGACCAACTTTGTTCTGATTCTGGATGGCTCTCTAATTTTTCTGTATGACAGATTTCCATTTGTATGCCAGGGCTGTAAGATATATTTTAAACTGCTTGTCAGAAACCCAAGGGATTTATCTCAATTGTCATGCTGATTATCTAGCATTATGATTGGGTGTGTGATAATTACATCTCATAGTTAAAAAACTGAACTGCTTTCATCAGGCTCTTGCCATTTCTACATTTTTTTGTCAATAATATTTTGCTCTTGTAGGGTATGTCTACACTAGCCCCCTAGTTCGAACTAGGGAGGCTAATGTAGGCATTTGAAGTTGCAAATGAAGCCCAGGATTTAAATATTCCGGGCTTTATTTGCATCTTAACGTCCGGGCACCATTTTTAAATCCCCTTAGTCCGAATTAACTGCCTGAGGCTACACGCGGCAGTCAGACGTTAACTCGAACTAAGTCCTTAGTTTGAGTTAACTGTTACACCTCATGGAATGTTACACCTCATCGAACTAGGGGGCTAGTGTAGACATACCCTTACTGTATTAGGTATCTTGTCTTACAAGAACATATTCTGGTTTTTCCCAAATATCTCAGGTACCAATGAGAGTCATATAATTTTGATGACAATATGCTGAAATTTGATTATATTCATTTTTACCTTGCCTCAGGATTATTTGTATTTAATAGTTTCTATATCAGCTTGTCTGTAGATAAGTTTTCAAATGGTCTGGAACTCTTCAGTAATCTACGCTAGGTTGAACAGTCAGCACACATTACTCCATCTTATAACAATTGTACAGCCTGCCAGAGAAGCAGCATAATCCATTTCTTGGGTGGTAGCTTTTGTATTCCAGAATTTACTCTTTTCTTGGTTTCATTCAGCTTCTTTTACTCTACTGATCCTCGCCCTCACTGTGCTCTTATAGTACAGTGCTCCTCTGTGTTGTTCTACCAGTATAAAAGAAATAGAAGCATTTTGAGATTCCTTGATCTTCTGAGTGAAGCCACTGCCTCAATTTTCCTCTTGTAGGCTGGATAAATTAAGTCTCAAATGCAACCTTTTCTAGAGTAGCCAAAACCCAAAGTAAAGGGAATGTCTGAAATTTCCACCTAGTGTCTTTCTCTGGGCACGGCTCTCCTTGGGTAATCTGTCCAATTTCTCCTACTGGAGTAAAATAATGCCCTCTGATGGCCCCTCAGCTATAGGGGAATTCACTTCCTTTCCCTTCGGTGAATCCAGACTCCCAAACAATACAGCAGGTTTTTGATCCATCCCCAAACTCCCTGCTTAATTTCCTACCCCCCCCCCCCCCACAGCCCTCCAAAAAATGATTCTTTGTTTTGCTGGAGTTCCTTAATCCCCCTTTTTGTAGGTTTGGCTTTCTCTGGCTTCCTAGCAAAACTATTACAGGTTGAACCTCCCTAGTCTGGCACCCTAGGGACCAGACCAGTGCCAAACCAGAGAATTAGCTGCACGTCAGGCCTAGAATGCTCTGGGTTATGGTGTAAGTAGACGCCATTATTTTCAGTTATGTCATACTAAGTCTGGTGTAACCTAATGTCTTTTTTCCGAAATATGAAATTGTAAAAGATTCTTTAAAAAATGGTTGTGTGAATGTGTGTAAGTTTTTAATAATTAGGGTTTAAAACTTCTTTTATATGCTATTTTTAATTGGGAGCACACTTTAATGACTGAGCTCTGATGCTAAGAAACTTTTTATTTGTAAGTAAAACATAGTAATAATTGCAGAGCTAGAAAAACGTATGGCTGTGGCTTTGAGTTACTGGTCAGTTTTAGGAAACTTCTAAAATTGGTAGCTTTCATTTTTAATAAAATTGCTTTGTTTTTCTCTATGCATAACAAATTAGCACAGTTTTCTGTTGGATCTCAGAGCTCAGTCAGACAATGGCTCTGTGAAAGGATGAGATCTAGAGGAGCATTCTGGTGTACTAGTTAACTGCTGGATGTTTGGGATTTCAGCCACCTTTTCCTAGATGATCAAGGAAGACCCATCAGAACAGGTAAAGGAAGGACATGGAATGCATCTAATGAAGTAGGCTATGGGTACGTTTGCTTCAATATGCTTCACAGTTCTTTACTAGGTAATATATTTTATATAATATATAATGCATGTATTTATATAATATAGAATATTTCAATAAATAGCAATTCCAGGACATATTGCATATCCTGTGAAATCATCACCATGGATGTGTAGCAACTGAGTTCCAAAAATGGTTTCATTTTATACCACATACAGACAGTGAGCACTTAAATGTTACGATGACAAGTGCTGTGCATATGATAAGATATAGTGTTTTTTAGCCCTGTTTATAATATTGCAAAGAGGCTAGTTGCATGGAGGGATGCTCTGATAACAACATCCATAAACACGATATAAATGCGTTCATATGGTAGAGTTTTCAGAATTGGGCCTTCAGAGCCACACTGAATATCTCTAGGATGGAAAAAGCTCTGCATTAGTTAGGGGAAAGGCAAAAAAATTGTCTCTTCTTACAGAAAAATAGTATGACTGTGGGATGAATGAAGAGTATAATGCTGAAGAAGTGAAGGTTTTAGTGCATTTCCAGACACTTGTGTATTTGTTCTTGGCTTTTCTTTTATACTTTGCTGAGTAAACAAATCTATTATGGTACGTCCACACTGCCACCCTAGTTCGAACCAGGGTGGCAGTATAGACATACCCTTAGTAACAATAGACTTTATCTCAAGCCTCATTTATGGCACATTTATAAATATCTGAGTATCTGAAAAAAGCTGTTTTGTTAGATCTACAACAAATAACAGTGCATCTTATTGTATGGTAATAAAATATTGCTGAATATTTTATGTCTTTGTTAATATGTTTCTGACAAGATAAAGACAAACCCCAAAGCTACAGAAGAAAGGGATATTTATTGCAGACTTTTTTCATATGTTGCATTCATCAGACTGGCTGAGCCGGAAAATCAGAAGCATGTTGTGCTTATGACGCAGTTTTCAGTGGGTCTTGCCATCTGCACCTCCCAAAGAATTATGTACTTTTAAAGGTCAAAACTGCCATGAACCACTGATATACTGCAGTTTCCTTGGCATCAGTAGAAGAGATACAAATCATGCATTTCAAAATTTAGGTATTGCGTTAGCGGCCTCCTGTTGGTGTCTGAGTCTTTTCTGTGAGTCATTCCTGTTCTGTTAATCTTTATCCACTGGAGAAAAAAGTGTATACACTTATGCAAAATGGAGGCTAAACTTGTATTATGTTCCCTGTAAGATTTAGCAGAAGGCATTGACTTTGAGAAGGGGTTACTCTATTTTAGTTCACTGGTTAGGGGAGTGGCAGTTGTGTAAACACCCTTTGATTGTCAGTTTTATATTCCTCTTCCATATGGAAGTTGAGTTGTTTGGGTCTAACTGTAAGTTGACATCAGTGATTAAGCTCATGTCCCGCTCAATGACGAGCAAAAGATTTTAATTGCAAAGTGGCTGAAACACTGTGCAGAAGGAACAGCAACTATGCATAGTAGAATCAAGAATGTTTCAATTTTTGTATACCTGAATCTCTTTTTAGAGACAGGTGAATTTAATATACTCACAGGGTCATGTTCTATTAACCATACTCGGCAGGAACAGCCCCCACCAAAATCCATGGAACTTCTCACATGCAGACGATTAATTTACCCCAAAGGTAGTGGTTTAGGAGAGATCACTTGAATCACCATTCCCATTTGCATTATGCATTGCATGTCTGAATGCTGTATGAAAGGGTAGTCTGTTGTTCTGAGTAGGCAGTTATTAAGTTAATGGACTCTCTGAGTTTGTCTGCAGAGCAAAAGACAGACTCTGAACTGAGAAGAACTGACTCTAGTTTGTGCAGAGGGGCTAAAAGTAGCAGTATAGACATTTGGGTTTGGGCAGGAGCCTGGCTCCAAAACCTGGGAAGAGCTCTAACCCAAATCCAAATGTCTACACTGTTATTTTTAGCCTCACAGCTCAGAGCACAAGATCAGTGACTTGCACCTTGCTGCCTTGGGTCTTTATTTGCTGAGTAGTTGTGTCCAAAGGGATTTTCCAATGAGCTCTATGCTGGCTTCTCTTAGTCAACAGTAAATTCTTTCAGAAGGAGTCGAGCTAGACTTATGATGAGAGCATTTGCAAATCCCAGCCTGCCTTTTTAACATGGCTGACTATGACTTTCAGCACCATCCCTAGAGTTCATAAATGTCTAGGGCTAGGTTTTGCCCTCAGAGGCTATGTCTACATTGCAGCGTTACTTCAGAATAACTGACGTTATTCCAAAATAACATAGACCTCAACTATACAGCAAGCAGTTGTTTCAACATACTGTAAAGTCAAAATAATGTCAAGTAATAATGAGGAGTAAGGGCAGTTGGAGGAAGAGTGCTCTTTCTCAGACTTCCTGCTGAATAGACAGTGCCAAACACCGAAATAAGCTCTTTCAACTTAAGCTACGCCATTGAGGTAGCTCCATGCGTAGCTTATTTCCTGCCTGCTGTGGAGATGTGCCTCGATAATTGCACTTGTTTATCCAAGTGCAAATGGAATCCCTCTGTCTCAGTCCTGCTCTTGACTATCTAGTGTGGAGGCAGGAAAAGG
The DNA here is from genome assembly GCF_049634645.1 of Pelodiscus sinensis. NCBI lineage: Eukaryota > Metazoa > Chordata > Testudines > Trionychidae > Pelodiscus > Pelodiscus sinensis. The sequence continues at coordinate 103,174,912 of NC_134714.1, forward strand.
GAATAAGGGAATTTGTGTGCAGCCATCTTGGTCTTGTTAACAAGAGAGCAAGAGTCAGGCTAAGTCTGTGGCCTGACAACGCGAGATCTGTAATTAGACTCTGCCTTCGCCTCTCGCCTCCATACGGAGATAAGGATAGAATGCTGACTCTGGTAGGGACCTTGAGATAAGGAGCATCTGGGTGGAACTAAATAACTGTTAGCCATTGGTGTTTGTAATGGGAAGGAGACTAATTGTTATTGTTATTATATTTAATAGACAGTATATAAACTGCTTCATAATTGCTTGTATTCTAAGATCTGCCTCGGTGAGGGGGGGGGGGCTCCCCCCTGTCCAAACCAGTTTTTCCCTTGCTGCAGCTCATAATAAAACTGCCTCTGGCTACTTGTTGCTTACAAACTCAGAGTGAGGACAATGTTTTCTTCCACACTAGTAAGTTATGCATCACTCTGTATCTTATGAAAACATCCATTCATGGTCCATGATGGTGGCCCCCACACACAGCTCTTGATACACATACCTACAAACAAAGATTGATAATGGTTCCTTATAAAAAATCAGATAATTAAAATGGAGAAGGCACATGTAATAAGAGAGCCTGAGGCATAAATCCTTGTATCTGAGGCCTGTTACAAAGCAGAAGCTATTCACAAACTAAGGAGTGATGGTCATAGAGCTCTTACAAAAACACTTCCTGATACCTAGCGGTACCAAAACATTCTGATATCAAGAATGGTACAAAAACATCTCCCGAAGATAACAGGAACACTCTGAGCTCTCCTGTGAGATACGGTCAGGATAACAGTATGCAATAAAGAAGTTATGGTCATTGGGCATTTTCTCTCAAGGTGTGTTATGATAGCTGTCTACACAGGGCTGTAGCAGCACAAAGAGGGAACACACACTGCACCTATTCTACATATTTTCATGCACATACTTAGTGCAACAAACTATAAAAATCGAATTAAGTAGTGATATAAAACTCCAAAACAAGCATGGGTAGAGCTTTGGGACATCCTCATTGCTCTAGAGGACATAAAGGGAATATGTGGGGAGTGTTCACATTGGTATTATTTTAGAGTGGATTGTAATTAGTCTAGTCGACTGATACTGTATTTAAGCCAAAATTGTATGACTTATAATGATGTGGGAGCATCATTAGAGTTAAGGTTAAGGCATAATTGTTGAAAGATAGATATTTCTATGTCTTGTAGGATACATATGCTTAGTTGAATTGCTTTGAAACCTGGGCTATGTCTAGACTGCAGGCTTCTTTCGAAAGAGGTTCTTTCGAAAGCATCTTTCGAAAGAGCCTCTTTCGAAAGATCGCGTCTAGACTGCAGGCGGATCTTTCGAAAGAGCAATCCGCTTTTTCGAAAGAGAGCACCCAGCGAGTCTGGATGCTCTCTTTTGAAGAAGCCCTATTTACATTGAAGAACGCCTTCTTTCGAAAGAGGAACTTTCGAAAGAAGGCGTTCTTCCTCATGAAATAATTTCGAAATAACGCGACTTGAGTCTGGATGCAGGGGAAGTTTTTTCGGGAAAAGGCTACTTTTCCCGAAAAAAACCCTGAGTCTGGACACGGCCCTGGTGTTTCTCAGTAGAGTGTAGGGTAGGCATAATGACCCAAATTCTAAGTTAGTCATTTGGGCCTCATGAAAAAAGAGCATTTTAATTAGATGTGCAGGTTATTGCTTATTCAGAACTAGAGAGCAAACTATTGATGAGATACGGGTCAAAATTCAATCTGTTAGGGTTTTTACTTAAACTAGTTTATGAAATTCACTCACAAGGGAGTGTGTGGACCATAAACTGAGATGTATATTTAAGAAAATGGACAGTGTTAGACTGTATACATGATAATACAGAACAGGTGGGCTGCGTCTAGACTGGCATAATTTTGTTCCCCTCATGAGCTGGGATATTGGAGGGCCTTCCGCCTCTGGTGTGTTTGAGTCTCCTGCTATCCCCTGTGCATGCCTGGATCTAGAGGGCCCATGCCAGTTTACTAAAGTTGAAACATCTTTTCCACTCTCATGTGAGCTAGATTCTGGGGAGGAGGGGTTTTCTCTTTTGGGGAGTGTCTGAGGCCTCCTCCTGCCCCCCTCATGAGACAGGGCCTGAAACAGTTATGCCCCTCTTGATGGGGAGCTGGAACTGGTATACTTTATGCATATCAAGGCTCTAAAGCACTTAGCAGCAAGATGGTGAGATGAATGGAGCAGTTCGCACTTCTCAGCTATTGCTTCAGATTGTATTATAGCCATAGGATATTGGGAGGCAGTCCCCCAACTGAGACAAATACTCACTGTGATGGACCCCTCCCCATGTTTCAGAATATGGACATATGGACACAAAGGCACATAACTTAAAAATGCTTTGGACAAATTTCTTCATGTAACCTATCAATCTTCATGTCATAATCTGCTGGATCTATTTATCTCATTTTGGTGTGTGTATCATTCTTGTGTGTAAAATTAGACATATGGCATGTGGAATGATTTATGGTTTTTAAATGTGTAAATGAAAAGCACTAAAGGTGTTACCCTCAATGCCTTGATGACCAACTGTTAAACAATCACTTTTGTCCTTTAAGTCTTAGCCGTGGTTGGTCTGGGGAAGTCACATGGCCACCCCAACTGGCCAGGTGACTTCCCATGCAAGTAGGGAATCTTTAAAAACACCAGGAAAGTAGGAGTGTGGGTCTTTGGCTGGCACATCCAGGCGAGGGAACCAGAGATCCCAGGGAAAAGGAGACCCCCTGGTTTGGAAAGCCTGGCTGGGAAAGAAACAGCTTTAGGGTGAGTTTGTAGTAAGCATGTAATAAGTTTGTATTGATGTTTTAGTGGAGAAGTAGCGAAGCGTTTTCTGTTATTTTGAGTTTGTAATCTACTTTGCTCTGCCTGTTCTCACTTGTTACCACTTAAATCCCACTGCTCATACTTCATAAAATCACTTTTATTTCCTATCATACCTAGTCTAAATAAATATTACCTGGGGGAGCAGCCAGTGTGCACATTCCCCTTTCATTGTCAAAGGGGGCTTGCCTAAATAATTCATCGGGGGGTTCTGATCCCATTTGGGGAGTGCTATCCCAGGAAACTGGGCCCCAAACTGCATTTTCCTTGGCTGGGGGAGACCAGGGAGCTGGCCCTGCAGGATGGCGCAGCAAGAAGCCCCAGAGAGCAAAAAGGAGGAGGGCAGTGGCCTTGTCAGCACCCTGGAAATCACTCCAAAGGAGTCGTCTGTGACCGCACCCCATCACACTCACCAACAACTTCACATCCTACAACAGAAACACTAACCCAGGAACTAATCCCTACAACAAACCCCATTGCCAACTCTGTCCGCATGTCTCCCCTAGTGACACCATGACAGGACCTAACCACATCAGTTCTAGATCAAAGGCTCATGCATGTGCACATCTACTATATAATATGTGCCACGATGTGCCAGCAAACTCCCTCTGTCATGTTCATTGGACAAACTGGACTGTCTCTATGCAAATCTCCATCCCTAGAGGTTTTTAAGTCTCAGCTTGACAAAGCCCTGGCTGGGATGATTTAGTTGGGATTGGTCCTGCCTTGGGCAGGGGGCTGGACTCGGTGACCTCCTGAGGTCTCTTCCAGCTCTATGATTCTATGATTCTAAAAGAATAAGTGGACACAAGTCTGACATTGAGAATAGCAATATAGGTAAACCAGTGGGGGAGCATGTTTCTGACTTGCAAGTTGCTATTTTTAGCCAAAAAAACTTCAAAACCAGACTGCTTAACTGGAATTCATATGCAAATTTGACACGGTGAAAAGAAGTTTAAATAGAAGCTGGGAATGGCTGTCTCATTACAACAGTAATTTCTTCTCCTTCGGGTACTCTCACCTTCCCATCACTGGTGGAGAGGAGCCACATCCACTTTGATTTAATTAGCACTCAAGTTACACTCCCATGTCTGTATCCCTTCCTTTTTCTTCTTCACACGTCTAAAGAAGTGAGATATATCTCATGAAAGTTTATAAGAACATAACATAAGGACATAAGAACATAAGAACGGCCATACTAGGTCGGACCAAAGGTCCATCTAGCCCAGTAGCCTGTCTGCCAACAGTGGCCAGCACCAGGTGACCCAGAGAGGGTGGACCGAAGACAATGATCAAGCAATTTGTCTCCTGCCATCCTTCTCCAGCCTCTGACAAACAGAGGCCAGGGACATCATTTCTATCCCCTGGCTAATAGCCTTTTATGGACCTAACCTCCATGAAATTATCTAGCTTCTCTTTAAACTCTATTATAGTCCTAGCCTTCACAGCCTCCTCTGGCAAGGAGTTCCACAGGTTGACTACACACTGTGTGAAGAAGAACTTTCTTTTATTAGTTTTAAACCTGCTACCCATTAATTTTATTTTGGTGTTCTCTAGTTCTTCTATTTAGGGAACTAATAAATAACTTTTCTTTATCGGGCCTCTCCACACCACTCATGATTTTATAGACCTCTATCATATCCCCCCTCAGTCTCCTCTTTTCTAAACTGAAAAGTCCCAGTTGCTTTAACCTCTTGTCATATGGGACCCGTTCCAAACCCCTAATCATTTTAGTTTCCCTTTTCTGAACCCTTTCCAAGTCCAAAATATCTTTTTTGAGGCGAGGAAACCACATCTGTATACAGTATTCAAGATGTGGGCGTACCATAGTTTTATACAGGGGCACTAAGATATTCTGTGTCTTATTTTCTATCCCTTTCTTAATTATTCCCAGCATCCTATTTGCCTTTTTGACTGCCGCTGCACACTGTGTGGAAGTTTTCAGAGAACTATCCACGATAACTCTAAGATCTCTTTCCTGATTTGTCGTAGCCAAATTAGCCCCAATCATACTGTACATATATTTGGGGTTATTTTTCCCAATGTGCATTACTTTACACTTATCCACATTAAATTTCATTTGCCATTTTGATGTCCAATCACTCAGTTTGGTGAGATCTTTTTGGAGTCCCTCACAGTCTGCTTCTGTCTTGACTATCCTAAACAGTTTAGTATCATCTGCAAACTTTACCACCTCACTGCTTACCCCTTTCTCCAGATCATTTATGAATAAGTTGAAAAGGATTGGTCCCAGGACTGACCCTTGAGGGACACTACTAGTTACCCCTCTCCATTCTGAAAATTTACCATTTATTCCTACCCTTTGTTTCCTGTCTTTTAACCAGTTCTCAATCCAAGAAAGGACCTTCCCTCTTATCCCATGGCAATGTAATTTACACAAGAGCCTTTGGTGAGGGACCTTGGCAAAGGCTTTCTGAAAATCTAAGTATACTATATCTACTGGATCCCCCTTGTCTGCATGTTTGTTAACCCCTTCAAAGAACTCTAAGACTCTTTAAAAAAGGAATAAGGGATCTTTCGGAAAAGGCTTTATTTTCCGAAAGATCCCTGTCTAGACTGGCGCTTTTTTCCGGCAAAGCTCCGAGCTGGAAAAAAGCGGCAGCCATATTTATGCAAATGAAGTGGGGGGATTTAAATTCCGGCTTCATTTGCAATTGCGATGTGTCTAATTTGCATCTCTTTTCCGTAAAAGGGATGCAGTCTAGACACAGCCTAATAGATTAGTAAGACATGATTTCCCTTTACAGAAACCATGTTGACTTTTGTCCAACAAATTGTGTTCTTCTACATGCCTCACAAGTTTATTCTTTACTATTGTTTCGACTAATTTGCCCGGTACTGAAGTTAGGCTTACCGGACTGTAATTGCCAGGATCGCCTCTAGAGCCCTTTTTAAATATTGGCATCACGTTGGCTACCTTCCAGTCATTAGGTATGGAAGCCTATTTAAAGGATAGGTTACAAACCCTCAGCCATGAAGACTGAAGCAAAGAAATCATTTAATTTATCTGCAACGGCTTTATCGTGCTTGATTGCTCCTTTTATTTCTCAATCGTCTAGGCGACCCACAGGTTTTTTAGCAGGCTTCTTGCTTCTAATGTATTTAAAATACATTTTGTTATTTCTTTTTGACTTTTTGGCTAGCTGTTCCTCAAAGTCTTTTTTTGCTTTTCTTATTTCATGTTTACATTTGATTTGACAGTGTTTATGTTCCTTTCTATTTATCTCACTAGGATTGGACTTCCACATCCTAAAAGATACCTTTTTGTCCCTCGCAGCTTCTTTTACATGGTGGTTAAGCCACGGTGACTCTTTTTTAGGTCTCTTGCTATGTTTTTTAATTTGGGGTATACATTTAAGTTGGGCTTCTATTATGGTGTCTTTAAAAAGTTTCCATGCAGCTTGCAGGGATTTGGCTCTAGTCACTGTGCCTTTTAATTTCTGTTTAACTAACCTCCTCATTTTTGTGTAATTCCCTTTTTTGAAATTAAATGCCAGGGTGGACTTCTGAGGTGTTCTTCCCACCACAGGAATGTTAAATGTTATTATATTATGGTCATTATTCCCAAGCGGTCCTGTAACAGTTATCTCCTGGACCTGATCCTGCGCTCCACTCAGGACTAAATCGAGAATTGCCTCTTCCCTTGTGGGTTCCTGCAGCAGCTGCTCCGAGAAGCAGTCATTTAAGCAATTGAGAAATTTTCTCTCTGCTTCTCTTCCTGAGGTGATATGTATCCAGTCAATATGGGGATAATTAAAATCCCCCATTATTATATAGTTGTTTATTTTGGTAGCCTCTCTAATCTCCCTCAGCATTTCAATGTCAGTATCGCTGTCCTGGTCAGGTGGTCGGTAATATATTCCTACTGCTAACTTCTTATTATTGGAGCATGGAATTACTATCCATAGTGATTCTATTGAACATGTTGATTCATTTAATATTTTTATTTCATTTGATTATACATTATCTTTCACATACCGTGCCACTCCGCCACCCACACAGCCTGCTCTATCCTTCCGATATATTTTATATCCCAGTATGATTGTGTCCCACAGATTTTCATTCTACCAGGTTTCAGTGATGCTTACTATGTAAATCTCCTCCTTTAATACGAGGTACTCTAGTTCACCAATCTTATTAGACAGACTCCTAGCATTTGTGTAGAAGCACTTTAAAAATTTGCCACTGCTTATTTGTCTGCCCTTCCCTGATGCATTGGATTCCTTTATATGCAGTTGTTTGTCTGCTCTGGCCCATGGTTTGTCCTTTCCCCTCCTCTCTTTGGGTATGTCTACACTACCCTCCTAGTTCGAACTAGGAGGGTAATGTAGGCATACCGCACTTGCAAATGAAGCCCGGGATTTGAATTTCCCGGGCTTCATTTGCATAAGCGGGGAGCCGCCATTTTTAAATCCCCGCTTGGATTAGGCTTCCTAATCCGAACTAGCTGTACTCCTCGTGGAATGAAGAGTACAGCTAGTTCGGATTAGGAAGCCTAATCCGAACTAGCTACTCCGTGCCGCGTGTAGTCGCGCGGCACGGGGTTCGAACTAGCCGGGATTTAAAAATGGCGGCGCCCGGCTAATGCAAATGAAGCCCGGGAAATTCAAATCCCGGGCTTCATTTGCAAGTGCGGTATGCCTACATTACCCTCCTTGTTCGAATTAGGAGGGTAGTGTAGACATACCCCATCCGATTTACGTGCATCTCCGCACCAATCAGCTTTCCCCCATCTCTTAGTTTAAAAACTGCTGTACGGACTTTTTAATTTTTAGTGGCAGCAGTCTGGTTCCATCCTGGTTTAGGTGGAGCCCATCCTTCTTGTATAGGCTCCCCCTCTCCCAAAAGTGTCCCCAGTTCCTAATAAAGCCAAACCCCTCTTCCCTACACCATCGTCTCATCCACGCATTGAGACTCTGAAGCGCTGCCTGCCTACCTGGCCCTGAGCGTGGAACTGGAAGCATTTCCGAGAATGCCACTATAGAGGTCCTGGATTTCAGTCTCTTTCCTAACAACCTAAATTTGGCCTCCAGGACATCTCTCCTACCCTTCCCTATGTCATTGGTACCTACATGTACCACGACCACTGGCTCCTCCCCAGCATTACACATAAGCCTGTCTAGATGCCTCGAGAGATCCGCAACCTTCGCACCAGGCAGGCAAGTGACTATACGGTTCTCCCGGTCATCACAAACCCATCTATGTTTCTAACGATCGAATCACCCACTACTAACACCTGCCTCTTCCTAACAACTGGCGTTCCCTCCCTCTCAGATGTATCCTCAGTGTGAGAGGATACAGCAACATCCTCTGGAAGGAGGGTCCCAACTACGGGATGGTTTCCCTTTGTTCCCATTTAATGCTCTGTTCCCTTGAGACTTTCATCCTCTTTAAGAGCACTGGGGCTCTTGGACTGGAGGTGGGACAGTACTACAGTGTCCTGGAAAGTCTCATCAACATAACGCTCTACCTCCCTTAGCTCCTACAGTTCAGCCACCTGGCCTCCAAAGCCCGAACTCGGTCTCTGAGGGTCAGGATCTCCTTGCAACAGGTGCACACATACACCACCCGCCCACAGGGCAAGTAATCATACATGTTACACTCGACACAATAAACAGGATAGCCCCCACTCTGCTGCTGGGCTTCTGTCTCCATTTTTCTATGAATAAGTTTAAGTATAAACTGGGCTTCTGATTAAATGTCTGGAATATAGATTATTATAAAAGTTATGTTTAAGGAAGGTCAGAAGTCACTAGCACCCTCTAACCTCCCCCTCTAAACTCCCTCTTCATACTCCCTGTTAGCTGATCCTATTCACAAGCTCCCTGGTCGCTGACTCACAGGCTTTTAAAGCCCTGGTAGCCCCTCCCCTTGAGAGGATCAGCCAATTAAGAGAGGCTTCTAGATTTCAAACCTTATGCACTAATAAATGTGTTAGTCTTTAAGGTACCATCAAACACCTTTTTTTAAGAACATCCAGTGAAGTTGAATGAGTCTCTTCATACTTTTTCAGCACTCCTATGTTGCAGATGATATGAAGAGGACCACTTTCTCTCCCCTTTTCTTGCTTAAAAGACACCACTTCATATTGCTCTGAAATGTGCATGCTTGCCCAGGTTTTCTTAATATTTGCTGCGCTTTGTGGAAACTGAAAAAATAGCCATTCTCCAAAAAGTGTATAGGAGTGTATGTGGTGGTTTGTTTTTTTCATCTCATGGCTCGCTAGCTATTTGGTATCTTGTTGAACTGTATTATAGATCTGTAATGAAGGGAACCGCCTGGCAGGGAGCGAGGCTGGCCCGAAGAGGGTTGAGGAGAGCAGGGCTGGCCGGGGGGAACTGGTCGGCGGGGAGCGGGGCTGGCCAGGAGGAGGGTGGGGGCAGTGGGGCTGGCCGCAGGAGATCAGGGTGGGGAGGAACAAGCTGACGGGAAGCAGGGCTGGCCAGGAGGGGGTTGGGGGAAGCAGAGCTGGTCGGTGGGGGTAGTGGGGGGGAACTGGCCGGTGGGGAGCAGAGCTGGCCCGGGTGCACACAGATCCTGAGGTGCTGCCTGTCCCACGCATGGTCCCAGCGGGGCGCATGGGTGAGTCCAGCCCCGGGGATTCCATCCTGCCCCAGCTCTGCCCCCTCCTCTCTACTGTGTAGTTGCTGACTGCCTGGCTGGTAGACACACTCACGCAGTGTGAGCATGTCTACCAGACAGGCAGTACGCAATTACATACTGATACTCATGATAATAAAATGTACTTAATTAGAAAATACCGGACATTTATATGTTCGGTATTTTCTCAATTTGTTTCCAGAACAGAAAGCTCAAATACTGGATAGTCCAGTTCAAAATCAGACACCTGGCAATCCTAACCATTAGTATATGCATCAAGTTATATTCCTAAAATAAATAACTGCTCGCAATAAATACAAATTTACAAGTCACATATTTTCAGAAGTGTTCTCTCTTTTTTATTTCCCGAAAGCCATGCCTATTCAATAATTCATGTTCCAAAACCAGGTATTTAAAAAACCCATGCTTTTGTTTTTGCTGCAACCTAGGAGTGTAAACGATATCTGGGATCAGTAAAGTTGTGAAGGAGAGGGATTTTTTGGAACACCCTTAGTCTCCAAATGGCTAAACAAATATTTTTCGGGGGGGGGGGGGGGGGGAATAAAAATTACTCCTTGGTTAAGACTTTTTCATGCCAAGTGTTATCTTGGAGCTCTTTTTCTTAAATAGCAGAGTTATGAAACAATGTTTCTTGCAAAGCAGAGCCAATGACGTACAATCATTGCAGGAAGACTTATAGTCTGAAACACCCTAAAATTGGTTTGTATTGCTTAATACATATGTTAAGTGCACAAATCTTAGAGTTCTGTTAAGTTTTTCTGACTGCTTGGTCCTTCAGAGAAGATATTTTGGGTGACTGATGGCTACTTGCTAAATTCAGCAAAAATTAATTCCGCTCATAAGAGATTTATTTTTTGCTGGGCACTCAGAAATCATCTTCCACATAGAATTATTTTTTACAGCAAAAAGCAAGAGTACTTTTGTTTTTAAAAGTCTTTGTGTAACTAGCAAGTTTGATAGCATCAAATCATAGAAAAGAGAGATGAAGAGGACCTTGTTAGTAATTTGTATGTGGAATCTCTGAAGCAACTTGAGCTCCTAATTTTTATTTAGGCTCCACTGATTTGAGTGGAAGTGAGGAGTTTCTAAGGCCATACCTAAGCCACAAACTTTGACTTGCGCAAATGATATTGGCTTTTTGGTCGGCACTGTGCAGTGACTGGGAATACTTGTGTCAGTGCATGGTGCAGTGCGTCATGGGCAGTGCAAGTTACCACTGTTCAGCATGCTGACTTCTGGAAAGGTTTTGGCAATGCATATTAGTACAAAAATAAGCCTCTCAGGAGTGACTAGGAATAGCCAATTTCCCAGCTTGTGCACTTTTCTCCATCCCCTCTTATCATGCATACCCCATGATTTTGTGCTTAAAAAAAAAATCCCACAGACCTGTGCAGCCCTCCTCATTGTTCACAGGGTCAAGTCTTCTGTCAGAGACAGCATAGCTCTGCACTGTGATAGGCACTGCAAGCACAGGACATACAATCCTGTGATATTTGCAGAATTGCAAGAAGAATCTCATCATCAGGGAACATAGCTATTTCATGGAGCCCAGGTTGCTGTGGGACATAGTGAAAACCCATTCAGTGTTGTTGGTGGCATTCACAGAGCAGCTGCGGGGGCAAAGAGCACTGCTCCTGGGCCTGAGCAATGTGCTTGGACTGGTGGAATTACATAGTAACATGCAGGTGTGGGACAACAGACTGTGACTGCGGAGCCTTTGGATGCAAAAGGTCCCGTTCCTGAATCTGTGTGCTGAGCTTGTCCCAGACTGCCGTCACAGAGCTGCACCAACAGTGAAGAAGCAAGCAGTGACTGAACTGTGTTAACTTGCACTGCCAGATTACTATTGGCAAATCATTCTGTACCTGCAAAATCCACTGTGCTGCTGGCATTGCCATAGTGGTCCATGGGACATTAATTGTATCCTGCTGTGCGCAACCATGACTCTTAGCAATGTGTAGGATGGGGTGCATACACTTGTAGCAGACTGGGGTCCAAACTGCTAGGGAACAATAGACTGCACTGACATTCCTGTTTTGGGTCACTTGCTCAGAATATATCCTGTGAAATCATCATCCTGGCAGTCTACAGATGCATAGCAACTGATTTCCAAAGATGGTCTCAGGCTATTCCCCTGAGTTCTTGGGTTCTTTGATGATGTACAAAAGCACAAGATAGAAAGATGATGATGATATGTAGTTAGTCCCTATTCATCCAAGTATCCCAGTTCGCAGTGTTGCAAGGAGGCTACTTGCATGGGGAGAAGCTCTGATACTATCACTCATAAATTCAATGCAATACAAATGATTGCATTCGGAGGTCAGTTTTCAGAAATGGACCAACAGTAAGGGCTACATTTCTATGGTTATAGAAACATTAGGGACTCACCATGGACACCTCACTACCATCAGTATGGGCTGATCAGTGAAAGGGCACGTTGCTTACATTTTTAAGAACATAAAACTGTCCAGAGAGCTACAAGCAGAGACTCCCTCCCCCCAAAGATGTTAAAATTCTAGTTATGATGTTGGGGGACCCCCGCCCTCCCTTTGTTCCCTTCACCCCTGAAGTCATACACTGACCACCTTAGCAGTAGCAAGGAAGATTCAACTGAGCTGGCACATAGTGAGAGTCAAATATGCTTTTGGTAGATAGAAGGGATGATGGCAGCCACCAGTCACCAGACTGGATTTCAGTGAGAAAAATACCCTAATAGTTACAGCTGTCTGCCAGGGAGGAGGGCAGAACACTTGTCTGCTGAGTTTGAACAGTCAGACACAAGGGTTAGCAGAACAGTTCTGTACTGAACTCCATGATTCAGGGAGGCCTTGAAAGATCCCTTGAACAGCAAGTGACAGTAATGTGTTGTGTATTTTCACTCTACCTGGTTTTACAGTTGTGGGGCTGTTACGAATTGTGTGGTGCTTGCAGTACCTCTATGATTACATTGTGTTTGTCACTGATCCTGTGGGGGTGTCGGACTGTGTAATACCCAGTGGGTGCTTACAGTCCTGCTAGGTATTCTGCAGTATTTGTTTGGAAATTAATCCCTCTGTACTAGTTCCCAAGAATAGAATTTTATTGAGAAACAAAAGGGGGATTGGAAAGCATGGCATGCAGTTCTTTGCAAAAGTGACAGGTCTTCAGCTTGGCACCAGATGGACTGTTGGCTTCCTCTGACTGTCACAGTTCCTTGGCTTTCATGCAGCATTGCTGCTGATCCTGTCCAAGCCCTTCTCTTGCATCCCCTGTGCAATTTGACCACAGTCATTTGCTTTTCTATGTCTGATCCCTATCTGTGTCTGCAAAGCCATTTTTCTCCCCCAGAGACCCAATATCTAGACCAGTGTGCATCTTCCAGAGCTTGTCACTGGCCTGGTCAACTGGGCAGATCCACACAACAGTCAGGAAAGGGCATTTCAAATGTCTGCAGGATTTTAAAGGAAGGTGGGGGAAGAACTTCTGTCTCTGTGGTTCCTGGGGAGTGGAGTTCACAATTTGACCCAGAGTGGTGAGTGTCAGGCATTGTGACACAGCTCCCGGAGGACTGGTAGGGCTGCGCTAGGTCATTCAGTATCTATACTCATTTTGCATCAACTTGGCTCAATGCCACTTGGGGAAGTGGTGTTGCCACAGTGCCATGTGGGCTGTATACAGTGGGTGTTGTAGCTGTTTGGTCTCAGGATATTACAGAAGCAAGGAGAGCTACAGGTAAGCTTCTCGGCTTGTCTTTACTAACAAAAGTCGGTGCAAGAAAGATAATATCTCTCCTACCTTGTCTCTAATCTCTTGGGACTGGCATGGCTGCCACAACACAACACAGTGCTTTGTACAGTTGGTTTGTAACCTGAACTCAACATACGGACCACTGTGTCCTATACAGAGATTAACAAGGCCTAGGGCTCTGGGTTGCCTTGACCCCCGGCCTTCTAAAGCACTGCTGGAACACCTCACAGTGCAGTCCTGGTGGTGCTTAGGACTGCCTGGGGAAGGCTGGCTGCCCCCAATCCCACCCCTTCCACCTGAGGCCCCTCCCTTCTGTTGGCCCCAGAACCGAGTCCCCTTCATATTGCCCAGGACCTGGAGAAGTCTGTTGCCAGTTCTGTTCAAAGGGTTTTGATACCAGGGGTGAATATTGCCTCAGATGTTTCCATGACTTATTGTCACACTCAGCAAGTCCTCAGAGCATTCTCCAGTTGTTACCTCCCATTCTAGTTTGTAACCCTGTAATGAAGGTAGAGGCAGTCGCTGCTTGTGTGCTTACAAAAAAGCAGTTTGGCCTCTAATCTGCCTGAAGACAAAGATTGCCTAGTATGGGAAATGCAAGCTATGAACACAGAGAGGCAAATCCTGCCCTGGCCAGCATGCTGAGGCTCAGAAGCAGTGTTATAGGACTCCTGCCCATCAAGGCATGGTTCCTCAAGCAGAGCTGGGAGAGGATGGAAACATGATGTGAAAAATATGTTACTGTTCCTGTAAAGCAAATGCACACTATCCCATGTACCGGTAGTCAGCAATCGCTGGGCGTGGCATGTGTATGCAACTGAGCTAGGGGAAGTTCAGTGAGAATGGAAGAGCTAGATGTTCATATGGACATCAGGCATTGACAGAGTTATACAAGTTGTTTTGCTTTCTCGGGGAATGAGGAGAAGTTTGAGAAAAGCTATCATCCCTCACGTGTGAGATCATAGAGCAACGCCCACCTGTTTGGGGAATTGGAGGAGACTTTTTCTTGAGGTAGGTGATCCCATAGCTGTTCACTGCAGGATTTCTGACACCACCTTCCTTTTGAAAGAAATGGTGCTGATTGCTCCCAGAGATGAGGCATTAGACTAGCTGTTCTGCTGGTCTGATCCAGAATTAAATTTCTGTAGAACAATAGAAGGAGAAAGAGTCACTAGACTCCTTTTAGGACTCGGGTTCTCTTTGAAGATTTGGTGAGCCTACCAACTGCTGAGTGGCATTCTTTGACCACTTTCAGTGTTATGAAGAGAGTTTTGCCTTTTGTATCTTCTGCTGCACAGATCATAGGGAACAATTTTGCCTCCAGCCACTTACTATAGAAATGTTGAAGTGTCTCAGCTGGAGCATCCAAAAATGGAGGCACTCCAAATTGGTGGATCTGTTTCAAAATGTAGGCTGGCTTTGGGGACACAATCCTACTTTGGGTTAAATGGTACACAGGGGTCCAGTAGTAGAATATGTACACTCCTGAGCAATTACCCCAGCAACCTGCTGACAGATTAAAGATCTACAGAAAAGCAGCATGCTGATTTCAACAGCTCTGCAAGGCAAACTTTCAAACAAGGGGTAGTGCTTGGGTGAATGGGATGCAAAATTTTCAAAGTAAAAGACGAATGTGTAGTGCTGTATAAAGAATAATTGGTAGGCTAGAGTGTTAATAATCTCTGGTCTCTATAATATGTTTTCATGTGTGCCCCTTGGCTAGTTTCTTGGCTTTCTTCCTGCTCCAGCTTATTGCAGTCACTGGAATCCACAAACAAAATGAGGGAGAATGAATGTGTCTGTCATAACATAACATGATAAGCCCATGACAGCTGTGTTTTGAACACTGTTCTCCAGAAACGAGAAACAGTGCATTTTAAAGACTTATTCATGTGGTGTACCAATCATTCCTGACAGCTGCCTTTTCAGTTCATAAAGAAACTATTAGGGATGATGATAAACCATGATAGTCCATTTACTAGCATAACATAAATTATTAACTCTAATAAATGAAACATTATGTAGCCATTAGGTAACGGTAATATGGAAGCAGAATGTCTGTATGATGAGTTGTAAATGGATTTGGAAGGCACCCGTGTTGGTTATTTATTAACTATATGAAACAGAGTTATTTATTGATTTGGCCCAATGAGTTGGGGTTTCCACCTGCAATTTGGTTTTGAAAATGCTTATGGCCTATTCAATATGTGTGTTGAAGGGAAGCAGACTCTCTTTTTATTTAAGAACTGATACATTTACAATAGCAATGATTCTAGAACAAATGAAGTTTCTTTTCCCCTCCAAATCAGTTAGTTACACTATTTTTAAAATGTGCCTCTAAATTAAAACAACAAACCTGATAAATTAATCATGAGAGAGATGATGCTATTGGTGATACTGAAATACTGATCCCAAATAACACATTTGCCTTCTATTCCAGATGAAGTTGAGGCATCAAGCTTATGAAGAATGACATTGTTAAAACTAGGAGAAACATGGCATTTTTCTGGTCTTGGTTTTCCTGATAAATTGTGTTTTCTCTCTCAAGCTGCTAGAATTCTTTACAAGACTAGAGCAAGTGAACAAGTTGAATTTCAAGTTTTCACATTGAAATTGATTACATTTGTATTCACTGCATCAGATTTAATGTTAAGCCTTGTTTCCCTCTGCTCCCCCCAGAAAGGAAATACTGCGGCTACAAATTTGATTCCAAAATATAGAGAAGGGAAAATACTAAACCAAACAATCTTCTGTCATATTGTGGAGTTCAGTTATTCCTTTCAGGATCTCTGTGTTAGTATTTCGTGTGTGTCTGTGTATTCTACATATTTACACATGTGATGCAGAGTTCCGAGGAGAATATTGGAGCTGGGATGTCAATGCCATTTCTGTAATCTCTACAACAGCAACATATTGCTCCTATTAAATAAAAAAGACAGCTGTCTTTCTTGGATAGAAGAAGGTTTTTGGAAAGCTCCTGAAGTGTTTCAGGAGGAGAAAAGGAAAACTAAGCACTTTCTGACTGAGCAGCATGTTTGGCCTTTTGAGACAGACCTTGTGGATCTAGTTAGGGACAGTGTAAAAACCAAACCATTTTAAAAACCCCAAACAAACACCATGGCTAGGAGAGATGGTGGAGGGGCACAGTACAGGAAAGATATGGAGGAAAAGATCCTTCCTTAATGGGTCTTAATGGAAGAGCCTTAATGGAAGGATATTGTACCAAGATGTCATGAAGACTTGATGAAAGTCATAAGAGCTATCAAGGTGTGACTTCTGTTTTTCTCTCTCTCAGAAAAGCTAAGTAGGGATGAGTCCCGAAAGATTCTGCAGAATATAAACAAGCTCTCAGGTGTGATATGCAGGCAAAGCAAAACTAATTTTCCCTGCTTTTCTTGTTCTCTCCTGTACTCTGTTAAGCTGCTGTTGCCTCACAGTGAGAGAGAGCAAAGGAGCAAAAGGCTCTTCTGTGATGTGCGCTTGAGTATTAAATCAGCTCTAGGATTGCTGTTTTCTTCTTTTTTTAAAGACTTTATACAGTTTTTGTGATTTTATAAGGCTTCTTATATGTGACTGGTCTCTTGGAAATGTCTGTTCTGGGAATAAGGTCTTGGAACACGGAACTGATTTATTCCTACCGCCTACTCTTCTGTGAGAGGAGAGAGGAGCACAAGAAATTTCAGCTTGTGACTGGAGCACCTCTGTCCCCAAGCTTTCTGAATATTTGGTCTTTTCCTTGTTGCATGTGTTGGTGTTCAATTTGAAATTTTTTTGACACTTTGAAGATGTTGAAATAAAACAATTTCATAACAAAAAAAATCAGTTCCATAGTTGGAAATATATAAAGTTTGTTTAGAGTTTTAAGTTAGTTTATAGAAAATAAAAAACAAAGGGGGAAGAGGGAAAAGGTTGAAAATTGAAACAATGCTTTGAAATAATCAAAATCAAGATCCTCAGTTCATGGGAATTTTAGACTAATTTTTTGGCCCAAATTTGATTTGGAAAGTGGTTTTTAGGTTTTTTGTGTTTTTTTTTTAAAATCTCAACTTTTCAATTTTGTCCCAGCTTTGACAACACCAAGGGCTTGTATACACTATCCAGTTGTTCAGATTACAGGGATGTGAATTACTATGCTCAGGGTACTGTTGTTAACTATCCTGTGTGGACTCTGCTAGTGCACACTGAAGGGTGTCTAGTTTGCATTCACACAGTCTTTTCAAAGCATCCGCACAGGGGATTTACAGCAACTTTATTGTGTACGACAATTCATGCTTCTGTAGTCTGAACAGCAGGGTATGAAAGCCTTAAGACTGACGACTTCACACTTTTTTATCCTCTGGATAGCTTCCAGGTTTTACATGGAAATATCTTTTGCTGTTCACAGAACCAGGGCCAAGTTTCAACCACAAAATTACTGCTCCATGTGAACAAGTGGATCAGAATTCGGCCTTGGAAATTGAACTTACAACCAGATGTGTTTTTTCCTTCCCAGACTTATATACACTGGGAAATCTTTGACAACTTTTCTTTGTCCTCTGGATCCAGTTTCTCTACTCCCAAGCACAGAAGAGACATTTGGGATATTCTCCCCTGTTACAGCCATAGGGATGGGAAGATGATAGGAGAGAGACTAGGGAGAGAAGGCAGAACAAACAGGTAACATAGGCCCGTACTCAGGAATTTCTGGGGGGGGGGCGTGAGCCATGGGAGGGGCTGGTGGCTGCCCCACCCTGCCATGGTGGCCCAGCCCCACCTCCAGCTCCAGCCTTCCCCTGCCAGCTGGAGCACATGGGGGATGGAGGCTGGGGCAATGTGCCACCCCAGCCTCAGGTTTACTTAGGGAACCATGGGGGGGAGGGGTGCATTCACACCACCTGTGTATGGGCCTATAACAAGAGGAACTTGCAAAATGGAGCAAGACAGCAATATGAGAGAGTATGGAAGAATTCGGTGTTGGAGGGGAAGAGGATGCCAGACAGTTGTCAAGTGCTGCTTGAGTCTTTGGGAAGTGTGGAGGAACTAAACATAGTTACAGCAGTTGATATATCATACAAAGCACCATAGACACTCTTTTCCCAAAAGCAAGCCCTTCCTTTCCAAGGACCAGAGTAGTACCAAGAAATCAGCTAGGTTCTCCAGCTGGTTCAAGGAGCTTTTTTTTTTTACTAAAAGCTCCACTAGTCAATGGCTCCACTAGTCAATGTCGTAGTATCCTTTCCAGCTCCCTTTAATGTGCTTTCTCTTCAGGGTAAACTGAGCGAGTATAATCACAGCTATCTTAGTTGGCACAGGGGTTTGACCCAGGGACATCTAAAGCTTAATGAACCTCTATAGCTAGAGCAAAGGAGCAGTGCCCCATAGCAGGGAGCTAGAGCAGGACTCTCTTCTCTCTGGATTGATCGCAGAAAGAAATGCATAACATACTGAGTTACACAATTTGTCAGATTGCCTTGCTCATTGTTCTGTCATTTTTCTCATAGCTCATGCTGATGCCTTAGGGAATAGTTTCCTCTCCTGCTTAGACTTACTGCTTTTAAAAAATGATTTATCAATTGCTTACTGTCTGCTTTGCCAACCCACTGCCTCCTTGCTCAGTGGTTCTGAAATATCCTCAGAAAAACTGTAAAACCAACTGAACACAGGTCTTTTAGGGTATGTCTACATTGCAGCACTAATTTGAACTAACTTATTTCAAATTAGTTAATTCAAAATAACGCATCTAGACCCAAAAACTAATTTGAATTAACATTTTGCTAACTCGAAATAGCATGTCCACACTGAGTGGACCCTGAACCAAAGCTAAGGCTGGCCGGAACCAGTGCCAGCAGGGCATCAGTTTAGTGTGGAGCTGCTGCCTGAGGCTAACTGAGCTCTGTGCTTAAAGGGAACCTGCCCCCACCCCGGACAGACAGTTCGCAGGGTTTCCCGCTTGCTTATCTACCTTGATGAGGGACAGCAAAGTAGTCCTGTCTTGGAGTGCCCACACTCAGCACATCACAGCACTTAGCCATCAGCCTGGCTGCACTTGCTGCAGGCTGCCATCCAGTGGGGTCATTGGGGGGCTGTCAGGATCCAGGAGGCCCTGCAGGAGAGCTTCCACCCCGAGGAGCCCGCAGAGCCACCCCAGACCTCCCTATCAGGGGCTCGTGCCCCATTCCTCCCTCACCTCCTTCCACTTACCCCTTCCTAGCCCCCCTTCCTGATGTAAAAAATAAAGGCCATGTGTGTTCAAAATAGAAACTCTATTTATTTAACAAAAGGGGGGGGATTAACCTCTGGGGAGACTGGGAGAAGGAGGTGGGAGAGGGGAAAGGGAAACCTGGGAGGAGGGAGCTGGAAGGGGAAAGCCAGGGGAAGGAGGAAGAGGGGAAATATAAAACTATGATATGCCCACATCTTGAGTACTGTGTACAGATGTGGTCTCCTCGCCTCAAAAAAGATATTTTGGCCTTGGAAAGGGTTAAGAAAAGGGCAACTAAAATGATTAGGGTTTTGGAACGGGTCCCATATGAAGAGAGGCTAAAGCGACTGGGACTTTTCAGTTTGGAAAAGAGGAGACTGAGGAGGGATATGATAGAGGTATATAAAATCATGAGTGGTGTGGAGAGGGTGAATAAAGAAAAGTTCTTCATTAGTTCCCATATTATAAGGACTAGAGGAAACCAAATGAAATTAGTGGGGAGCAGGTTTAAAACTAACAAAAGAAAGTTCTTCTTCACACAGCACATAGTCAACCTGTGGAACTCCTTGTCACAGGAGGCTGTGAAGGCTAGAACTATAACAGAGTTTAAAGAGAAGTTAGATAAATTCATGGAGGTTGGGTCCATGGAGTGCTATTAGCCAGGGGGTAGGAATGGTGTCCCTGGCCTCTGTTTGTGGGAGGCTGGAGATGGATGGCACGAGACAAATCACTTGATCATTGTCTTCGGTCCACCCACTCTAGGGTACCTGGTGTTGGCCGCTGTCGGTAGACAGGCTACTGGGCTAGATGGATCTTTGGTCTTACCGAGTACGGCCGTTCTTATGTTCTTATGTTCTAAGCACAGGGCTCAGGGTCGGGGGTCTGACTGGACCAACTTGATTTTCATGCAAATCTGCTCCTGGGTCCACGTGTGGCCTCTGGTGGCCAGGCTGGGAGCCATGCGGCTGTAGATGGCCGCGTTCCTGTGCCTAGTGTGGAGATCGTGGATGCTGGAGGCCTCCTCGATGAGGTCCGTGATCTCCGCACTAGACCAGGCGGGTGCCCGCCTTTTGCGGCCCCAGGCAGGCTCCTATGAGCCGCCAGCCTGGTCTTGGGAAGAGGTGGAGGGCTGGGTGGCAGTGGGTGGCTGGCTCATCCCGTGCCAGGTGGGTGGATGCTGGCAGGCTTGCAACTGGCATGGGCACCGTGGGTACACCGTGCCCCCTTTAAGGGTTCCGGGGCCGGGAGGGGGGCAGAAAAGTTTCCTTGGTTTGGCCCAACTAGTTCGAATTAAATGGCTACACAGCCCTTAATTCGAACTACTTAATTCGAACTAGGCATTACTCCTCATAGAATGAGGTTTACCTAGTTCGAATTAAGCGCTCTGCTATTTCAAATTTAATTTGCATGTGTAGCCCCTATTAAAGTTAATTCGAACTAACGACTGTTAGTTCAAATTAACTTTGTAGTGTAGACATACCCTTACTTAGAGCAGTAATTTTTAAAAACTTTTTGCTTCCAACTGCTGAGGAAAAGGGCAGTTTAAAAACAAGATCAGATTTAGATTGATGTATCTCTTAAACACCAATGGTGCATCTACCTAGCACCTTTACCTTAAAATAAGCTATGCAATTTGCATTACACAAATTACATAGCTTAGTTTGAAAAAAATGGGCGTGTTTAAAGGCAGAGAATTGTTATTTTGGGCTACTTCCACTATCCCAAAATAGCCCCGCTGTTTAGATGTAACCCAAGAGTTGAAGGAAAAAAAATCAAACATATTTCAAAAACTTCCAGAATATTTTTGCCATAGTTGTTAAGGAATCCTTGGGTTGCACTTAAAGAGTCTGATGCCTGTCCTTTTGATGTACATGCAGAATTCTAAACAAAAAGTGACAATCTGATTCTTTTAATTAGTGTCTCTCAGCTTTCCTGGCTGATATGGTGCTTGAATTGCAGGAACAGTGAAGTTGCTCTTTTTAGCCCATGAGTTAAGTACTGGATGAGGGTATTCTTGCAGCCAGCAAGTAGCCAGGAAGTCTGAATGAAGATCAGGCAGTGGTTATTTAGCCATATCACACTGACACTGGTATATTTCCACTAACGTCAGGTGAGCTACTCCTGATTTTCATTTGTAACCCCCAAGGAGATTACTTAGATTCCCTGGGCTCTATCTGCTGGCAGCTCAGGGAGAGGCACACTGAGTTTGCCTTGGCTCCCCCTCCCTACCAGGGGCAGAGTCTGCCCAGCAACCCATAGGGAGTTCAGGAGGGGCCATTGTTGGGGAGTCTGGAGCCAGCCAGGGCAAGGGGAGGACTGGCTGTGTGGGAGCTAGTAAGCCCCAGGCCTGCATGCAGGGTTCCCCCTGAGAACTAGCCTCTAGGGACCTGAAGGCAGGATCCCTCAGCTGGGTTTTATTTCTCCACTATTGATTCCCAGTTTGTAGAGTTTGCTGGGAGGCTTCCCCAGCCAGGCTGAGTTGGCTCTCCAGCTCCCTGGGTGAGACCACTCACTGCATGGTCAGCTCTGCTCTGTCTGCTGGTTCAGAGCTGCTGTGTGTGTGTCTGAATGCTGGGGTAGGAGATTACAGTTTGAATTTTAGTGCGGCCTGCACCTTGAGCCTTGCACCCCTTTGTTGTGAGGGGAAATCCTGGGACCAAAGCAGCCTGATTCCTGCCTAAGGAGGATCCCTGCCAGAAGAGACCAGCCCCTCTGCAGTGACTGAGTCATCTCTGAACCTGAGCCTCATTCATGGAGGATACATCTAGACTGGCATGATTTTCCACAAATGATTTTAACAGAAAAAGTAGGAATAAGGGATCTTCCGGAAAAGGGCTTATTTTCCGCAAGATCCCGTCTAGACTGGCGCTTTTCTCCGGCAAAACCCCGAGCCGGAAAAAAGCGGCAGCCATGTTCATGCAAATGCCGCGGGGGATATTTAAATCCCCCGCGGAATTTGCAATTCCGAAGTGTCTCATTAGCATCCCTTTTACGGAAAAGGGTGCCAGTGTAGACACAGCCTATGTGTTTGTGTTATTTTCTGGGAGTCTCCAACTATCTGGCAAGTACGTGGGGATTCCCCTGGGTTAGAATTTTCCTCCCAAGCTACCCTGGTGACCCTACCAGGTGGAGGCACCGCCAAATAAATCCATCAGAAAAAATAAAGTTGAGCAGGTGGCGGGATCCAGAAGAACCCAGACCTATCCATCAAAACCTGTAATCAGATTGGCATTAAAGAAGGTAACCAGGTGGAGAGGGGGCGCTACATTGGAGGCACCGCTGGGATCCCGTCTTTTAAACTCAGACCTTATATACACTCCTGCTGTCTTCTTGGGAAATTAAGTAAATTCCCAGTATGGATTACCAGAAGAGGCTTGTAGCTTGGTGTGAGCTGGAGGGAGCTGACCTGAACGCCACTTCCTGCTCACTAATGTACCCACTGAATGGGAAATTAGACAAATTGAAGATGAGATTGCTAATGTCAGAGAATGGGGAACCTGTGTGGTTCGGAGTCAGATGAAAGCAAAAGGGGAAGCTACTTTATCCCTTCTCGTAGAGAGCAAGATTATGCTGTCTACTGTAGTGATTCCCCATGTAATTCTGCCAGATGGAGAGAAGGACGGATGGAAGGTGACTATACAAGCACAGTCACGTTTTCCCTCCTCATCTGCCCCTCCGTCTGAAACTATTGGTTTTCAGTCCAAATTTCAGCCCTTACAGAAAGCTGAAGTTCTTTTCAGGCATTAAACCTGTGCCTGTAGGGGAAGATGACTATGTCACTTGGTGGCATCAACTAAATCAGGTGATGCAGGAATGGCAATGTAGTAAGGCTGAAAAGAAGAAAAGTGTGGCAGAAAGCTTGCGAGGACCTACAGGGAATGTAATCTGTGCATTAAAAGCCAGCAAGCCTGCTGCCACTGTTGATGACTATCTCTCGGTGATGGAGGATGCCTTTGGGAGCCTAGAGATTGGGGAAGACCTCTACTTTCAGTTTCGGTTCTGTTACCAACATCCAGGTGAAAAACTATCCTCCTATCTTCACAGATTGTAACCATCCCTTCAACTGTGCATCCACCGTAAAGGTACTGAGAGGAGCAAGGAACACTGAGTATGACTAGAACAGGTCATACGAGGTGCCATTTATGATGATTTTCTAATTATAAAATTGAAGCTTGCAGACCGATTGGACAGTCCTCTAGAATTCCACCAACTGCTGTGAGAAGTCCGGGAGGAGGAGGAAAAAAGAACTGTTAGAGAGAGGAATAAGATCTCAATGAGCAGGACCATTGGTCTTAACAAACTGAAGGATGACCTTTGTCTGTCTACCACTGAGGACCTCCATCAATAGCTCAAAACCCTGACAGCACAGCTCACTGAATTTATGACGAGTAAGATGCCTCGGGGTCACTTAGTGCTATTCTTCCACCAACTTTGTCAGACAGAAAGGACCCTCCTTTTCGCCCAGGGAGAAGGGACCTCAACAGAGAACCTGTAAAGAAAACCTTGGTGACCATCCCAAGGAACGAGATTCTGCTTCCAATGTAGCAAGGATGGGCACATTTCCACCCAGTGTGACAACCTAAGGAATGAAGAGAAGGTAGCACAACGAAAAAGGGAGCATACTGGGAGCCATTACAGTCAGAGCTCCTCTTAGTTGTGTTATGAGCAGCCTTCCTGGAGCCCATTCCCAGAAAGATTGATAGGCCCAGCAGCGGTAGTTAAAGTGATGGTAGAAGGAATTCCCTGTAGGGCCCTGCTGAACAGTGGATCTAAGGTCACCATCATTACTAGAGAATTCCATCGGCAATTCCTCCCTCAAGTGAAGATCTATCCTCTAGAAGGATTGGCAATATGAGGCCTTAGCAATGCTAGTTACCCATACGATGGATATGTACTAGTGACTCTCCGTATTCCTGCAGAAAACTGGCTGGATGTCTTCAGGATTGTCATAGAATCATAGAGCCATAGAGCTGAAAGAGATCTCAGAAGGTCATCAAGTCCAGCCCCCTGCTCTAGGCAGGACCAATCCCAACTAAATCAACCTGGCCAGGGCTTTGTCAAGCCAAGACTTAAACACCTCTAGTGATGGAGATTCCACTACTTCCCCAGGTAACCCATTCCAGTACTTCACTACCCTCCTAGTGAAATAGTTTTTCCTAATATCCAACCTGGACCTCTCCCACCACAACTTGAGATCATTGGTCCTCATTCTGCCATCTGTCACTACTGAGAACAGCCTTTCTCCATCCTCTTTGGAACCTCCCTTCAGGAAGCTGAAGGCTGCTATCAAATCCCCCCTCATTCTTCTCTTCTGTAGACTAAACAGACCCAACTCCCTCAGTCTCTCCTCATAAGTCATATGCTCTAGCCCCCTAATCATTTTGGTTGCCCTCCACTGGACCCTCTCCACTGCGTCCACATCCTTTTTGTAGTGGGGGGCCCAGAACTGGACACAATACTCCAGATGTGGCCTCACCAAAGCCGAATAGAGGGGAATAATGACATCTCTGGATCTGCTGGCAGCGCTCCTCTTAATGCAACCTAATATGCCATTAGCATTCTTGTCTACAAGGTCACACTGTTGACTCATATCCAGCTTCTCTTCCACTGTAACCACAGGTCCTTTTCTGTAGAACTACTACTTAACTGGTTGGTCCCCAGCTTGTAACTATGCTTGGGATTCTTCCATCCCAAGTGCAGGACTTTGCACTTGTCCTTGTTGAACCGCATTAGATTTCTTGTGGCCCAATGCTCCAATTTGTCTAAGTCACTCTTGACCCTAACTTTGCCCTCAAGCGTATCTACCTCTCCCCCCAGCTTAGTGTCATCCGCAAACTTGCTGAGGGTGCAATCCATCCCCTCATCCATGTCATTAATAAAGATATTGAACAAAACTGGTCCTAGAACCGAACCTTGGGGCACTCCGCTAGAAACTGACCACCATCCTGACATTGAGCCATTGATCACTACCCGCTGGGCCCAGCCTTCTAGCCAGCTTTCTATCCATCTTACTCTCCATTTATCCAATCCACGTTTCCTTAACTTGCTGGCAAGAATATTGTGGGAGACTGTATCAAAAGCCTTGCTAAAGTTAAGGTATATCACATCCACTGACTTCCCCATGTCCACCGAGCCAGTTACCTCATCATAGAAGCTAATCAGATTGGTCAGGCATGACTTGCCCTTTGTGAATCCATGCTGACTATTCCTAATCACTTTCCTCTCATCCAAGTGCCTCAAAATGGATTCCTAAAGGATCCCTTCCATGTTTTTTCCAGGAACCGAGGTAAGACTGACCGGCCTATAGTTCCCTTTTTCCCTTTTTTGAAGATGGGCACTACATTTGCCTTTTTCCAATCATCCAGGATTTCTCCCGCTCTTCACGACTTTTCAAAGATAATAGCCAAAGACTCCTCAATGACATTTGCCAACTCCCTCAGTACCATCGGATGCATTAAGTCCGGACCCATGGATTTGTGTATGTTTAGCTTTTCTAAATAGTTCCTAACCTGTTCTTTACTCACCACGGGTTGTCCATCTTCATCCCAACTTGCGTCACTTAGCGCACAAGTCCAGGAGCCAACCTTGTCCATGAATACTGAGGCAAAGAAAGCATTGAGTACTTCAGCTTTCCCCACATCATCTGTCACTAGGTTACCTCCTTCATCCATTAGGGGCCGCACATCCTCTCTGATCACCTTCTTCTTGTTAACATGCCTGTAGAAACCTTTCTTGTTATCCTTCACATCCTTAGCCAGTCTCAATTCCATCTGCACTTTCACCTTCCTGATAACCACCCGGCATTCTTGAGCTATACATTTAAACCCCTCCCTGGTCATTTGTCCAAGTTTCCACTTTTTGTAAGCTTCCTTTTTGTGCTTATGTTCATCAAGGATTTCCCCTGTAAGCCAGTCTGGTCTCCTACCATGTTTGCCTTTCTTGCTACACATCGGTTTCTTTCTATGCCTTCAATAAGGCCTCTTTAAAATACTGCCAGCTCTCCTGGACTCCGTTCCCCTTCATGTTAGCATCCCAGGAGATTCTGACCATCAGATCTCTGAGGGAGTCAAAATCTGATTTTTTGAAGTCCAAGGTATGTATTTTACTACTCTCTTTTCTTCCTTTGGTCAGGATTCTGAATGATCTCATGATCTCTGCTTCCCAGGTTGTCACCCACCTCCACTTCCCCTATTAGTTCCTCCCTGTTTGTGAGCAGATGGTTAAGCTGTGCACGGCCCCTGGTCAGATCCTTCAGCACTTTTGTCAAGAAATTATCCTCAACATTCTCCAAAAACTTCCTGGATTGCCTGTGTACTGCCGTATTGGTTTCCCAACAGATGTCTGTGATACTGTGGCTTTGATTTGTCCTGAGACACAAAATTCTGATGGCATTCCCATATTGATTGGAAGCAATAGCAACATGTTCTAGTCTTTGGCCACAATTTGTGGTCATTTGGGCCAGAAGATCCAAAGCGGTTCACCCTCCATGGAGAGAGCCGACCCTGGGCTCGTCCATGACGTCTTCTGACCATGATAGCTCTATCAATGAGTCACTAGGGAAAGTTGTAAGAGTATCCAAAGCTGTTTTGTCCATACTCCCACATGGTGAGATTGACTTGAGAGGAAAACTTGAAAAGCACAGTAGCAGCCTTTCTCAAACCGTAATGTTGGAGTCCTCTGATGGAGATAACCTCCCTAGTGGTCTGATGATTCTAAGAGGTTTATTGTCCTTACTACAGCTGGAGGAAGCTGGCATTATGGTCAGAATAAGAAATGAAACCAACCATCCCATAACCATCAGGAAAGAAATGGTATTGGCACGATTGTATAGGGTAGAGAGTGTTATGAGCCCTGCAGCTGCATCCAGAAAGCCTGTAAGGCATTGGATCCTGATCTTTTAAATTTTGGTGATTCTCCTGTATCTCCCAGTTGGAAAGACCGGTTTAAAAAGCAGCTAAGCGAGAGAACACTGAGGAATGGGATGTGGGGTGTGCCCTTAATGGGGAACACTCCATTTGTTTGGAAGATGACAAGCCTTTCAGGGAGAGGTCCCGAAGACTGGCACCTGCAGACATTGAGGATGTGAGAAAGCATATCCAGGAACTATTGGAAGCAGGAATAATTTCTGAATTCCGTAGCCCCTATGCATCCCCCATTGTGGTGGTGTGGAAGAAAAATGGGACTGTGTGCATGTATGTGGACTATCGCACACTGAATAAAAGGACCATCCCAGATCAATACACTGTACCCAGAATGGATGATGCCTTAGCTTGCCTAGCAGGAAGCAGATGGTTCTCTGTCTTAGATTTACGAAGTAGCTACTACCAGATCCCGATGAGCTCTGAAGACAAAGAGAAAACAGCTTTCATTTGCCCTTTGGGATTCTACCAGTTTGAGAGGATGCCCCAAGGTATCTCAGGAGCTCCTGCTACATTCCAGTGTTTGATGGAGAAGACAGTGGGGGATATGAATTTGTTAGAAGTGCTGGTGTATTTGGATGACTTAATTGTTTTTGGAAAAACTCTGGAAGAGCATAAAACTCGACTAATGAAAGTGTTAGACTGCCTGGAAGCTAGTGGGTTGAAACTGTCACTTGATAAATGTCAATTTTGTCAGACCCGAGCCATATGTAGGCCATATTGTGTCAGCAGAAGCTGTGGTGACTGATCCCGAGAAGATCGAGGCATTAGCCACCTGGCCTATACCCAAAGACCTGAAAGCTTTACAATCTTTCCTAGGCTTCTGTGGATATTATCGCCGATTTGTAAAAAATTACTCCTCCATTTTGAGACCGCTCACCAATTTGACAAGGGGATACCCCCCCAGCGTGGAAGAGATCACCCTAAGATAAGCTTGCACGTCCTAATGAGAGGTATTTCAAGGTGAATGAACCCTTTGGAGACCGTTGGACCGAGGAATGCAACAGCGCTTTCCATGCCTTTATTGAGAAACTCACCACTCAGGGTGTGTCTAGACTACATGCCTCCTTCGACGGAGGCATGTAGATTAGCCAGATCGGAAGAGGGAAATGAAGCCGCGATTAAAATAATCGCGGCTTCATTTAAATTTAAATGGCTGCCCCGATCTGCCGATCAGCTGTTTGTCGGCAGATCGGGAGAGTCTGGACGCGATGCCCCGACAAAGAAGCCTTTCTTCATCGACACAGGTAAGCCTCGTGAAACCAGGTTTACCTGTGTCGATGAAGAAAGGCTTCTTTGTCGGGGCATCGCGTCCAGACTCCCCCGATCTGCCGACAAACAGCTGATCGGCAGATCGGGGCAGCCATTTAAATTTAAATGAAGCCGCGATTATTTTAATCGCGGCTTCATTTCCCTCTTCCGATCTGGCTAATCTACATGCCTCCGTCGAAGGAGGCATGTAGTCTAGACACACCCTCAGTGTTAACCTTTGCAGACCCTACCAAGCCCTATGAACTGCACATAGATGCCAGTCTTGATGGATTAGGAGCAGTTCTCTATCAGAATTATGAGAATCAATGGAAACCTGTGGCCTTTGTCAGTCGAGGGCTAACTGCCTCTGAAAGGCACTATCCCGTGCACAAACTTGAGTTTTTAGCTCTCAAATGGGCTGATGTGGATAAACTTCATGATTATTTATACGGAGCGACGTTTGTAGTAAAAACAGATAATAACCCACTTACTTATGTGCAGACCACGGCTAAACTAGATTCTACTGGTCAGCGATGGATGGCTGCCTTGGCTGCTTATGACTTTAAGCACCAATACCATTCGGGTCAAACCAATGCATTGTCCCGTCGCCCTCATAACCCGCTTGAGGAAGAGTCTGAGTGGATGGAGATACCGTCTCCTGCTATTCGTGCCACCTGCAAGGCCGTAATACAGTGCTCATTGCAGGAGGAGTAATAGTAGTCCAAATTAGGGGCTTTAGTTCGAACTACCTAGCCCGTGCTGTGTGTAGACGCGGGCAGGGAGTTCGAACTACCAGGCATTTAAAAATGGCGGCGCCCGGGAACATGCAAATAAAGCCCAGGATATCTTAATCCGGGGCTTCATTTGCAAGTTCGAATGACTACATTAGCCACTCTAATTCGAACTATGGTGGCTAGTGTAGACATACCCTAAGTGTGCATCTACATTGCACCGTTATTTTGAGATAACTAGCATTATTTTGAAATAACAGAGTTATACATGATGGGGGTTAAAAAAATTATTGTAGAAGAATTGAATCCCTCATTAAAGCAGGCAGCTCCTGGCACTTTTGAAATCTCTAGCTTCATACATCACATCACTATATATATGAATTCTAGAAAGTGTTCTGCTTCTTTCCATTTTGCTGTGTTTGGAGATAGTGACATATCTTTGTGCTTTGAAAAATTAAATCAAATTAGGTACATAAAGACAACTACTCCACAGAGCTCATGTCTGAAGATTGTAGGACTGAGTGACCTTGTGGCATGGCTGGGCATTTGAAAGTTGTACATGCTCTGTCCTCTGCCCATGATATGTCCCAGGATCACACATTGCCTATCACCTCCTCCCAACTCAGTGTGCCATGACTAGAAGGAAGAGTGCTCAAACTGAACTCTGTAGATAGCTGAATTGAATTTATATTGACTGAAAGCTGTTACTATGGTGATCAAGCTGTTTATGGGTACTGTATCTTTAAGACCACTGCCCTTGCATGCTGAGTGTGGCCTTCACAACTCCGCACTTAGCCAGAGTTTGTAAGGGGAGCCCAGCTGAGGAGAGAGCTCAGAGCAAATCTGCTGTGCTCCTTACAAGGAGCCCGTTCTCCACTCTTTCCGCCTGTTCATGGTAAAGTTGCTGCTATGTCGATTACATGGAGCTGCCTTTTATGCTACAGTGTTGGATCAGGGATAACTCCCTGTGAGCTGCAGCTCGCTGACAAGTGACTGGTGCTTCATTGGATAGGTGTCTGGACCATGTGACAGGAGCTTGCTGGCAAGTCTCATTATTCCCCAAAAAGGTCCATCACAATTGTTTGCCCCCGCAGCAGACAGAGCTTCCCCCTCATCCCTACAGAGGAGACTGTTCAGGCAAGGGTGGAGCAATAGGGGAAGAGAGTGGCCTCCTGTTTTGCTGTGAATGGGAAAAGTTCTGAAGTGGAGAAGCACGCTTTAGATTCTCCAGTCCCTTACACTTCAGGCACAGCAGGCAGCTTAAGGAGGCTGTTAGACACACACACCTTGTGCCTACTGTCTGCGCTGAACTGGGAACCTATGCAAGGATGTTGACGAGCAAAAGGGAAGGTAGTTTTGTGTTTTAAAGTGTGTTCGAGGGCATAGTGAGGAGTTTGAGATGGGGAGGTAGTGCTTGGGTTTATGAGGGGGTAAGAAGAGGGAGTGATGGGTAGTGGATGGGGAGGGATAAAAGGTGGAGAGAACAGTAATTTCCAACTTACACAAGCTACAATGCTTGCAGTCTTTCCATTGAGCTGCCTCCACTGCCTCAGCTCTCTCATTTCCAAACCCCAGCTGGGGCCCGCACTGCTTGTTTTGCACTGGACGCATCCTGTTAAATCTATTCCTGCTCTTATTTTCTGCAGGAGGATTGAAAGATAGGTCAAGGTGATGGGAGACAAAAAGCAGAGAACTAAGATCACTCCGATGTATAGGCAGTGGCGATCTGTGCCCTGAGGCCAAGCATTTTTCCTCTTGTCCATTCACAAGTAATCCATCACAACTTGAAGCCGTTTTCTCTAGATAGACTATTACTACGTATGTGATAGACTCTATCTTAACGCAACATACCAGGGGGTCAAAAGGTCTAATGATTTTGGCTATAGATGTCAGTGAAGTGTATTGGATAAAAAGCAAAGTTTATATGCTTTTGAACAAGCAAAACAAAACACTAATTTTACTATACTATGGAAAAATCAAGGCTAAGCTCTCTGGTATTCTAAGAAATACTCCTTAAATAGCACATTGTGTCATTAAGAAAAAATATTTCCCAGGGCAGAGTGAAACAATGAATTAATTTGCCGCTAGTGTCCTGAACCCATCAGGGAAGCTTATGTGTTTTTCAATTGTCTGAATTACCATTCTTATCTAAACTGATCTATTGATCAGTAACGATCTAAAAACCCTCAGGGCATGACTGATGAGTGAGAAAATCCAATAAGCTCTCTTCCATACTAGAATACAAAGAAGTTAAAATGCTATTGTTGTACCCTTCTAGAACCTGGAAGACATTAAATGAATTTGTAAACAGGATGTTCTGGATGCCACAGGCTGACCTTGAGATCTGTTAGCAATTTCTGAGATTTGTTGATAAACGTTTTTCACTTAAAAGAATACATGTTTGTAGACAATATATTATTAATCAAAGTGATATTTGCAGACCTACCTCTGGATTGTGTAATGCAGACACTGGTGCCCATTAAACTTTTACAAATGTCTTTATAATTAATGTTACTGCAGCTTTCTCTGTGCTTCATGACTATCATGGTGACTTTAGTTGTTGAAAAAACAAACGTGTACAATTTTGATTATATTCATGTAAATCAATGTGTGTATATATGCACACAAAATAATACAGATATTTGTCACATATATGACTGAGTGGCACAGCTAATGTCTGTGCCTCAGTAAGCTTTAAATCTTTACATGTTTGGTCCATATTATGGCCACACTTAATCAAAGTGAGGGAAAAAAACAAAACAAAACAATTTCCTCTTTCAATTTCTATTCTATTTCTCTGTTCCAGAGAGCACCAAAAGAGAATCATGCTAGTAGCATCACTTATACATAGGAGTTCCTGATATTTTCCACTGTTAGACCCTGCTTTCAGTTGCTTATAACTTTGCTAGACTTTAAGACAGAATTTTTCCACTCTGGGTTCCTGTCTCTCACAGACTGTTTTGTGTTTTGAGGAAAACTTTAGCAAAATGATTCAGCTGAACAAAATGGTCAGAGAACTGGATCATGGGAAAATACATTGTTTTACCCATGTTAAAATAGCCTTCCAGCACACAGAAGAGGTTCACAAGGAGGCTTTCTTGCAACTTTGTGGGGTCACAGATGAGGTGTGCATAAATCAGGAGCTGTGGGGGAAGTACAGGCAGAATTTTACTGAGAGCCTCTGGAAGACCTAGAAGAGGGGCAGCATCATGGAGCACCTCAGGAAGGGCAGGTGTCAGGAGAGTTTGAACTGCACCAGGCACACACTCATGCTAATGGCTCTATGGTAGTAAAGGAGGCAGAAGATTTCAGGAGGAGAAAAGATGGTCTCATGGTTCAGGCCATTAAATGCTGTCCTGAAGCTGAATTCATTCCTTATCTCCACCACAGTATTCCTATGTGATGCCGGAAAAACCACTTAAACCAAACTTCACTGCAGCGTTCATGCACCTCATTTTTGGGTGCCTAATTTGAGGCCCTTGGAAGCTCAGGTTTCAAAGCACTTAGCATTATATAACACTTTTATGTTTTGAAGCACATCTTCCTGTGGTGTCAGTTGTGACTGTGAGCACTTGACAGTTACAACTGCAGTCAATGGCAGCTGTCCTTTCAATAGATAAAGTGTTATGTAATTCTAAGTATGCTGAGAAATCATGCCCTAGATTACAATTTGGGAGACCTATAATTAATTTCCCTTAATTTCTCTATGCCACTGATTTTTCCATCTATAAAATGGAAATAATATTTCTCCCCCATATAAGAACAGCCATACTGGGTCAAACTAAAGTTCCCGCTATCCCAGTTCCCTGTCTGTCAACAGTGGCCAATGGCAGATGCCCCAGAGGGAGTGAACAGAACAGGTAATCATCTAATGAGCCATCCTTTGTCGCCCATTCCTATCTTCCGACAAACAGAGGCTAGGGACACCATTCCTGCCCATCCTGGCCAATAGCCATTGATGGACCTAACCTCCATGAATTTATCTAGTTCCTCTTTGAACCCTGTTGTAGTCTTGGACTGCACAACATCCTCTAGCAAGGATTTCTACTGTTATGCTTATAAGAAGCACACTGGATCTTTTTAGGGGAAAAAGCAAGACACATTTATTAAGAATATCAAAGCAGCTAGCATATGCTTCATAAAGACATGTGCACGCGTGCACACACACACTCACACACACAGAGGTCCTGCAGATGGTATATAATTACCAGTCTGTCATGGCTGAAGTCAGACTGACTGAGTGAGGAATGGGGGATCTTTTGACTGCGATTTGAGGTTTGGCTTGTAAGACTGGACCCAGAATCCCAGGTCAAGAACATCTCATTTTATGCTTGTGAGATCGCATTGGAGTCTATGGGTTTTGCAGTGTCATGTTACAATCTTTGATTAATCTTGGTATTTACCCACAGTTCTCCTTTAATGTCCATGGTCAGGCTTCCCATCCTTGTCTTTTGTTTGTGTCTCACTCTTGGGGGTGTCTGCCTGTCTCCAGGGTTCCTCAGTTCTGCTCATTTAATTCAGCCTGAGACACGATGAATGTTTCCTCGTTATCTTCAAGGTTGCCACTCCTTCTTGAGCACCTGGGCATTTGTGATGGTTTCACACTTACACATCCCCCACTCACACCACACAATTGTGCAGAGTTTCAGACAAGATTAATAGTCAGTAAAGGAATAACACAAAGAAAGGAATCTTGCACAGCTTAGCTTGTGATGCAGACAAGGGATACAGCTTAATTTGTAGTGCTAACAGCAAGCGAGACCTTACAGTAAACATGCTCTAATCACGAAAGACAGGATGAACTAGAAGTATACAGAACTCATAAGAAAATCATTATACATCAAACGTCTAGTCTTCTACCAGTATGAAATTATTACATTTTGGCTATACCACAGGTTCACTGTGTGTTGTGTGAAGAAATATTTCCTTTTGTTTGTTTTAAACCTGCTACCTATTAATTTCATTTGGGGTGCCCCTCACAGCAGGGCTTAACTCAAAATAAGCTACACAAATTGAGCTACATCAATTGCATAGCTCATTTTGAAATAGCTTATCTTGAAATTGGGAGCACTTACTTCGAAATAGAGCATTCTTCCTCTGACTTCCCTTGCTCCTCGTTAGGGATGTAAGTGACCAGTCAACTACCTGGAAGCCCTCTGTGGAGTGTTCTCGAGGGGTTGTACCAAATAATATGGAATAAAGCGTCGTGGACCAACATACCTAGGAGAAGGGAAACTCTGATTTCAAACCTGTGCTCTCTCCCCTCAGTGTATGTGTTGCAGTTCTTGTGCCTGTGCACGATGGTCAGTGTGAGAAGAGAGAGCGGGGTTCGAATTCACAAGCCAGCCTCACTTAAATCCATTCATATGTGATAGTATCTCTCTTGATGCTAAAGATTTACATCTTGATGAAAGTCCTATGGCGATGAGCAAGTGTTGTCGGATGCAGGTGGAGGATACCACTGAAAGCATTTAGTCACAAACCTGCATGTAGGCGGTCCAGGTGTGATGGTCATCTGTCTGCTGAACTGGAACAACAGCAGCTCCCGTGTCCTGCTTGGGTGTTAAAGCAGCCCTATTTAGGGACAGCGCTACTTTCTTTGCAAGAAGAGGGGGAGAGAAAACAATCCGTAAACACAACTTGTTCCAACTGCGCCATGTCGACTAACCACGACTTACTGGATATCCAATTTTTGCAGTCACAAGGGAAAATCAAAGACTAAACAGAAACTACACTTTGCATCTTGGAACATATGCACACTTCTTGATCATGATGATCACCCTGAACGCAGGATAGCAATCATTGGTAGAGAACTTGAACATTATAAAATTGATGTTGCAGCTTTAAGTGAAACACGTATTTCTGGTTCCAGCCCATTTACAGAGGTTGGAGCAGGTTACTCATACTAGTGTGTGGGCTACCCTGACAGTCATCCAAGGCAAACAGGAGTTGGCCTTGTCATCAGGACACCATTAGCCCCCACCTTGAATCCGAGCCACATGCCATCAGTCCTCGCCTTATGACCGCAAAGCTTAGTCTGAGACAGGAACAATGCCTTGTACTTGTTAATGCATATGCACCCACTTTGACTGCTGCAGATGATGAAAGGGAGGCTTTCTACGCTAGCCTGAATTCAGTGATCCCTCCAGTACCTTTTAAATCCAAGCTTTAAATACTTGGTGATTTTAATGCTAGAGTTGGTCAGGACTACATCACGTGGCCAAAGATACTTGGATATCATGATCTTGGAAATGAGAATGCAAATGACACTCTTCATCAAACTTGTGCACACCATGAGCTTGCTATTGCAAGCACATTCTTCTAACAGGCAAACAAATACAAAGTAACTTGGATACACCCTCAGTCTAAGCATTGCCACATGATTGACTACTTCATCACCGAACAAAGGGATCTTTCTGATGTCAAGTTGACTCGTGAAATGCGTGGTACTGGCTCCTGGTCTGACCACTACATGGTTCGCAGTGTTGTCTCCTCAAACCTTTGTTCATCAAAACATCATTCTGCTGTATGCTGAAAAAAGTTGGATGTAGGTAAACTTGAAAAACCCGAGACACAAGCACTGTTTCAATGCAGTCTTGATGCTTCCTTGGTCATCAGCAATGAAGGTCCAGAATGGTCATCCACTATTGGGGATGATTGGATTAACATCAAAGAAACCACCTACAGAACTGCTGTTGAGATTCTCGGTTTCCAAAAATGCAGCACAAGGACTGGTTTGACAACAAGGACAGAGATGTCCATACTCTTCTTGTTAAGATGCATGTGACACACCTAGCTTGGATCAACGATAAAAAGAATGCCTCCAGGAAATTGACATATATTCAAGCTAAGCAGGAGGCACAAGTCAAATTACAGCAAATGAAAGAGGACTGGTAGAAATATCAAGCAGTTAAACTCCAAGATGTGGCTGATAGACATGACTTTAAAGCATTCTATGATGGGCTGAAGGCAGTCTATGAGCCACGCATTGCTGGCTGTACACCAGTGCGCTCTGCTGATAGCCTCACTTTGATCACAGATAGTGCTAAAATCCTTGACCTCTGGGCTGAACTTTTGCACAAAGTATTGAACCAGACCTCAACTTTTGACAGCAGCGTTCTTGAAGAGATTCCTCAGTGAGCTAATGATTTACAGCTGGACATACCACCAACTCTTGATGAGGTACAAAAAGCTGTTAAACAAATGAAATCTGGAAAGGCATCTGGCAATGATACAATTCCATCAGAAATTCATAAAGCTGCTGGTGGCCAGCTGATGTACCGTCTCACCCATTTATTTAGCACTATTTGTGAGAGGGGGCTAATGTCCAGGACTTCAAAGGTGCCCTGATTATACATATATATAAGAGGAAAGGTGACTGTGTGTGTTGCAATGACCATCGGGGCATCTCTCTGCTCTCTATAGCTGGTAAGATCCTGGCCCGCATCCTTTACAACCAGCTTTCACTACATGTGTTCAAAAATGGCATTATTCCTGAAAGCCAGTGTGGATTTCGTGCCAGTCAAGGCACTGCTGATATGTACAGCCAGACAGATACAAGAGAAACATAGAGAGCAGCATCAGGACCTCTATGAGATTTTCATTGACTTGACCAAGGTGTTTGACATGGTCCACAGAAATGGGCTCTGGAAAATACTTGGGCGAATTGCTGTCCTGAAAAATTTATCAACATTGTTCGGTCCTTTCATGATGGCATGTTTGGTCACATCCTTAACAATGGAGAGATATCAGCACCTTTTGAAATATCAAATGGTACAAAGCAAAGATGTGTCCTTGCTCCTCTCCTGTTCAACATCTACTTCTCAATGATGCCGTTAGTCGCTTTTAAGGACTGCACGTTGGACATACTGTGATGGGGAGGCCCCGCCCTGCACTCAAACCCAGGGAAACCACCTGGCACAGGGGGCAGAGAGGGCCCCACCCACGCAGCCCTATGGGGCATGCTCCCACAGGAGCCAAGGTACAAAAGCCTGCAGGCCTGCTCAGAAGGGGCAGAACGCCACCAGAGCCGGAGCTAGCACCCAACCTTCCAAGTCGCAGACCGGACCGCCAGAGAGGGAGTTGCCAGGCCCGCTGAATGCGCCGCTGCCAGGCTTAAGCCAGGCTCGACTTCAACGACGGAGCCGCCAGCCAGCCCCCTGTGACCCAGGCACTGGACCAGCCACTGTAAACCCCAACACTGACTTGGGAAGTGCCACTACAGCCACCCGACTCGTGCCAACAGGTGGGACCGCTACGGGCCAGGGGTAGGGAGTAGGAAGTGACCCAGGGCAGGGAGCTGGAAAAGCCCCTGAGGGCTCGGCGCGTTGCGGGGAGGAACCCCCGCCGTGTCAGTGGTGGCAGCTGCCGACCACTGAGAGGGGCCTGGCAGTGGCGGATATAGGGCAGGGCGAGTGGGGCGGCCGCCCCGGGCCCCGCGCTTCAAGAAGCCCCGCGCCTGCGCTGTGGCACCACGGCACATGCGCCATGTCAAAACGGGGGGCCCCGCGAAATTGTGCTGCCCTGGGCCCCGCAAAATCCTCATCCGACCCTGGGCCCTGGGTCATGGCCCGGTGGAGAGGGAGGGCCTGGGCCTACCCATCCTGCCCTGAACCCCGGTGTGTGGGGGCTCGGCTGAAGGACTAGGCCTCAGAGCCTGCGTACTGAGGACTAGGCTGGGAGGCCATATTTCCCCTAATACAGGGGCAGTGTACTTTAATACTAGGCCAGTGGGCTGTATTTCCCCTAATAAAGGGGCATCGTACATTGAGACTAGGCCCGAGCGGTCTGAACTATGCCCTGGACTAGGGCGGCAACCCTACAGCAACTGGGCAACTGGGGAGGTGGGCAGCCCCCCAACACATACCTATTCAGTTCCAAACAGATGGCAGTATTTTCAGTCTCTGGAGACTTCAGGCTTGCACCAAAGTAATTACTACAACTATCCGTGACTTTCTGTTTGCTGATGACTGTGCACTCTTGGCTCATTCAGTGAAGGATGCACAGGAGCTTTTTGATCACTTTGTTACGTCTGCTCATCGCTTTGGACTCACAGTGAACCTCAAGATGTCAGAAGTTATGCCTCAGCCTGTTTGGAATTCCAGTGATTATTGCTGCTGGTACAGTCCTTAAGGATGTTGACAAGTTCTGCTAGTTGGGAAGTGTACTGTCCTCTAGCATAAACATGGATCATGATGTATCTGCTTGATTAGCCAAAGCCAGTGCTGCCTTTGGAAAATTGATCAAATGCCTATGGAATGACCATGGTATCAAACTCCATACCAAGGTAGCAGTTTATCAGGCAGTTGTCCTGAATATCCTGCTGTATGGCTCGGAATCATGGATGATATATCATCACCATGTTTTGAAGCTTGATCAGTTCCATATGCATTGTCTGAGGAAGATTGCCCATGTGAATTGGTGGGACAAAATTCCTAACATGTTGGTTTTTAAGCTATATGGTGTCATGGGCATGGAAGCAATGCTTATGAACAAACAGTTAAGCTATATGGTGTCATATTCTGAGGATGGATGACACACAGATACCAAAGATGGTCTTCTATGGCCAGCTTGCTCATGGAAAGCACTCTGTCGATGGTCAGTATAAGCTCTATAAAGACATTTTAAAGGCTAACGTGAGTCATGCGGCATATCTCCCAATGATCTGGAAATTCTAGTTCAGGACAGATTGTCCTGGCGGCAAACCACTGTACAGGCTCTTAATTGTTTTGAGAGTCAGCATATCCAGGCATTAAAGGAAAAGTGTAGGATCTGAAAGAACGTACAATGCCTGCAGCTGATGGTTTTTATGTGACATCTATAATCGGCTTTGCTGTTCAAGGATTAGCTTAGTCGCTCATCAACAGCGTCATAGAAGATGAGATCTGTCAATTGACGGCTCAGTCCAAGACCTGATAAGCAAATGCTTATCAGAGAGCGGCACCAAAGAGGAAGCATGAGTCGAAGCTCGGGGGAGCTGTCTTAAAAACCAGTTCCTGCCCTCCTCCTAGCCCCATCTCCATGGGGGTATTAATAATTGTCTTCAGTATTGGTTTTGAATAATATGCAGTTAACAAGGCCTAGGCCCACACAATGAACACGGAGGAAAAAAATAAAGCACTGAATAGGTGCTAATTCATCCAATACACTGAATTAGGCTGGTGATCTGTAGAAAAATACAGTATGGTATGGGTGTAACATAGCAGGGTAAAATCCAGATTAATGAGTAGCTGTGTCAATCCTGCCCTCCAGCCTCAAGCACCCTTTAAAATGCTCTGCTCTGCTCACAACCTGCAACATGCACGGCATTCGCACCTATATCTGTGTCCTGCAGCCAGCCAGCCACACCTTGGCGCTTACTAGCCTTGGTTATGCCTCAGAGTGACCACAACACACCCCAGTCTTAGATTATTCCCCATCCCCCCAGAATTGTGTCTGTTGTGCTGCCCGTTAGTCTCTTGGACAAAGCAAGTTTATATAAAGCCAGTTATCTCTTTAGTAGAAATATTATTCATATCATTGCCACCATTCATTTATAATGGAGGCTTTTGAATTGGAGAACTGAAATGCTTTGGGGGAATATTGTGGGGGGAAATAACATGAAGAGCATTGTGGTCTGGTTTCACTGGCTACATTGTAGCCATTAGCTGTAAGGTCTTGATGAACACAATTCTGTGCATTACCCCAACCTCTTCACTACTGTGACAGTGCATAGGAGCAGCATAAAATGGATGCCTAGAGATTCAGGAGCCTCAATATTAGGTGTTATAAAGTCAAAATCAGTGGCTTTTAAACTTATTTCTCATTTACAGACCCCCCTAGATATGTCAAGCGGAGAAGTGAACCCATTTGAAAATCTTAGATGTAGTCTGCGGAAACATATTATTTTAAAGAAGCCTTATTAAAGGCACAGGAAGACATCATCCCAATGCGCAGTAAGAAAAGCAAATATGGTAGGCGACCAGTTCGGCTTACTGGGGAAATCATTGGTGAGTTTAAACACAAAAGTATGCTTACAAGAAGTAGAAACGTGGACAGATGACCAGGGAGAAGTATAAATATATTGCTCAAGAATGCAGGGGAGTTATCAGGAAGGCGAAAGTGCAATTGGAATTGCAGCTAGCAAGGGATGTGAGGGGTAACAAGAAAGGTTTCTACAGGCATGTTAGCAATAAGAGGGTGATCAGAGAGGGTGTGGGGCCCTGACTGGATGAGGGAGGTAACCTAGTGACAGATGAAGTGGGAAAAGCTGAAGTACTCAATGCTTTCTTAGCCTCTATTGTCACAGACAAGGTCAGCTCCCAGACTAATGCATTAGGCAACACAGTATGGGAAGGAGGTGGACAGACCTTGGTAGGGAAAGAACACATTAGGCACTATTTAGAAAAGGTAAACATACACAAATCCATGGGTCTGGATTTAATGCATCCGAAAGTCCTGAGGGATTTGGCAAATGTCATTGCAGAGCCTTTGGCCATTATCTTTTTAAACTTGTGGAGATCGGGAAAGATCCTGGATGATTGGAAAAAGGCTAATATAGTGCCCATCTTTAAAAAAGGGAAGAAGGACAATCCAGGGAACTACAGGCCAGTCAGCCTTACCTCAGTCCCCGGAAAAATCAAGGAATCCATTTTGAAGCACTTGGAAGAGGGGAAAGTGATCAGAAATAGTCAACATGGATTCACAAAGGGTAAGTCATGCCTGACCAATCTGATTAGCTTCTATGATGAGGTAACTGGCTCTGTGGATATGGGAAAGTCAGTGGATTTGACTTTAGCAAAGCTTTTGGTATGGTCTCCCACAATATTCTTGCCAGCAAGTTAAGGGAGTATGGATTGGATAAATGGACTGTAAGATGGATAGAAAGCTGGCTAGACTGTCAGGCCCAACAGATACTGATCAATGGCTAGATGTCAGGATGGTGGTCGGTTTCTAACGGAGTGCCCCATGGATCAGTTCTGGGACCGGTTTTGTTCAACATCTTTAAGAATGACCTGGATGAAGGGATAGATTGCACCCTCAGCAAGTATGCAGATGACACTAAGCTAGGCAGAGAGGTAAATACGCTGGAGGGCAGGGATAGGGTCCAGAATGACCTAGACAGATTAGAGGATTGGGCCAAAAGAAATCTGATGGGGTTCAATAAAGACAAGTGTAGAGTCCTGCACTTGGGACGGAAGAATCCCAAGCATTGTTACAGCCTGGGAACCAACTGGCTAAGTAGCAGTACTGCAGAAAAGGACCTGGGGATTACAGTGGATGAGAAGTTGGATATGAGTCAACAGTGTGCTCTTGTAGCCAAGAAGGCAAATGGCATATTAGGTTGCATTAGGAGGAGCATTGCCAGCAGATGTAGAGAAGTGATTACTTCCCTTTATTTGGCTTTGGTGAGGCCACATCTGGAGTATTATGTCCAGTTCTGGGGCCCCCACTATAGAAAGGATGTGGATGCATTGGAGAGGGTCTAACAGAGGGTGATCAAAATGATTAGGGGGCTGGAGCACATGACCTATGAGGAGAATCTGAGGAATTTGGGTTTGTTTAGTCTACAGAAGAGAAGAGTGAGGGGGGATTTGATAGCAGTCTTCAGCTTCCTGAAAGGAGGTTCCAAAGAGGATGGAGAGAGGCTGTTCTCTGTAGTGACGGATGACAGAACAAGGAATGATGGTCTCAAATTACCGTGAGGGAGGTCTAGGTTGGATCTTAGGGAAACCTATTTCACTAGGAGGGTGATTAAGTACTAGAATGAGTTATGTAGGGAGGGGGTGGAATCTCCTTCCCTAGAGGTGACAAATCCCTGGCTGGGTTGATTTAGTTGGGATTGGTCCTGCTTTGGGCAGGGGGCTGGACTTGATGACCTTCTGAGGTCTCTTCCAGCTCTATGGTTCTATGATTCTAAGTCTTTTCTACCATTTCATTACATCAGGGTGGGTGAGAGGGAGGCGAAGAGCGTGGGAGGGGCAGGAGGAGATTAATTAAAGAAATTTTGCAGAGTACAGGCAGTCCCCGGGTTACATGGATCCGACTTACATCGGATCCCTACTTACAAACGGGGTGAGGCAACCCCGCACTAGCTGCTTCCCCCCAGCAGACCAGGGAAATGCGAAGCTAGGCCCCCCCCCCCCCCCCCCAGCAGACCAGGGAGACGCGGAGCGGCTTTTCTCAGCAGACACCTCAGCTTGAGAATAAAGGACTGAGGGAAGTGAGGCGTGGGAGAATAAAACTGAGCTCTGGAGAAATGTTTGGCTAGAGTTTCCCCTACAATATGTACCAGTTCCGACTTACATACAAATTCAACTTAAGAACAAACCTACAGTCCCTATCTTGTACGTAATCCAGGGACTGCCTGTAAATGCATTCACTCACTGTTCATATAGGCAAAAGCCTAATCCTATTCCCAGTCACACTTATAAAAATCCATATTTGCTCCACTGCAGTTACTGTGGAATGAAGCTGGTCTAACTGAGAGCAAAATGTGGGCAATAGTATAAGTAGGATTGGTGGTAAAACCTGTGTAATAATAAACACCAGATATGTGAACGCTACTGATAGCGAAAAGGCAAGTAACAAATAAGTCTTACAGTATCCTAGAACAGAGGAGGGGAACCTTTTTTGGGTCGGGAGTGTCTATGACCCACAGAAAAATCAGTCAGGGACTGCACACAAGTGAGAAGCAAAAAAACCCCAAACAAACTCTCACTGACATGGCACCCCAATTGAGGGAAAACACACTCCCCACACATCCTCCAAGAGGAAAGGGGGAAAACGTATCACCTGAGATATTTAAACTAGACGGTACAATGCTCTAGTAGAGATACTGTAGAAACCAACATTCTCTGGGGAGAATGGTGGAGCAATTGATCCAGTAGATCTTTTCTAGTTCTTATTTCCATGGTTCTCTGACCATTTCCAAATGCCTTGTGTTGGTAGTCCATTGGCAACAATGACATTATTGTCATAATACTCACATATGGCTATGCATGTGATTCCGCAGTTTGATTCCTATAGGCCTATGCATAGAGTTGGCCACAATGTGGGCATGGGAGCTCTGTCTCTGACACTGACAGCCTGGAGCTAATTTTGTTGATCCTGCTCAAACTTGTCACATGTTGTCCGAGAACATGGGTGTGTCTGGTTCTGAGCCATTTGCTCAAGTGCTTTGGGATGAATGCCAGCCCACTGCAGACAATCTGTGAAACTCTTATCTGGACAACACTTCTGTCTTTTGCCCTAACTCAGCCCCGTACAATGTCTGTGTTTGGAGACAGCAGTCTTTCATCCCGACAACATGCTCGGTCCGACTAAGTTATGCTCTCGATAACACTTGAGGCACTTGGATGAGAGGAAAGTGATTAGGAATAGTCAGCATGGATTCACAAAGGGCAAGTCGTGCCTGACCAATCTGATTAGCTTCTATGATGAGGTAACTGGCTCTGTGGATGTGGGAAAGTCAGTGGATATTATATACCTTGACTTTAGCAAGGCTTTTGATACGGTCTCCCACAATATTCTTGCCAGCAAGTTAAGGGAATGTGGGTACGTCTACACTAGAGCGCTAATTCGAACTAACTTAGTTCGAATTAGTTAATTCGAACTAAGCTAATTCGAACTAACGCGTCTAGAACTAAAAACTAGTTCGAATTAGCGTTTTGCTAACTCGAACGAGCAAGTCCACATTGAGTGGACTCTGAACAGGGCTTAAGGATGGC
Source organism: Pelodiscus sinensis (assembly GCF_049634645.1). Taxonomy (NCBI): domain Eukaryota; kingdom Metazoa; phylum Chordata; order Testudines; family Trionychidae; genus Pelodiscus; species Pelodiscus sinensis. Next base: position 103,218,928 of record NC_134714.1, read on the forward strand.
TGGAAGCAGTGCTGGCAGGGCATCAGAGGAGGACTTAGAGCGTGGAGATGCTGTCTCAGGCTAGCCGAGGGCTGCGCTTAAAGGGTCCCGACCCCCACCCTGGACAGACAGTTCTAAGGGGTGCCCCGCTTGCAAAGCAGTCCTGGCTTGGATTGCCCGGACTACCCACACTGGGCACATCACACCACTCGGCCATCAGCCCGGCTGCACTTGCCGCAGGCTGCCATCTGGGGAGAGGGGGCAATCGGGGGGCTGCAGGAGAGCTTCCACCCCCAGAAGCCCGCAGAGCCAGCCCAGTCCTCCCCATCGGGGGCTCGTACCCCATTCCTCCCTCACCTCCTTCCACTTACCCTTCCCTAGCCCCCCTTCTTATTGATGTACAAAATAAAGATAACGTTTCTTCCAACATTGACTCTGTCTTTATTGAACAAAACTGGGGGAGACTGGGAAAAGGTGGGAGAGGGGAAGAGAAAGGCTGGGAGAGGGGAGGGCAACTAACATGATCAGGGGTTGGGAACAGGTCCCAGATGAAGAAAGGCTACAGAGACTGGGACTGTTCAGCTTAGACAAGAGGAGACGGAGGGGGGACAGGATAGAGGTCTCTAAAAGCAGGGCTTTGGTGGAGAGGGTGCACTCAGAAAAGTTCTTCCTGAGTTCCCATAAAGAAGGACTAGAGGACATCAAAGGAAAGGAATGGGTAGCAGGCTTGAAACTAGTAAGAGAAAGTTGTTCTTCTTCCCAAAGCAAATAGTTAACCTGTGGAACTCCTTGCTGCAGGAGGCTGTGAAGGCTGGAACTAGAACAGAGTTTAAAGGGAAGTGAGATCAAGTCATGGAGGTTGGGTCCATGGAGTAGTCTTAGCCAGGGGGTAGGAGTGGTGTCCCTGCCCAAAGTTTGTGGAAGGCTGGAGAGGGATGGCACGAGACAAATGGCTTGGTCACTGTCTTCGGTCCATCCCCTCCAGGGTCCCTAGGGTTGGCTGCTGTCGGCAGACAGGCGACTGGGCTAGATGGACCTTTGGTCTGACCCAGGACAGCCATTGTAAGCTCAGGGCTCAGGGTCGTGGGTCTCAGTGGACCCCCTTGATTTTCATGCACACCTGCTCTTGGGTGGCCAGGCTGGCAGCTCTCCTGCCCTAGACGGCCACTTTCCTGTGCCTAGTGCGGAGATCGTGGACGAGGTCCACGATGTCCGCAGTAGCCCAGGAAGGTGCCCACCTGTTGCGGTCCAGAGCAAGCTCCCGGGAGCCGCCAGCCTGGTCCCGGGAAGAGGGGGTGGGCTGGGAGACATTGGGTGGGTGGCTCTGTGCCGTGCCAGGTGCAGGGTCTGCTGGCTGGGTGCTGGCAGGCTTGCACCAGGCACAGGCACCGTAGCCAGCCCGTGCCCCTTTAAGAGGTCCGGGGCCGGGAGGGGGGCATAGAGTTTCCCTGGTGTTGGCCAGAGTGGCCACCAGGGAAACCTGGGGAGGGCTAGCCTCCCACTAGTTCAAATTAAGGGGCTACACACCCCTTAATTTGAACTAGCTAGTTCGAACTAGGCTTAATCCTCGTAAAATGAGGTTTACCTAGTTCGAACTAAGCGCTCCGCTAGTTCGATTCAAATTCGAACTAGCGGAGCGCTAGTGTAGCGCCTTTTAAAGTTAGTTCGAACTAACGTCCGTTAGTTCGAACTAACTTTGTAGTGTAGACATACCCACAGGATTGGATAAATGGACGGTAAGATGGATAGAAAGATGTCTAGAAGGCCGGGCCCAGCGGGTAGTGATCAACGGTTCGATGTCAGGATGGCGGTCGGTTTCTAGCGGAGTGCCCCAAGGTTCGGTTCTAGGACCGGTTTTGTTCAATATCTTTATTAATGACCTGGATGAGGGGATGGATTGCACCCTCAGCAAGTTTGTGGATGACACTAAGCAGGGGGGAGAGGTAGATACGCTTAAGGGCAGAGATAGGGTCCAGAGTGACTTAGACAAATTGGAGCATTGGGCCACTAGAAATCTGATGAGGTTCAACAAGGACAAGTGTAGAGTCCTGCACTTTGGATGGAAGAATCCCAAGCATAGTTACAAGCTGTGGGCCAACCAGTTAAGTAGTAATTCTGCAGAAAAGGACCTGGGGGTTACAGTGGATGAGAAGCTGGATATGAGTCAACAGTGTGCCCTTGTAGCCAAGAAGGCTAATGGCATATTAGGTTCCTTTAAGAGGAGCATTGCCAGCAGATCCAGAGATGTCATTATTCGCCTCTATTCGGCTTTGGTGAGGCCACATCTGGAGTATTGTGTCCAGTTCTGGGCCCCCCACTACAAAAGGATGTGGACGCAGTGGAGTGGGTCCAGCGGAGGGAAACCAAAATGATTAGGGGGCTGGAGCATATGACTTATGAGGAGAGGCTGAGGGACTTGGGTCTGTTTAATCTGCAGAAAAGAAGAGTGAGGGGGGATTTGATAGCAGCCTTCAACTTCCTTAAGGGAGGTTCCAAAGAGGATGGGAAAGGTCCAGGTTGGATATTAGGAAAAACTATTTCCCTAGGAGGATGGTGAAGCACTGGAATGGGTTACCTAGGGAGGTGGTGGAGTCTCCATCCCTAGAGGTGTTTAAGTCTCGGCTTGACAAAGCCCTGGCCGGGTTGATTTTGCTGGAATTGGTTCTGCCTAGAGCAGGGGGCTGGACTTGATGACCTTCTGAGGTCTCTTCCAGTTCTATGATTCTATGAACACTTTCTGCGGATGCCTTAATTTACATGCAATGTCCTGTCTGTGGGTGATCAGGGTAAGGTGTTTGTATGTTTGTTGGGGCTCCCGGAAGGGATGGGGCCTCAGGTGGAAGGGGATGGGGCAAGGCAATCCGTGGCACTGCCTGGAAAGTGCCACTCCTCCCCCAGGCAGCCCTCAGTGGTGCCTGCAGCACACTGCACAGCATTCTGGCAGTGATTTAGAGGGCCAGAAGCATCGGGCCCTTTTGTATCACCAGGCCCCGGGGCATTTGCTCCCTTTGCACTCTTACGCTCCTCACCATCAATGTGCCTGGATGAGGGTGGGGGAGTACAGCTGATAAATGGGACAAGTTGTTACAGCACAACAAATGGACTTGCAGGACTCCGTGTTTTCTTCCTTAGAGTCCAAGAGGATTGAAAACATGAAGAAATTGCCTGTTAACTGAAATCTGAATGCAAAGGTTGACATTTAGTTCCAAAATGTCATTAATTTCTCCAGCTCTTTGAAGAAAAGGGAGCAGTAAACATTGACAGACAGAGAGAAAGACATGAAACTAGAGGAGCAGCTTGCTTAACTCCGCTAAATCACACATCCCAGCAAGATGAGGGTTGCAGATTGTGCCCTTGCTGAAACTGTTTTGAAAGAAGCCAACATTCTGGAGCACAAGTGCTTACAGTCAAGGCAAGATTTGCAGTGCCAGACTCCTATCAAAGTGATGGGGGGAAAAGCAGGGCTATTTATGTCTCTACTTTCGAATACCTTGCTGCCTTTGAGTCTCAGCCTTGCAAACTGCTGAGTATTCACAACTATCACTGAAGTCACTAGAAGTTGAAGACAGCATATGCTTCACAATTAATGCGAAGAACCCTACAGGATTAGCCCTACCCTGATAGCACAGAGGGGCTTTTACTGCAGCACAGTAGCATTGTTTTCCTTCTCATTTCCTCCCTTATTTGCAAACAAATACGTTACCATCCAATCGGGAGAAAACTATCTGGATAGAATGACCCAGCAGGAATGTAGCCCACCATTAGACAGAGGTGAAAGTTCATGTTTGTTATGGACACCATTATCGATTGGCCTAGCACAACCATGCTTGTGATTAATGGGCCAGATCAAATTCAGAAACACTACAAAAACTTGTACAAAGCAACACACACACACACACACACCGTATGTGTACCTATAGTAAACATTTATTATATATTTATAAAGTACATAATATACAAAAGAGCATTAACATAACCTCAGGGGCCTCTCTGCCAAGGGATACAGCAGAACTTCCCAAGGAAAACTGCAATCACCCCAAACAATGCAGAAACTATTAAAAACATGCAAGTTATTGGGGTTGGAAACCTTTTTCACTTTAAAATGAGTATCAGTTTTTTATTGGCCTCTTTGTACAGTAGATGGTGCCTGCTAATTTGGAATTGGCTTGCTTTTCTTTCAATGACAGCTACTGAAAATGCCTTGTCTATGTAACAAGCCTGTGGCAGTGCAGAGACGCCCCATTCTGGCAGGAAGATGGTGAGGGAGGCTGACAGCCTCTCCCCTGGCAATAAAAGGATTATAGGATGCTATGGACTGCCCTGGTCCTATTTCACTCTAGCTGCAGCCAGCCTCAGCTGTGGAGAAGGAAGAGAAGAGGAGGGGGTGTTGCCCCATTCAGAGCTGATCAGGAAGTGGCCAGAGCTCTGATCATTTTGATACAGAAGTCTGGTTGCAGTCCTGAGATACCATGCTCTTTCCAGCCAGGATCAGCCCCAGAAAGCAGAATGGGGCCTGACCAAAGGCTTGCAGGATGAACCAGGTTTTGAATTATCTTTATTATTTCTAAAATGTAAATGCTGCAAAAGAAACTGCACTGAGGGATGCTTTGGCCAGAGCACCACTATACTGGACCTGGTTGGAGGACAGAGAGGGTATGTCTAGATTACATGCCTCTGCCAACAGAGGCATGTAAAATAGGCTACTCGACATAGTCAATGAAGCTGGGATTTAAATATCCCTGGCTTCATTAAAATAAAAATGGTCACCGCGCTGTGCCAGCTCAACTGATCATTGGCACAGTGCGCGAGTCAAGACGCAGATCAGTCGACAAGGGAAGCCTCTGTCGACCGCTCCTGTAAACCACGTTTCATGAGGCATAAGGGAGCGGTCGACAAAGGCTTCTCTTGCCAACCAATCTGTGTCTTGACTCGCGCTCTGTGCTGATGATCAGCTGAGCCGGCACAGCGCGGTGGCAATTTTTATTTTAATAAAGCCAGGGATATTTAAATCCTGGCTTCATTGACTATGTCGAGTAGCCTATTTTACATGCCTCTGTCTGCAGAGGCATGTAATCTAGACATACCCAGACAGACCAGTGGGATCTTTCACCTGGGTGAATTGTGCAACAAAAGGCCACAAGTGGGCACCACTCAGCAACCGAGTTATGTCTCCATTACACAGTGTTTCACTCTCTTTTTTCTGCTCCAGACACTAATGGTAGCCTAGGAGCCTGGCACAAGTCTGGGAGCCAGAAGCAACTGAGTCCTCACACTGTCTCTGATGCTGACTCCCTCTGTAGATTTGAAGGTAACAATTTCTTCAGTTTCTCCATCAGACACATGCGCAAGAGTAATACTTCCTGGACCAGCTCCAGAGAAGGGTTATAAGGGTTAGTTATATTTTTGCAATCCAGAGTTCAGAGCAAATTTTAGTTAACATGGGTGTAACCCATCGGGGCTTACAGAAGGGCTCCTCCCCCTCTTGGTCAGTGGGCAGCCACTCCGCCTTAGAGCACTGGGTCCCTGTGGCCTGGGGTCTTGGGCCTGTGATCAGACCACGTCATTGCACAATAAGCCAGTTTATGTAATTAGAGGCTCAGGCCCTGGTGAAGGGCAGAGGAATAAATAAACAGTTACAGTATATGCAGTGAGAGGCTCAGGCCCTGGTGCAGGGTGAGGCAGCAAACAAACAGTGGAAGGCCTGGGGCCTGGTCCAGGGTGGGGCAGCAACCACAAACAGTTCAGGATATACAATTAGTAGCTCAGGCCTGGTTCAGGACGGGGCCGCACACACACAGTTCAATGGCCCAGGCCCTGGTTCAACATGGAGCCACACACACACAGTCCATACCATTAGCAGTTCACAATAACAAACAGTCTGGTCTCCTTGTTCAGGCAGAGATCCAGCAAACAGGTGGGCAGCCCAAAGTGGCAGAGGGGGGAGACTGCTACCCAGAGGTTGAGTGGTAGGGGGGGGACACAGGTCCAGTCTACCATGTCCCATCCCAGGGCCCTAACAGCAGCAGAGTGGTCCGCTGCGGGGTCAGCGGGGATCCTCACGGCAACACACTGACCTGGCTCTGGCTCAGCCAAACTGTGGTCAGCTATCCCTGGGCTACTTCCGTTCTCCTACTCTGTGCATACCTGGGCCTCCAGCAGGTCCACTGGATTGTTGGGGCCCAACAACTCTGGCAGGGGTCCCGGTGGTCCAGGCCAGTGCTCAACTTCCTGCAGGCACAGTGATCCAGGTCGGTCCTCAGCCTCCCAGCCTGGGAGCACAGGGCAGACGTCTGATTCCTCTGGTGGCTAGCCCCTGACTGAGCTCCTGAGCAGGCTTTGTATACTCCTAGCCACACCTCCTGACTTCTGGTCAGGTGTGCGGGGGCAGGCTTAGCCCAAGAGGGCTCATGGAGGGACCTTGTGGGTGCTGTTGGCAGAGTCTCTCTCAGTGCCTCAGAGGTTGGTCCTGACAGAAACCACTAGGGTTGGAGCCCTCCTGGACTATGACGGGGGACTGATTGCAGTTGCTCAGTGCATGGGGCTCTCCATTCTCTGAACCCCCCTGTATGTACTCCAGGAGGTGAAAGCAGCTTTGTCACAGCCCACTCTCGATTTCCTGTAGTGATCCCTACGAGAGGGTATACCTCGCCCCCCCTCACTGCAAACCTTCTGGTCCTCTCTCTCAAGCCCCTGTTCAATGCTCCCCCACAGCCTCTCCATCTCTGGACCCCTATCCAGCTGCAGGATTTGCAGCCAGCATGTTTTTGAAACATGAGACCACCTGTACATGCTCATACTCTACATGTTGTATTTCCTCACCCTTGTCTCCCGCCCTGACACCAAGTGGTGGGACTATCTAAGACCTGTCAAGGAACCCTGTTGGGCCAGTGTTTAATTCACCTTAATCCCATGGCCCATTGGGGACATAAGTTGGTGGCTCCTCCACAGAGCCATCAGCATAGATGTGTACCTGGCACAGTTCACCCCATCCCCGATGCCTGCCCCTTCTGCAGCGTGAAGGAAAACCTGTCACATGTGCCAGGTTGTAGCCCCTCTTATGGCTCCTCCAGAACCTCCTGCTGAGGTTCTGACTGCGACATCCAGGCAGAGTTCCTCTGGATGGCATCCACTGGCTTTCTGGACAACTTCGAGGAGCAGTTGGAGCTATCCGAGGGTCTCTGCTTGGTGTCCCCATCCGGTTCCCTTGTTTTAAACCTTTGACTCACACCCTTGATCGTATTTTTCATTATTTGTCCCCCGTAATAAATTGAACCCTAGGTTCAGTTGTCCCTGCTGCAATGCATGTAGGAATTACAAACTGGAAGAGAGGGGTTTTTCTCTCTTCTTTGTGTGAGAGCAGAGCAGTTTCTCCCAGCTATTGAGGGATATAGAAGATGCTTCTCTCTCCAAGAACAGACTTCTTACAATGTGTAAATAGGGAAAAGTTAATATAGTCCATCAGGGTTTATTGTTTTCCTTGTTTGGGGGTTTGGAAATCATGTCTGGGCTGGCTAATTGTTTTTCTCTTTTGTAACTAAGCCTTACAGCCCAGAGATTTTCCCTGAGTATCAATATCAATGGTGGCTCTTTCCATCTAGCCAATTTACTATGCTTGCAACTGTAGTTTTGTTTTGATAATAAATGATTTTTTTATTCTAATTAACTGGTATTGGTTGATTGTTGTGTCCTTAGGACTAAGTGCCTAGTTACAAGGGCAGAGTCCATTGTTGGCTGTGCATTCCCTCTTTTACCTTAGGGAGGGAATTTCCAAGTGATCTCTTCCCCGATTTTCTTGGAATCACTTGGGGTATGTCTACACTACCCCGCTAGTTCGAACTAGCGGGGTAATGTATGCATACCGCACTTGCTAATGAAGCCCGGGATTTGAATTTCCCGGGCTTCATTAGCATAAGCGGGGAGCCGCCATTTTTAAATCCCCGCTGCTTCGAACCCCGTGTAGCGCGGCTACACGGGGCTCGAACTAGGTAGTTCGGACTAGGTTCCTATTCCGAACTACCGTTACTCCTCGTGAAACGAGGTGTACCGGTAGTTCGGAATAGGCACCCTAGTCTGAACTACCTAGTTCGAGCCCCGTGTAGCCGCGCTACATGGGGTTCGAAGCAGCGGGGATTTAAAAATGGCGGCTCCCCGCTTATGCTAATGAAGCCCGGGAAATTCAAATCCCGGGCTTCATTAGCAAGTGCGGTATGCATACATTACCCTCCTAGTTCGAACTAGGAGGGTAGTGTAGACATACCCTTGGGTAGTGGCAGCGAGGAACCAGTCTTGTTCTTTTTGAATCTCAGAGGGACTGAGAATGAGTAAGTTTGTCTCTGGGAATCACAGAGACAAGTTTTACAGAGATTATTCTGCTAGCTGCCCCCCCAACTCTGCATGCATAGTGTCAGGTTGGGGAATTGAAACGTGACAGGTTCAAATCGTGTCTCAATACAGTGTGGTTCTGAAAATGGGGGTGGGGGGAGAAGCCTGCTTCCACTGCCATTCATTCCTCCTTAAGATGCTGCCTGGAATAGGAGCTGGCATTTGCTAAGTCACGAGGCAGGGGGGTTGATATTTTTCCTGATGAAATGTTGCCTGTTTTATTATGGTTGAGCAAACCATTTTGAACAATTTTGTTGTCCATGATCCTGATTACTAATGACATTTTAAGTCTTTGGTGGTAGATATATTTCTCCTCGCTCTAATGGATGTGAGAACTCTTCCTTCTTGGTGTGCACAATACTCTTTCTCAGTGAGCATCTTGGCAGGCATGAACTAAGGAGCCAACATGAGACCATTGGGGGACGGAAGCAGGATAATCCAGGGAAACAAACTGGGAGAAACGGAGATAAAGTATAAGGAAAATATACCAGTCCTGACACACAGAAAATGAGACACTCTTGTACTGTGCTTTATTTATATAGGCAAATGTTCTTTCCTTTAGCCCAGTTCTCTGAAGAGTGTAGCATCTGCTACCACTTATTTGCTCCGTACCAAGAGCAGAACATTCTCACACCTCAGCATGCATGTTTGACTGGTGTCTTGTTGTCACAGATCCAAAAGCTCGGTGATTCTCTTGACTGCAATGTGTACCTACAATAAAAATTGAATAGTGATGGATCTTTTAAAATTTCCTCTAGTGTGAATTCAGTAATGCAAAACCGATCAATGTAATTGTCGACAGCATAACAGAGTAAGTAATTGTGAAATCTTGAGGAATATATGCAACTTTTTTTCCCTGAGAATTATAAATATTGTTCTTGAAGCACAGCCAATGAACTCCATTAGGGATGAGCTAATTATGTCAGAGTTGCAATTTAGCAACCTTGTCAAATAATTACTCTTTATTTTTTTGCTCGTAGTTGACCTAAAAGAAGTTTGAGTCTTTTGTCTGTCTTTCTTGTTTTTGCAGCAGGGACTGACCCACAGAGTTTTAAATATTTCAAATAAAAGTTTTTTTCTCTTGCCAGTTAAAAAGGTTTCACTGCTTTTGGTATCCTAAACCTGCTAGTTCTTTTCTGAGGCCCTCATGAAAATGAAGATAGACAAGACCTGGAGTTTTACAACAAAAAGGAAGTGTGAGTGACTAAAACCTCTTTCAGATTTCCTTTGTATATCATAAACAGCCAAAAAAGAGGATTTAAATCCCATTTTTCAATTTCGCTCATCATTTTTAAAACTCCTGATACAATAATGTCCTAGTAAGCAAATGGGCCACAGGCCAGCTGGGGTGGGAGGCGGGGAGCAACCACACCTGGGCCTGGTGATACGAAAGGGCCTGGAGTTTCTGTCTGTGGCTGCCATGGCTGGAGCCCTGCACCCTTTAAATGACTGCCAGAGCACAGCTGGGCACACTCGAGGCAGTGCCCAGGGCTGCCTGGGGCAAAGGGTGGGGGAGGGGAAGCGAGGGTGCTCTCCGGCCTAGCCCCTGTCCCGCCCCTTCTGCCTAAGGTTCTGCTCCTTCCAGGGAAATGGAGCAGCCCCCTCTCCCCACCTTTCTCAGGGGCCCAACAAGGGTGTTGGGACAAGATGGATGGTAAGAGGGTTGTCCAAGGCAGTAGCTTTAGAGTGCCACCAGACTAAATGTCAGCGTGCAGAAGGAAACACTGCGTATTGTTTGGAACAGGGGGAGGAGACTTGTGCTCTGAGGCACTGGTTTAAATGCATCTTGCATTAAAGTCCTAGCTTCCATTTCCAGTTCTTCTAAACACTTCCTATGTGACCTTGGGCCCAGCTATAAAGTAAGGCTAATACCTGGCAGTGCCGAGTAGCTTGTTTGCAGTGTGCTTTGTGACCATACAGTAGAAACGTATTACTTAGTGTGGTTATTATTATAGACTAGCAGAAATACCTGGCATTGCCCGGGGAAAATATAATAAAAGGTGTGATGAATGAACTACGTCAATGACATTAACATAGCATATTTTATTGGAAATACTTTTCTCATATATTACTTTAAGAAATGAACATAGCTAGTGATGTGCTTACAAAACGACAAATCCCATAAGGTCTCTTTTCTCAATCCCCACAAAACAGGAAGGCCCATCTTCCCTTAAAGACTCTATGCAAACCAGTGCCTGCAGCCTCCTTGCCAGAAGCCCTGAGAAATGGAGGGGATGTCTCCTGGGCTCTGCAGCAGCAGCAAATCACTGCTCCCCAAGTAGCCACTCCCTGAGTGACTTCAGTGCACGCTCCATGGGGCAACCTGAATGGACTTCCTAGCGGCAGCTGGACCGGTTGCATTGATCAGACAAAGCGAAAGACCTTCAGACCAGGTGCAACGAATGATATCTAGATGATCAGAACATGTAGCACCTGAACGTACTTATTCTAATGAGAATAGGCTGTTCTGAGTGTACCTCAGGCTGTTCTGAGGAGTGTCCGCCTCAGGCTCCACAGTGCTCAAAACCTTGTCCTCCTACCCACCACCTCTTTGTACTGTGAGCTGAATCCTGCAAAGTGCATAATGCCCGTGGCACTTGCTGATAACGCACACAGCCCTGCCAGGAGAACACACGCAGCCCAAAGGAGGGCAAGTGGTAGGACGGCTCGTTTGGGTGTCGGGGGAGGGAAGCAACTTTAATTTCCAGAAGGGGTTCAGTCGGAGCCCAGCTGTGTGAAGATGTTGAGAGGCTGTGATAGCTGGAGGCTTCTCCCAGCCACAATTAGCAAGGCTAGACCCCAGCCAGCATCACCCACATTTGGGTCCGTCCTGGAGACCTGCTGGTGCCCTAGTATAGGGCAGGTTGCTGATTCTCTACCCCACTGCAGCCTCTTCCCCATGGGCTTTCCCTTGATGGTGCTGCAGGTGCCCATGTGCTTTATCCTCTAGGATCTCGTAGTTGTAGTTTATGTGACACGCTTAACAGAAGAGTCCAGCAAATGCCTATGATCAGGCACTACTAAAAGCTAATTATCAGTGGGCTCAGTTGGGGCTCAGGGGGAATCGGGGGAACTGATTTCAAGATCTAACCAATCCAGTTATTTAGGTTAGGAAATCAATAGTATCCATGCCAAATTTGGTGTTATTTCTAGCTATTACCGTTTTGGAGATCTTTTGGAATAATTAGTGGCTCCCCAATTAGGGCTCTGGGGAAACCAAGGAAACCGATTTTGAGATATAACCAATCCAGTTATTTAAGTTAGGAAATCAGTAGTATCCATGCAAAATGTGGTGTTTTTAGCTCTTACTGGTTTGTAGATCTTTGGGGACAAACAAACAAACAAACAAACTTTCAGAAATATTTATAAGAAAGAAGAAGATTAGGTTTGAAGCTAAGTATGGAGTTTGGGAGCCTAAGAGGTTCTACTAGTCTGAGTAACTTTATAGGAGATTTATTTTTTCAGATCAATAAAATTATCAATATGATCGTATAGTGCACAATAAAACTACACTTTGCTGGTAACAGCTTAGAAAGTATCTTTTCTGTCTTCTAAGGCACATTACTATACCTTTTTTAATCACTTTTCATATTTAAATGGATTATAACTATAGGTAAATTGAGGCAGCCCATGGTATCTTGCTGAGAACTGACAAACTCAAATCTGAAAGTATCAGACCAAGCCTGAGAAGCATAAAGTACAGCAGTTACTGTGACCCTGGTTCCCCTGGCAACCACATTCCAAAAGGGCCTCACTTTGATAAGGCCGGTACCAAACAACCAAACAACCATGCGGGATTGTTTTTCATTGTCTGCTTTGTTCCTAGAAAATAAGCTTGGATCCCAAAGATCACGCCAAGGCAATACCACCCCCACAGGAGACGCATTATATTTCCGGCCAACAAAATGACCATCAACATGCCTTTGTTTATGTTGGCTTATTTAGCTTGTTAGAAATAACTATTTGTATTAGTGATAACTTGTTAAATTGGTAATGGGCGGAGTAACTGTTGTAGACCATTGGCTTATGTGCATATCTCACTTCCGCTGCTAGACCTATCAAATTACTTCCCCTCCGTCCATCTGCTACCTATATAATCTAATGTATGTTTTGGTTAAGTTAGTGCTCACTGGGTTAACCCCTGATGAGTACTCCACCAGCTGTGTGAACCAATAAATCCTCTGCTTGTTTTCACCTGCACCCAGTGTGTCCAAGAATTATTCCCAACAATAACCAAAATACTGAACATGCAGCAAAACCTATTGGGAGCTGTTGGTTGTTCATCAAACTACTTATTTAGGTGTCTAGCTATGGATTTAAGAGCCTAACTTTATGTAATCCTACTGGAGTTACGTTACGCAGAAAACATCATACGTTGTATGTTAATTCTGCGTTTGAACTTTTCAATGGCGTTTGAATTTTTGGATAGCTTTTTAAGTATTTCATTTTCATCCAAGATGAATAAGCTTATGTTCCTCACTGTGAGTAACTTCTGTGCCTTCTCTTCCACTTTTTGTCTATTATGCTTCATTTTTACCGTTAGGGTGCGTGGCTCCAAAGATTACTTACTTTAGTAGGTAATTTCATACAGCATTGGGACACTAAGCACCCCTCTCTTCACATCTGACACTCTGTTCTACAAAATATGTCTTACAAGGTATCATTTGAAAATGTATACAGGTTGAACCTCCCAAGTCCGAGACAATCTGGTCCAGCAACATCTGTGGTCTGGTAGGGCCATCAAAGACCAAAGAACACTGAAGAACACCGAAGGTAGCAGTGGGAGATAACATTGTGTCTGGGAAATTCAGGCTGCACCAGCAGTGTCTTGGCCATACAGCAGCTGGGGAGCCCCTGACCTGGCCAGAGAACACTCACAGTGACGTCAACAGGGCCAGGTATGGCTGGGGAGGCCCACACCAGCAGAGGAATCCTCAACATCAGCTGGGCCAGGTGGCTGGGGAGTCCCGGCCCCAGCCAAGGAACCCTTAGCTTCAAAGGGGCTGCTGGCAGTGATAGGTTTGCTCAGGGAACCTCTGGCAGCAAAAGGGGTGGCAGTGGCCAGGCGGCCTCAGCCGAAACCCCCCAGTGGCTGCAGGGCTGGTGTGATTGAGCAGCACTGGCTGAGAACACCCCAGCTAAAGTGGGGCTGGTGGAGGTGGGCGGCCTCACTGGGGAACCCCAGAGAATTTCTGGCTGCAGTGGGGCTGGCCCTAGCAGAGGGGTGAGGTAGCTGGGCAACCCGTTCTGAGGAACCCCAGGGAACACGCTGCAGCTGCAGGGCCTCAGCAGCCAGAAAGCCCCAGCTACGAGCCCTAAGGGAAACCAAGGTAGCCTGCGGTCAGCAGCGTGAGGTGCCCCTGCTGGGCCAGCATTCGAGGGACCAGGGCAGGTCAGGGAGTGCTAGGGAGAGGAACCCAGGAACAGGCAGCCAGCAGAAGAGCACTGACCTCCCCTGCTCTGGCAATCTCCTTATTTTGGGACAGCTTATGTCCCGAGGGTACCAGCTCAGGGAGGTCCAACCTGTAACTCACTGATCATTAATCTTGCATTATGTATGTGAGGAGTGAGTATGAAGAGTTATAGATATATTCTGAAATTATAACTAAAATAAGTTCAATGAAGGCATGCCAGGGGGAGTTAGTAAACAGGGCTATTTAGACAAAGGAAACTGTAATTGATTCTCTGACCAGCCCAATTTTTAGGCAAAACCAATGAAGGTCCATTTTTACATAGCTTTGTATTTTTGTTTACCTACTAACAAGTGGAGAGAGAAAGAGCATGGAGCTTTTTTTCCCAACCTATTCCACATCCTCTTCCTTGCAATTTGAATAAACTTTTCATTGAGGGGTACCACTCAGAAGAATCCAGAGCAGACAGTGACAGAGCCCTTCACTGATCTCAGCTGCCCCTTGGAATATGAGAAACCTATTTTCTCTTACCAGTTAGTTTGCTTTATTGCGGGGGAGGGAGAATCTTTATCTGTAGTGTTACAACATTAGATAATGGCAGCATTTCAAATAGCACAAATACCTAAACTGGCCACAATCCAGAATTATGTCTGGCAAACTCTTAATTACAGGAGAGATCCTTGCATAGACATGGGGCTACTTTTATGTGAGTGATGCTTTTCAGAATCAGGTTTCTCCATATTACTGCCAAGCCAGCAGGCAGCAGACTTTGAGAGGCTGCATGCTAGCATCATGCTCCTGCCAGTGAAGGTGGAAATAATGTCCTAAATTCAAAATCTGTTCATCCTTAATGCACTTGACACCTTTAAATCCTTGCTGGTTGGGAGTTATTAAACTCCAACTGGCTACTGCCAAGTGCCAAGAAAGCTGAAGCATATGTGCTCCAGCCAATAAGTCCAGTGTACCGGGAAACAGGGAGATGACCTTATGGGAATGGGGTAGCTATTAACTAGCAAAGAAAATGGAATAGAAGTATGTTCAGGGATTTATTGGGAAATACCAGAATTAATACCTGGAAAGAAAATACATTCAGGAGGGCTGACCAAATTGGGGGGCTCCTGAGCAAAGTGTGCACTCCTCGATGGGGCAGAGCCTCAGGTGGAAGGAGTGGGGCTAGCACCTAGGCTCCCCATGCCAGCCTTTCAGGGGTGCCTGGAGCACATCGCCTGGTGGTGGTTTAAAAGGCCTGGGATTCCAGATGTTGCTGCTGCTGCCACCATAGCAGTGCCTGGGAGCCCCAACCCTTTTGAATCGCTGGACCTGGGGGGCAGTTGCCTCCTTTGCTCCTCCTTGTCGGTGGGCCTGTACACATGCAGGGCTAGAAACACCCACTAGGTAAAGTGACTGCAGAAGATGAACTATGTAAGAACCAGGAGAGAGTCTCCATATCTATCACCCTGAAAGTAAACAAATCATATGAGAACTGATGGGTTAGTAACATCACAACTGAAAGAAAACTTACCAGGGGAATGAAACATGGAATTAAGGTACTCTCCTTTAAATTGGGCTGGGTTGCCCCTAGATTTAGTGTAGATCTACATTTCAAACTGGGGGTGTAATTTCCAGCTGGAGGAGACATACTTGTATTAGTTCTGATTGAGCTAGCACACTAAATACAATGTTGCCACAGAGGCACAAGCAGTATGTACTTGTCTAAGATGCTAGGAAAGGCAGTGTACACATTCAAACAGTGAAGAAGGATGCTTCAATGCCATCTTGTGGAACAGAGGCCTAAGAGAGGGTATGTCTACACTACCCTCCTAGTTCGAACTAGGAGGGTAATGTAGGCATACCGCACTTGCAAATGAAGCCCGGGATTTGAATTTCCTGGGTTTCATTTGCATAAGCGGGGAGCCGCCATTTTTAAAACCCCGCTGGTTCGAACCCCGTGCAGCGCAGCTACACGGGGCACGAACTAGGTAGTTCGAACTAGGCTTCCTAGTTCGAACTACCGTTACTCCTCATTTCACGAGGGGTTCGAACAAGCGGGGTTTTAAAAATGGCGGCTCCCCGCTTATGCAAATGAAGCCCGGGAAATTCAAATCCCGGGCTTCATTTGCAAGTGCGGTATGCCTACATTACCCCGCTAGTTCGAACTAGCGGGGTAGTGTAGACATACCCAGAGTGATCTACCAGTGATATTCAAAGGAGGGGCTCTCTCAAGCAGATTATGTGCCCTTCTCTCAAATTCCCTCTCCCTCTTGTCAGTGAATGGCCAAGCCTGGCAGAATTAAACCATGCAGGATTTGGAGGAGGCTCTAGCGCTCCGTAGCTGCTGTCTTTGGAGAGAGTTCCAGAGAGGATACAGCATCTGTCATGTTAACAGCATGGTCAAAGTGAAGGCTAATGCTGAAGCTGTTGTAGAAGAGTTTGGTTGGTTGGTTTATTTCAAAGAATGAAGTGAGAGGCTATCACTTTGCTTTTAAACAAATGCAATTATGCCTTTTAATTATCTGCCGCTGAATGAAGTCTTGTGAAAATTACTAATAGAAAGGGATTTTGCCTTGGTCCACATGAGACTTCCCAGCATGTTGTGACTAGCCTGGAGGAAGTAGAACTGCTTTACTGTGTGTATCTTGAGAAACATAAACAAACACAATAAATAACAAACTTCATTGTGGATTAAAGATGAGCTTGTCGCACACACAAATAGGAGTATGTGGAATTCAGGATCACTTTTGTTGCCAAAGATTAGCCTTCAGCTCAATTTTTTTTGTAGGAAACAACTGTGCCATCCAGTTAGGGTTGCCAAATGCAATTATTTTGCTGAGAGGATCCAAATTTGGCTGAAATTGTCTTTTACTGTGACATGAACAGCTTTGCATGGCCGCAATGAATCATGAGAAGTATCAAAAGGAAAATACCAGAATTGAGAGACAAACTTCCCCTTTCGTAGGACATAAGAGTAGACCACATAAAGCCTTTTAGCGTTTGTCTACGCAGCAGCATTATTTTGAAATAACGAGCATTATTTCAAAATAACAGTCCACTTCTACACAGCCTGCAGTTATTTTGAATAATGTCGAAATACGGTCAAGATGGAGATCTTCTTACTCTGACTCCTCTAACCCTCATTGTACAAGGAATAAGGGAAGTCAGAGGAAGGGTATGTCTACACTACAATGTTATTTTGAAATAGCTTATTTAGAAATAACGTGTCTACACACAAAATGCATTTCGAAATAGTGTAGTCCCCTTACTAAAGGGGCCTCTGTTTTATTCTGAAAAGACCCTGTGTGCTACACTCCAGACTACAATTCCCATGAGCCCTTGGGAAAAAAACAGGAAGGAAGGACTCTGGTGGGAGAGAGGAGGCTCTCTCCATGTGCTTGAAGAAAGAGGCCTAGCAGTCTGGGACTCTGCCTTGGAGTTTGGCACTAAAGGGGGAGCCAGGCTGCTGCCAAGGGCATTGATCCAGTGCAGGGGCTGTTGGAGTGCAACTACAGACCGGGACTAGATGTCTATTGGAACTGGGATTTAGCAGGCTGCTTGCACTAGGCACTGCATGAGACAGTAAGTTTCTGGGCCTTGTTGAAAAAGTGCTGCCTGGGACAGAGCTGCTGTGTAGCCTGGACTGAATCTCCACTACAGCTGCAACATCAGCGCGCCAACGCAAGCAAGCATCTGGGACTGTGAGTCCAGGGGTGTGCACACTCTGGGGTGGGGTCACTGTTAGTACAAATGTTAGCTATATAAGCTTCAATTATTGTTATGTGTTTTGCGAATGCTATTCATTGCTAAATCTGTTAATCCCTGTTTATTTAAGTTAAGTAAAGATTGTTTATTTTAAAGTATTCTATTAGATGTACAGTAAACTTCCGATAATCCAGCACCTTTAGGACCCAGGGGGTGCCGGATTATCAGTTTTGCCGGACTATCGGAAGGGAGGGCTATGAGGGGTCTGGAAGGGGTTGCCACCCCAGACCCGTCATAGCCCCCCCTTCTGATAGTCCGGCTCTGCCCCAGGCATCCCTGATTCAGCCGCTGCTGGTCAGTTTCAGCAGTGGCTGAATTGGGGACACCTGCAGCAGAGCAGCTGGAGTGCTGCCGGGTTGGTCAGGTAGCGCCGATCCTTGGCGCGGCAAGACCAACCCGGCAGCACCCCAGCTGCTCAGCCGCTGCTGATACTGATCAGCGGCTGACTCCAGGAAGCCCGAGGCAGAGCTGCCCTGCCCCGGGCTTCCTGGAGTCAGCCGCTGGTCAGTTTCAGCAGCGGCTGAATCAGGACGCCTGGGGCAGAGCAGCTGGGGGGCTACTGGATTGGTGGCGCCGAGGAGTGGCGCTACTGGACCAACCCGGCAGCTCCCCAGCTGCTCTGCCCCAGGCGTCCTGAATCAGCCGCTGCTGATACTAATCAGCGGATGACTCCAGGAAACACGAGCCAGAGTTGCTCTGCCCCGGGCTTCCTGGAGTCAGCCGCTGGTCAGTTTCAACAGCAGCTGAATCCAAATGCCTGGGACAGAGCTGCTGGGGCGCTGCCGGGTTGGTCTGGTAGCACCAACCCTTGGTGCTGCGAGACCAACCCAGCAGCACCCCAGCTGCTCTGTACCCAAGTCAGCCGCTGCTGAAACTGATTAGGGGCTGATTCCAGGGTAAATTTTCTTTACTGGAACTGCCATCTATCAAAAAATCTCACTTTTTAATCTGATGTTATGGATAGATGAGGTATTTCAAAGGCCTTTTCTATTCAAAAAGAATTACAAACAAACACCAAATCTTTCCTAAAGCCTTAATGACTTCAGAACACACAGCAGGCAAAGAAATCCTTTAAAACTTGTTTTAATGAGGGTTCAGCTGACAATGAATAAACATTCCAGACCCTGTTTGAACTCATTTAGCACTACTACTGAGAAACTTGATATTAATTCTGGTTAAACTACAAATACTTTTCCTAAATTTAATATATATTAAAACCAAGTTTATAAGACGTTAGTAGTCTGACAAATCCCCCACACACTTTCATCCCCACACAAAACCAAATGTTGGTCACTCAGTGAAAACCTTGGGGTTTGGATAGCTTATGCCATAATTTAAGATAACCACAGAAAGTAGAGAGAAGATATCTGATAGGTTTGCCTTGGAAGGATTTCAAAATACAGTTAGAGCTGCTGATTTTAAGTAGCTTATTATGTCAGGTATTTCAATCATTAAAAACTTCATTCCAAATAGCTTGGAATTCAACTTTAGGTACTAGCTGAGGGTACGTCTACACTACAGCGCTAGTTAGAACTAACTTAGTTCGAATTAGTTCATTCGAACTAAGCTAATTCGAACTAATGCGTCTAGAACTAAAAACTAGTTCGAATTAGCGTCCACACTGATTGGACGCAGGGGGGCATTTAAGGGCAGCTGAAACCGGTTCTGGCAGGGCATCAGGTCAGTAGTTGCTTTGTATGGCTGCTGTCTGAGGATATCTGAGGCTTGAGCTTAAAGGGACCTCCCCGGACAGCCGGTTCTCAGCTTTTCCTGCTTGCTTGCCAACCTCGCCGAGGGACAGCAAAGCGTTGGTCTCTGTGCCCGTCTGTGTCGGTGCTTCCCTTCGGGGGGGCCACCGCAGATGGCAACATGGAGCCACGGCTCGCCCTGCACCTTCTGGTGCACGTTCTGGACTTGCTGCTGCAGGCCTGCCAGCAATGGCTCGAGGCTGCCTGGCACCACCTGGTGCATGTCAGCCCCCTGCCTCTCCGCCTGGCCACACTGGGGGCCGTGGAGGAGCCGCGGCGGCGCCCCGGCACCGGCGTGCCCTGCCGCGTCTGGTGTCTGGACACCAGCACCGACTGGTGGGACCGCATCGTCCTGGAGTGCTGGGAGGACCGACAGTGGACCCAGAACTTCAGGATGAGGAGGGACACCTTCCTGGAGCTCTGCGAGTGGCTCGCCCCTGCCCTGCAAAGAAGGGACACTCGCATGAGGCCCGCCATCCCCCTCCAGAAGTGGGTGCCCATCGCCCTCTGGAAGCTCTCCACGCCGGACAGCTACCGATCTGTCGGGAACCAGTTCGGCGTGGGGAGATCCACCGTCGGAGCGGTGCTCATGCAGGTATGGCGCTCGTCGGCCACCGAGCCGGAGGGGAGGGAGGCTGCGAGGAGGGGATGGGCCGCCCCAGGGACAAAGGGGGGGCGGGAGGAGGCGAAAGCGCCCCGCACCGGAGGGGTCGGGCAGTCCCGGCCGTACTACACGCTGCCAGCGGGGTTGCTTCCGGGAGTGGGGCGCGGGGCACTGCCAGGGCACGCACGCTCCCAGCCACCCGGGCGCCCCACTGATTGGCACTTTGCTGTGTCTCTCTCCGCAGATGGTCAAGGCCATCAACCGGGTGCTGCTTCGCAGGGTGGTCCGCCTCGCCGACCTGGACGACGTCATCCGGGGCTTCGGCGCCCTCGGCTTCCCCAACTGCGGGGGGGCCATCGACGGGACGCACATCCCCATCCGTGCCCCGGAACACCAGGTGTCCCGGTACGTCAACCGCAAGGGGTACTTCTCCGTGATCCTGCAGGCCGTGTGTGACCACCGGGGACAGTTCACGGACATTAATGTGGGCTGGTCCGGCAAAGCACACGACGCCCGGGTGTACCGCAACTCCTCCATGTGCCAGCGGCTGCAGGACGGGACCTTCTTCCCCGACCGCCACATCAGGGTCGGGGACGTGGACATGCCCGTGTGCCTGGTGGGGGATGCCACCTACCCACTGCAGCCGTGGCTCATGAAGCCCTACAC
The DNA here is from genome assembly GCF_049634645.1 of Pelodiscus sinensis. Classification (NCBI taxonomy): domain Eukaryota; kingdom Metazoa; phylum Chordata; order Testudines; family Trionychidae; genus Pelodiscus; species Pelodiscus sinensis. The sequence goes on from NC_134714.1 coordinate 103,239,474, forward strand.
GGGGCACCTCAATCCCTCCCGCCAGGCCTTCAATGCCAGGCTGACCAGGGGCCGCATCGTGGTGGAGGGGGCCTTCGGGTGACTGAAAGCCCGCTTTCAATGCCTCCTCACCTGTCTGGACCTGGCCGAGCTCAACATCCCTCCCGTGGTGGGGGCATGTTGTGTGCTCCACAATTTGTGTGAGCGGAAAGGGGAGGCTTTCCTGCCAGCCTGGATGGCTGAGGCTGAGCGCATGGCTGGACACTACGGTCAGCCCCGCATCGCCGCCATCCGGGAAGCCCAGCGGGGGGCCGTCCGGATCCGGGAAGCCCTGCGGGAGAGCTTCCTGGTGGAGGAGGAGGAGGACTGACCTCTCCCTGCATGCCCCACTGGGGCCTTCTTCCACCCTACCCCCCTTCCCCTTTCCCCTCCCTATCTACTGTACAATAAAGACACCTGTTTTTGAAACGTCCGTTTATTGAACATAACTGGGTGCGGGAAGGGAGGAATGAGGGTGGGAGAGGGGAGGGGGAAACCTGGGACGAGGGAGCTGGAAGGGAAGGGAAGGGGAGGGGAGGGGAGGGAGGAAGAGAAAGGAAAGCTCAGGGGTGGGAGTCCAGCTGCCTCTCCCGTCTCGCCACACTGCGGGTCCGGGGGCGTCGGTGGGAAATGGTTGTGGAGAGGGGGGCAGGAGGCACAGGGGGTGTGGAGGAAGCAGGAGCGGAAGCAGGAGCGGGAGCAGGGGGAGGAGGAAATGGGAAGCGGTCCAGCAGGCTCTGGAGGTGGCTTCGCAGAGCACGGCCCTGCTCCTCCAGGGCCTCCAGACTCCTCCGGCACAGCCTGAGGTCCTCCTGGACCCAGTGGTCCTGGAGACGGAGCTGTCGATCCAGGAACCGGAGGTGCCGCCTCTGGTAGTCCTCCTGGTTCCTGGCTGTTCTGCTTGCCCGGGCGCAGGCGGCTGCTGCAGGCGGGGTGGTGCACCCTGCAGGCCCAGGTGCTGCGGCTGTGGTGCAAGAAGACCAGCGGTCAATTACCCCAGGGGCCCAGGTGTGTGAAACCCAGCTCCCCTCTGCAAGGCCAGGGCCCCTGCAGGATCCCCAGCTGCTGCTCCGTGGTGGGCAAGGCCCAGGCGCACGGTCCCGGGGCTCCCTCTGGCCCAGCCCCCCGTACACATAAGGGGAACACGAGGGTACTCACAGGTGGACGCCTTCCCAGCCTCAGACGACGCAGGCGAGCGGCTCTGTGGCGTGCCTCGGGGGTCCCGGGTCCTGAGCAGGCTGGCGGCAGGCTCCTGGCTCTCAGAGCCCTCTTCCTCCTCCTCCGTGTCCAGGAGCGGTCCCTCTGTCCCAGGGTCAATCACGTCCCGGGGGGCAGGGACGGCATGAGCCCCCAGGATGTGGTCCAGGGCATGGAAGTGGGGGCAGGCCTCCGGTTCGGCCCCTGGCAGGCACGCCCGGGAGTAGGACTTCTGCAAATCCTTTATTTTGCAGCACACCTGCTCCCGGCTGCGCTGGTGGCCCCTGGCGGCCAGGCTGGCAGCCATGCGTCCATAGACGGCCGCGTTCCGGTGGCTAGTGCGGAGATCGTGGACATTGGAGGCTTCCCCCCAAACCTCGATGAGGTCCACGATCTCCGCACTTGACCAGGTAGGCGCCCGCCTTTTGCCCCCCCCCCGGGCAGGCTCCTGGGAGCCGCCAGGCTGGTCCTGGGGAGCAGTGGAGGGCTGGGAGCCCTCGGATGGCTGGCTCATGGTGTGGCAGGTGCAGGCTGTGCAGGCACGGGTGCTTGCAGCCTTGCAACTGGCACAAAGTGTGTAGCCAGCCCGTGGCCCTTTAAGGGCTCTGGGGCCGGGAGGGGGGCAATAGAGTTTCCCTGGTGTTGGCCAGAGTGGCCACCAGGGGAACCTGGGAAGCATTAGCCTCCCACTAGTTCGAATTAAGGGTCTACACAGCCCTTAATTCGAACTAGCTAGTTCGAACTAGGCGTTAGTCCTCGTAAAATGAGGTTTATCTAGTTCGAACTAAGCGCTCCGCTAGTTCGAATTAAGTTCGAACTAACGGAGCGCTAGTGTAGCGCCTAGGAAAGTTAGTTCGAACTAACTTTGCAGTGTAGACATACCCTGAATGTTTTTGCCTGATGCTCAGAATGGTCCATCCCACTCTATTTGTATCCTTTAGTATGTGAATTTTATTAATTGGCTCAAGTTGTTTTGTCTTATCTTTTCCTTGTATAGATCTGTGTATTATACTCTATGTCCCACCCATACAGAACTGGAGGAGCCCAAGGCAGAAAGGTTGGACTCTTCATAGAGTCCACTTTGTGGAAACCTGTTTCAACAGTACCATATCAGTAAACAGAGTAATCAACAAATCATTGAAATGTCACTTTTTCTTACTGCTCAGTGAAGACCTCTTCCATATTGCTCCTCTAATGAAACAATCTTTAGCACTCATATTATAATTTCCACTGAAGGGTAGAAAAGAGCAGCACAAACTGCGCCATAGTGAATTTGAGGTTAAGATGTTCCCCGTTCAAGTCTCGCTATCTCTCAAACCAGAATTGTAATTTTAAATTTGTCGATTAGCAAAATCTGGCTGAATGGCAAAGCCATAGGAATTCTGGACTTTGTTTTAACATGAATAGAAAAGCCAGAACTTTGTATCCTGTAAATCAGCATAGCTCAGTGAAGCTATTCTGATTTGCACCAGGCCCATCATGTGATTAAGTTTAATATGGAGAAGTTAAGAGTGCCCATCCTTGGAACATCGCAGGCTTGTTGCCCTGTACAATGGACAATGAGAGATGAAACTCAAATATTCTTCACATAAAAAAGAAGAAATAATTGCCAAAAAGTGACCTACATTTTTTTTTGGATGCAGAGAAAATCAAATATACTAAAAACATGTGGTGAGCTTCTTTTAATTTTATCAATAAATTTGCTGCAGTTTTTGTTGCTATCCTTTCCTTTGCTTCCTGTCATGTTTTGTAAATCCACATTTATGTTTCTCAAGAGGGGGCAATCACCACAGAAGGCATATTGTTACCTTTTGTGATATTATAAAAAAGAAAAAAAGAGCAATGGTTTCAATTTATAATGCTGCACACTTGTTCGGAAAGAGGTCATTCTGTTAAAATAGCATCATGGTTCTCTTGCAGAATCTCAAGTTTAACAATACTACATGCTATAATTGTCAGACAACCCTATGAGTCAGGAAAAAGGAAGGGTAGTATTTTTAGCTAGCAAAAGAATAGAAAAGAAGCTGAATTACACGCAGAGAACATGGACTTACTTTTTATAGTTTGTTAGTGGATACTGACCTACAGGAAAGATAGTAATGTAAGTTTCAGATTTTTCTTGTAACCAAGCAAGGAAAAACACATGACTGTCAAGACTAACACCCTGGCTCCCTGAAAGGGGCAAAGACACTACCTATCTCTGACAGGCTCCAAAAGGGCACTGAAGTAATTCAGGTTCACTTGGACCTAAATAACACACTGATAAATTGGGAGGCAGTTAATTAGGTAAGCAAGTGCAAGAATGGCAAGATTAGAAGGGCAGAATTAGAAAGGCAAAGGCACAAATGAGAACAAACTAGCTACCGGAATAAAGAGAAACAAGAAGACTTTTTATAAATAAAAATAGAAGCAAGAGGAAGACCAAGGACAGGGTAGGCCCACTGGTCAGTGAGGAGGGAGAAACAGTAACAGGAAACTTGGAAATGGCAGAGATGCTTGATGACTTCTTTGTTTCGGTCTTCACCAAGAAGTCTGAAGGAATGCCTAACATAGGGAATGCTAGTGGGAAAGGGGTAGGTTTAGAAGATAAAATAGGGTACGTCTACACTACAGCGCTAATTCGAACTAACTTAGTTCGAATTAGTTAATTCGAACTAAGCTAATTCGAACTAACGCGTCTAGAACTAAACACTAGTTCGAATTAGCGTTTTGCTAATTCGAACTAGCAAGTCCACATTGAGTGGACTCTGAACAGAGCTTAAGGATGGCCGGAAGCAGTGCCGGCAGGGCATCAGAGGAGGACTTAGAGCGTGGAGATGCTGTCTCAGGCTAGCCGAGGGCTGCGCTTAAAGGGTCCCGACCCCCACCCCGGACACACAGTTCTAAGGGGTGCCCCGCTTGCAAAGAAGTTCTGGCTTGGAGTGCCCGGAGTACCCACACTGGGCACATCACACCACTCGGCCATCAGCCCGGCTGCACTTGCTGCAGGCTGCCATCTGGGGAAAGGGGGCAATCGGGGGGCTGCAGGAGAGCTTCCACCCCCAGAAGCCCGTAGAGCCAGCCCAGTCCTCCCCATCAGGGGCTCGTATCCCATTCCTCCCTCACCTCCTTCCACTTACCCTTCTCTAGCCCCCCTTCTTATTGATGTACAAAATAAAGATAACGTTTCTTCCAACATTGACTCTGTCTTTATTGAACAAAACTGGGGGAGACTGGGAAAAGGAGGTGGGAGAGGGGAAGAGAAAGGCTGGGAGAGGGGAGGGCAACTAACATGATCGGGGTTGGGAACAGGTCCCAGATGAAGAAAGGCTACAGAGACTGGGACTGTTCAGCTTAGAAAAGAGGAGACGGAGGGGGGACAGGATAGAGGTCTCTAAAAGCAGGGGTTGGGTGGAGAGGGTGCATTCAGAAAAGTTCTTCATGAGTTCCCATAAAGAAGGACTAGAGGACACCAAAGGAAACGAATGGGTAGCAGGTTTCAAACTAGTAAGAGAAAGTTGTTCTTCACAAAGCAAATAGTTAACTTGCGGAACTCATTGCTACAGGAGGCTGTGAAGGCTACAACTAGAACAGAGTTTAAAGTGAAGTGAGATCAAGTCATGGAGGTTGGGTCCATGGTGTGGTATTAGCCAGGGGGTAGGAGTGGTGTCCCTTCCCAAAGTTTGTGGAAGGCTGGAGAAGGATGGCACGAGACAAATGGCTTGGTCACTGTCTTCGGTCCATCCCCTCCAGGGTCCCTAGGGTTGGCCGCTGTCGGCAGACAGGCTACTGGGCTAGATGGACCTTTGGTCTGACCCAGGACGGCCATTGTAAGCTCAGGGCTCAGGGTCGGGGGTCTCAGTGGACCCCCTTGATTTTCATGAACACCTGTTCCTGGGTGGCCAGGCTGGCAGCTCTCCTGCCCTAGACGGCCACTTTCCTGTGCCTAGTGTGGAGATCGTGGACAAGGTCCACGATGTCCGCACTAGCCCAGGAAGGTGCCCGCCTCTTGCGGTCCAGGGCAAGCTCCCAGGAGCCGCCAGCCTGGTCCCGGGAAGAGGGGGTGGGCTGGGGGACATCGGGTGGGTGGCTCTGTGCCGTGCCAGGTGCAGGGTCTGCTGGCTGTGTGCTGGCAGGCTTGCACCTGGCACGGGCACCGTAGCCAGCCCGTGCCCCTTTAAGGGATCCGGGGCCGGGAATGGGGTATAGAGTTTCCCTGGTGTTGGCCAGAGTGGCCACCAGGGAAACCTGGGGAGGGCTAGCCTTCCACTAGTTCGAATTAAGGGGCTACACACCCCTTAAATCGAACTAGCTAGTTCGAACTAGGCTTAATCCTCGTAAAATGAGGTTTACCTAGTTCGAACTAAGCGCTCCGCTAGTTCGATTCAAATTCGAACTAGTGGAGCGCTAGTGTAGCGCCTATTAAAGTTAGTTCGAACTAACGTCCGTTAGTTCGAACTAACTTTGTAGTGTAGACATACCCATAAAGAAAGAACAAGTTAAAAATCACCTAGAAAAGTTAGATGCCTGCAAGTCACCAGGGCCTGACGAAATGCATCCTAGAATACTCAAGGAGCTGATAGAGGAGGTATCTGAGCCTCTGGCTATCATCTTTGGAAAATCATGGGAGACAGGAGACATTCCAGAAGACTGGAAAAGGGCAAATATAGTGACCATTTATAAAAAGGGAAATAAGAACAACCCAGGAAACTACAGACCAGTTAGTTTAACTTCTGTGCCAGGGAAGATAATGGAGCAGGTAATTAAGGAAATCATCTGTAAACATTTGGAAGGTGGCAAGATGATAGGGAACAGCCAGCATGGATTTGTAAAGAACAAATCATGTCAAACCAATCTGATAGCTTTATTTGATATTTGACAACAAGTCTTGTGGATAAGGGAAAAGTGGTGTATGTGGTATACCTAGACTTTAGTAAGGTTTTTTATATGGTCTCACATGATATTCTTATCAATAAACTAGTCAAATACAACTTAGATGGGGCTACTATAAGGTAAGTGCATAACTGGCTGGATAACCATACTCAGGGTATGTCTACACTAGAAAGTTAGTTCGAACTAACGGACGTTAGTTCGAACTAACTTTCCTATGCGCTACACTAGCGCTCCGCTAGTTCGAATTTGAATCGAACTAGCGGAGCGCTTAGTTCGAACTAGGTAAACCTCATTTTACGAGGACTAACGCCTAGTTCGAACTAGCTAGTTCGAACTAAGGGCTGTGTAGCCCTTTAGTTCGAACTAGTGGGAGGCTAGCCCTCCCCAGGTTTCCCTGGTGGCCACTCTGGCCAACACCAGGGAAACTCTATGCCCCCCTCCCGGCCCCGGACCCCTTAAAGGGGCACGGGCTGGCTACGGTGCCCGTGCCAGGTGCAAGCCTGCCAGCACCCAGCTAGCAGACCCTGCACCTGGCACGGCACAGAGCCACCCACCCGATGCCCCCCAGCCCACCCCCTCTTGCCGGGACCAGGCTGGCGGCTCCCGGGAGCTTGCCCTGGACCGCAAGAGGCGGGCACCTTCCTGGGCTAGTGCGGACATCGTGGACCTCGTCCACGATCTCCGCACTAGGCACAGGAAAGTGGCCGGCTAGGGCAGGAGAGCTGCCAGCCTGGCCACCCAGGACCAGGTGTGCATGAAAATCAAGGGGGTCCACTGAGACCCCCGACACTGAGCCCTGAGCTTACAATGGCCGTACTGGGTCAGACCAAAGGTCCATCTAGCCCAGTAGCCTGTCTGCCGACAGCGGCCAACCCTAGGGACCCTGGAGGGGATGGACCGAAGACAATGACCAAGCCATTTGTCTCGTGCCATCCCTCTCCAGCCTTCCACAAACTTTGGGCAGGGACACCACTCCTACCCTCTGGCTAATAGGACTCCATGGACCCAACCTCCATGACTTGATCTCACTTCCCTTTAAACTCTGTTCTAGTTCTAGCCTTCACAGCCTCCTGCAGCAAGGAGTTCCACAGGTTAACTATTTGCTTTGTCAAGAACAACTTTCTATTACTAGTTTCAAGCCTGCTACCCATTCCTTTCCTTTGGTGTCCTCTAGTCCTTCTTTATGGGAACTCAGGAAGAACTTTTCTGAATGCACCCTCTCCACCCAACCCCTGCTTTTAGAGACCTCTATCCTGTCCCCCCTCCGTCTCCTCTTTTCTAAGCTGAACAGTCCCAGTCTCTGTAGCCTCTCTTCATCTGGGACCTGTTCCCAACCCCTGATCATGTTAGTTGCCCTCCCCTCTCCCAGCCTTTCTCTTCCCCTCTCCCACCTCCTTTTCCCAGTCTCCCCCAGTTTTTTTCAATAAAGACAGAGTCAATGTTGGAAGAAACGTTATCTTTATTTTGTACATCAATAAGAAGGGGGGCTAGGGAAGGGCAAGTGGAAGGAGGTGAGGGAGGAATGGGGTACGAGCCCCCGATGGGGAGGACTGGGCTGGCTCTGCGGGCTTCTGGGGGTGGAAGCTCTCCTGCAGCCCCCCAATTACTCCCTCTCCCCAGATGGCAGCCTGCGGCAAGTGCAGCCGGGCTGATGGCCGAGTGGTGTGATGTGCCCAGTGTGGGCACTCAGGGCACTCCAAGCCAGAACTTCTTTGCAAGCGGGGCACCCCTTAGAACTGTGTGTCCGGGGTGGGGGTCGGGACCCTTTAAGCGCAGCCCTCGGCTAGCCTGAGACAGTATCTCCATGTTCTAAGTCCTCCTTTTATGCCCTGCCGGCACTGCTTCCGGCCATCATTAAGCCCTGTTCAGAGTCCACTCAATGTGGACTTACTAGTTCGAACTAGCAAAACGCTAGTTCGAACTAGTTTTTAGTTCTAGATGCGTTAGTTCGAACTAGCTTAGTTCGAATTAACTAATTCGAACTAAGTTAGTTCGAACTAGCGCTGTAGTGTAGACGTACCCTCAGAGAGTAGTTATTACTGGTTCACAATCCTGCTGGAAAGGTATAACAAGTGGGATTCTGCAGGGGTCTGTTTTGGGACCAGCTCTGTTCAATATCTTCATCAACAATTTAGATATTGGCACAGAAAGTACGCTTATTAAGTTTGCGACTAATCTGGAGGATAGGGTCATAATTCAAAATGATCTGGACAAATTGGAGAAATGGTCTGAGGTAAACAGGATGAAGTTTAATAAAGACAAATGCAAAGTGCTCCACTTAGGAAGGAACAATCAATTTCACACATACAGAATGGGAAGCAACTATCTAGCAAGGAGTACGGCAGAAAGGGATCTAGGGGTTATAGTGGACCACAAGCTGAATATGAGTCAGCAGTGTGATGCTGTTGCAAAAAAAGCAAACATGATTCTGGGACTCATTAACAGGTGTGTTGTGAGCAAGACATGAGAAGTCATTCTTCCAATCTACTCTGCGCTGGTTAGGCCTCAGTTGGAGTATTGTGTCCAGTTCTGGGAACCGCATTTCAAGAAGGATGTGGAGAAATTGGAGAGAGTCCAGAGAAGAGCAACAAGAATGATTAAAGGTCTAGAGAACATGACCTGTGAAGGAAGGCTGAAAGACTTGGGTTTGTTTAGTTTAGATAAGAGAAGATTGAGGAGGTACATGATAACAGTTTTCAGATATCTAAAAGGGTGTCATAAGGAGGAGGGAGAAAACTTGTTCATCTTGGCTTCTGAGGATAGAACAAGAAGCAATGGGCTTAAATTGCAGCAAGGGAGGTTTAGGTTGGACATGAGGAAAAAGTTCCTAACTGTCAGGGTAGTCAAACACTGGAATAAATTGCCCAGGGAGGTTGTGGAATCTCCATCACTGGAGATATTTAAGAGTAGGTTAGATAAATGTCTATCAGGGATGGTCTAGACGGTATTTGGTCCTGCCATGAGGGTAGGGGACTGGACTCGATGACCTCTCGAGGTCCCTTCCAGTCCTAGTATTCTATGATAAGTGCTTTGCTGTGATAAAAGATAGCTAGCCTCATCCTTAGTGGGTTAGTTCTCAGAGTTCTCCGCTTGCTTGTCTACCTTAATGTGGGACAACAAAGCAGTCCTGTCTCGGAGTGCCCTGACTGCCCACACTTGGGACACCACAATACTCGGCCACATGGAGCCAGAACTGCCCCTGTGCACGCCAGTGCGTCTCGTGGGGTCGTTGCCATCATCCCAACTGCATTTGCTGTAGGCTGCCATCCGGGGGGTCCATTGGATGGTTGTCAGGATCCAGGAGGCCCTGAAGGAGAGCGTCCACCCCGAGGTGTCCTCGGGACCTCCCCAGTCCTCCCTACCGGGGGCTCGTGACCCATTACTCCCTCATGTTCTTCCACTTACCCCTTCCTTCCTGATGTCAAATAAAAGACAAATATGTTCAAAAACAGAAACTGGGTTTATTTAACAAAACTGGTGGGGAGGGAATGAAACTCTGGTGAGACTGGGAAAAGGAGTGGGGAGAGGGGAAGAGAAAGGGTGGGAGAAGGGTGGGGGAACCCTGGGAGGAGGGAGCTGGAAGGGGGAAGCAAGGGGAAAAAGGGGGAGGGGAAGCTCAGGGCTCAGGGTTAGATGGTCTCGCCGGACCAACTTGATTTTCATGTGAACCTGCTTCTGGGTTCGCATGTGGCTTTTGGTAGCCAGGCTGGCAGCTATCCTGCCATAGACGGCCGCATTCCTCCATCTAGTGCAGACATCATGGACGTTGGGGACATCCCCCCCAAAGCCAAATAAGGTCCATTATCTCCACTCTGGACCAGGAAGGTGCCCACCTTCTCCGGGCCCTGGCAGGCTCCTGGGAGCTGGCAGACTGCTCCTGGGGAGTGGTGGAAGGCTGGCTGCCGGTGGCTTGCTGGCTCATGTTTTGGGGCCACTGGGTCAGGGGCAGTGACTGCTGGCTCTGGGCTGGCAGGCTTGGAGCTGTCACAGGCACTGCAACCAGAGCCTACCCCTTTAAGGGCTCCAGGGAGTGGAGGAGGGCGAGGAGTGTTCTTGGTTGTGCCCAGAGTGGCCACCAGGGCTCCCTACGAAGGGCTGGAGGCCCCCTATTTCAAAATAAGTGTCTACACAGCACTTACTTTGAAATAATAGCTATTTCGAATTTGGTATTATTCCTCGTAGAATGAGGTTTACCAAATTCGAAATAAGTGCTCCGCTATTTTGAATTTATTTCAAAATAGCGGTTTGCCTGTGTAGACATTATTAAAGTTAATTCAAAATAACTGCTTTTATTTCAAATTAACTTTGTAGTATAGACATACCCTAAGAGAACAGAGGCTTCTGGGGAAGGGATAGGACTCCCCACTCCTGGACCCAGAAAGAGAAACATCTTAAGAGAAGAGCTGAGGGGAACCTGGGCTACGTCTACACTGCAGAGCTTTTCCGGGATACTAGAGGTCCAAGGAATGCCTCTGCTTTTCTGGAAAAAAATTCAGAAAAGGAGACACATTTTTTCAGTGTCCCTGTAAACCTCATTCTCCAAGGAAGTAGAGATGTTCTGAAAGAGGGTTTTTTCTGACATTTGGCCCTGTGTAGACAGGCCAAATGTCAGAAAAGCTTCTTTCAGAAGGAAAGCAGAAAAAAATACACAAATTTGTGTATTTTCTTATGACTTTCCCCTTGAGTGTAGACATAGCCCTGGTGATGGAGCTTATAAGGAAAAGGAAACAAGGAAGAATGCTCCTATGTGGCGGAAGCTCTGCATGGGAGGAGCTATCAATGCCAAGTCACTGCATAACCTGGCCCCTATAGAAGGACTTCACTGAGTAGTAGTGGAAACTTCAGAGCAGGGGAAGGGTTGTTGTAGTTGGACCTTTGTGGGGCCCTTGACCTGAGAGAAGAGACTCTTCTCCAGCTGATTACAAGAGGTTCTGGCTCCAGAAGAAGGACATAAGTGGATTTGATGGATTAGGGTTGACTCTGTCCTTCACCACTACTGCTGGAAGTGCTGAGGGAGAAGCCTATTTGGGTGATGTTCTGCATTTGGGGTTCAATAAATTAGACCCCGAAGGAGCACCATTCACTATAGAAGCCTTGCTGGACTTATTAAAACCCTTATTTGGGGAAAACTGAGGCAGGGACATAGTTTGTAATGTTGCACTGGAATATGTGGGTGCTCAGAGTAAGATCCCCCATTGCAATAACTTTATGGATTCCTGAATACTGCTTGTGCTAATGTATCTTTGGAAAAAAACCTGATTTGACACTCACGAAAATCTTTTAAATTGTTCAGATATTTAGGGAAATACTTTAGTATTTTCATAGTTTTTTTGTAGATTTAGTAAAATTGATCATCCGATAAATTTTTGACCATAAAAGACCTCTGCTTGAGCTAGCATTATAAAAAATTGTATGAATATACATCCACTAATCCCATGAATTGACATCCTCTTTTGCTTTACAATCCAACCAGCTTCAAGCAGTTAATGAAATTATTGGTCTCTGATGCAAAATTCATTGTTAGCCCAGTGGAAAGAAAGCAGCCTAATGAAATGCTCTGCAAAGACCAAAGGCAGTGATACATGAATTAGTGGTATTAAGCCTTCTTTGCCCTCCATATGTGTGTTTTTACAGCTGTGCTGGGTATTTTACTAGCAAGAAGAAAATGACCCTGATCTTGGCAATGACCGTGAACGTGGTTTCACTAGGACCTCTAGACTTTACCTGCTATTCATACTACTTTATGATTCAGAAGGAAGAATTCACAAAGACTTCAATAGTCTCCATATTTGATTAGTAAATGACTAAATTAGCATGACTAATCAAGTGGTGTTATTTTTTACTGTGCCATAGTAATTGCTAGGCAGGTATTATCTCATCAGCTGCTCAACCAGTACAATGATAAATGCAGCTTCCCTTCCAGCTACTTATAGCATTGATAATACTTTTTTTTTAAAGCAAGATCAAGGATAATAAGAGAAACCTTCTGCTTCTGAAGGGCTATATGACAAGGTTCAAAGTAGAACACCCCCTTTTTTATTTTGCCAATGGTAAGTTTTATTAAGAGATGTTTCCGTAGACACACTGCATCCTGACAAAATTCACAGCCAGACGGGGTCAGATGAAAGGTCCATCTAGCTCAGTATCCTGTCTTCTGACAGTGGCCAATGCCAGGTGCCCCAGAGGGAGTGAACAGACCAGGTCATCATCATGTGTTCTACCCCCATCACCTATTCCCAGCTTCTGGAAAACAGAGGTTAGGGACACCATCTTGGCTAATAGCCATTGATGGATTTATTCCTCATGAACTTAGCTAATTCTTTTTTGAACTAAGTTATAGTCTTGCCCTTCACAACATCCTCTGGCAAGGACTTCCATATGTGACTTTGCATTATGTGAAGAAACGCTTTTTTGTTTGTTTTTAAACCTGCTGCCTATTTATTTAATTTGGTGACCCTTGTACTTATGCTATGAGGAGTAAATAACATTTTGTTATACTTTTTCCACACCAGTCATGATTTATAGACTTCTATCGTATCCCCCCTTAGTCTTTGCTTTTCCAAGCTGAACAGTCTCTGTGTTATTAATTTATCCTCATATGGCAGCTATTGCATACCCCTAATCATTCAATATATTCTGAGATGGGGCAAGCACATTGCATGAAGTAATCAAGTTTTCGACGTACCATGGATTTATACAGAAGCAATATGATATTTTCTGTCTTATTATCTATTCCTTTCTTAATGATTCCCAACATTTTGTTTGCTACTATTGGTAAACATTGAGTGGATGTAACATTCAATTTTATAGTGTGCAAAATGTTATGCTCCATATATCATTACTGTAATATTCTGGGTATGTTACAAGACATTTTTCTCTGTTTTAATGTACCCAGTTCATCATTTATAACGTTATCAAACATCATGCGAAGGAAAATAACATGATCTCCAAACTAAATTCAAATCCAGAATTATTATCTGATCATTCATTTTGCTCTTTTGGTGATTGTATGTTAAAGGAGTGGCACCAGTTTATACAGCACATCTTTGGTGCACCTCAATAATTGAGTGTGCTCTTATTCTGCAGCCTGATCATGTGACCCATTTTGGCCAGGACAGCCCCCCTTTTCAGCTCTGTCCCAGCAGTCCCTACTCTTCCACTGTAACAGGATATTTGTACTGGCTGCCAGGTAAAGCTGAGAACTGCAGCTGCTGCCCACCACCACCAGCAGAAAAATTTGCTCACCACCAGCAGAAAAATTTGCCACAGCATCACTGGCTTTAGATCTGATGGCCCTGTTCCCTGAGGGCAGTGTGGGGGTTGGTGGGTCAGCTCCAGTTCCAGGAAGGGTGGTGGGTGTCTCAGGCAAGCGGTAAACCACCTGGCTCAGTCCTGGGCCATAGAGGCCCATAAATAGGTGTCCAGTGATGGCCTTCAGGCCCAGGTCCTGAGTAGAAGGCGGGGCAGTAAACAAACAAAAAAACCACCATAGTCCCAGTGGTTGGGTGAGCCCAGGCCATAGTGCCAGGTAGGGCAGGTGAACAAACACACTTCAACAGTTCAGCAGCCCAGGCCCTGGTGCAGGGTGGGACAGGTAAACAAATGCAGTAGCTCTATGGTGAGAGGGGGAGACTATCACCCATAGATTGGAGTGCAGGGGGGATGTGGGCCCTCCCTACTGCACCATGTCCCGGCCCAGAGCCCCAGCAGTGGCAGGGCTGACACCACTGAGATCAGCAGGGACCTGGCCCACAACATGCTGACTCACTCCGAGGAGGGAGGGATAGATGCTGCTCCTGTTCCTTCTCCCAGTCCTGTTCCTGCCGCCACTGCCACCCCGCACCAGCTGGAGCTCTCCCTACCCTGTTCTCCCCTGCAGCCAACTGCCTGATTGCTTTTCCCCACCTCGGCTACTGCTACTGGCCTCTCCACTGAGGACAACTGCTGCTACTGCTGCTCACCACCCCCGCTGCTGTTGCTGCCGAGGACAGGCCTGCTGGCCTGCCCCCCTTCAGAGGGAGAGGTGAAGAAGACCCCACTACCATCACCACCAGCACCCATTGTTTAGGAGTCTTCCTGCACATCCCCAGTTGGCTCTTGCCTGCCCACTGCTGCTGCTAGACCAGCTCCAGGAGGAGGAGGAGAAGCCCATCACATGGACTTGTGGGATTGCTTGTAAGACTGAGACTTTACCACCTGCTTCTGGGGTGGTGGTAATTTGCATTCCTGTTAGGGAAGCCAGGGGAGAGGTGTGGAGCCCTGCCCCCAGTCCAGCTGCTCCCTTCTACTGCCACCATCCCACCACCCCCTCCACCAACCAACCCCCACTTACCACCCGGACCTCCTCTTTGCCCCTCGGCAGGGCTAGCTGTGCTGCCCACATCTCCACCTGGGACTGTGCACAGTGGTGGGCGAGAGACTGAGTCCCACGAGCACTTGCGGGCACATTCCCTTCCCTCCCTGGACATGGCCCTCCTCTCTCAGCTGTGTTTGGCTGAGAGACCTCCCCGTCCTTCCTCTGCCCCCTTTTTTTCCTCACCTCAGCAGCTTACCTTCTTCCTGCTGCCTGCCCCACCCCTCCCTGAGAGTTTGTTTGTTCACTGTCCTGCCCAGCCCCTGAAAGCTTGTTTGTTTGCCTGCCCCATCCGTCTTCTACACAGCTCCTGTCCCCGCCCTACCCTACCCCAAGTCAGTTTGCTGGGGTGCCTGTCCCACCCTCTCAGCAGTTGCCTTCCCCTGCCCCACCTCCTACCTACTCAGAGCTTGTTCCTCTTCCCCCACCCAGCCTCCCATTAGCCCCCTGCCTACTGCCCAGTGCGTTCTGATCCCCTCCCCGAGCGCTCATGCCCCTTCCCTCCCTTTTTAGTTAGTGAATCCCCCATTCACTGCATCCCCGCCGATGTTTCCATAGTTTTTCCCCAACCCAGTGCAGTTGGAGGAGCTGGCACCCCCGCCATGCACCTATAACCCCTGTCCTGTCCCACTAACACCCTCCTTCTCTGCCTCCAGCCTTGCAGAGAGGAGTGGTTGCTGCCCCCTTCCCCTTGGTTGCCCCATTTGTACCCTTCCCCCACTGGCGCCCTGTGTACAATCCAGCAGGAGGGAGTGGTTGCTTTCCCCATCTGCCCAGATGTGTCTCCACCATGCCTTCACCTTTTCCTGGGCACTCTCCTCCTTGGCCTCCAGCTTGCAGGGAGGAATGATTGCCATCCCCCTTTTTTCCTGATTCCCCCTCCACTCAGTGCCCTCCTCCCCAGCATCCAGTCTAGCGGGGAGGAGTGGCTGCTATCCCCCTCCTTGATTCCCCACAACTCAGCACCCTCCTTCTGTGTCTCTGTTTCAGCGGGGAGGAGTGGTTAGCCCGGCCCATTCTTCCTCCTTCCCCTTCCCCTCCATTGATGCCCTCCTCCCTTGCCTGCTGCTTGGGGGGAGGAATGGTTGACCCTTACCCACTTCCTCATTGTTTGTGCCTCCTCCAACCCCTCCCCCCGTGATGGAGGAGGTCCCAGCCCCATCCCCCAGCCCTGTTGACCACAAGATGCCGATGTTGCCATTGGCCCCAAACACCCGCATGGCTGACCTCCCAAAGCCCAGATCGGACTCTGACACTGCCATGGCTGACACTCCTCCCAACTCTGGAGGAACCTCCACCTACACTGACAAAAAAGGGCAGGGGAAGAAGAAGGCAAAGGCCCAGCCCAGAACGCCAAACCTCCCATAGCTGAGGCTGCACAGCCCACTATTGCCCTGACACACGCCACAACCTCTCCTTCCCCTGCCATTCCCCCCATCAGCTCTGGACGTGTTCCATCTGCAGCCCCCAGATAGTACACCCAGGGGGTTGCTGCCACTCCCGCATGATGCTGCATCCTCTGGCCCGACCACCACCTCCAGAAACATCCCTGGTGGCTGAGGTCCCTTCCCCACCTTGACCAGGAAGCATGGCATCTGCTGCCTCCTGGTCCCCCCCTCATAGAATCATAGAGCTGGAAGAGACCTCAGGAGGTCATCAAGTCCAGCCCCCTATCCAAGGCAGGACCAATCCCAACTAAACCAACACAGCCAGGGCTTTGTCAAGCTGAGACTTAAAAAACTCTAAGGATGGAGTTTCCACCACCTCCCCAGGTAACCCATTCCAGTGCTTCACCACCCTCCTAGGGAAATAGTTTTTCCTAATATCCAACCTAGACCTCTCCCCCTGTAACTTGAGACCATTGCTCCTTATTCTGCCAACCGCCACTACTGTGAACAGCCTTTCTCCAGGCTCTTTGGAACGTCTCTTCAGGAAGTTGAAGGCTGCTATCAAATCCCCCCTCACTCTTTTCTTCTGCAGACTAAACAAACCCAAATTCCTCAGTCTCTCATAGGTCATGTGCTCCAGCCCCCTAATCATTTTGGTCACCCTCGGCTGGACCTTCTCCAATGCGTCCACATCCTTCCTGTAGTTGGGGACCCAGAATTTGGCACAATACTCTAGATGTGGCCTCACCTGAACTGAATAAAGGGGAATAATCACATCTCTGGATCTGCTGGCAATACTCCACTTAATGCAACCTAGTATGTTATTAGCCTTCTTGGCTACAAGGGCACACTGTTGACACATATCCAGCATCTCGTCCACTGTAACCCCCAGGTCCTTTTCTGCAGAACTGCTACTTTTAGACAGTGGGTCTCTAGCCTGTAACAATGCTTGGGATTCTTCTGTCCCAAGTGCAGGACTCTACACTTGTCCTTGTTGAACCTCATCAGATTTCTTGTGGCCCAGTCCTCCAATGTGTCTAAGTCACTCTGGACCCTATCTCTGCCCTCCAGCGTATCTACCTCGCCCCCTAGCTTAGTGTCATTTGCAAACTTGCAGAGGGTGCAACCCATCCCCTCATCCAGGTCATTAATAAAGATGTTGAAGAAAACTGGCCCTAGAATCAATCCTTGGTGCACTCTGCTAGAAACCGACTGCTAACCTGATGTGGAGCCATTGATCACTATCTGCTGGGCCCAACCCTCTAGCCAGCTTTCTATCCATCTTACAGTCCATTTATCCAATCCATACTCCCTTATCTTGCTGGCAAGAATATGGTGGGAGACCGTATCAAAAGCCTTGCTAAAGTCAAGATATATCACATCCACTGACTTTCCATATCCACAGAGCCAGTTACCTCATCATAGAAGCTAGTCAGTTTGGTCAGGCATGACTTGCTCTTCGTGTATCCATGCTGACTATTCCTGATCACTTTCCCCACTTCCAAGTGCCTCAAAATGGATTCCTTGAGGATCCCTTCCATGATTTTTCCAGGGACTGAGGTAAGACTGACCGGCCTATAGTTCCCTCTATTGTTCTTCTTCCCTTTTTTAAAGATGGGCTTGACATTTGCACCATTTGAAACATACATGCAGATGAGGGTTGGCGAAGGTGGTGGGGTCCTCGGTCGTGGTGGTGGCTTCCAAAATATACAGCAAGGTGATATTCTTTCTTGTCTCGGAGGCCACCACCCAGGCGGTGGTGGAGAGGGGCCTGATGGTAGGAAGCATGCATGTGCCTCTTGAGCCACTAGAGGACCTGGATGTATGGGTGGTCCTTATCTCCATCCCACCCTTCCTGCCTAATGCTACCCTATTGCCTGCCATCCCTGGGGAAACCCATTTTGACCATCTGCCCTCTGCAAGGACCCCACCCTCCATCACCTCCTGTCCTTCTGCTGGCAGGCGCAGCTGCAAATGCCACCACTGGCATGTGACAGGGTGGTGCTCACGGGGTCCTTCCTGGTGCCCTACCAGGGGGCCCTTTACCAGTTTCACTATTCCTTGGGGGAGACCTGGTGCTTTCTCTGCTAGGCAACAGGGCAGCCCTCCACTTCTGCCCTGGAGGGCTGTATTCTCATTCAGGGGAAGTGCAGGATCCACAATCCATGAGCCCAATCTCCCCCCTCTGATAAGGCGAGAGGGAAGGCCCCCCAGAAGATATTGAACGGGGCTACTGCTGCTGATATCCTCCCCAACAAGCATCAGCAGGAGGCACCAGCCACAGGCACCTTGGCAGCAGAGGGGATGGTGCCATTCCCTTGGTGGAGTCCATTTCCAAGGATGCCTCAGATGGAGCTCCCCTGGCCCATTTACCATCTGTGTCCTCTGTCATCACTGAGGCTCGGTTGCTGACAGGTCGGAATCTGGGGCCATGGGGTTGGATATTCTAGGAGATCGAGGCCCTGTGTTAAGATTGAAAGTTTCATCCTTTTTATATTTGTATTTTTAGGTTTAATAATGTAGCAATGTAAAATAACATATTACCACATTTAAACTAAGCCCTTTAGTAAACCCCTTTTTTTTAAAAGTTTAGTGAGTTTAGTAAGTAAGGAAATAGAGTTTTGGTATTGTGTCTGTGTTAATGAGATTAGAGGGATGTTGAAGACTGAAGTTTTAATTGTTTGATTTACAATGCCTCTTGCTTTGCCCAATATGAGATACTAATGTTATGCTTTTCTTTGAAAGGGCTTGTAAAAGGTTGTTTATATGTGGATAGTGGTATGTATGTGTCGAGATAAAGGTGCGAAGGCTATTGCTCAGGACCAGATGGCCAAAGAAGGAGGGATGAGCGTGGGTGAAAACAGACTGATCAGCGTCAGAAGAACCATCAGTTACCACCAGTGCATACCCATAGCCAAGGAGTGATCGGGTTGGCAGATTGATGGCTTTAAAGTGAAGCAAGCACCCCTAAAAACGATTGATTACAGGATGAGCTTTGGAAATGTTCTGGGAATGATTGACATCAACAAGATAACACGCCAGTAACAGACTGACACAGCAGAATCCATAGACTTCAACAGAGAAAGGCATTATAAAAGCAGGGTGTCTTGCTATGGAACTTTGGGTTCGTCTTGCCACCAACTCCAGAAGAGAATCAGATTGCAACCGACGAAAGGCCCTGCTTTCCCTTTGTGATTGATCTAGCTGGACACTAGATTGATCCAGACTCTGGACTGGAAACTATAACATCGTCTGGCAGGACTGTGTGTGTGTATGGTGTTTGTGTGTGTGAATGACTGAAAATCATATGCAACTGTCGTATAAATAAATGTGGCATACTGCCTTTTCCCTTATAAAAGGTCTTGTTTGCTTCGATTAAGCATAACACCTGGGTCTGACCACAATAGTTCAGTGGGAAGACGACTCACTGCAAGCGGGCCTCAGTCTGGGCAGTGACTCAGTTGCGCTGTTCCCTTCTCCTCCTTCCTTCCCCTCACCCAGGTGGCCACCTCTGGTTTCACAGTAGGACCACCCCAGTATTGTCAAAGGCATTTCACCTGAGGCCACTGAGCCCCTAGGGTGACAGCCGGTGCTGAGAAGCCAGGTTCTGGGTCTGCGGATGCTCCCTCCACCTCTGAGGCAGAGTGGTCACCTTCCATTCCCATTGGAGGCCCACCTGCTGTTGCTATCCTCACCACCACCGTGGCTTTGGACACCCAGCCATCTGAGCCTGGTGTCAGTGCATGCCTCCTCCCCATCTCCGTCCCCTCAGTCCTGGATCCCATTTGGGAGTCACCACAACCCGGTGACCTAGGCCCTGGGGACTGTACTCTCACCTTGTTCCCAAGCCCTGGCCCTGCTCCCTGTCTTGCCCCTCCCCTGTTCCTGCCCTTACTCCCAGTCCTGATCTCATCTCTATTCCCAGTCCCACCTTCGTACTCATCCCCACTCCCATTCTTGGTCCTAACCCCACTCCAGATCCTGACCTGACTGCCCCTCCTGTGCCAAACGCGATGCCTGCTCCCCATCTGACTGCTCCCCCAACCCACTGTTATTCCCAGCCCCATGGGGGCCATCTCAATCCCATTAACTTTGAGCAGCCCTCAAGAGGTGGTTTTCTTGTCCTTCATTTCCAGTTCCTTAGGGGCTGCTCTGTTCCCTCCACCACCCACTCCCTTGCCGGGGATGGAGATGGGCAGCAGAGCACCACCGCTTTTGGAGCTGCACTAGGGATCCTGTTTGCCCATCTCTGTGGCCTGTGAGGTCCATCTGGGTGCCTAGATGGAGGAAGACCCTGCTGCCCTGACCCCCTCGGTGCTGAAGGCTTATCTGTACCAGTTCCTTGCAGATACCTGCGGGGCCAAAGACAAGGTGCAGCTTTCCCTTAGGCACTGGAGGGACTTTAACAACATCCTCCAGGCCATTAGGGCCCTTTTGCAGGAGGGGAGAGGGACCAAGAGGCAGGACATCGTGGCCTACCACCGGGTCCATTAGTTCTACTATGCCCTCCTGGCCTTCGGGTCAGGGAGCAGCCGGCTGTGGGATCTGCAGGAGGCCAACAATCACCCTGCCCACAAGGATCCACCCCAGCCCTCACTAAGAAGTACACAGACTTTGCGACATTAAATGTCTGGGGCTATAAGCTGGGTCTCCACAGGAGCTGGGTGCTCTCCTTCCTTGGGGGGGGGGGGAGTATGTGGTGGTCTTCCTGCAGGAGATCCACACAACTCGAAGCTGGCTGGAAGCTGGCGTGTGGGAATGAGGGGTATACGTAAGCCACCTTAGCACCCACTCAGCACTCACTGTTCTCCCCTGACCTACAGCCCAAGGTGCTGGGGCCCAAGCTTGTCCTGGGACACCTGCTGCACATCTGGGCCTGCGTGGAGGGACTGAAGTTGAAATTGGTGAACATCTATGCCCTGGGCTCTGACTGGGTGACCTTTTATGGTTTGGCGGCCACCTTCTTTGGCACTTTGGATCCTCGTGAGTGCCTAGTCCTGAGTGGGGACTTCAACACCCCCCTTAAGGACCGGGATTGCTCAGGAGTTGAGTACTGCCAGGCTGTGGCAGGCATCCTCAGGGAGATCATAGACTACCACTCCCTAGTAGATGTCTGGTGTGACCACTACCTGGACAATACCACCACATTCATCTACATCTGTGTGGGGGCATTCAGTTGCATCACTCCTGGTTGGATCACATATACCTATCTCATTTCCACCTAGAACAGGTCCACTCCTTCAGTGACCGACCAGCCACATTCATTGACCACCACCTCTCTTAGCGCGAAAATGCTGGGGCCACTCTATTGGCACTTTAACTATAGCTTGTTGGAGGACATGAGCTTCATGACATCCTTCTGGGAGTTCTGGCTGGTGTGGCGGAGGCAGCAGCCTACATTTCCCTTGATTCGGCAGGTGTGCACCTGGCTCTTCTGCTGTGACTACTTCCAGGGCACCAATCGGTGGAGGGATGTGGTGACAGAGCAGCTGAAGTGGGAGGATTTGAAGCTTGAGAAGTGCCTTGAGAGGAGCCACACCTCTGCAAAGCATACCAGTAAAAGTGGGAGGAGCTCCGGGTCCTCAAGGACCACCAGGCCCGTGGTGACTTTGTTCAATCTCCTTGGGGAGATCGAACACAGCTCCTGCTCCTTCTGTGCCATGGAGAAACAGAGGGAGGGGAGGCAAAAAGCATGTCACCTGCTTCCTGACGGAGGACAGCACCCTCCTCACAGATCCAGAGGAGATGTGTGGAAGGGCCAGGACCTTTTATGCCAGCTTATTCTCTCCAGATGCGACTGATGCCAACACCTGCAGGGTGCTCTGGACTGAACTTCCGATGGTCAGCGCAGGCAACCAGGACTGGATGAACCTGCCTCTCATTCTGGCTGAGTTCTCAGAAGCCCACCATTTCATGCTCACCAACAAAACCCCGGGCATGGAAAGGCTGACCATGGACTTCTACCACATGTTCTGGGACATCCTTGGCCAAGACCTTGTCACCACCTGGGCCAAATTCTTGGAGAGTGGGGTCCTACCTCTGTTGTGCAGGGAAGCAGTGATCGCCTTGTTACAGAAGAAGGGAGACCTCTGGCACCTTTGGAATTGGCATCCCATCTCACTCCTCAGGACGGACTACAAAGTCATAGCAAAAGCTATCTTGCTGCGACTATGGTCCATGCTGGCAGATGTGGTTCATTCCGACCAGACCTACACCATCCAGGGCCACAGCATCTTTGAAAATCTGTGTCTGGGCCGGGATCCCTTAGAGCTTGAGCGTATGGATGGTCTGTCGTTTGTCCTCCTGCTCCTGGACCAAGAGAAGGCATTCGACAGGGTGGACCACAGGTATCTCTTAGGAACTCTGCAGGCCTTTCACTTTGGCATCCATTTTGCGGATTTTTTCTGGGTGCTGTAAGCCTCTTCAGAGTGCTTGATCAGGCTCCACTGGACCCTGACTGAGCCAGTCAGCTTTGGATGGAGAGTACATCAGAGGTGTCTACTGTCAGGCCAGCAGAATGCTTTGGTGATCGAGCCCTTCCTCTGTCTCCTCCACTGGAGGTTGGCAGGGTCAGTGCTCAGAAAGACGAAGGGTATGTCTACACTACCCTGCTAGTTCGAACTAGCGGGGTAATGTAGGCATACCGCACTTGCAAATGAAGCCCGGGATTTGAATTTCCCGGGCTTCATTTGCATAAGCGGGGCTCCACCATTTTTAAATCCCCGCTCGTTCGAACCCTGTGCCGCGCGGCTACACGCGGCACGAACTAGGTAGTTCGAACTAGGCTTCCTAGTTCGAACTACCGTTACTCCTCGTGGAATGGTGAGGGCCTGGTCTGCACATGAAGCCAGGTCTGTACCTTCTGCCTCCAGGCCCTGCAGAGACTCCTCTATAGTGCAGGTAGTCTAGTGTGGAGCACTTTGGCGCACGCTTCCTCCGCCTCCTCCGAGGGCTCTAATACAACCGGCAGCTCTTTATTCTCCACCCAAGGGGTCTTCTGTGAGACCTCTCAGAGCTGCTGGAGTTCTACCAGGAACTCCTCCAGACCTGGAAGCAGTTCTCAGTTACCAGGTCTGTTCTGGCCATCAAGGGAGCAGACCTCCTTGTGTTGCCCCAGTCTACAATCCAGACTTACGTTTGCAGGTGGCAGTCTCCCTCGGTGTGTCGGAGGTTGATCCTGGCAGAAACCACCAGGGTCGGTGGATCTCTGGGCCCTCACTCAGTGCATGGGGCTCTCCACCACCCGAAATCCCCTGCACATATTCTAGGAGGTGAAGGCGGCTTTGCCACAGCCCGCTCTCGATTTCTCGCAGTAAGCCCTGTGAGAGGGTATGCAAGCCATCTGGCCCTCTTTCTCGGACCCCTGTCCTGCAAGCCCCCATGACCTCCCCATTCCTGGACCTGCAGCTGGCTGCTGAATTTGCAGCCGATCTCTTTCCGAGCCATGCCCAGAGACCATCTGCACACACTTGTGCTCTACGTGTTGTATTTCCTCACACTCGTGTCCCGCCCCAATACTAAGTAGGGTGAGGAACCCTGGTGGGTCAGTGTTTACTCCACCATAACCCCACAGACCATTTAGGACATAAGTTGTTCACTCCTTCACGGAGCCCTGAGCTCAGGCGTGTACCTGGAGCAGTTCACCCCTATTCCTGATGCCTGCCCTTTCTGCAGTGTGAGGGAAAACTTGGTGCACATCTACCTTGAATGCGCCTAGTTGCAGCCCCTTTTCTGGCTCCTCCCAAACCTCTTGGTGAGGTTCTGGCTGCACTTTCCCCCACAGATGTTCATTTATGCATACCTCATCCATGGCCCCACAAAGTCAAAGGTCCTCTTCATCAACCTCCTCCTGGCCCTGGCGAAAGCTGCCATCTCTCACACCAAGAGAAGGATGCTGGACGAGGGGGGGGCTCTGCATTTGTGGGGCCTACTTCAGCTCCTCCCTAGTCTCATGCATCCAGGCAGTGTGAAACTAGGGAGGAGCAGAAGTAGACCCCACAGTCTACCTGGGCAGCATCCAATGGCTCACTGGACAGCTTCAAAGAGCAGTGGGCACTGTCTGAGGTTCTCTGATCAGTTTTCCTGTCTGATTCCCTTGTTTTAAACCTTTGACCCACACTCCTGACCCTGTTTGTCATCATTTACCCCCGTAATCTTTTGAATCCTGGGTCCAGTTGTCCCTCCCTCAAAGCTGGGGGAGGAGCCGTTAGAAGTCGGTGGATTTGTACCCACCCACCTCCCGTGATTCAAATAGTGCTCACTACACAAGCCCTTAGTCATCTTGTTTTTACTTTAAGAAATATAGTCTCCCTTTATATATCGACTCTGCCATTGTAGGTATCTCAGGGTACGTCTACACTACAGCGCTAGTTCGAACTAACTTAGTTCGAATTAGTTCGAATTAGCTTAGTTCGAACTAACGCGTCTAGAACTAAAAACTAGTTCGAATTAGCGTTTTGCTAATTCGAACTAGCAAGTCCACATTGAGTGGACTCTGAACCGGGCTTAAGGATGGCCGGAAGCAGTGCCGGCAGGGCATAAGAGGAGGACTTAGAGCGTGGAGATGCTGTCTCAGGCTAGCCGAGGGCTGCGCTTAAAGGGTCCCGACCCCCACCCCGGACAGACAGTTCTAAGGGGTCCCCCACTTGCAAAGAAGTTCTGGCTTGGAGTGCCCGGAGTACCCACACTGGGCACATCACACCACTCGGCCATCAGCCCGGCTGCACTTGCCGCAGGCTGCCATCTGGGGAGAGGGGGCAATTGGGGGGCTGCAGGAGAGCTTCCACCCCCAGAAGCCCGTAGAGCCAGCCCAGTCCTCCCCATCGGGGGCTCGTACCCCATTCCTCCCTCACCTCCTTCCACTTACCCTTCCCTAGCCCCCCTTCTTATTGATGTACAAAATAAAGATAACGTTTCTTCCAACATTGACTCTGTCTTTATTGAACAAAACTGGGGGAGACTGGGAAAAGGAGGTGGGAGAGGGGAAGAGAGAGGGTGGGAGAAGGGAGGGCAACTAACATGATCAGGGGTTGGGAACAGGTCCCAGATGAAGAAAGGCTACAGAGACTGGGACTGTTCAGCTTAGAAAAGAGGAGACGGAGGGGGGACAGGATAGAGGTCTCTAAAAGCAGGAGTTGGGTGGAGACGGTGCATACAGAAAAGTTCTTCCTGAGTTCCCATAAAGAAGGACTAGAGGACACCAAAGGAAAGGAATGGGTAGCAGGCTTGAAACTAGTAAGAGAAAGTTGTTCTTCTTCCCAAAGCAAATAGTTAACCTGCGGAACTCCTTGCTGCAGGAGGCTGTGAAGGCTACAACTAGAACAGAGTTTAAAGGGAAGTGAGATCAAGTCATGGAGGTTGGGTCCATGGAGTGCTATTAGCCAGGGGGTAGGAGTGGTGTCCCTGCCCAAAGTTTGTGGAAGGCTGGAGAGGGATGGCACGAGACAAATGGCTTGGTCACTGTCTTCGGTCCATCCCCTCCAGGGTCCCTAGGGTTGGCCGCTGTCAGCAGACAGGCTACTGGGCTAGATGGACCTTTGGTCTGACCCAGGACGGCCATTGTAAGCTCAGGGCTCAGGGTCGGGGGTCTCAGTGGACCCCCTTGATTTTCATGCACACCTGCTCCTGGGTGGCCAGGCTGGCAGCTCTCCTGCCCTAGCCAGCCACTTTCCTGTGCCTAGTGCGGAGATCGTGGACAAGGTCCACGATGTCCGCACTAGCCCAGGAAGGTGCCTGCCTCTTGCGGTCCAGGGCAAGCTCCCGGGAGCCGCCAGCCTGGTCCCGGGAAGAGAGGGTGGGCTGGGGGGCATCGGGTGGGTGGCTCTGTGCTGTGCCAGGTGCAGGGTCTGCTGGCTGGGTGCTGGCAGGCTTGCACCTGGCACGGGCACCGTAGCCAGCCCGTGCCCCTTTAAGGGCTCCGGGGCCGGGAGGGGGGCATAGAGTTTCCCTGGTGTTGGCCAGAGTGGCCACCAGGGAAACCTGGGGAGGGCTAGCCTCCCACTAGTTCGAATTAAGGGGCTACACACCCCTTAATTCGAACTAGCTAGTTCGAAGTAGGCTTAATCCTCGTAAAATGAGGTTTACCTAGTTCGAACTAAGCATTCCGCTAGTTCGATTCAAATTTGAACTAGTGGAGCGCTAGTGTAGCGCCTATTAAAGTTAGTTCGAACTAACGTCCGTTAGTTCGAACTAACTTTGTAGTGTAGACATACCCTCAGTTTTTCATCTTTGCATAATAAGGGATCCACCTGCCCTTTTAGGGCCAGATGTTTAGCTAGTGCAGATCAGTGTGACCTGTACCTTAATGAAGCTATGGTGATTGACTCCTTGCCCTCTCTATCTTAAATCCTATATCTCTTCCTGTAACTTTCTTCACTGGTGCCAATCAAAGAGCCTACAACAGAGTCTTCTATGCTACGCTGAACGTATTGGCTTCTCAAGCTTGGCCCATAAGCCTGCACTGCCTGAGCTAAATCACCTCTTGCCTGGTAGTTAAGCCTGTAACAGGCTCCTCATACTCTACATGTGGCTGAGCCACCTCCCACCCAGGACAGAGGGTTATGTGGAGTGGGTGTGGGTTACAACTGATCAGCTAAGCCAAATACACTGACCATAACTTCCTTTACAGGGCTGAAGCACTCTGTGACAGAGCCCCATTGTCTTTAACTGATGCAGACTGGATCTTTTATCAGGGTAAGTGAGGTCAAAATTTGGTCCCAACAAAGCAATTGGAGAAAAAAACTTTACATAGCTGGAGTTCACTCAAATTAAATAAAGAGATGTAATATGGTTTGAAATGTTCTCCAGTGCACATGCTGTCTGAGGTTTTTTGGTTTTGACCTCTATATCGGACTGAGGGGGAAGATGTCCAATTCCCAATTTACAAAGGTAAATATGAATCATGTAGTATTTTGTATTAGAATGTGAAATCGTCATCCAAGACTGTTTTAAAAATTGAAAAAATGTGTGATCTCATTTTCTCTCATTATTCTAAAAAATAATATAATTCAAAAATTTGCAGTATGCCTGGTAGGGGTGCTGAAGTTTCAGAAAGTCTTTTATCATGTAAGCACTGATGAATCAGTTCCAGAATGAAATATTCTCCCAATTCTTTACATTCGAAGGACAAATCTTTGTTCGTAATAAACCAATACAAAGTTCTTTTTGTTTCATGTAGAGAATGCTAAGCAGTTTAGAAGCAATACTATATCATGCCTCTAAGCATTAAAAGTACCACTAAATGAGCAATGAACTATGCATTACTTTTATTCCAAAACAGTTGGCAGAGAGATGATTGATGTGGCAGAATATGGACTGCTGAGGGATGAAAGGATTTTGGCTGAGGAAAAAAATAGCAAATGGTTTACAATGCACTGAAAAGATACTGGTCTCACCTCTTTTCTGCCTAAAGGGTAAGTTGTGCCTGACCAATCTGATTAGCTTCTATGATGAGGCAACCGGCTCTGTGGACATGGAGAAGTCAGTGGATGTGATATATCTTGACTTTAGCAAAGCTTTTGATATGGTCTCCCACAATATTCTTTCCAGCAAGTTAAGAGAGAATGGATTGGATAAACGGACTGTGGCTGGAAAGCTGGCTAGATTGTTGGGCCCAACGGGTAACGATTAATGGCTCGACGTCTGGTTGGCAGTCTATTTCAGGTGGAGTGCTCCAAGGATTGGGTCTAGGGATGGTTTTGTTCAACGTCTTTATTAATGACCTGGATGAGGGGATGAATTGCACCCTCAGCAAGTTTGCGGATGACACTAAGCTAGGGGGAGAGGTAGGTATGTTGGAGGGCAGGGATAGGGTCCAGAGTGACCTGGACAAATTGGATGATTGCGTGAAAAGAAATCTGATGTGGTTCAACAAGAACAAGTGTAGAGTCCTCCACTTGGGACGGAAGAATCCCAAATATTGTTACAGGCTGGGAATCGACTGGCTAAGTAGCAGTTTGGCAGAAAAGGACCTGGGGATTACAGTGGTTGAGAAGCTGAATATGAGTCCATAGAACAACCTTGTAGCCGAGAAGGCTAATGGCTTATCAGTGTGTATTAGGAAGCACATCTAGGAGATCTAGAAAAGTTATGATTTCTCTTTTTTCGGCACTGGTGAGGCCACATCTGGAGTATTGCATCCTGTTTCTGCCCCCCACCCCACTATAAAAAGGATGTGGACGCATTGGAGAGGTTACAGCGGAGGGCAGTCAAACTGATTAGTGGGCTGGAGCACATGACCTATGTGGAGAGGCTGAGGGATTTGGGCTTATTTAGTCTGTAGAAGAGACGAGTGAGGGGGGATTTGATAGCAGTCTTCAACTTCCTGAAGGTTCTAAAGAGGATGGAGAAA
This sequence comes from Pelodiscus sinensis, assembly GCF_049634645.1. Classification (NCBI taxonomy): domain Eukaryota; kingdom Metazoa; phylum Chordata; order Testudines; family Trionychidae; genus Pelodiscus; species Pelodiscus sinensis. The sequence goes on from NC_134714.1 coordinate 103,267,651, forward strand.
GACTGTTCCCAGTAGTGTTGGATGGCAGAACAAGGAGCAATGGGCTCAAGTTGCAATGGGGGAGGTCTAGGTTGGATATTAGGAAAAACATTTTCCCTAGGAGGGTGGTGAAGCACTGGAATGGGTTATCTAGGGAGGGGGAGGAATCTCCATCTCTAGAGGTTTTTAAATCCCAGCTTGACAAAGCCCTGGCTGGGATGATTTAGTTGAGGTTTGTCCTGCTTTGGGCAGGGGACTGGACTCGATGACTGCTGAGGGCTTTTCCAGCCCTAGGATTCTAGGATTCTATAACTTCAGCATGTTCATGTTGCTGGGATTCTGAAAGAGGATGTGTTCTACGTTACAAGGGGGCCAGAAGCATGAGCATTGGTCTCTGGGCTTAGGCAATTGGATCCTAGAGGTTTCAGGTCTACGGATGGTTCTAGACAGGGCACTTGTACCTTGAGAGCAGGTTTTAGTTAGACTGTGGCGCCGTAATGCACATGGGGATCTCTGCTCAGCAGTCTGGTGACTTGAGCAAGGCTTCTGATACGATCTCCCACAGTATTCTTGCCAGCAAGTTAAGGAAGTAGGGATTGGATAATATGGCTGTACAAATTCATTGGTGTTATGAAGTTACTAGGAAAATTACTTAATCCTTGATAAGTATGTGGATCCCACCCTTGCTGATAAGGTCTGCATCATGTCCCTACCAGACTAGATTGAACAGGTGGAGTCACTAGAATGTAATTCAGGTAGAAACACACTGGGATAATGGGTTAGTTGGAGCCCAGAAGAACCATTTTGACCCTACCTTTGTGCAGGGGGCTGATGAAATAGAAAGAGTAGGAAATCCCCAATCAGAATAAAAGAACAGAGGAGACAAGCCAGTTTAAAAAGGAATCACAGGGGAAAGATTGAGCCACACACTGGAAGATTTGGATAGCAGAGGGAAGACATGGATTTGCTTTTGTACTGGGAGCAGGTGGGGATTTAGGTGTGAGTCCAACCAAGGTCAGCAAAAGCAAGTTGAGAGGGAGAGAGGCTCCCTAGTTCAGAAGCCACACCTTGAACTTCTGCTACAGAAGGTCCTGGACATCCCCAAGAGATCTTCAGCTCAGCACAAATAATGCTCCAAAATGATGAGGAAACTGAGGCAAGGAAATACATGTAGCATTTATTATTTTTATCTAGAACTGCGTATTTCTTATGCTACTGAGTAAAGAGTAAATATATTTTAGAGTCCTATGCAAAGGCAGTGTGGATATATTATGTTACTTATGTGACCTTTGAAAAGTTATTTAGTGATAATTCTGGGGCTCTGTCATGGCCTACAGCTCATGCCCATGCTTGGCCCCTTGGCTCCTGGGCAGACCCCCCTCTCCAGTGTGGCAACCATCTCTCGAGGTGCCCACTCCTCCCCAGTGGCAGTGAGACAGCCCGTTCTCAGGGTATGTCTACACTACCCTCCTAGTTCGAACTAGGAGGGTAATGTAGGCATACCGCACTTGCAAATGAAGCCCGGGATTTGAATTTCCTGGGCTTCATTTGCATAAGCGGGGAGCCGCCATTTTTAAAACCCCGCTGGTTCGAACCCCATTTCACAAGGAGTAATGGTAGTTCGAACTAGGAAGCCTAGTTCGAACTACCTAGATCGTGCCCCGTGTAGCCGCGCTGCACGGGGTTCGAACCAGCGGGGTTTTAAAAATGGCAGCTCCCCACTTATGCAAATGAAGCCCAGGAAATTCAAATCCCGGGCTTCATTTGCAAGTGCGGTATGCCTACATTACCCTCCTAGTTCGAACTAGGAGGGTAGTGTAGACATACCCTCAGGGAGTCCACTCCAGTGCAGAGACCCTCTCTTGGGGTGCTCACTCTCGCCTGGGGGGTCTGCCCCTCCACCGCCAGGACAGCGCCTATCAGGGCCTTCAGCCACTGGCCTCTGCCATGAGCCCCTTCAGGGGGTCCACTCTCTCTGGACCCCCAGGGCCTCCTCTCCCAGAAGGAATAGTTAGTTCGAATTAACTTTGATAGGCGCTACATTAGCGATACGCTAGTTTGAACTTAATTCGAACTAGCGGAGTGCTTAATTCAAACTAGGTTAACCTCATTCTACGAGGACTAACACCTAGTTCGAATTAACTAGTTCGAATTAAGGGCTGTGTAGCCACTTAATTCAAACTAGTGGGAGGCTAGCCCTCCCCAGATTCCCCTGGTGGCCACTCTGGCCAACACCAGGGAAACTCTACTGCCCCCCTCCTGGCCTCGGAGCCCTTAAAGGGCCACGGTCTGGCTACACAGTTTGTGCCAGTTGCAAGCCTGCCAGCAGACCCTGCACCTGCCACAACATGAGCCAGCCACACGATGCCACCCAGACCTCCCCCTCTTCCCGGGACCAGGCTGGCAGCTCCCAGGAGCCTGCCCGGGGCCGCAAGAGGCGGGCGCCCGCTTGGTCAGGTGCGGAGATCGTGGACCTCATCGAGGTTTGGGGGGAAGCCTCCAATGTCCATGATCTCCGCACTAGCCACAGGAACGCAGCCGTGTACAGCCGCATGGCTGCCAGGCTGGCCGCCAGAGGCCACCAGCAGAGCCGGGAGCAGGTCCGCTGTAAAATCAAGGACCTGCAGCAGTCCTACTCCCAGGCCTGCCAGCCAGGGGCCGACCTGGAGGCCTGCCTCCACTTTCAGGCCCTGGACCGCATCCTGGGGGCTCACGCCGTCCCTGCCCTCGGGTGGGATCGACCCCAGGGCAGAGGGACCCGTTCCTGACACTGAGGAGGAGGAGCCGGAGGACACCGAGAGCCAGGAGCCTGCCAGGAGCCTGCCCAGGACCCAGGACCCCCAAGGAACCCCACAGAGCACATCGCCTGTGTCGTCCGAGGCCGGGGAGGCCTCCACATGTGAGTACTATCATGCTCCCCTTATGTGTATGGGGGGGGTGGGGGGGAGAGGGAGTCCAGGGACCGTGTGCCTGGGCCTTGCCCACCATGGAGCAGCTGGGTGTCATGCAGGGGCCCTGGCCTTGCAGAGGGGGGCTGGGTTTCACCCACCTTGTCCCCAGGGAGAACTGACCGCTGCTCTTGTTTCACCACAGCCGCAGCACCTGGGACTGCAGGACGCACCACCCCGCCTGTAACAGCCACCCGTGCCCGGGCCAGCAGGCGTGCCAGGAACCAGGAGGAGTACCAGCGGTGGCACCTGCGGTTCCTGGAGCAGCTGCTCCACAACCAGGAGCACTGGGTCCGGGAGGGCCTTCGGCTGCGCCAGTGGAGTTTGGAGGCACTGGAGGAGCCGTGCCATGCCCTCAGAGGCCACCTCCAGATCCTGGTCAACTGGTTCCTGCCTCCTCCTGCTCCAGCTCCTGTGGCTGCCCCACCTGTCGCTCCTTCTCCCACCCCTGCTGCCCCTGCTCCCCGTTCCCCTGCTCCCCCTCCTGCTCCACCCTACACACTCATTACCACCCAACGCCCGAAGGCCCCCTCTATCACGATGAGGGCCCTGGTCAGCCTCGCATTGAAGGCCTGGAGGGAGGGGTTGAGGTGCCTCTCAGCCACCCTTAAGTGCTCCCCAGCGTCCAATCAGTGTGGACGCGCTAGTTCGAATTACCAAAACGCTAATTCGAACTAGTTTTTAAGTCTAGATGCGCTAATTCGAATTATCTTAGTTCGAATTAACTAATTCGAACTAAGGGTACGTCTACACTACAGCGCTAGTTCGAACTAACTTAGTTCGAATTAGTTAATTCGAACTAAGCTAGTTCGAACTAACGCATCTAGAACTAAAAACTAGTTCGAACTAGCGTTTTGCTAGTTCGAACTAGTAAGTCCACATTGAGTGGACTCTGAACAGGGCTTAATGATGGCCGGAAGCAGTGCCGGCAGGGCATCAGAGGAGGACTTAGAGCATGGAGATACTGTCTCAGGCTAGCCGAGGGCTGCGCTTAAAGGGTCCCGACCCCCACCCCGGACACACAGTTCTAAGGGGTGCCCCGCTTGCAAAGAAGTTCTGGCTTGGAGTGCCCTGAGTGCCCACACTGGGCACATCACAGCACTCGGCCATCAGCCCGGCTGCACTTGCCGCAGGCTGCCATCTGGGGAGAGGGAGTAATTGGGGGGCTGCAGGAGAGCTTCCACCCCCAGAAGCCCGCAGAGCCAGCCCAGTCCTCCCCATCGGGGGCTCGTACCCCATTCCTCCCTCACCTCCTTCCACTTGCCCTTCCCTAGCCCCCCTTCTTATTGATGTACAAAATAAAGATAACGTTTCTTCCAACATTGACTCTGTCTTTATTGAAAAAAACTGGGGGAGACTGGGAAAAGGAGGTGGGAGAGGGGAAGAGAAAGGCTGGGAGAGGGGAGGGCAACTAACATGATCAGGGGTTGGGAACAGGTCCCAGATGAAGAGAGGCTACAGAGACTGGGACTGTTCAGCTTAGAAAAGAGGAGACGGAGGGGGGACAGGATAGAGGTCTCTAAAAGCAGGGGTTGGGTGGTGAGGGTACATTCAGAAAAATTCTTCCTGAGTTCCCATAAAGAAGGACTAGAGGACACCAAAGGAAAGGAATGGGTAGCAGGCTTGAAACTAGTAAGAGAAAGTTGTTCTTGACAAAGCAAATAGTTAACCTGTGGAACTCCTTGCTGCAGGAGGCTGTGAAGGCTAGAACTAGAACAGAGTTTAAAGAGAAGTGAGATAAAGTGATGGAGGTTGGGTCCATGGAGTCCTATTAGCCAGAGGGTAGGAGTGGTGTCCCTGCCCAAAGTTTGTGGAAGGCTGGAGAGGGATGGCACGAGACAAATGGCTTGGTCATTGTCTTCGGTCCATCCCCTCCAGGGTCCCTAGGGTTGGCCTCTGTCGGCAGACAGGCTACTGGGCTAGATGGACCTTTGGTCTGACCCAGGACGGCCATTGTAAGCTCAGGGCTCAGTGTCGGGGGTCTCAGTGGACCCCCTTGATTTTCATGCACACCTGGTCCTGGGTGGCCAGGCTGGCAGCTCTCCTGCCCTAGACGGCCACTTTCCTGTGCCTAGTGCGGAGATCGTGGACGAGGTCCACGATGTCCGCACTAGCCCAGGAAGGTGCCCGCCTCTTGCGGTCCAGGGCAAACTCCCGGGAGCCGCCAGCCTGGTCCCGGCAAGAGGGGGTGGGCTGGGGGGCATCGGGTGGGTGGCTCTGTGCCGTGCCAGATGCAGGGTCTGCTAGCTGGGTGCTGGCAGGCTTGCACCTGGCACGGGCACCGTAGCCAGCCCGTGCCCCTTTAAGGGGTCCGGGGCCGGGAGGGGGGCATAGAGTTTCCCTGGTGTTGGCCAGAGTGGCCACCAGGGAAACCTGGGGAGGGCTAGCCTCCCACTAGTTCGAACTAAAGGGCTACACAGCCCTTAGTTCGAACTAGCTAGTTCGAACTAGGCGTTAGTCCTCGTAAAATGAGGTTTACCTAGTTCGAACTAAGCGCTCCGCTAGTTCGATTCAAATTCGAACTAGCGGAGCGCTAGTGTAGCGCATAGGAAAGTTAGTTCGAACTAACGTCCGTTAGTTCGAACTAACTTTCTAGTGTAGACATACCCTAAGTTAGTTAGAATTAGCACTGTAGAGTAGACATACCCTAAGAGAGCATTAGATCGCTCAGAGCTCCTGTATAAACCAGGAGAAAAGCACATTGAGAGTCTTTGGGTTAATCATAGAATCATAAAATAATAGAATCATAGAACACTGGAACTGGAAGGTCATTGAGTCCAGTCCAGTCCTCTGTCCTCTTGGCAGATCTTAAATATCTCCAGTGATGAAGATTCCACAACCTCCCTAGGTAATTTATTCCAGTGTTTAACTATCCTGACAGTTAGAAAGTTTTTCCTAATGTCCAATATAAACCTCCCTTGCTGCAATTTAAGACAATTGCTTCGTGTCCTATCCTCAGAGGCCAAGGAAAACAATTTTTCTCCCTCCTCTTTGTGATACTCTTTGAGGGTATGTCTACACTACCCTCCTAGTTCGAACTAGGAGGGTAATGTAGGCATACCACACTTGCAAATGAAGCCCGGGATTTGAATTTCCTGGGCTTCATTTGCATAAACTGGGCGCCGCCATTTTTAAATCCCTGCTCGTTTGAACCCCGTGCCGCGTGGCTACACGCGGCATGAACTAGGTAGTTCGGACTAGGCTTCCTAGTCCGAACTACCTAGTTCGTGCCGCGTGTAGCCGCGCGGCACGGGGTTCGAACGAGCAGGGATTTAAAAATGGCGGCGCCCAGTTTATGCAAATGAAGCCCAGGAAATTCAAATCCCGGGCTTCATTTGCAAGTGCGGTATGCCTACATTACCCTCCTAGTTCGAACTAGCGGGGTAGTGTAGACATACCCTTAGAGACTTGAAAACTGTTATCATGTCCCCTCTCAGTCTTCTCCTTTCCAAACTAAAGAAGCCCAGTTCTTTCAGTCTTCCCTCATAGCTCATGTTCTCTAGACCTTTAATCATTCTTGTTGCTCTTCTCTGGACTTTCTCCAATTTCTCCACATCTTTCTTGAAATGCGATGCCCAGAACTGGACACTATATTCCAAATGAGGCATAATCAGTGCAGAATAGAGTTGAAAGAACAACTTCTTGTGTCTTGCTCACAGCACTCCTATTGATGCATCCCAGAATTATATTTGCTTTTTTCACAACAGTGTCACACTGTTGACTCATATTTAGCTTATGGTCCACTTTGTATTTGTCCATATTAAACTTCATCATATTTACCTCAGACCATTTCTCTAGTTTGACCAGATCATTTTGAATTATGACCCTATCCTCCAAAGTACTTGCAACCCCTCCCAGCTTAGTATAATCTGGAAATTTAATGTGTGTATTCTCTATGCCATCATCTAAATCGTTGATGAAGATATTGAACAGAACTGGTCCCAAAACAGACCCCTGTGGAACCCCACTTGTTATGCCCTTCAAGCGGGATTATGAACTGTTAATAACTACTCTCTGAGAACAGTTATGCACCCACCTTATAGTAGCCCTACCAAGGTTGTATTTCCTTAGTTTATTGATTAGAAAATCATGCAAGACTATATCAAATGCCTTCCGAAAGTCTAGCTATACCATGTCTACCACTTCTGCATTATCCACAAGACTTGTTTTCCTATCAAAGAAAGCTGTTGGACCAGTTTGACATGATTTGTTCTTTACAAATCCATGCTGGCTGTTACCTATCACCTTATTTTCATCCATTTGTTTGCAGATGAATTCCTTACTTACTTGCTCCATTAGCTTCCCTGGCACAGAAGTTAAACTGACTGGTCTGTAGTTCCCTGTGTTGTTCTTATCTCCCTTTCTATGGGAACTAAATTTGGGCACTATATTTGCCTTTTTCTAGTCTTCTAGAATCTCTCCCGTCTTCCATGATTTTCCAAAGATGATAGCTAGAGGCTCAGACACGTCCTCTGTCAGCTCCTTGAGTATTCTAGGGTGCATTTCAGCAGGCCCTTAAATTTAGAGGTGGGAGCAACAGGGGAGATGCTGTGGTCGGTGTCTACTATGGACCACCAGAACAGGTGGATGAGGTAAAGAGGCTTTCTTCAGACAACTAACAGAAGCTTCCAGATCACAGACCCTGGTTCTCATGGGGGACTTTAATCACCCTGACATCTGTTCGGAGACCAATACAGCAGTACACAGATAATCCAGGAAATTTTTGGAGAATGTAGCGGACAACTTCCTGATACAAGTGCTGAAGGAACCAACCAGAGGCCATACGCAGCTTACTGGGTGAGGGAGGTAACCTAGGGTGTGTCTAGACTACATGCCTCCTTCGACGGAGGCATGTAGATTAGCCAGATCGGAAGAGGGAAATGAAGCCGCGATTAAAATAATCGCGGCTTCATTTAAATTTAAATGGCTGCCCCAATCTGCCGATCAGCTGTTTGTCGGCAGATCGGGGGAGTCTGGACGCGATGCCCCGACAAAGAAGCCTTTCTTCATCGACACAGGTAAGCCTCGTGAAACCAGGTTTACCTGTGTCGATGAAGAAAGGCTTCTTTGTCGGGGCATCGCGTCCAGACTCCCCCGATCTGCCGACAAACAGCTGATCGGCAGATCGGGGCAGCCATTTAAATTTAAATGAAGCCGCGATTATTTTAATCGCGGCTTCATTTCCCTCTTCCGAGCTGGCTAATCTACATGCCTCCGTCGACGGAGGCATGGAGTCTGGACACAGCCTATGAGAAGGAGGTGGACAGCCCTCGGTGGAGAAAGAACAGGTTAAGAACTATTTAGGAAAGCTAAACATACACAAATCCCTGGGGCCAGTTTTAATGCATCCGAGGATCCTGAGGGAGTTGGCAAATGTCATTGCAGAGCTCTGGTGAGGCCACATCTGGAGTACTGTGTCCAGTTCTGCCCCTCCCCCCCGACTATAGAAAGGATGTGTATGCATTGAAGAGGGTCCAGCAGAGGGCAACCAAAATGATTAGGATGCCTATGAGGAGAGACTGAGGGATTTCGGTTTGTTTAGTCTGCCAAAAAAAAGAGTGAGGGGGGATTTGATAGCAGCCTTCAACTTCCTGAAGGGAGGAAGGTTCTAAAGAGGATGGAGAGAGGCTGTTCTCAGTAGTGACAGATTGCAGAACAAGGAGCAATGGTCTCAAGTTACAGTGGGAGAGGTCTAGGTTGGATATTAGGAAAAGCTATTTCACTAGAGAATGGAGAAGTACTGGAATGGTAGTGGAATCTCCATCCCTAGAGATTTTTAAGTATCAGCTTGACAAAGCCCTGGCTGGGATGATTTAGTTGGGGTTTGTCCTGCTTTGGGCAGGGGGTTGGAATCAGTGTCCTTCTGATGTCTCCTCCAGCCCTATGATTCTATGATTCTAGTGGTTTTTATCTGACAAGTTTAGTTTTGTCAGCAAGAGAGGTTTATTTGTCACAGTTTATACTAAAAATCCATAAGTAGCTTATAAAAAGTTAATAAATGATTAAATTAATAAATGATTAATGGATGTTTTATTACATGGTTAAAAATTTGTTATAGTGCCCAACATGTGACTAGGTTGCTTATAGCTATGGGTTATAACCACCTACACCACTTTCTATATGCTCATCACTATCAGTGACAAATATTCATGTCTGTAATATGCTTGTAAAGCCTATTGTGTGTTTACTAATGCTCTATACATCTTTTAAAAATAGAACTTTAATTATTTCTTTATATATGTTTCTCATCCCCTTTGTAGTATGTTCTGAAGAAGTGGGTTGTGCCCATGAAAGTTCATGATGCCATCTACATATTAGTCTCTAAGGTGCTGTTAGACTATTTGTTGTTTTTTAAGCTTATTTACTTTGTAGGATGGTTTCAGATCAGTTTTACTTTGGTTTGTTAAGTTATTGAACTTAGAAGTCGAGTCCAGATTGTGGGGTTCAGCTAAAATGCATGGAATGCAGGCTGGGGTGTGTGTCATATTCACGTATGTGTATGTACATGCAAAGGTCAGCACAAGTCTAGTTGACATGGTGGTTAAAACATTAGTGGCACATTCGCACAGGTTCTCTCAGAATTGTTACCATAGGAGGAGTTGAAATAGTGGGGAATATGAAGAACAATGCTGGTGTAGGTAGAGTCTACAGCTGTGGACATAGTGCAATAGATTTACCCAGCAATCTCTTGGGTTAATGATCTGCATTAAAAAAGGTTGCAAATGTGCATTGACTAGATAGGTTGGTCTGTTCTACAAAGTTTCATGAATTACTGTGATGCGATTTCTTTCTAAAAAGAGAGAGAGAAAGAGAAATGGAAACAGTATAGTTTTGTAATCTTCACCTCCAAGTAGCTGGGCTCAAATTCTATTTTATTTCCTAATGATGGTCACATTCCCACAGAAGCAATTTTGGTGGAGGGGGTAATTTTGTCCCAAATGACAGGCAGGCTTTGCTCTAGAAGCTTAAATCACCCTGGATAATACTTTTCAGTAGTGAGCTGGATTGGCAGAATTCAGCTCAACACCTATTCACACTGAGAAATAAGCTTAGCTACTAGTAGGCTCTACTGAGCATTAGGCATACTGACTAATAAGGAGAGAGATACTTGTGTTTGGCTGCGATAGCTGTTGTCTCTTTTTATAAGCACCATAAAATTATCACAGCTAAAAAAAGACAGTTAAGATAAAACCATCTGCATTTAACTGTGTTGCAGATTTGGAACACACACTGACCCAAGCCAGATCTTTCAAAATTCAAAGCTTACTCATGGGGCTTTGAATAGAAAATGTTGTTACCCATTGGGCTTTCTGCAATAGTCAAGCTCAAACAGAATAACCCTATTTTCAGATGTGCGGTGCATGAATAAAAAGCACAATAGCAGATTTATTTTATGTATACTGCTTGCCGAATACTTGAGATTATAGTATGATGCAGAATATATATAACTTCTTGCTTTTGTTGGTTGAAAATCTTAATAGCATTGAAATCTTTTTAGCATGTTAACAATTACCTGGCTATTCTGAACCTGTCACACTAAGGTTTAATTTTTCACTTGAGTATCAAAGAAAATGACCCAGCAGAAATCAATTCTTATCTGTCCTTATGTAATATGAATGGGGCAAATGCATTCCTGAAGTAGCTCCTTTAAAACTAATGGAATTGCATTTAGTGAACTATGCCTATTACATATATCTGATCTAGAAATGGTTTTGAGATGGGGAAAAGAGAAGGGGAGTCATATGAAGAGCTTGACATTGTGACTGAGCTAAAGACTGAGATTTCTACATAAGTCCCAATTCTGAATTTCTTATGCTTGTATGCAGTCCCATTTCACTAGTCAATGGTGCTCTGCATGGATGTGGAGTCTGGTTGCATGAATCCAGGTGTAGCATCTCACCCCATGCTTAGCAAATGATAATGTAGTTCCCTCTCTCCATCTCTCTCAGGAACACAGAGCTACACTGCAGCTTTATTTTGGAATTACTGATGTTATTCCTAAATAACAATGAGTGTGTCATTAATTTGAAATAATGGCAAGTTGGAGGACTTCTTACTCTGACTCCTGTAACCCTCATTTCACGGGGAGCCAGGGAAGTCAGAGGAACAGTGTTCTTCCTTTGACTTTCTGCTCTGCAGACAGCACCAAAAGCTGAATTAAGCTATTTTGACTTCAGCTACACAATTGATGTAGCTGAAGTTGCCTAGCTTAATTCGACGTTAGCCCTGCTATGTAGACGTGCCCACAGACACACTCTAGCACACACACAAACCAAAGAAAAACAGACAAGGGGAAAGATGCTCAGGATGGAAAATTGACTATCTGGAGTCAACAGTTCACAGGCACAAGCGGAATTTCTGTGTCTTCACCCCAGAAAACAAATCAACGTGTTTCTCTGGGTAGATGTGACAAGAGTATAGTGGACCCCAGGTTTGTTTTTACAACTTACTGGCCCCAGCACAAGAGTGGCAGAAAAAATGCAGCTGGCTCCCGAGACAAATCAGAAAGTTGTTCTAGGTTAAAAGCTAGGACTTGGGTGGGCTCAGTGTCGGGGGCAAGCTCAGGAAAAACCCTGCTCGCATTTCTCCAGCTAACAAACGCTGAGACCGTGGGAAGGAGAAATTGCCCTTTCCGCCCTCCAGCTGTAGCACTCGTGGGCCCCAAGCACCCTGTGCACGACGGTGGGTGCCTGACATAGCTCGCGAGCAAGTGGGCCCTGCTAGAACTCCGCCCCTGCTAGGTCCCCGTTGGTCGTAAGGTAATATGAAGACTCGCCTCCATAGCTGGTTCTTTATTGGAGGGACGCTCTGTCGATCTGAGGCCGTAAGAGCCCGCCCCCTTGCAAGCGCTGTGCAAGCTCGGATTCTGGAGCCGTGGCTGCGTGCAATGGGCAGCAGCGCCGAGGAGAACAAAGTTTGCAACACTTGGGCACTGGACTGCGCGCCTGCTTCATGCTTATGGCAGAGGCTGATTCCTAAACTGATCAGCCAGGCGGGCAAGTGACACTCCTGATGGCTGGCTTCTGGGGCAAAGTTTCAGCTGTTGTAATGTATTAAATCCAGGCGAATATTGCCAACCCGCTCTCCCCCTTCCTCTCTGCTAGGTAGGCGAGAGAGGTTTTTATTCTTTGGACTAGAGAACTTCCTGCATGGAAATGTACTGACTTGAGCAGTCTCCGTTTCGGGGGAAAGGGGAAGGGAAGGATTTCTTTCATCGCACTTTCATTTTATTTTCCTGCATTTGTGGAGCTCTATGGAGGGATCTCAGGATGGCTTGCACCAGGAAAACCAAAACTTTGGTGTCCACTTGCGTGATCTTGAGTGGAATGACTAACATCATCTGCCTGCTCTACGTGGGCTGGGTCACCAACTACATTGCCAGTGTCTATGTGAAAGTGCAGGAGCCGATCTCAGAGAAAAAGTTAGAGGAAGACAAAGGGGACACGCTGAGGATTATAGAAAGGCTGGATCACTTGGAGAATGTCATCAAGCAGCACATACAAGGTACCACCTTCCTCCCCGCTTGCCTTCCCTCACCCCACCCGTCCTTCCTTTGCAGCCTTCCCGGTCCCCTCCTCTCGCATTGGTTTGCTGTGCGTGTGGCCGAGGCCGCTGCTAGCGCAGGAGAGAGGCGGGCGGCGGGCGGGAGCCCTGAAGAATCGGGGGCTTTGTTCAGACTCGTACGGGCAGAAGTTGCTCGCAGCCTCCGCTGGCTGCCTGGTGAGTGAGCGCCGGGAGTGCAGCGCCCTGGCTGGCGGCGGCGCGGGGCGGCTGGGCTTGGTGCTTGCTGGTTGCGCGGCCCTAGTTGCAGAGCTTGCTGAACGGGGGAGGGGAGAGCTTGGGGGCGATTTCAAGCTGGACCCGCGAGGCTGGGCGAGCCCGCTGCTGTCTGCCCCCTGCCTGGGGAAGGCACCTGCCATAGCCTCCCGAGCCCGGGCTCCTGCTGTGGCAAGGCTGGGAGGCGCCGAGCAGGGCAGACGGCGGCTGGGGAGCTCTGCGGCCCTCTAGCATCTGCGGTGTCAGCGGCTACATCTGGCGCGGGGCGCTGGCAGCGATACCCGCCCCAGCCCGGCGCGTTACAGAGCCTCGCTGGGCGCACCCTGCCCGCCTGCGAGCTTGTGCCGCGGTAGCCAGCCTGGGGGCTGGGCCGGGTTCGCCTCTGGCTGACGCCTTGTGCTTCGGCCTCCTCCTCCTCTGCGGGGGGTGTGGCATGGTTCCTGCGCAATTCGCCAGGCAGTGCCCGGGGGCTTGCGTTGCTTGGCTGCGGCGCCCCCTTTAGGAGTTTGTGCAGTTTCAGCTCCCGGCGGAGGGAGGGGAAATAAGATCTTGGGCAAGGGGCTGCCGGGGAGCCCTTTTGTGCTCTTCGGGCCCCCGGCATAAGCCCCCGCAGTCTGCCTGCATGCGCACAGAGCAAATCACCTGGTGAATACATGGTCTCTGCTGCCCTGCCCGCCGCCAGCGCACAGATCAACTTGTCTCCCCAGTAGTTTTGACCTATCGAACTTGCATCTTGGCAATGTAAACAGACAGCAGAGGGAAGAGAATTAGCCGCATGTGTTCAAAATGAGCGGAGGATGGGGCTTTAACGCCCGGGTATTTCATGCTGACTTCTGGCTGTACATGTCTTCCAATGGGTTTGAAGAGACGGTATTTTTTAAACTACTCAATTTGCTTTTCTGAGCATTGTCTGGAATCTGGATTAGTTTCCTGTCGGAAGGGTGAGTGAGGTCAGTTCCTGCTAGTTCCGACTTTGATGCAGCCCTCAGATTTACCTGGATCCCTCAGATTAATTTTGGAAGAGGAATATATTCTTGCCTGAGTGGCAATGGAGTGCATTACAAGAGCTTTCTGTATCAAGGCAGGGGTTTTCAAAAGCTCTCGTGAGAATTAGGTACCGGAGTCATTGAATGTCATGATGTTCCATGTGAGTTAGATGGATGCCTAGCTCCCCTGGACTTCTTTGAAAATACTAGTCTAATGCCTAATGATCTGTAGTGGTGGTGCTCTTTTACATCTCTGTCTGCTTGCTAAGGCCATAACTTGTTCTTGGTCTTTGATAGTGAAAGATGCAATAAACTGATCTTTTTCAAGGAAGACTGAGGGTAATTATTGGATCTAATAATGTTGCTTTGGGTTTTCAGTTCCTTAAACTCCTTTTTAAGAACATGGGTGTCTGCTTCTCTTATCAGCTACATAGTGTGATAAGTTATAACAGCTATTAAAAACAGTTAAAATCAAATTTATGGGGGTTTGTAATATTCTTCTTAATGATACTACATGTTCATTGAGCAAATCAACAGAACATTGCTTTCCTGGATTGGGAATTCAAGGCCAAACCATAGTGATTCACAAAGGTGGATGCTACTGAAGATACATAATACTTTTTAATAATATTGTTTTGCTGAGTTTTGTGACAGTTGAGGATATATCTTTTGGGGCCTGATCCAAACCCCATGGAAGTCAATGGAAAGACTCCCAATGACTTCACTGGGCTTTGGATCAGCATCAGCAAATGATCGATTTGGAATTCATTTCTATATATATAACTGATCTTCCTCCATAATGGCTATGGACTGATTTCTTAAAGTTATTTGTAGTTTGGCATTGAGCTTTTTTCTCTAGGTTTTTTTTTATTGGAGAATACTCTTTTGGAAGCTCTGAGTGCCTCAGCTGCTTTGACAAATGTTGACAAGACATGAAACTAGCAAGGGCAATGGAATACTGTTCTTTAGGGTTGTCTCTGCTTGCCAGGAAAGTGATAACCGAAATATATTTTCCACAAGAGAGTTTCCCTGATACTTTATTTTAATTTGTTTCCAGATTGAATGATTTAATTCGATGGTGCCTAGGAATTCCTTGGGAATATAAATTGCAGCCTTGTAATATTTACTAACTACAGTAGATTGGAAATTATAGGGTGGGTGTTTTCAAAGAAAAAAGTCTTTAAATTAAAGGTACTGTAATAAGCAAATCCTTAGTCTGGAGACATTTGGCTTCAGTGAGAAAGAAAGTGGGGGTTAAAGATAATAGCACGAGAAAGTAAATACTGGGTGAGATTGTGCACTGGTCAAAAATTGAAGTGAATGGATCAAATGTGGAAAACACAGATATTCACTTTTCATGTTGTGAACCTGTTCACCATCCTGTTCACCATCAGCCTCCACAGCTGTGTATCTGTAGTTCTCCAGCAAATGTTTCCGAGCAATTGCTTGTCATCAGAATGTTGTTTGTGTACTTTTTTGTTTAGGCTCTAGGAGGTGGCATAAGAATGTCTACCTTGAGTTACTTCTGCTCTGCCCACACCTCAGGCACCTTTTTTTGGCCCATTATGCAATGATATAAACTCAGGGCACCCAGCAAGCTCACAGCTGACCTGATTCTCATGGAACGTTGCACAGAGTCATACTGCCATTTCTGCCCCAGTACTGTCTTGTGCACCTGCTGTGATGTGCAAAGCTGTTTTGCTGCTGTTTTCATAAAGGGCAGTCTGATGGAGGATTGGCCATGTTGTAGTTTAGCTAGGGAGACAGACCCATGACAAATGATACTTTGAGAGGCAGCATAATGGGGTAGGGATTTGAGCTTGAAGCTGGAGGCCATTCACTTCTGGTCTGTATTCCCAATCCTGCCACTGACTTGTTGACTATCCTTGGGGAAGTCTCTTTACCTTTCAGTTGTCTCTGTGAAGTGAGATGTACTCACCTACTTTTCTCTAAAGCAGCAGGTCATAAAGGTAAAGGAGCTGATAATTTTGTTTCTTTTTTCAAAATGCAAAGTACTAAGTATTGCTATTGGCATTATTTCTGCAGAAGAAGGCATTTATTGTACACTATCTCTATTTCCTTTACAGTTTGCTAACAAAATAGCATTTTGATTTTTGAGAAGATTTGTGTGTATGTGAAAATGAGGATATGGTCAGATGGATAGTTTTGTGCAAAATGCAATCTTTCTTATTGTTAGGAAATGAATGCGATAGAGGTATTTTTTGTGTCTGAAGCTTATTACCAGGCAATATACTGTAAAGGGCTAAGGTTGATGAGTGTTGTAATGAATGAGTATTCAAAAAAATGTTAGTGGTTTAAGTCTAGAGTTTGCAATTAAAATAAAATCTCAATTTGCATGAAGAAAGGTTCATTCTCCTAACTGTACAAGGAATTTATTGCTTTAAAAAACCAAAACCCAAATTCCCTCATTTTATTATACTTGGTACAAGAGTACTTCTTCACAGCACATAGTTCATCTTAATAATTTTTCATTCATTTACCCTGGTACTAAAAAAGAACTTGCCTAAATTTCGTGCAAACTCAGAAAATATGAAAGCTGATCTGTTGTTACAATGTAAAATTAGACAGGCTGTGATGACAAGAGAAACAGCGCTAACAGTAATATGCAAGCAATTTAGAGTTTTCTTCAGCCTACTTTTAAATGTCTTAGGAGATGGAGAGACTAACGTTTCCTTTGGAAAGATATTCTACAGTCGCACAGCTCTCACTGAAAACTCTCTTGTGCTTTTTTGGTTTTCTGCCCTGACCTGTTTATGCTGTGCCATTTTGTGCTGTTCAATGCTTCTGTCCCAGAGGTGGCTGCATTTCTGTGTCACATGAAGAGATCCGGAGTGTATGAAATTAACTCACTTCTAGTTGCTCTGCCAACATGATATATAAGCAAATTCAAACAGAAAAGAAAATGGGCAGTGGCATCTGTGGAGTGTGATTCTGGTTTAAAATCCACTTACCAGTAGGTAAGTACTCAGCCACCTACATGTTACTAGTAGTTTAATCCGTGGTGCATGCGTGCTTCTGCATCCAGTGTTGTTTCCAACTGCCTCATTTCTTCTGGAGGTGCCATGTTGTGAAGCTGAAGTCATTGCTGTAGATATAACTCTGATAGAAGTAAGCTGAGAACAAAGTGGATATGGGAGTTTCTGACATGTTTTCTGGAAAGAATTATTTCCATTATCTCTCTCTCTCTCTCTTTCCCCCTCCTGCCCCCGCAGTGCCCTCTTTGGGAAGTGTGCTTGTACCTGTCATCTAGTAAAGCTCACTATCCATTGCAATACATTGTAGCTGAATGGAAACCTCTGTATGAGTCTATCAATCCAGGGCCACAGGATCTGAAATAACGCTTGCCACCATCACCTCTTAGTTCATTTCCTCAAGCAAAAAAGCAACTAAATATATGTATCACTAAATAACATGTGTTTATTCCAATGACAGTAAAATCAAGGAAAAATCTGGGCCAGCAAGTACATATTCCATTACAAAAGGTCCTGCATGTGTAGTCTATATTCCAGCAATGTGTCAAAGGGACTTTGAAGTCAAAGGGACTAGTTGTGTGAGGAAGGTGTCATAAGGTTTTGCAGGATAAGTCCCATTGGTTTTATCATTATTTTTTCCCCTTATGCTATGACTGTCTTGTTCGTTCTAAGTTAGTGCCTGGCAGTGGAGATTTGTGTGAGTTTAGCTGTCATGTCTTCTCATGCTTTGAGGTGAAAAAAGTGAGTGGAATAAAAAAGAAACTTTATTCAAGTGGCTTGAGCTAGAGGAGTGCATCTCACTAGGATCTGTATTCTTACCAGAATCACCATTAGCCCAATATATTCATGGTACAATATGCAGAAAAGTTAAGAAAAAGAAAATTCACCAGAGCTAGAAATGCGGCTTAATATTTATTCATCTAAATTTCCTTTATGCTTGTAACATCTGTCACCTATTTATATTCCTGCCATGGATTTATTTTGCAGATACTGGAATGTATTGACCAAAACTGGACATTTCCTTTTTAAACTTTATTAAAGTCATTATCTTGGATCAAATATTATTACTGCAGATATAATATTTCCTTTTGTATTATTATTATTAGTATTATTATTATTATTATTATATTTGCTTTTGAAGAATGTGATTCTTTGAGATTTTAGTTGAACTAGGATAGTTCACTTGGAAGGAATTCACAATGGAAATGACAATGCTAGAAGTAATTTACTGAATTTTCTAAACGTTTTGATGGTAATGACTTCTTCAATGCTGTATGTGTGGAAGGGTGTTATTAGTATACAGCAGGCATGTCCAAAGTCCGGCCCGCGGGCCAATTGCGGCCCATGTTCTGGTTTAATATGGCCCCACAGGTAATTTGGCAATATCTATCTTTTATAGCCCCCAATGAATCCCCGAGTGCTGCTCAGGACTAAGGATGAGCTCGGGCATGTTCGCAGCTCCACGTACCCAAACCCGCCGGGAAGCTGACAGCGTGCAGCGCTAATCACGGGTACTGAGACATTTTCCCGGTTCTCAGCTGCAGAGATCGGGAAATGTCTCAGTACCTGTGATTGGCGCTGCGCGCTGTCAGCTTCCTGGCGGGCTCGGGCACGTGGAGCTGCGAACACGCCTGAGCTCATCCTTAGACTCTTCACCACACACAGCCACAAAGGCAAGAGAATTCTTGTTGGGCAGTGTATTAGTGCTCGGACGAACACACTTAGACCAAAACCTCTGGCACTGCGCTCACGTGATCCCTTCCCCTTCTGGTCAATTTCAAAAATGGCGACTGTAAATAAGAGAAGGAAAGTTGACAGTGAGGGCCGCCGCTTCCAGGACAGGTGGAAAGTGGAATATTTCTTCACTGAAATACGGAATCACTGTGTTTGTCTGATATGCCAAGAGACTGTGGCTGTTTATAAGGAATTTAATGTCAAGAGACACTACCAGTCGAGACATAGCACATACGACAAGCTAACAGGGCTCAACCGCAGTGAAAAGTTGAAGCATCTTGAAGCTGTTTTAATGTCACAACAGCGATTTTTCACAAGAGCCCGTGAGTCAAATGAAAATGCCACAAGGGCGAGCTATGAGGTGGCAACGTTAATTGCTAAAAATTGCAAATCTTTTGCTGAGGGTGACTTTATCAAAGAATGCGTTATGAAAATGGTTGAGAATATCTGTCCCGAGAAGAAGCAAGAGTTTGCCAACATTTGCCTAGCTCGTAACACTGTAGCATGGAAAATTGAAGAGATTTAATCAGATATTAAGAGACAGTTGACATCCAAAGGAGTGGATTTTGACTTCTTTTCAATAGCCTGTGATGAAAGCACGAACCTATCTGACACAGCTCTGTTGATGATTTTTATGAGAGGGGTGGACGATGAAATGAATGTGACTGAAGAGCTACTTGATCTCCAGAGCCTTACGGACCAAACTAGAGGAAAAGATTTATTTGTTTCTGTTAGTTCCGCCATAGATGACATGAAACTGCATTGGAACAAAATTACTGGGATTATTACTGATGGGGCACCTGCCATGGCTGGTGAACGAAGTGGATTATCAACCCTAATCTGTAACAAGGTGATCGAAGAAGGAGGCAAAGCTATTAAACTCCATTGTATCATTCATCAACAAGTTCTCTGTGCTAAACATCTCAAATATGATCATGTTATGAAACCGGTGCTAAAGACTATTAATTTTATTAGCTCTAAAGCCCTGTGCCACCACCAGTTTAAACAGTTTCTACTGGACATCCAGGCTGAATACGAAGATGTTTTATATCACAACGATGTAAGATGGCTCAGTCGGGGGTCTGCACTGCAGCGTTTCTACTCTCTCAGAAAGGAAATCGGAGAATTCTTGGAAACAAAGGGACAACCAATGTGAGAACTATCTGATCCTATTTGGCTGGCTGATTTGGGGTTTCTAGTTGACATAACAAAGCATCTGAATGTACTGAACACAAGTCTTCAGGGGAAAGATGCAGCGGTGAACCAGGTTTATTCACACCTCAAAGCCTTTGGAACAAAGCTGCAACTTTTCATAAGGCAGTTGTCACAAACACAGCCCAATACCATACATTTTTCAGCGTTGCAGGAAATAATGAACAGTTTTCCACAGGACAATATCAGTGCACAAACGAGCAGGTATGCAGCAGACATCGCATCTCTGGCTGGGGAGTTTAAACGGCGCTTTCAGGATTTTGCAGCTATTGAAAAGGAGATCAGCCTTTTCTCCTCTCCATTCTCTGTTACCCCGATGTTGCTCCAGATCAGCTGCAGCTCGAGCTCATTGAGCTGCATTGTGACAGCGAGTTACGCAGTCGTCACCAACAGCTCTCTCTTGTGAACTTTTACCGCCAACTGGATAAGAGCCGGTTTCAAGAGATTCGAACATTGGCTAAGAAAATGCTGAGCTTGTTTGGCTCAACATATATGTGTGAGAAGACATTCTCTGCTATGAACTTTAACAAGAACCACAAGAGGACAAGACTAAGTGACTCTCACCTGCGTGACATTTTGCGCATCAAAACCACTGCCTTTGAACCAGACCTAGCCTATGTGCTGCAGTCCAGATCTCAGTTTCACCCTTCACATTAGTGCAGGCATGTTTTTTTTTCAATTGAGATGAATACATTGTAAAATCTCAGTTAATGTCAGTTGGTCTAAATCAGTTATAAATATATTTGGACACAACATGTATACTTGGTGTTATGTTCCTGTTCATATTTTTTTAACTTAAAAGTTGACAGACAACCTTTATTACCAATAATATGTAATGTACTTTACAATGTTCCTGACATATATCAGCTTTCTGGATTTTTTTTTCATCTGGCCTTCAGATATGAAAGGCAGAGTGATTTAACACCTGTTTAGATTTGTAATCCATGTGACGAAATGAAAAGTATGCCGTTTGCAATAAACTTTGCATAAAATAGTTAATTTGCATTTAATTTTAATGGTTCAAAGAATGTCAGGCAAAATGGTCGGCCCTCACGCATGTTCACTTCATCAAATCTGGCCCTCTTTGAAAAAAGTTTGGACACCCCTGGTATACAGCATCCCTTCAGTAGCTGGAAAGGCCACTGATGTTCAGTGATGGGGAAATGAGATAGACCAAGAATTTGTTGAGTTTTTCGTTCAACAACTTTATACCTGTTACTGAGAGTTGCAGTATTTGTTTCATTCTTTTGCTTTATAGGCCACAGTGTTCAAATCTTGAGACTTCATTGATTTGTTTTGCAGTTTATTGGATTGTGCTAGAAAGTGCATTATTTTTTGAGTGAATCCGATGGTGAGTGATGCTGTTGGAAAGACATCAAAATGAACATAAAATAACTTATTAAGATAATAAACATAAGCATACTACTCTTGAAGAAAACAATGGTAAACACAACAGCATTATTAAATATTTTGCTAACTGCTTTTCAGTTTCATACTAATCTTCTTTACAGGCATGATCAATTACAAAATGAAATCAATAACAGTCTTTAAAAGGATCATTTAACTGTTTTCCTGGATGCATCAAGTGTTTAGGCGCAATCAAACTGTATTTTGTTTTCTCCAGAACTCTTTTCAAAGGTCTTTGTGTATACAATGAACACAAGATAGCTGGATGATGCCTGCTGAATGTTTAGACTGGAGTAAAAAAATGGGCACAAAAGTTTGTGATAGTAGTTAAACAAGAAATTTGAAATCAGATTAGGTTACTCTGTCAAATAAAACTATTACCGTTCATGAAGCAGATTAGAAAAAATAACCAAAGTTGGAGTTAATTTAAAACAACCCCCCTTATTTTAGCAGTAACATTAAGGTGAGTGCTTTGGAATGCAGGCACTCTTTGTAATGAGACAGGAAAACTCCTAGGCAAAAGACCACCTTGGCTTCACCAGAAGATCTTGCATGATCTACAAATAAAAAAGGAGTCATATAAAAAGTGGAAACGGTCAAATTACAAAGGATGAATATAAGGAAACAATACAGTAATGCAGGGGCAAGATAAGAAAGGCAAAGGCACAAAACGAGTTCAAACTAGCTACAGACATAAAGGGTAATAAGAAGATATTATATAAATACATTAGAAGCAAGAGGAAGACCAAGGACAAGGCAGGCCCATTCTTCAGTGAGGAGGGAGAAACAATAATAGGAAAGTTGGAAATGGCAGAGATGCTTAATGACTTTTTTGTTTTGGTCTTCACCAAGAATTCTGATGATGAAGGAATGCCTAACATGACACATGCTAGGGAAAATGGGGTAGGTTTAGAAGATAAAATAAAAAAAGAAAAAGTTAAAAATTACTTGGGAAATTTAGATGTCTGCAGGTCACCAGGGCCTGATGAAATGCATCCTAGAATATTCAAGGAGCTGATAGAGGAGGTATCTGAGCCTTTAGCTATCATCTTTGAAAAGTCATAGAAGACAGGAGAAATTTCAGAAGACTGGAAAAGGCAAATATAGTGCCCATTTATAAAAAGGGAGATAAGAGCAACCCAGGAAACTACAGCCAGTCAGTAGAATTTCTGTGCCAGGGAAGATAATGGAGCAAGTAATTAAGAAATTCATCTGCAAACATCTGGAAGAAAATAAGATGATAGGTAACAGTCAGAATGGATTTGTAACTAACAAATCATGTCAAACCAGTCTGACAACTTTCTTTGATAGGATAATGAGTCTCATGGATAAGGGAGAAGTGGTGGATGTGGTATACCTAGACTTTAGTAAGGCATTTGATATACAGGCAGTCCCCGACTTACGTGGATCTGACTTACGCCGGATCCCTAGATACGAACGGGGTGAGGCAATTGCCGCACATGCGCAGCAGCATCCCCGGGGCTCGCTCACCTGGATCCTGGGATCCATCTCCTCCTCCGGCCGGCTCTGACTGGCCTCCGCCTGCAGCAGCAGCTGGCCGCAGGGAAAGGGGTTCCGCAGAGCTGCTGGGCAAAGGAAAAGTGTCTCCCCACGTCTGCTGCTCACCGCGGTCTCGCAGCCTGCCCCCCAGTCGCCGGCCAGCCTCAGCCCGTCTTCCCCCTCCACCCCCCCTCTATACATGCCGGGCTCGCTCACACATGGAGCCTAGGTGCAGCAGCAGCTGGCCGCAGGGAAAGGGGTCCTGCAGAGCTGCTGGGCGGAGGAAAAGTGCCTCCCCATGTCTGCTGCCAGCCGCGGTCTCGCAGCCTGCCCCCCGGTCGCCGGCCAGCCTCAGCCCATCTTCCCCCTCCACCCCCCCTCTATACTTCCCCGGGACTCATTCACCTGGATCCTAGGATCCACCTCCTCCTCCTCCTCGGGCTGGCTCCTCCGGCTCCAACTGGCCTCTGCCTGCAGCAGCAGCTGGCCGCAGGGAAAGGGGTCCCACAGAGCTACCGGCGGAGCCTGCATTCCCTCGCAGCCTGCATTCCCTCCTTCCCCCGGCAACAAGGTGCCCCCCTCCCCCAACTAACAAGCTGCCTCCCTCCCCCCAGCAACCTGGCTGCCCCCGGCAACAGGCTGCCAAATCAGCGGACAAAAGCAGCCTCTCCGCCCCCTATTATTCCCACCTTTCCCCTCCTCCCCCTATACATGCCGGGCTCCCTGGGAATGTAGCAAAAACAAACAAACAGACTCCACCAAAACAAACAAAGTGCTGGCCTCATTGTGTCAGCAAAAAAAGGACCCTCCTCCTAGAACCCTGGGTGGTGTGTGGAAATAAAGCTATTAGCTCAAAGCATGGTACAGAGCTGTTTGGTATTTGATGAGTTACTCCCTTAGTCCTGAGTTTGTTGCAGGATTAGCATCTCAACAGGAATGAGAAGACAGTAAAGTTTACCATTCTCATATAGCCCCCTAGGCTGGAAGGAGGACACAGAGGGTGAGTGGAGACAGCTGGGGCGGAGAGGGTGGAGCCACAGGGGAACGCCTGCGCAGGTGTTCCGGAGGAGAGGACAAGGCCTCGCTGCTGCTCTGTGACCCAGGCAAAGGCCAGGGCCGGACCGAGGTGCCAGGACGCCCCGTAGCTCCTGGCTAGACCTCCTGCTGCTTCCCACCTTCAGCATCCTGTCCCCAGTGCCTGTATGTCTGCCCTGCTTTGCAGTGGCTGCGGCTCCGGCTCCTAGAGGACGTGGAGCCTGGCTGGACACGCGAGGTGGCTCAGATGAGCGCAAGCAATCAGTCACAAGGGCAGCCGTGGGCCGGGGAGCGACCTGGAATAACTGGGCAGCACAGAGTCAAGCCCCGGGTTCTCTGTGTAGTAATGACATGGCAGGGGGCTCAGGGTTGGACAAGGCGGAGATGGGGAGGAAGCAAGAATGAGCTGAGCGAATGCCAGAGCGGGGGCTCTGGGGACTCTGTGGGTGACCAGCTGTGGTCCTGACAGCTCTTCCTCCCTGTCACCATGCAGCACAGTGGACGATTTGGATGGACACAGGTGGGCTGCTGAAAAAGCTTCCTGAGAGATAAGGGGCTGTAACAGCAGTGTACCCCACTGAAGATAGCTAAAAGGCCTGCGTCCCGCTGACCAGAACCTGTGTACATACTGTACAGTGTTTTTTGCACCCTGCAACAATGCCTCCAAAACACAAATCTGATGCAAGTGCTGGTGAGACAGCAAAGAAAAGAAAAACCATCACCATGGAAGAAAAAGTAGAAATAATAAAGAGATCAGAGAGAGGTGAAAAACCATCATCCATTGGCAGAGCATGTGGTTACAGTCAGTCAACAATCGCAACAATTTTAAAAGATAAAGATAGAGTAATTGAGCATGTGAAAGGCCATACCCCAATGAATGCTACAATTATTACCAAGCAACGCAGTGGTTTAATTATCTAGATGGAAAGGCTGCTGACAATTTGGATAGAAGACCAAAATCAGCGTAATCTACCTATCAGTCTTTCTTTAGTGCAGGAAAAGGCTCGAAGCCTTTTCAATGATTTAAAAGCTATTCGTACAGCAAGTGAAGGTGATTTCAATGAAGAATTTGTTGCAAGTAAGGGTTGGTTCAATCGCTTTAAAAAAAGAGCAAATTTGCATAATATTAAAGTTCAAGGTGAAGCAGCGAGTGCCGATGTCAGTGCTGCAAGTTCTTTTCCCAAGATATTGGAAGATATTATTGACGATGGAGGCTATTTGCCAGAACAAATCTTTAATGTAGATGAAACTGGCTTGTTTTGGAAAAAAATGCCTGAGAGGACATACATTTCGAAAGAGGAAAAAAGTGCACCAGGACATAAGGCATCAAAGGACAGGCTGACTTTATTACTTGGGGGTAATGCATCTGGGGATTTAAAGCTGAAACCTTTGCTAGTGCATCGCTCCCTAAATCCGAGGGCACTACGCAATGTCACTAAGGCATCTCTTCCTGTTATTTGGGGGGCAAATTCAAAGGCTTGGATTACACTTGCTATGTTTGAAGAATGGTTTTCGAACCATTTTGTCCCTGATGTTGAACGTTATTGCTTGGGCAGAAACATTCCTTTCAAAATTCTCCTTCTCCTTGACAATGCCCCTGGACATCCAAACACTTTAGATGACATGCACCCCAATGTAAAGGTGGTATTTCTACCCCCCAACACCACATCACTAATTCAGCCAATGGATCAGGGAGTCATAGCCTCCTTTAAGGCCTATTATTTAAGGAGGACATTCTCACAAGCTGTCAGGGCTACCCAAAAGGATGAGATGACCTTAAGGGATTTCTGGAAAAGTTACAACATTTATGATGCCATCAACAATATTGCTGATGCTTGGGATGAAGTGAAAGAGACAAATATGAGAGGAGTTTGGAACAAATTGTGCCCCCAATTCACAGAAGAATTTCTGGGGTTTACAGATGAGGAAATCGCCGAAACCAGGCAAGCTGTGGTTGCTATTGGTAATGAACTGCAGTTGGACATCACTGAAAATGATATTATAGAGTTACTCGACTCCCATGGCAAAGAACTAACCAATGAAGACCTTATGGAACTAGAGCAGCAGATAGAATCTAGGGAAGAAAACCAGGACCTAGAAACTCCACAATTGAAAAAATTTTCTACAAAAGAGTTAGCTGATGCTTTTCAACTTATTGAAGCAGGAATGGCAAAGTTAGAGGAGCAAGATCCTGATACAGAGAGGTTCGAAAAAGTTTACCGCACAGTTAACGAAGGTCTGAGATGCTACAGGGCTATTTATGATGAGAGAAAAAAAATCTCTAAACAAACCTCCCTTAATGCCTACTTCAAGAAATTGACTCCAGCAGCAGAATCTGACTCTGACTCTCTAATACCAGTCCCATCCTCTCCAACAAGTCCATCATCCTCTACCAAGATTGTTTAAGGTTGCACAGTAACAGTTAAGGTTGCACTGTAACAGTTGTTTAAGGTTGCACTGTAACAGTTGTTTAAGGTTGCACTGTAACAGTTGTTTAAGGTTGCACTGTAACAGTATTTGAAACATTTAAGCATTTATATGCACAGTCAAAAATAAAGAATATGTTAAGACAAACATCTGTCCAAGTTGCATTTAAAGTAGAACTCCATGCAATTTTTTTTTTTTAATTTTGGTTAGTTTGGTGTGGGGTTAGAGACACTTGAGGTTTTACTACTGTCTGTATCCTCATTAGAAAGATTTATTCTCATTTCCTGTCCTTGAGACAACAGGAAGTGAGGGGAAATCTACCCCAGGAAGGGAAATTCACTCCTGTAAGAGTTATCATGGGAAAAAGGTGTCTCCACTGAAGCTTTATCGCCAATCATTCTTTCCAAGACAACCCAAAATATTCAAAATCCAATTGTCACAGGGACAGAAAGAGATGTGAAATCTTCTGAACAGGGGAACAGACAGCAAAACAAACATTAGAGGGGAGTTAACTTTTCCCTATGCTATCCAAAACTAAAAAAAAATGTTTGGCTAGAGTTTCCCCTACAATATGTATCAGTTCCGACTTACATACAAATTCAACTTAAGAACAAACCTACAGTCCCTATCTTGTACGTAACCCGGGGACTGCTTGTACTCTTATAGTAGCCCAATCAAGGTTGTATCAAGGAAATACAACCTTGATTGGGCTACTATAAGGTGGGTGCATAACTGGCTGGATAACAGTTCTTAGGGTATGTCTACACTACCCTCCTAATTCGAAATAGGAGGGTAATGTAGGCATACCGCACTTGCAAATGAAGCCCAGGATTTGAATTTCCTGGGCTTCATTTGCATAAGTGGGGCTCCGCCATTTTTAAATCCCCGCTTGTTTGAACCCTATGCCGCGCGGCTACACGCGGCACGAACTAGGTAGTTCAAACTAGGCTTCCTAGTTTGAACTACCGTTACTCCTCGTGGAATGTGGAGTAATGGTAGTTCGAACTAGGAAGCCTAGTTCGAACTACCTAGTTCGTGCCGTGTGTAGCCGCGCGGCACAGGGTTCGAACGAGCGGGGATTTAAAAATGGTGGAGCCCCGCTTATGCAAATGAAGCCCGGGAAATTCAAATCCCGGGCTTTATTTGCAATTGCGGTATGCCTACATTACCCTCCTATTTCGAATTAGGAGGGTAGTGTAGACATACCCTTAGAGAATAGTGATAGAAATGTAGCCGTGTTAGTCTGGTGTAGCTGAAACAAAAACCAGGACTATGTAGCACTTTAAAGACTAACAAGATGATTTATTAGGTGATGAGCTTTTGTGGGCCAGACCCACTTCCTCAGATCAAATAGTGAAAGAAAATTGTCACAACCATATATACCAAAGGATACAATCAAAAAAATTAACACACATGAAAAGGACAAATCAAATTTCAGAACAGAACGGGTATGGGGGGGAAGTAAATGTCTGTGAGCTAATGATATTAGAGGTGATAATTGGGGAAGCTATTTTTGTAATGGGTAAGATAATTAGAGTCTTTATTCAGACTTAAGTTTGAATTTAAGCATGAATGACAATTCAGAGGATTCTCTTTCAAGTGTAGTCTTAAAAGGCCTTTGAAGCAGCTAGGGGTGTTAGTTGCGTAGGGTTTGAGAAGAGAGTCTACATAGCTGGATAAACCAGTTGTGAGTGTGCCGATACCAGAGATGATGGGACGTCCGGGGTGTCCAGGTTTATGGATTTTGGGAAGCAGATAGAACAATCCTGGTCGGGGGTCAGAAGGAGTTTCTGTGTGGATTTGTTCCTGAGTAGCTGTAGGGAGGCTTTTAAGGAGACAGTGTAGTTTCTTTTGGTATTCCGAGGTATTTATCCAGCTATGTAGACTCTCTTCTCAAACCCTATGCAACCAACACCCCCAGTATCTCCATGATACTACTGACTTCCTAAGGAAACTACAAAACATCGATAACCTCTCCGATAACACCATCCTTGCCACCATGGATGTAGAAGCTCTATACACCAACATCCCACATGAAGATGGATTACAAGCAATTAGAAACACTATCCTAGAGGACACCACTGCCAGTCTGATAGCAGACCTATGTAACTTTGTTCTCACCCACAATTATTTCCAGTTTGAGAACAACTTATACCTCCAGATCAGCGGCACAGCCATGGGTACACTCATGGCCCCACAGTATGCTAATATCTTCATGGCCGACCTAGAACAACGTTTCCTCAAATCTCGTCCCCTTTTACCCCTTCTCTACTTACGCTACATTGATGACATCTTTATGATCTGGACGCATGGCCAAGAAACACTGGAGACATTCCAAAGAGATTTTAACAACCTACACCCCACCATCAATCTCAGCCTGGGCCATTCTACACGAGAAATCCATTTCCTGGACACCACAGTACAAATCAGCAATGAAAAATTAGACACCACTCTCTACAGAAAACCCACTGACTCATACAGTTACCTTCATGCTTCCAGCTCCCATCCAGAACACACCATACGATCCATCATCTATAGCCAAGCCCTTCGATACAACCGCATCTGCTCTAATCCCACTGACAGAGACCAGAAACTTCAGGATCTCTACCAAGCATTTAAAAACCTCAACTACCCACCCAGAGAAATAAAAAAGCAAATGGAAAGAGCCAGACAAATACCTAGAAACCATCTACTTCAAGACAGGCCCAAGAAAACCAACAGTAGAACACCACTTGTCACCACCTACAGCCCCCAATTTAAACCTGTCCAACACATTATCAATAAACTACAGCCTATACTGGCACAGGATACTAAACTCCAAGAGGCTCTGGGAGACAGACCCATAGTCTCCTGTAGACAACCACCTAACCTCAAGATGATTCTTACCAACAACCACAGGACATACTACACTAATACCAATCATGGTACCTTCCTTTGCAACAAACCCCGTTGCCAGCTTTGTCCACATATTCACTCTGCTGATACCATTATTGGACCTCACCAAGTGAGTTATAAGATCAAGAACACATATTCCTGCGCATCCAGAAATATAATTTATGCTATCATGTGCCGAGAGTGTCCGTCTGCTATGTAGATTGGACAAACGTCTCAGACACTTTGCCAAAGGATCAATGCCTACAAAACAGATATTAGACAGGATCACAAAGCAAGGACACAACCTCATGGAATGAGGTGTACCGGTAGTTCGAATTAGAAAGCCTAATTCGAACTACCTACTCCATGCTGCGTGTAGCTGCGGGCATGGAGTCCACACTAATCAGGATTTAAATACGGCGGTGCCTGGCAAGATGCAAATGAAGCCCGGGATATTTAAATCCCGGGCTTCATTTGCAACTTTGAATGACTACATTAACCACCCTAGTTCGAACTAGAGTGGTAGTGTAGACATAGCCTCATTCTGAAAGAAGCATGCAGTGTAGATGTAACCTAGGAAGGAGTACTGCAGAAAGGGATCTGGGGGTCACAGTGGAACAGAAGCTAAATATGAGCCAACAGTGACACTGTTGCAAAAAAAGCAAACATGATTCTGGGATGCATTAACTGGAGTGTTGTGAGCAAGACGCAAGAAGTCATCTTCTGCTCTACTGTGTGCTGATCAGGCCTCAATTGGAGTATTGTGTCCAGTTCTGGGCATGACATTTCAAGAAAGATGTGGAGAAATTGAAAAAGGTTCCAGAGAAGAGCAACAAGAATGATTAAAGGTCTAGAAAACATGAGTTATGAGAGAAGACTGAAAGACTTGGGCTTGTTTAGTTTGGAAAGGAGAGGGGACATAATAGCGGTTTTCAAATATCTAAAAGGGTATCTCTGAGGATAGGACAAGAAGCAATGGGCTTACATTGCAGCAAGGGAGGTTTAGGTTGGAAATTAGGAAAAACTTCCTAACTGTCTGGGGGTATGTCTACACTACAGCACTAATTTGAAATAACTTAATTCAAATTAGTTAATTCGAACTAAGCTAATTTGAACTAGTGCATCTAGACCTAAAAGGTAGTTCGAATTAGCGTTTTGCTAATTCGAACTAGCATGTCCACATTGAGTGGACCCTGAACCGAGGTTAAGGATGGCCAGAAGCAGTGCCGACAGGGCATCAGATTAGGACTTAGAGCGTGCAGCTGTTGTCTCAGGCTAGCCGAGGGCTGTGCTTAAAGGGACCCGGCCCCCACCCCGGACAGACAGTTCTCAGGGGTTCCCCGCTCGCTTGTCTAACTTGATGAGGGACAGCAAAGCAGTCCTTGCTTGGAGTGCCCTGAATGCTCACACTCAGCACATCACAGCACTCGGCCATCAGCCCGGCTGAACTTGCCACAGGCTTCCATCCGGGGAGAGGGGCGGGTTAGTCGGGGGTGTGAGGGAGAGCTTCCACCCCGAGGAGCCCGCAGAGCCACCCCAGTCCTCCCCATTGGGGGCTCGTACCCCATTCCTCCCTCACCTCCTTCCACTTACCCCTCCCTAGCCCCCCCTTCCTGATGTACAAAATAAAGGACACGTGTGTTCAAAAATAGAAACTCTCTTTATTGAACAAAACTTGGGGAGACTGGGAAAAGGAGGTGGGAGAGGGGAAGAGAGAAGCTGGGAGAGGGGAGGGCAACTAAAATGATCAGGGGTTTGGAACAGGTCCCAAGAGAGGCTAAAGAGACTGGGACTTCTCAACTTAGAAAATAGGAGACTGAGGGGGGATATGATAGAGGTCTGTAAAAGCACAAGTGGTGTGGATAGGGTGCATAAAGAAAAGTTCTTCATTAGCTCCCATAATAGAAGGACTAAAGGACACTAAATGAAATGAATGGGTAGCAGGATTCAAACTAGTAACAGAAAGTTCTTCTTCACAAAGCAAATGTCAACCTTTGGAACTCCTTGCTGCAGGAGGCTGTGAAGGCTAGAACTATAAGGGTATGTCTACACTACAGCGCTAATTCGAACTAACTTAGTACGAATTAGTTAATTTGAACTAAGCTAATTCGAATTAGCGCAGCTAGACTTAAAGTCTAGTTCGAATTAGCATTTTGCTAATTTGAACTAGCATGTCCACACAGAGTGGACCCTGAACAGAGGTTAAGGATGGCCGGAAGCAGTGCTGGCAGGGCATCAGATGAGGACTTATAGCGTGGAGCTGCTGTCTCAGGCTAGCCGAGGGCTGTGCTTAAAGGGACCCAACCCCCACCCCGGACAGACAGTTCTCAGGGTTCCCCGCTTGCAAAGCAGTCCTGGCTTGGAGTGCCCTGAGTGCCCACACGCGGAACATCACAGCACTCGGCCATCACCCCGGCTGCACTTGCTGCAGGCTGCCATCCGGGGGGAGGGGATTATCGAGGGGCTGCAGGAGAACTTCCACCCCGAGAAGTCCGTAGAGCCAGCCCAGTCCTCCCCATCGGGGTGCGTACCCCATTCCTCCTTCACCTCCTTCCACTTACCCTTCCCTAGCCCCCCTTCCTGATGTACAAAATAAAGAAAACTTGTGTTCAAAAATAGAATCTCTCTTTATTGAACAAAACTGGGGGAGACTGGGAAAAAGAGGTGGGAGAGGGGAAGAGAGAGGCTGGGAGAGGGGAGGGCAACTAAAATGATCAGGGGGTTTGGAACAGGTCCCATATGAAGAGAGGCTAAAGAGACTGGGACTTTTCAGCTTAGAGAAGAGGAGACGGAGGGGGGATATGATAGAGGTCTATAAAAGCAAGAGTGGTGTGGAGAGGGTGCATAAAGAAAAGTTCTCCATTAGTACCTATAATAGAAGGACTAGAGGACACGAAAGGAAAGGAATGGGTAGCAGGCTTCAAACTAGTAACAGAAAGTTGTTCTTCACAAAGCAAAGAGTCCACCTGTGGAACTCCTTGCTGCAGGAGGCTGTGATGGCTAGAACTGTAACAGAGTTTAAAGAGAAGTGAGATAAAGTGATGGAGGTTGGGTCCATGGAGTGGTATTAGCCTGGGGGTAGAAATGGTGTCCCTGCCCAAAGTTTGTGGAAGTCTGGAGATGGATGGCACGAGACAAATGGCTTGGTCACTGTCTTTGGTCCATCCCCTCCAGGGCACCTAGTGCTGGCCGCTGTTGGCAGACAGGCTACTGGAGTAGATAGACCTTTGGTCTGACCCAGTACGGCCATTCTAAGCTCAGGGCTCAGGGTCGGGGGTCTCAGTGGACCACCTTGATTTTCATGCCAACCTGCTCCTGGATGGCCAGGCTGGCAGCTCTCCTGCCCTAGACGGCCACTTTCCTGTGCCTAGCGTGGAGGTCATGGACGAGGTCCACGATGTCTGCACTAGACCAGGCGGGTGCCCGCCACTTGCGGTCCTGGGCAAGCTCCCGAGAGCCGCCAGCCTGGTCCCGGGAAGAGGCGGAGGGCTGGGGGGCATCGGGTGGCTGGCTCGAGCCGTGCCTAGTTCAGGGTCTGCTGGCTGGGTGCTGGCAGGCTTGTACCTGGCACGGGCACCGTAGCCAGCCCGTGCGCCTTTAAGGGCTCCGGGGCCGGATGGGGAGCAGAAGAGTTTCCCTGGTGGTGCCCAGAGTGGCCACCAGGGAAAGGTGGGGAGGGCTAGCCTCCCACTAGTTCGAATTAAGGGTCTACACAGCCCTTAATTCGAACTACTTAATTCGAACTAGGCATTAGTCCTCGTAGAATGAGGTTTACCTAGTTCGAATTAAGTGCTCCGCTAGTTTGAATTAAGTTCGAACTAGCAGTTTGTATGTGTAGTGCCTATGAAAGTTAATTCGAACTAACGTCTGTTAGTTCGAATTAACTTTGTAGTGTAAACATACTGGCTACGTCTACACTGGCCCCTTTTCCGGAAGGGGCATGTAAATTTCAGCAGTCGTCGTAGGGAAATCCGCGGGGGATTTAAATATCCCCCGCGGCATTTAAATAAAAATGTCCGCCGCTTTTTTCCGGCTTTTAAAAAAGCCGGAAAAGAGCGTCTACACTGGCCCCGATCCTCCGGAAAAAGCGCCCTTTTCCGGAGGGTCTTATTCCTACTTCAAACCAGTCCTGGGTCCTCCCGTGAGGGCAGGGGACTGGACTTGATGACCTCTCAAGGTCCCTTCCAGTTCTGGTGTTCTGTGATTCTACTGTCTCAGAATACTACTCTTTTCATCTTGATGCTATTTAAATGGTGGCACCCATGGGAGGTAAGTACATGACAACGTCAGGAATATTTTTCAGTTAGGGAAGGAAAGGATGGTGGTGTGATTACTGCCTGCAAAAAGAAATCTGATTCATTCTAGAAAATTTCTCCCATGATAACCCAAAGATCCAACAGTAGTATTCTCTAGCTCAAACAGGGTAGAGAATCATGGTATGAATACACAGACTGTGGCAGCAAGTCTCAGAACCCTACTTGACAAATTCTGGCTGAAGGTCCTTGCTATACTTTGCCAAAATAGCTTTTGCAGCTCAGACTGGATCTTGGGCCCTGAAGCTTAGGGATAGAAGTGGATTTTAGAGCAATATCATTTACACAGCCATTTTTAACTGAGTGGTGGAAGCCAGAAGTTGTCAACCTGATTCTGAGAAGTGGATTAATTAAGTAACCATTTAAATGTTACATTTAACTGGTTACCTACTTAAACTGGAGTGGTGGTAGACAGAAGGGGCTGGAATGCCTGCCCACGGTGTGCCAGGCAAGGCCTGCTGCAGGCAGGGGCTGCTCTGGCTGGATTGCAGTGCTCCCCACCCATGGTGGCCCCTCTTGGCTGGAGCAGCTTTCTACCCATGGCAGGTGTGCAGCTGACCCAGGCTCCACTGGTTAACCATAAGGGTGATGTTTACTGGTTAACCATTCACATCCCTAGTAGCCATACCCTCTGTGGGGTTTACACAGTGCCTAGGGAAGTTAGACACTGCTCCTATTGAAAATCAATGGTAATTAGATGCCTAATTCACATCTGTAAATCTCATAAAGTGCATTAGGCACATGAATGCCTCTGTAAATTTGGCCCAAAGTACCTCAGTCATTTATGAAAATTTTTTGGCCCAAGGTTCCCAAGTTCAAGGAATTGTATCCAGATCTTACAAGTACCAGGCTCATGCCCTAATCATTGTACCTTCTTTCAAATTTCAGAGTTAGTGGAGTAATGTTATGTCAGTATAACAGGTAAAAAAAGAAGCATAAAATAGTATACCCAGTACAGTCATCCCTCAACCAATATCACAGCATTATTGCAAACTCTACAGAGCGAGTCATTTACCTTAGAGATGATGGTTCCTGCAGGCTACGCTTGTTGAGGACAGTTATTCTTGCGTAGTAGTGTTGGGGGAGTAAGAACACTCCCAAAGAACATTCCGTTTCCTAGTTAGCCATGGCTGAAGGAGTTTATTCTCTCTTTTACATGAATTCAGTGCTCACCCAAGTAAAGAATATTCACCACCTCTGCAATAGATTCGGCCCTACAAGTACTCATTCCCACAGCATTTTACTACACCAGAAGTGTGGAGGCTTAAGACTATCTGCAGGATGAGTCCAGCATGCACAGGGGCAGAGCAGGTTTCTTCATCCCCTCGAGGTC
The DNA here is from genome assembly GCF_049634645.1 of Pelodiscus sinensis. Lineage (NCBI taxonomy): Eukaryota > Metazoa > Chordata > Testudines > Trionychidae > Pelodiscus > Pelodiscus sinensis. Next base: position 103,302,169 of record NC_134714.1, read on the forward strand.
TGAAAAGATAATTTTATTGCCTACCCATTGCATCCTTAGCCTCTCTGCTGTGACTGCTAACAGGAGGGATACATTTTCTGCTGTGGATACATTTTCTGCTGTGGTTCAGCAGCAGGGTCTGTCAGGAAGGTATTAAGAAAATTTACACAAACAGCATAATGAGGGGATTAATCCGGCATTGCCCATGACAGTACTGAGAGGGAAATAGCAAGAGTCCCCAAAGCAGAGGCTCTCAAACTTTCCAGTTGCAGGAGTCTGATTTGTCTTGTGCACTCCAAGATTCATCTAATTCAAAAACAAAAATATCACTGAAAAATTGCTAACTTTCTATTTTTTACCATATAATTATCCAAAATCAATGGAAATGTAAGCATTGTACTTATGTTTCAGTGTTTAGCATATAGAGCAGTATAAACAAGTCCATTGTCTGTATGAAATTTTAGTTTTCACTGACTCTGCTAGGGTATGTCTACACTACCCCACTAGTTCGAACTAGCGGGGTAATGTAGGCATACCGCACTTGCAAATGAAGCCCGGGATTTGAATTTCCCGGGCTTCATTTGCATAAGCGGGGCTCTGCCATTTTTAAAACCCCGCTGGTTCGAACCCCGTGCAGCGCGGCTACACGGGGCTCGAACTAGGTAGTTCGGACTAGGCTTCCAAGGTGTACCGGTAGTTCGGAACGAGGTGTACCAGTAGTTCGGAATAGGAAGCCTAGTCCGAACTACCTAGTTCGAGCCCCGTGTAGCCGCGCTGCACGGGGTTTGAACCAGTGGGGTTTTAAAAATGGCGGCTCCCCGCTTATGCAAATGAAGCCCGGGAAATTCAAATCCCGGGCTTCATTTGCAAGTGCGGTATGCCTACATTACCCTCCTAGTTCGAACTAGCGGGGTAGTGTAGACATACCCCTAGTGTTTTTATGTGGCCTGTTGTAAAACTAGATGGGTTGATGAATCCCTGGATGGGTTGATGAATCCCTGGAAAACTGCTGCATACTCCCCAGGGCTACGAAAATCACTGCCCCACGGTTCTGTACTGAGATCAAAGCAGATGGCAAATAGTTACAAAGGGATCTCACAAAACTGAGTGACTGGCAACAAAATGACAGATGAAGTTCAGTGATAAGTATAAAACAATGCACATTGGAAAATATAATGCACACTATAGATACAAAAAGAGAAAGTCTTACTTAACTTTGATAGAGATGTAGCCGTGTTAGTCTGGTCAAGCTGAAACAAAATACAGGACTATGTAGCACTTTAAAGACTAACAAGATGGTTTATTAGGCAATGAGCTTTCATGGGCCAGACCTATTTCCTCAGATCAAATAGTGGAAGAAAATTGGCACAACCATATATACCAAAGGATACAATCAAAAAATGAACACATATGAAAAGGACAAATCAAATTTCAGAACAGAAGGAGGATGGGGGGGGGGAGGTAAATGTCTGTGAGCTAATGATATTAGAGGTGATAATTGGGGAAGCTATTTTTGTAATGGGTAAGGTAATTAGTGTCGGTGTTAAGACCTAGGTGTAAAGTGTCAAATTTAAGCATGAGTGACAGTTCAGAGGATTCTCTTTCAAGTCTGGTGTTAAAATAAAATACAGGACTATGTAGCACTTTAAAGACTAACAAGATGGTTTATTAGATGATGAGCTTTCGTGGGCCAGACCCACTTCCTCAGATCAAAAACATGTGAACATATGGTGTTAAAATGTGAACATATGGTGTTAAAATGTCTTTGAAGCAGGATGCAGGTAATCAAGTCATTGAGACAATGCCCTTTCTGGCTGAAATGTCAAGAAACTGTTTTTTCTCTGTGATCCTGTCTAATATCTGTTTTGTGGGCATTGATCCTTTGGCAAAGTGTCTGAGACGTTTGTCCAATGTACATAGCAGACGGAGACTTTTGGCACATGATAGCATAAATTATATTTCTGAATGAGCAGGAAACAGCATGTTACCAACAAGGAGATAAGCCAACGCATTGGCATCAACAATGTTGTGGACGAGATCAAGCAGAGACGCTGGAGATGGCTGGGGCATGTCCTTCGGATGAGCGAAAAAAGACTCCCTCATATGGCACTTAGATGGACTCCACCTGGAAAGCGTAAATGAGGGAGGCCGTTGGGCACCTGGAGGAGGACTGTGGAGGCGGACATGAAAAGGAAGGGTACGACCTGGGAAGAAGTCAGATGGCTTTCTCAGGACTGTGAAGGCTGGAGAAAATTCGTTGGCGCTTTATGCTCCATTAGGAGTGAAGAGGATTAATAATAATAATAATAATAATTATCACTTGAGATATCTTGGAGTCATTGCAGATAGTTCTTTGAAAACATCTACTCAGGTTGCAGCACTAGTCAAAAAAGCTTATGGACTATTAGGAACCATTAAGAAAGGAACCATTAAGAAAACTAATAAGACAAAAATCATGCCATTATGTAAATCCATGGTGCGCCTATCCCTTGAATATCTGCATGCAATTCTGGTTGCCCTGTTTCCAAATAATAGGTATTAGAATTAGAAAAAGTATGTGAGGAGAGATTAAAAAACTGGACTGTTCCTCTTAGCAAAGTGATGACTGGGGAGGATACAATAGAGGACTATAAAATAACGACTGTAATGGAGAAGTAACTAAATTCTTGTTTGCCCCTTCATGAAACACGAGAACCAGAGATAACCTAATGAAATTAATGGGCATCAGGTTTTAAACAAACTTAAGGAAGAATTTTATCACACAATGCATAGTCAGCTTGTGGAACTCATTGCCAAGGGATGTTGAGAACCCCAAAACTATAACTGGATTCAAAACAATTAGATAAATTTATTGAGGATAGGCTCATCAATGCTTTTAGCCAAGAGGGTCAGAGGTGCAACCTCATGCTTTTAGGTGTCCCTAAACCTCTGAATGCCCGATGTTGGGCCTAGCCGACAGGGGAGGGATTGCCTGATAATTGCCCTTGTCTGGCTGTTCCCACTGAAGCTTTTGCCATTGGCCACTGTTGGCAAAGAGGCTACTGGGCTAGATAGACCACTGTCTGACTCAAAAGGCTGTTGTTATGAATGCCAATGAGAGGACGGCTGAAGAAAACACGCTGATAAACAAGAGCATGGGCCAGATCCTTAACCTCGTGTGGCAGTCACACAGACAACTTAATGGGCATCCCAACCATTCTCCCATCATGGCTGACATTGGGCCAGTGGAATGGCTATTTTACCAGCCTTTGAAATGGCAGCTGTGGTTGAGAGAAAGAGGCTTGACCAGGAAGCTGCTGTTAGTAGCTGGTACAATTTAGAGTACCGTGGAGGCTGTGTTTAAATCTGCCTTTAAACTAGCCTGGGGTATGTCTACACTAGCACCCTAGTTCGAACTAGGGTGGTAATGTAGGCAACCGGAGTTGCAAATGAAGCCCGGGATTTGAATTTCCCGGGCTTCATTTGTATAAAGCTGGGCACCGCCATTTTTAAATGTCCGCTAGTGCGGACTCCGTGCCGCGTGTAGGTAGTTCGGACTAGACTACCGTTACTCCTCGATTCCGAACTACCTAGTCCGTGCTGTGTGTAGCCGTGCGGCACGGAGTCCGCACTAGCGGACATTTAAAAATGGTGGCGCCCGGCAAGATGCAAATGAAGCCCGGGAAATTCAAATCCCGGGCTTCATTTGCAACTCCGGTTGCCTACATTACCACCCTAGTTCGAACTAGGGTGGTAGTATAGACATACCCCTAGAGATTGAGGAATAGTTGCATAAAGGTCATTTACACCTGCGTTATGTGCAGCATGGGAATCCAGGAAACTGCATTATGTACAACCCAGGAAACTACAGACCAGTCAGTTTAACTTCTGTGCCAGGAAAGATAATGAAGCAAGTAATTAAGGAAATCATCTGCAAACAATTGGAAGATAATAAGGTGATAGGGAACAGCCAGCATGGATTTGTAAAGAACAAATCATGTCAAACCAATCTGATAGCTTTCTTTGATAGGATAATGAGTCTTGTGGATAAGCGAGAAGCAGTGGATGTGGTATACCTAGAGTTTAGTAAAGCATTTGATATGGTCTCACATGATATTCTTATCAATAAACTAGGCAAACACAACTTAGATGGGGCTACTATAAGATGGGTGCATAACTGGCTGGATACCCATTTCCAGAGGGTAGTTATTAATAGCTCACAGTCCTGCTGGGATGGTATTACAAGTGGGGTTCCGCAGGGGTCTGTTCTGAGACCAGTTCTGTTCAATATCTTCATCAACTATTTAGATATCAGCATAGAGAGTATGCTTATTAACTTTGCAGATGATACCAAGCTAGGAGGGGTTGCAAGTGCTTTGAAGGATAGGGCCATAATTCAAAATGATCTGGACAAATTGGAGAAATGGTCTGAAGTAAACCGGATGAAGTTTAGTAAGGACAAATGCAAAGTGCTCCACTTAGGAAGGAACAATCAGTTTCACACATACAGAATGGGAAGCAACTGTCTAGGAAAGAGTGTGGCAGAAAGGGATCTAGGGGTTATAGTGGACCACAAGCTAAATATGAGTCAACAGTGTGATGCTGTTGCAAAAAAAGCAAACATGATTCTAGGATGCATTCACAGGTCTGTTGTGAGCAAGACACGAGGTCATTCTTCTGCTCTACTCTGCGCTGATTAGGCCTCAGTTGGATTATTGTGTCCAGTTCTGGGCGCCACATTTCAAGAAAGATGTGGAGAAACTGGAAAAGGTCCAGAGAAGAGCAACAAGAATGATTAAAGGTCTAGGGAACGTAACCTATGAAGGAAGACTGAAAGAATTGGGCTTGGTTGGACATTAGGAAAAAGGTTTTAACTGTCAGGGGGTATGTCTACACTACAGCACTAATTCGAACTAACAATTCGAATTAGTTAATTCGAACTAAGCTAATTCGAACCAGTGCATCTAGACCTAAAAACTAGTTCAAATTAGCATTTTGCTAATTCAAACTAGCATGTCCACATTGAGTGGACCCTGAACCGGGGTTAAGGAAGGCCGGAAGCAGTGCTGGCAGGGCATCGGATTAGGACTTAGAGCGTGGAGCTGCTGTCTCAGGCTAGCCGAGGGATGTGCTTAAAGGGACCCGAGCCCCACCCCTGACAGACAGTTCTCAGGGGTTTCTCGTTCGCTTGTCTAACTCGATGAGGGACAGCAAAGCAGTCCTGGCTTGGAGTGCCCTGAGTGCCCACACTGGGCATGTCACAGCACTCAGCCATCAGCCCGGCTGCACTTGCCGCAGGCTGCCATTCGGGGAGGGGTGTCAATCGGGGGGCTGCAGGAGAGCTTCCACCCTGAGGAGCCCGCAGAGCCACCCCAGTCCTCCCCATCAGGGGCTCATACCCCATTCCTCCCTCACCTCCTTCCACTTACTCCTCCTTAGCCCCCCTTCCTAATGTACAAAATAAAGGACACGTGTTCAAAAATAGAAACTCTCTTTATTGAACAAAACTCAGGGAGACTGGGAAAAGGAGGTTGGAGAGGGGAAGAGAGAGGGTGGCAGAGGGGAGGGCAACTAAAATGATCAGGGGTTTGGAACATGTCCCATATGAAGAGAGGCTAAAGAGACTGGGACTTTTCAGCTTAGAAAAGAGGAAACTGAGGGGGGATAGGATAGAGGTCTATAAAAGTACGAGCGGTGTGGAAAGGGTGCATAAAGAAAAGTTCTTCATTAGTTCCCATAATAGAAGGACTAGAGGACACCAAATGAAATGAATGTGTAGCAGGCTTCAAACTAGTAACAGAAAGTTGTTCTTCACAAAGCAAATAGTCAACCTGTGGATCTCCTTGCTGCAGGAGGCTGTGAAGGCTAGAACTAGAACAGAGTTTAAAGAGAAGTGAGATCAAGTCATGGAGGTTGGGTCCATGGAGTGCTATTAGCCAGGGGGTAGAAATGGTGTCCCTGGCCTCTGTTTGTGGAAGACTGGAGAGGGATGGCACGAGACAAATGGCTTGGTCATTATCTTTAGTCCATCCCCTCCAGGGTCCCTAGTGTTGGCTGCTGTCAGCAGACAGGCTACTGGAGTAGATGGACCTTTGGTCTGACCTAGTACGGCCATTCTAAGCTCAGGGCTCAGTGTCGGGGGTCTCACTGGACCACCTTGATTTTCATGCAAACCTGCTCCTGGGTGGCCAGGCTGGCAGCTCTCCTGCCCTAGATGGCCACTTTCTTGTGCTTAGTGCGGAGGTCGTGGACAAGGTCCACGATGTCTGCACTAGACCAGGCGGGTGCCCGCCTCTTGCGGACCCGGGCAGGCTCCCGGGAGCCGCCAGTCTGGTCCCGTGAAGAGGCGGAGGGCTGGGTGGCAGTGGGTGGCTGACTCGAGCCGTGCCATGTGCAGGGTCTGCTGGCTGGGTGCTGGAGGCTTGCACCTGGCACGGGCACCGTAGCCAGCCCATGCCCCTTTAAGGGCTCCGGGGCCGGGAGGGGGGCAGAAGAGTTTCTGTAGCGGTGCCCAGAGTGGCCACCAGGGAAAGCTGGGGAGGGCTAGCCTCCCACTAGTTCGAATTAAGTGGCTACACAGCCCTTAATTCGAACTACTTAATTCGAAGTACGTGTTAGTCCTCCTAGAATGAGGTTTACTTAGTTCGAATTAAGCGCTCCGCTAGTTCGAATTAAGTTCAAACTAGCGGTTTGCCTGTGTAGTGCCTATCAAAGTTCATTCGAACTAACGTCTGTTAGTTCGATTTACCTTTGTAGTGTAGACATACCCAGGGTGGTTAAAAACTGGAATGAATTGCCTAGGGAGGTTGTGGAAACTCCATCACTGGAAATATTTAAGAGTAGGTTAGATAAATGTCTATCAGGGATGGTCTAGACAGTACTGGGTCCTGCCATGAAGGCAAAGGACTGGACTTGATGACCTCTCGAGGTCCCATCTAGTCCTAGTATTCTATGGTTCTATGGCTAGAGCCTGGGATTTTGCTTTAGTTCTAGAATAGAAGCCCTAGAGATATTGTTAGTTGGTGAACTATTTTGCTGAACTTGTAATTCAAACTTAATTAGTTAATTTACCTTTTAAAGACATTAAAATCTCAAACTGATCTTAAATGGTGTTTGACCTATACAAAATGCTGACTTTCTGGGAGTTTTGGGGTGCATATTTCTGCATCCTTTAATGCACTACCCCTAATTTCCATTGCCTTCATTTGCCCCTTAAACTGTCTAACTTAAACTTGAGCTCCCCTTCACCTACTTGTATCAAAATCCTCATCTTTCCTCCTTTCAGCGCTTTATATAAAGCATATAGTGGGTTTATACTGAGTAGTGGTAGACAACCTGCTGCCCGAGGGCCACATACGGCCCATTAGGGTCCTATGTGTGGCCCACAAGACATCTTGCTTCCCATTGCCCATGCACGGGTTTTCCAAATTCCATTGGTTTTCATCTGTGTCATTTTTTCCCTACTGGCTTTACTAACATGACCCGCACATAAAGCAAGGGGACATGAAGTGAGGTGTGTGCTGATTACAACATTCTGTTGAAGAGCTGCTGTGGTTCAATGGGCACACAGTCCGAGGGCTGCAAGTACAGTTAGTAAAACTGCTGTATCCTGGGACATCATCTTGTTACGACAATCTTGTGATCCACTGAGATGAGAGAGGGCCACCCACACGGCCCACTCACTAGCCTAGGTTGCCCCTCACTGTACTGAGGTCAACAGTTTACTCGTCTGACTGGTCCAAGGAGAAGTTTGTCATTTTGCCTGTGTTCTGTTTGGCATTCTTAGGCCAAGTCTATGCTGCTGGAGAAAATCAATGCAAGATATGCAACTCCAGCTACGTGAATTGCATAGCTGGAATCAACATACCTTGCATCAATTTTCCTGGGGCAAGGGTTTACAATTTAATTATGAGACAAGAGATGGGGTGTACAGGAAAACGTGGCAGTGTTTGTGAGTATGATGGGCGGTGGTGTGTATGCTACTTTCCATATTATTTATTATTCATTCTCTATGCACCTCTGATCTCATGCCTTTCTGTGCATCCCCTGAGAGAATCACAGAAGTGTAGGATTGGAAGAGACCTCGAGAGGCCATCTAGTCAAGTCCCTTGCATTCAAGGCAGGAATGCGTAATAACTAGAACATTCCTGACAGATGTGGCCTCGCCTGTTGGTAGTTACCTTTAGTGATGGTGATTCCACATCATCCCTGGGCAACATGTCCCATTTTGTAACTACACTGACCGTAGGAATGCGAATGGTTAACCGGTAAGCATCATTCTGACCGGGTTACCCAACGGCCTAGCCAGACTGAAGCAGCACCCCTCCTGCTGAGGGCAGCCTGGCCAGTACCAGAGTGCCACGCTGCAGGCAGGGTCTGCTCCAGCCCACCCGGGGGCTTCCCCACCCGCCCACCCTATTTGAAGTTAACTGCTTAAACATAACGTTTAACCAGTTAATTGATTAATTGATTAAATGGGATGTGACATCCCTAACAGGAGCAGACCTGCAGGTCCCCTTGCCCATAGGAGACTTGTCGAGTCTACCCCCAGACAAGGGGTGGGAAAATGAAGGGCTAGCCCAGGGGTGGGCAGTAAGTGCCCTGCAAGCCATACACAGTTTGCCAGGCAGGCTACCAGATGCTTTATTTACCTGCACGTCTGCCAGGTACAGCCGCTCGCTACTCCCATTGGTTGCGTTCATCATTTCCGGGGAAGGGGAGCTGCTCTTCAGACAACGGGAGCTGCAGGAGGCTGTACCTTGTGGACGTGCTGGCAGCCATGCAAGGACTGACCCTGGTCATCTACATCTGGCCTGAAGGCCGCTTATTCCACCCCATCCCCCCCCCCCCCCGCTACCCAGGCTAACCACTCCCCTTCCTGCTGGAGCTTACTAGCAACCTGTCCTCCCAGGCAAGCTTCTATGTTCCCACCTGCTCCAGGCGGAGCACATGCTGTAGTTGCAGCTAACTAACCAGTACTGTCTGAATGCAGGAATGTCTGTCAGCCTTTCTGTCAGTGGAATGAGGGCGGGTCCATCACAGGGCTCTGTCTGGCTGTTGTCTTCTGTAGTTTCTGGCCCTACCAGCCTTTTCCCCTGTAATGAGGCCTGAAGATCTTCTTTCTCTCCTCATCTGGCACCAAATGAGGTGAGCTCTCTTTCCTCAAAGCTGGGGACCTGTTTTCAGGACTGGGTTGTTTGGGCCCCAGCAACCCATTAACCCTTTCCTGACTCGTATTAGGCTACGGCTGTCATGGAGTGTACAAATCCTGCATTGTTTGTTTTTTGACTAGTGCTGTACATTGAGTAGAAGTCTTCCCTGAGCTGACAAAAGTGACATCCAGGTCCTTTTCCTGAGCTGACACAACTAGTTGAGGTCTTGCGTGACTTCGTTGCTGGACGCTACTACCTGTCTCTTTGAGATGGACCCTGGATTTCTATAGCTGTAAGCAGCTCTCAAGAGGGAGAAGAGTCTTTAGGTTCCAGATGTGCAGCCGGGGCCAGAATAGGTAGGACCAGATGTTGGGTGGGGGAATTGCTTTGCCATTCCGTTTATATTCCACCCTAACTACATTGGTCTCATTAGTGCAGCCACACTCCTGGCCATTCCCACAACCCACCAATGCCACACCTCTCTGTCATGAACACAGTTGCATCCCTTGGGCTTTCCTCTTCCAGAAGCTGTGGCTGGGGATTACAAAAGAAAAGAAAGGAGAAGTGCGATGGGCAGGCTTTGCAATTATTTTCTGTAGCTTCATGATCATTGATCGATTAACAGTCATTGCAAGTTGGACGTTATGGGAGATAAGTGTATGTTTGTTCTGAGAGCACAGCTACTGTACTAGTCCACTGCACTGTAATCCTATTTCAGCTAGAGGTCTGCTTTATGAGTCATCAGACTAAAGGAGTGCATTACCTGAGCCCGGCTTCATGGTGGATTCACACTTCATTGAAGCTTTTCATCCATGCACCGAGTTATGACTTGCCATAGGCTTTGAGAAAATGCTTGGAACGCCCTGCATAAAAAACCCAGTGTTAGATAAGCTCCTGCAGCACAGAGGACTCTGTGTGTCAGTACCCATACATTATGGAGTGACATGGCTATAAAATTCAAGTTCTGAGAACTACTCTTTTCAGGATGATTGGTACTCAGAATTAATAGGTCTCACAGGTGAAAGCACAGTTCAGCAGTAGCCAAAATCATCCCTGCTTTGTTTTCAGGGATTCTTATAATTTTACTATCTAGGCTTCATAAGATCACATAGAGAAAAAAATATTTCTTCCTCTTCTTACGCTAAGAGCCATACTTTTAGCTTTTCATGTGAAGTACGAATAGCTAAACCCATTATTATACTGTAATTCATATAGTATTTCTGATATGAAAGCGTGAACACTTAAGCAACTATGGGGAAGAAAGGTGGGTGTGAGCTAGAGAAATAAACTGAGGTCTCCCTGAAAATGATATGCTACATGAATATTTTATGTCCTTTTAATGAATATGAAACTATTGTTATCACTAAGGAGTGAAAAGAGGCACTAAACTGCCTCTGATTTCCATTCTGGAAGCCTTTCTTTTGCCTATGCTTTCAAAAGAAGCTCTATATTTTTAATGGATTTGACAAAATATTTACTTGCATTAATTAGAACAACATCTTACTACTGTATCTATCAAGCATGCAAGACTCGAATTCAGTTGATCAAATTTAATATACACATGTTTTAAAGAACAGAGCAGGAAAGATATCAAAACAGAGTATCTGTTCTGAAATGTGCATAGCCTGTAATGAAATCATAAATATTCAGCGTGGGCATAGTCAGAAATGATTACAGAGATATGAGTATTCACACCAAAGCTGTCTCCCGCTCTGTCCTCTCCAGCTGCTGTCATCCTGTCATCTTCCCAACTCCGCCTCGTTGTGGAACTTTGCGGCATGGTGCCAGCAGTAAAGCATTATGACGTCAGTAACCTGAAAGGTAATGGAATGAAACAGGGAATTTTTTAAGATCATGTTTGAAAAATACTATTTTCTCCTGGCCTAGAAGCCATATAAATTTAGAACAAAGTTTGAAACACATGGGACCAACCTCAGTGTGAAGTGGTGTATGTTCTGTGTCAATAAGGGTGAGTCTAGACTGTAGCACTATTTCGGGATACAGACAGTATCCTGAAATAGCATTTTCTGCATCTTTATAGCACACTCAGGCTATGTCTAGACTGCAAGCCTCTTTCGAAAGAGAGCGTCTAGACTGCACGTTGAACTTTCGAAAAAGCGGCTTGCTTTTTCGAAAGAAAGCATCCAGTGAGTCTGGATGCTCTCTTTCGAAGAAGCACTATTTACATTGAAGAACGCCTTCTTTCGAAAGAGGAACTTTCAAAAGAAGGCGTTCTTCCTCGTGAAATGAGGTTTACCGCCATCGAAAGAAAAGCCGCGTTCTTTCGATTTAATTTCGAAAGAACGTGGCTGCAGTCTAGACACAGGTGAGGTTTTTTCGAAAAAAGGCTACTTTTTTAAAAAAAAACCCTGAGTCTGGACACAGCCTCATTATTTCAAAATGCAGTTGAAATAATGGGCGTGCTAGTCTGATGTCTTGGCAAACCTTGTTCCACGAGGATTAAGGGACTTGTCAGAATAGTGCTCTATTTAAATTTCAAAATAAGCTGAGCTGTCCAGGACCAGGGAATTAGCTGGACCAGGGAAGGTCAAGGCTCCCCACTGACGGCTCCTTTCTGGGGCTCCCAAGGCTGGGGCTCCCAGCCCTGCTGCTGCCCCACTAAAACTGGCCCAGTTGAGGCTCACCCACTCTGCTGCCCGCCAGCTACCTTGGGTGTTCCCAGGGGTTCCCCAGCCAGGGCTGCCTGCTTGCTGCCAGATCCACTACCTCCAGCAGCTCCTCAGGGTTTCCCAGCACAGGGCTGCCTGGTTGTCACCAGCCCTGCTGCTGCAGCCCAGTGCGGCAGCTGCCGAGGGTTTCCCGGGGTTCTCCTGCTATTGCTGGTCCCACTGCCAGGGGCTCTCCAGCTGCCTGACCCCACGGACACTGGGAGTTCCTCACCTAGGGAAGAGGCTCCCCGATGCTGGCTGGCCCCACTGATGCTGGGGTTCCCCTGCTGAGCCAGGACTCCCCGGCTGCCGCCTTGGCACACTGCCAGGGTTCCCCAGCCGGAGCTCCTGAGCTGCTGCCTGGGCCCGCTGCTGCTGGGGGTTTTCTGATCAGGGCTGCCTGACCATCCCAGCCCTCTGCTGCCAGGGGGTTTCCCGGCTGTCACTGGCCCTGCCTTTCCAGCTGCCTGACCCACTGAAGCTGGGGTTCCCCTGCCTAGCCACCGCTGGCCCAGTAGGGACTCTTCAAACCCCATGTTCTCTCATCTGCCGGACAAGAGAGTCCCAGATTTGGGAGGTGCAACCTGTAGTCCAGTTTGGCTTTCAAATTACATGAAGAGCTGTTAACAACAACTTCTAATGAGAGACTGGTTCAAAGTGACTATTTATACAGTACCCCCACAATGGTAGCAACAAGAAAGGAATCTCATGGCCTGGGAATTCAGATGATAACAAATTGCCACTGTCTTAGAATAAGGTCTTCAAACATCTGGGAGAATTGTTACTGCCATCTGTAGAGACTGAGTAACTAGCTGAAGACTAGAGTGGTCCCTGCCTGCTTTCAAATTTCTGCAACATGTGCAAACCTGCTTCTGAGTGAATGACTGTGGTGAAAGTAAGAAAGGGTATGTCTACACTACAGCGCTAATTCGAACTAACTTAGTTCGAATTAGTTAATTCGAACTAAGCTAATTCGAACTAACGGACCTAGACTAAAAAACTAGTTCGAATTAGTGTTTTGCTAATTCGAACTAGCATGTCCACATTAAGTGGACCCTGAACCGGGCTCAAGGATGGCCGGAAGCAGTGCCGGCAGGGCATCAGAGGAGGACTTAGAGCGTGGAGATGCTGTCTCAGGCTAGCCGAGGGCTGCGCTTAAAGGGTCCCGACCCCCACCCTGGACAGACAGTTCTCAGGGGTGCCCCGTTTGCAAAGCAGTCCTGGCTTGGAGTGCCCGAAGTACCCACACTGGGCACATCACAGCACTCGGCCATCAGACCGGCTGCACTTGCCGCAGGCTGCCATCTGGGGAGAGGGGGCAATTGGGGGGCTGCAGGAGAGGTTCCACCCCAAAAGCGTGCAGAGCCAGCCCAGTCCTCCCCATTGGGGGCTCGTGCCCCATTCCTCCCTCACCTCCTTCCACTTACCCTTCCCTAGACCCTTTTCTTGATGTACAAAATAAAGGACAATTGTGTTCAAGAATGGAATATGTCTTTATTGAACAAAACTGGGGGAGACTGGGAAAAGGAGGTGGGAGAGGGGAAGAGAAAGGATGGGAGAGGGGAGGGCAACTAAAATGATCAGGGGTTGGGAACAGGTCCCATATGAAGAGAGGCTAAAGAGACTGGGACTTTTCAACTTAGAAAAGAGGAGACGGGGGGGGGGGGGAACAGGATAGAGGTCTCTAAAAGCAGGAGTTGGGTGGAGACAGTGCATACAGAAAAGTTCTTCATTAGTTCCCATAAAGAAGGACTAGAGGACACCAAAGGAAAGGAATGGGTAGCAGGCTTCAAACTAGTAACAGAAAGTTGTTCTTCACAAAGCAAAGAGTCAACCTGTGGAACTCCTTGCTGCAGGAGGCTGTGAAGGCTAGAACTAGAACAGAGTTTAAAGGAAGTGAGATCAAGTCATGGAGGTTGGGTCCATGGAGTGCTATTACCCAGGGGGTAGGAGTGTTGTCCCTGGCCTCTGTTTGTGGAAGACTGGAGAGGGATGGCACGAGACAAATGGCTTGGTCACTGTCTTCGGTCCATCCCCTCCAGGGTCCCTAGGGTTGGCCGCTGTCGGCAGACAGGCTACTGGGCTAGATGGACCTTTGGTCTGACCCAGGACGGCCATTGTAAGCTCAGGGCTCAGGGTCGGGGGTCTCAGTGGAGCCCCTTGATTCTCTTGCACACCTGCTCCTGGGTAGCCAGGCTGGCAGCTCTCCTGCCCTAGCCGGCCACTTTCCTGTGCCTAGTGCGGAGATCGTGGACAAAGTCCACGATGTCCGCACTAGCCCAGGCGGGTGCCCGCCTCTTGCGGTCCCGGGCAAGCTCCCGGGAGCCGCCAGCCTGGTACCGGGAAGAGGGGGAAGGCTGGGGGGTATTGGGTGGGTGGCTCGATCCGTGCCAGGTGCAGGGTCTGCTGGCTGGGTGCTGGCAGGCTTGCACCTGGCACGGGCACCGTAGCCAGCCCGTGCCCCTTTAAGGGGTCCGGGGCCGGGAGGAGGGCAGACGAGTTTCCCTGGTGTTGGCCAGAGTGGCCACCAGGGAAACTTGGGGAGGGCTAGCCTCCCACTAGTTCGAACTAAGGGTCTACACAGCCCTTAATTCGAACTAGTAAGTTTGAACTAGGCTTAATCCTCGTGGAATGAGGATTACCTTGTTCGAACTTAGCGCTCCGTTAGTTCGAATTAAATTCGAACTAACGGAGCGCTAATGTAGCGCCTATGAAAGTTAGTTCAAACTAGCGTCTGTTAGTTCGAACTAACTTTGTAGTGTAGACATACCCAAACATACCAAACCAGAGGAGGGAATTTGAAGGTCACATTCTCCATGCTTGATTCTGGAAATTAAGCAGGGATAAAGCTCTTTGTGGTACAGATCTTAGTAGTAAAATGCTTATTATCCAGCACTAGTCCTTTTTCATAATTAACGTTACTGTTTAGGGATGGTAATTGTTAAACTTGTGAAAGAGCAAAAATCTTGCTTGTTACCATGATGCCTGAGAAATCAAAAAATGGAAAGGTTAATGCATCAAACAATTTCCTGGGCCTTTGCAATAACAGTGTGTCAATATGTTTTAGTTTGCTTGACAATACGTAGGAAACACCTTTGATTTTTGTAAAATTGCATATAATTTCTCAACATTTTTCTTCATTGTATTGATTAAAGCTTTTTCTGTCTCACCCAGAGTCATTAAATCTCAAACCATCTGCTAAAAACAGATTGCCAACATTTCTAGCAATTAACATTTTAAAAGAATCCCACATTTGAGTCTAAATATATTCCAAAGATTTTTCTTATTTGTGTTCAAAGATGAAGAGGGGAACAAAAGCTTCTTAGTCATTCCTGCAAAAACTGGCACTGTGGATTCTCAGTAGTTCGTAAAATAGCAGTATTTCTCTCGTACCCTAGAAAAGAATGACTAGGGGAAAACCAGGTAGGAAACATAAGACACAGTCTAGGAGCTTCATTGCAAATTCTACCACACATTGCCAGAGATTTACCATTTGTATTGGTTACCCAGCTGGTTAGACATTCAGCCAGAGAACTCTCTATATGGCTGCCAGCGGTGAAATGCACATTCATCAAAATTTAAGCTGCGTGGACTTAAAGTGAAGCTATGAAGCACTCCTGTCCTCTGAGACTGTATTACTTAAGGAAGGCAGTACATGTAGAACTGACGAGGAGAGTGTTTCTCTGACGTAAGACCTGATACACCAGCTGTTAGGAAGAGGCAGGTGTTAGTAGTGGCTGATTCGATTGTTAGAAACAGAGAGTATGTCTACACTACAGAACTAATTCGAACTAACGCATCTAGAACTAAAAACTAGTTCGAATTAGCGTTTTGCTAATTCGAACTAGCATGTCCACATTAAGTGGACCCTGAACCGGGGTTAAGGATGGCCAGAAGCAGTGCCGGCAGGGCATCAGAGGAGGACTCAGAGCATGGAGCTGCTGTCTCAGGCTAGCCGAGGGATGTGCTTAAAGGGACCCGACCCCCACCCCGGACAGACAGTTCTCAGGGGTGCCCCGCTTGCAAAGCAGTCCTGGCTTGGAGTGCCCTGAGTACCCACACTGGGCACATCACACCACTCGGCCATCAGACTGGCTGCACTTGCCGCAGGCTGCCATCTGGGGAGAGGGGGCAATTGGGGGGCTGCAGGAGAGCTTCCACCCCCAGAAGCCCGCAGAGCCAGCCCAGTCCTCCCCATCGGGGGCTCGTACCCCATTCCTCCCTCACCTCCTTCCACTTACCCTTCCCTAGACCCTTTTCTTGATGTACAAAATAAAGGACAATTGTGTTCAAAAATGGAATCTGTCTTTATTGAACAAAACTTGGGGAGACTGGGAAAAGGAGGTGGGAGAGGGAAAGAGAGAGGCTGGGAGAGGGGAGGGCAACTAAAATGATCAGGGGTTGGGAACAGGTCCCATATGAAGAGAGGCTAAAGAGACTGGGACTTTTCAGTTTAGAAAATAGGAGACTGAGGGGGGATAGGATAGAGGTCTCTAAAAGCATGAGTGGGGTGGAGAGGGTGCATAAAGAAAAGTTCTTCATTAGTTCCCATAAAGAAGGACTAGAGGACACCAAAGGAAAGGAATGGGTAGCAGGCTTCAAACTAGTAACAGAAAGTTGTTCTTCACAAAGCAAAGAGTCAACCTGTGGAACTCCTTGCTGCAGGAGGCTGTGAAGGCTAGAACTAGAACAGAGTTTAAAGAGAAGTGAGATAAAGTGATGGAGGTTGGGTCCATGGAGTGGTATTAGCCAGGGGGTAGGAGTGGTGTCCCTGCCCAAAGTTTGTGGAAGGCTGGAGAGGGATGGCACGAGATAAATGGCTTGGTCACTGTCTTTGGTCCATCCCCTCCAGGGTCCCTAGGGTTGGCCGCTGTTGGCAGACAGGCTACTGGGCTATATGGACCTTTGGTCTGACCCAGTACAGCCATTGTAAGTTCAGGGCTCAGGGTCGGGGGTCTCAATGGACCACCTTGATTTTCATGCACACCTGCTCCTGGATGGCCAGGCTGGCAGCTCTCCTGCCCTAACCGGCCACTTTCCTGTGTTTAGTGCGGAGGTCGTGGACGAGGTCCACGATGTCCGCACTGACCAGGCGGGTGGTCCTGGGAAGAGGGGGAGGGCTGGTGGGGATCGGGTGGCTGGCTCGAGCCGTGCCAGGTGCAGGGTCTGCTGGCTGGGTGCTGGCAGGCTTGCACCTGGCACGGGCACCGTAGCCAGCCCGTGCCCCTTTAAGGGGTCCGGGGCCGGGAGGGGGGCAGACGAGTTTTCCTGGTGGTGCCCAGAGTGGCCACCAGGGAAAGCTGGAGAGGGCTAGCCTCCCACTAGTTCGAATTAAGGGGCTACACAGCCCTTAATTCGAACTAGTAAGTTTGAACTAGGCTTAATCCTCGTGGAATGAGGTTTACCTAGTTCGAACTAAGCACTCCGCTAGTTCGAATTAAGTTCGAACTAATGGAGCGCTAGTGTAGCGCCTATCAAAGTTAATTCGAACTAACGTCCATTAGTTCGAATTAACTTTGTAGTGTAGACATACTCATAGATAGTTGGGTTTGCGATGACCAGAAGAACAGTATGGTCACTTGCTTGCCTGGTGCAAAGGTTGTGGATCTCTCGAGGCATCTAGATAGGCTTATGTGTCGTGCTGGGGAGGAGCCGATGGTTGTGGTACATGTACGTACCAATGATGTAGGAAAGTGTAGGAGAAACATCCTGGAGGCCGAATTTAGCTTACTAGGAAAGAGACTGAAATCCAAGACCTCTATGGTGACATTCTCAGAAATGCTTCCAGTTCCACACGCAGGACCAGGTAGGCAGGCAGAGCTTCAGAGTCTCAATGCGTGGATGAGACGATGGTGTAGGGAAGAGGGGTTTAGATTTATTAGGAACTGGGGACACTTTTGGGAGAGAGGGAGCCTATACTGGAAGTTCAATAGTTCGAGCTAGGTAGGGTAATGAGGGCAAGTGGAGTTGCAAATGAAGCCCAGGATTTAAATATCCCGAGCTTCATTTGCATGTTCCCGGGCGCCACCATTTTTAAATCCTCCTTTGTCCGAACTCCGTGCCCATGGCTACACGCGGCACGGACTAGGTAGTTCAAATTAAAGATCCTAATTCGAACTACCATTACTCCTCGTGGAATGAAGAGTAACGGTAGTTTGAATTAGGATCTTTAATTCGAACTACCTAGTCCATGCCACATGTTGCCACGGGCACGGAGTTTGTACTAAGGGGGATTTAAAAATGGCGGCGCCTGGGAACATGCAAATGAAACCCGGGATATTTAAATCCTGGGCTTCATTTGTAACTCTGCTTGCTCTCATTACCCTACCTAGCTCCAACTAATGAGCTAATGTAGACATACCCCCGGGGTGGAACCAGACTGCTGGCACTGAACATTAAAAAGGCTGTAAAGCAGTTTTTAAACTAGGAGATGGGGGAAAGCTGATTGGTGCAGAGAAGCATGTAAATCGGACGGAGACTTCTCTTTGAGGAGAATCCATTGATAGTGATTCTCTAGGCTGTAGTGAGAAAGAGAGGAGGGGAGAAGACAAACAATGGGCCAGAGCACACAAACAGCCACATGTAAAGAAATCTGATACATTAGGAAA
Organism: Pelodiscus sinensis; assembly: GCF_049634645.1. Taxonomy (NCBI): domain Eukaryota; kingdom Metazoa; phylum Chordata; order Testudines; family Trionychidae; genus Pelodiscus; species Pelodiscus sinensis. The sequence continues at coordinate 103,320,556 of NC_134714.1, forward strand.
GGGCAGACAAATAAACAGTGGCAAATTTTTAAGGTGCTTCTACACAAATGCTAGAAGTTTGACTAATAAGATAGGTGAACTAGAGTATTTTGTATTAAAGGAGAATATTGACATAATAGGCATTACAGAAACCTGGTGGAATGAGGAAAATCTATGGGACACAATCATACTGGGATATAAAATATATCGGAAGGATAGAATAGGCCATGTGGGTGGAGGAGTGGCACTATATGTGAAAGACAACGTAGAATCAAATGAAATAAAAATCTTTTAATGAAACAACGTGTTCTGTAGGATTACTATGGATAGTAATTCCATGCTCCAATAATAAGAATATAGCAATAGGGATATATTATCGACCACCTGACCAGGACAGTGATAGTGACATTGAAATGCTAAGGGAGATTAGAGAGGCTACCAAAATAAAAAACTCTATAATAATGGGGGATTTCAATTACCCCCATATTGACTGGGTACATGTCACCTCAGGAAGAGATGCAGAAATAAAATGTCTCAATAGCTTAAATGACTGCTTCTTGGAGCAGCTGGTACAGGAACCCACAAGGGGAGAGGCAATTCTCGATTTAGTCCTGAGTGGAGCGCAGGATAAGGTCCAGGAGGTAACTATTACAGGACTGCTTGGGACTAGTGACCATAATATAATAACCTTTAATGTTCCTGTGGTGGGAAGAACACCTCAGCAGTCCAGCACTCTGGCATTTAATTTCAAAAAGAGAAATTACACAAAAATGAGGAGGTTAGTTAAACAGAAATTAAACGGCACAATGACAAGAGCCAAATCCCTGCAAGATGCATGGAAACGTTTTAAAGACACCATAATAGAGGCCCAACTTAAATGTATACCCCGAATTAAAAAACATAGTAAGAGACCTAAAAAAGAGTCACTGTGGCTTAACCTCCATGTAAAAGAAGCAGTGAGGGACAAAAAGGCATCTTTCAAGAAATGGAAGTCCAATCCCAGTGATTGTAGGGAGGTACCTGGAACCCAAGGTACTAAACGGGCCTAGGCTCTCCTCCCAGCTCCCAGGGAAGTGGAGCACTGAACAGTTGAATGGAAGACTGCCTGAGGCAGATGGTCTGGTGGGACTTTGTTAGCCTGGAAGGGGAAAACGATAGTGATGTGGCCATAGGGCCAAGCCACAAAGAGAGACCGTCAGTTGTGGAGAGGAAGCAGTGTGACTCTGGGAGCACAAGAGGGGCCACAAGGTGAACAAGAGGAAGTAAAGTGCATTGGACCCAGCAGAGCTATTTCCCAGATGCAGCCACAAGGAGGTGCCCAGTGGTGAGTAGAAAATCCTGTTACAGCCCTAACTGAGCAGTTACTGTCTTGTCAAAACTTCCTGTTGCTCCCTGAGCATTGGTGCAGCTCTCCAGCTTAGCCAAGAGAGTTCCTTGAGCACAGCGCTCCAGTTCTGCCTGGCCATGGAGACACGGGGAGAGGTGATTAACCTCCTTTCAAAGGTATATGTGCTGTGCGTGGCCTCATGCATGCAGACTTATTTTCTTTGGGTACGTCTATAATGCAGTTAATAACCCCTGGGTTGCCGGTGCCAGCTAATGTGGGCTAGCAGGGTGTAGGCTGCCAGGCTGTTTAATTGCAGTGTGGATCTCTAGGCTTAGTCTGGAGCTGGACTCTAGGACCCTGTGACTGCCAGGAGCCGGATTCAGCTGGCACCGGCCAGCCTGGGGTGTCTTACAGCAGTGTAAACGTAGCCTGTGTGTGGGAGGGCAGAGGCAACATGCAAGAGAAATAATGCTCTGTCTGATCTGCCCACTTGTCCGCCTTGCACTTTTAGAGAGACAAGGTAGGTGAGGCAATATATTTTGAGTCAACTTTTCTTGGCCAAAGAGACAAGCTTTGAACTTACACAAAGATCTTCTCCCTAGAAATGACATTCTTGCCCTTTATTGCAGTAAAATACAGAGTGGGTTTCAGTTAAATGTATTCATTTCAGAAGGAGCAATAGAGTACACCAATTTACAGAGACCCTGCCTCATTAAAATATCTCAAAATGAGGGAAAACGTCCCCAGCTTTCCCGTGAGCTGAAATGCATTCTGTTAAAAGCCAGCAGCTGCATCCAGACCTCAGTAAGGAGTTACTGGTTTTAGGGTTGGGCCTGTCAGATGCTTTGTCAGGAGCATTCAGCCAATTGCAGGATCAGGCCATTGAGTTCTGGAATCTTTTTGTTAAATAAAGCGATCTGCGTTCTGAGATGTAATAAGTACCTCCAACCCTACTGCAACCACAGGGCACTGCAGATGCAAGCATCTCAAGATTTGGCCCAATGAGGTGACAACATTTGAGGTGCTGTTGTAATGCTCCTCTAGTTCATAATATATGGCCTCTTCAGAGAGTCAGAAAACTGCCTCGGCCTTCTATGCTGATTACAGTCTATGCAGAGGAGGATTAACTATACCAGTGATGGACAAGACAACATCTGTGATCCAGCCCGCCAAGATCTAGCACCAGATCCAGCCCACCAAGACATTTGATCCAGCCCACAGCTGCCCTGCTGCTTCACTGCACCCTGGGCAATTGAGACCTGTGGACAGGGAGCGTGCAAAGTCTCCTCCCCCCGCTGTTCAAAACACCCTGGCAGGGTGGGGTGGGGGACGAGAGACTTTGCGTGCTCTCCCACCCCTCAGACCCTGATTGGCCTGAGTGCAGGGAGACTCTGCAAAGTCTCCTCCTGCCACCAGGGCAATTCAAAACATCTGACAATTCTCTCTAGGCACCATGCACCCTTGGCAGGGCAGAGGCCAAAGACTTCATACACTCTCACCCTACCACACACAGGCTATGTTTACACTGCTTTTAGACATCCCTGGCTGGCTGGTGCCAGCTGACTCCTGCTCCTGGAGGTCACAGGGCCCTAGAATCCAGCTCCAGCCTAAGCCTAGAGGTCCACACTGCAATTAAACAGGCCAGTCAGGGTCTTTGGATGGGGGAGTGCGCAAAGTCCCCTAGTCCCACCTCTTCAGCCTAAGGCCCCGCCCCTTCTGGGGCAGCCTGCGACCACTTCCAAAATTTGTGAAGTGAACCCCCCCTTCAAAAATCATTGCCCACTCCTGAACTACACCAATGGGAGAACATAGGAACGGCCATACTGAGTCAGAACAATGGTCCACCCAGCCCAGTATCCTGTCTGCCAACAGTGGCTAATACCAGATGTCCCAGAGGGAGGGATCTGTGACGGCGCGTCATGGTCCCCCACTTCCTGCACCCCCGTAGTGGCACGAACAGACTCCACCAGCCAGTAGAATAGAGGGAGTTTATTGCTTCTCCAGGATACAACACAGCACAGATGTAATCTGGTTACAGGAACTGGGGCTAGGATGCCTCAGAGCCACCCCCTTGAGATGGGGGGTGGCTGGGCCCTACAATCCCAGCCCCCTCCCTAGCTCCTTCTCCCCTGCTTCCCAGACCGAAACTAAAAGCTGTCCCTTCCATCCCTGTCCCCCAGCCAGGGGCGGCATTCCACCTTCCTTTGTTCCTCTCCCTGGGGGTAACTGGTAGAACAGTGGTACAGACAGCAGCCAGTGGGGGTCACCCACAGCCCAAGCCTAGCAACCAGCAAGGTACCCACACTACATCACAGGATCACAACAGATAATCCCCACGTCATCCCTCCCGTCACCTACCTCCAGAGAAACAGAGGCTAGAGACACCATTCCTACTCATCCTGGGTAATAGCCATTGATGGACCTAACGTCCATGAATCTATCTAGCTCTTTTTTGAACCCTGTTAAAGTCCTAGCCTTCACCACATCCTCTGGCACGGAATTCCATAGGTTGAATGTGCACTGAGTGAAGAAAAACTTCCTTTAGTTTGTTTTAAACCTGCTGCTTATTAACTTCATTTGGTGACCCCCTAGTTTTTATATTGTGGGAACAAGGAAATAACTTTTCCTTATTCACTTTTTCCACACCAGTCATGATTTAATAGACCCCACTATCATATCCCCCCTTAATCTCCTCTTTTCTGAACTGAAAAGTCCAAGTCTTTTTAATCTTGCTTCATATGGGATCCGTTCCAAACCATTTTTGTTGCCCTTTTCTGAACCTTTCCCAATGCCAATATATCTTTTTTGAGATGAGGTGACCACAGCTGTACGTAGTATTCAAGATGTGGGTGTACCATTGTTTTATATAGAGGCATTAAGATATTTTTTGTCTTATTTTCTATTCCTTTTTTAATGATTCCTGACATTGTTTGCTTTTTTGACTGCCACTGCACACTGAGAGGAAGTTTTCAGAGAACTATCCACAATGACTCCAAGATCTCTCTCTTGAGTAGTTGTAGCCAAATTAGTCCCCATCATATTTTATATATAGTTGGGATTATTTTTTCCAACGTGCGTTACTTTACATTTATCAACATTAAATTTCATTTGCCATTTTGTTGCCCAAACACTTAGCTGTGTGAGATCTTTTTGAAGCTCTTCACAGTCTGCTTTGGTCTTAACTATCTTGAGCAGTTTGGTATCATCTACAAATTTTGCCACTTCAATCTTTACCCCTTTCTCTGAATCATTTATAAATAAGTTAAATAGGATGGATCACAGGGCAGACCCTTGGGGAACCCCACTAGTTACCTCTCTCCACACGGAAAACTTACCATTTATTCCTACCCTTTGTTTCCTGTCTTTTAACCAGTTATCAAACCACAAAAGGACCTTCCCTCTTGTCCCATGACAGCTTAGTTTATTTAAGAGCCTTTGGTGAGGAATCTTATCATAGGCTTTCTGGGAATCTAAGTGTAGTAGTGTCTTGACTAAAGTACTGCAGCAGCCAGTGTGGAATAGGATGTAAAATCCTGGTTAGAAAGTTAACTGGTTAACCGTGTACCATGGCAGTGGGCTGCTCCAGCCAGGTTGGACTGTGTGTGCTGTACCACGCAGGTGCAGGGGACTGCTTCAGATAGATCAGCCCCCCGCCAGTTAACCAATTACCCTGGCAAGCCTTCTGTCAAGGAGTGTTTCTCCAAGTAGACCGTGGACCCGCTGTGGGAAAGCCACTAAAGGGCCGCTCTGCTTTGTTTATCTAGAGGTTCCCATTGGCTCTGGTTTGTTGTTTTCAGCCAAGGTGAGCCATGGGTTGGTAAGTGTTGGTAACGCTGCTAGACAATATTGACCATGGTTTGGCAAATTTTCTGGTTCGACACCAGTCGGGTGCAAAAGTAGCAGGCGAGAGAGGTTCAACCTGCACTTCCGTGTGTCGCTGCATGCAGGAATTGCTGGTGCTGTAGCCATTGATTGTGCAAATTAGCTGTTTGGTTTTATATTGTATTTGTTGAATGCCCATGTCAGTTAGTACTATGGGCCTAATTCCCCTCATCTTTGTGCTGTATTCTTCTCTGGTGTAAATCAGGAATAACTCAGCTGAAGCCATTGGATTTACATAGAAGTGAAAGTGGGATGAGAGAAAAAGCATACCCCTTTGGTGGGGGGATTTCTGTTTGCATATCTTCCTCAGCTGGAAACAAAAAATACTGGTTCAGTGCTTTCAAATCTGAGTCTTGAGAGCCATTAGACTCTATAATTTCCTTTTCTTCTGAAAGATGATCATTATTCATTTTGAGAAGGGAAATGGTATTATTGACTTTATAAACTTGCTTTTAAAAATATCCCAAAGTTCTCATGTATTGGATCAAATTTGGCTACAGTTTATTTCAAAATTGATGAAATTGATCTTTGCTTCTTCCACCTTTGGCTAAATTGGCCCTTGTAGGTAAATTCCTTGAATGAGTCTTGTCTGTTGGAGAATAATTAAGTGGGCTTGGGGAATTTTGCCAGTTACAGGTGTCTGGGAGTTAGGAGAAAATAACATCTGTGTTCATCAAATGGCAGAGTGGCAAATTAGAAATTATAAGTCACTCTTAATAAATTCTGGAGCAGAATTGTTAAATTTAGAGTAATACAGCCATGTCAAAAATGAAACTTGTGCTGCAAAAGGTGCTTATTTTACCAGTTTAAATACAATGCAGCTGAACTACTAGGTCCTGACTCATTATTCATGACTGCTTAGTTTGATATGCAGTCATGTTCACACAATTTCTTTGTGGCCAAATCTCTTTTGGTTTGCAGTGTTCATCGTAGCTACATACAACATTGGAGAGGGGCTTGGCCAGCCACATGCCTACGCCTAGGTTTCAGGCAAAGGGCAGGCGCACACTGCCTTGAAATCCATCTCTTAATACTGCTTTTCATGGTGTCTTTGTCTCTGTTATTTTGTGTGTATGAGGGTATGCTATTTCTTCCCTGATATCTTGAATCCTGCTTTACTACATGTAAAAACATTACAATAGAGAATATTCTATAGAGAAGTGTGGTGAAGAATTTTCTTCTTGTGAGCTTGTGCTAGTTTCGTACTGCTTTACATCCTGCACACGCTATTCATCAGCAGACATCCTCCTTCAGGGGCAGCACACAAGGGCAGGCTGAATCCTAATAGCATAGGGATGAATAGTGCTTCTAGATTGTCTGTCTCTGTTGGTACTCCTGTTGCTGTCTTAAAAGATGCTACCTCTACCTCATATTGCGCAATCTGGATCTTAGCCCAAAATAGTTGCCGTTCATGGAAACAACTACTTGACTCAGCAGGCATAGTCCCTAAACAATTTCTCCTGTGGGAAAAGAAGCAGGAGGCTGTTCAGTTAAACACCAAAACACATGCAGTACTGGTGGTCTTGGAAGCAACAGTTTCTGTGTGTACAGTGCTAGTGATACTAAGTCTACATAAAGCCTTGGGAGAAAAGCCTATTCTCGCTTACAGAGCACCCACACCTGAAACAAATTCTTTCTGGTAACGATGCCACACAACCACATCATAAGCATCCAGGAACCTAGCCCTGCAACCAGCCAACTCTGCCCGCACATCTATACAAGCAAATACTTCACTGGAGCCAACAACATAAGCTACCAAATCTAAAGGTCAATTTGACTACACATCCAATAGTTTGATCTATGCCATCAAATGTCAGCAATGCCCCACTGCTATATATATTGGACAAACTGGACAGTCCCTACGGGAAAGAATCAATGGACACAAATTAGATATACAGGGAACATACAGAAACCTGTTGGGGAACACTTTAATCTTCCTAATCACTGCTTAAAAGATCTTCAAGTGGCTGTCTTGTCACAAACCAGTTCTACTAGCCAAATACTCAGAGAGGCATTGGAATTACAATTCATCTGCAAGTTCAATTCTTATGCTAATGGCCTCAGTCGTGATGAGGAATGGTTGGGACACTATCAACCTAACATTCAATGAAGGTGCAAACAGCTCTTTGTGTAGGTTCCTGTGTTATTGACTTTTATTCTTATCTGCTTCATTTTAAACTACCCTATCTTCAGGTGCTTACTGATTCCCAGTTCTGCCTTCCTGTTTTTCCCTTTGATATTTCTATACCCGTTGCTCCTTGTTTCTTGTCTCCCCTCCTTTCCCCCCTTCCCCCCATTTATTTTGGGTCTGCACATCCTAAACTCAAAAACTCTGGTCATCTACATGTCATCTACAAGCTCACGATACCATCTACTTGTTTTGTTAGTCTATAAAGTGCTACCATACCATTTGTTGTTTTTAAAGTTTATCCTGTACAGACTAACTTGGCTACCCCCTGAAGCTTCTGTACATAAAGCTAGTTAGTTAGTTAAGTCCACATACATCTAGATCAGCTAACTAACTTTGGAGAAGTTATTTCACATTTATGCCAGGGTATAACTTGACATCAGAATCAGTTCCGATGACTCAAACTGATTGCATGAAACAGGTCATCAACTAGTGTAAATCAGCATAGCTCTTTCACTCCAGTAGGCCTATGCCCATTTGCACTGCCTGATGAGCTGGCCCATAACTCACACCCTTCTCATCAAGAATGCTGGCTAACAGAGGTTACTTAAATGTTTTGGCCTCAACAGTGAGAATAAGATCAACCGCCCTGTTCATTTTTTTGGATGACAAATATTACAAAAACCTGAGAATAGTCTTATTGCCCAATGTGCTCACATTCCTTCCAGGAGAAAGTCACTCGTAAGCAGAATACCAGCATGACAGCTCTGCACTGATTAGACCTCAATTGGAGTGTTGTGTCCAGTTCTGGATGCCACATTTCAGGAAAAATGTAAAGAAAGTGCACAGGGTCTAGAGAAGAGCAACAAAAATTATTAAAAATCTAGAAAACATGAGCTATAAGGGAAGACCGAAAGAAGTGGGCTTGTTTAGTTTAGAAAAGAGAAGACTGAGAGGGGACATGATAGCAATTTTCAAGTACCTAAAAGGGTGTTACAAGGAAGAAGGAGAAAAAATATTCTCCTTAACATCTGATGATAGGACAAGAAGCAATCGGCTTGAATTGCAGCCAGGCAGATATTTAAGAGCAGGTTGGATAAACATCTATCAGGGATGATCTAGACAGTGCTTGGTGCTGCTGTGAGGGCATGGTACTGGACTTGATGATCTCTCAAGGTGTCTTCCAATTCTATGATACTATGATATGTATATACCAATAAGTTTCATTTCAACTCTGTTTTGAGCCCTGAAGTGGGACTTAATTGGTACATAGAATTTGTGCTGGCACTTGCACAATGAGGATAGTCATCCTCTCTGCAGAGATGAAACTGTAACAAGTGCCTGGGATTTTAGCAATATAAGTATTAGTATCTTTATTTCATGCTACTTCTTTTGACTTTCATTTGAGTCAATGTCTCTCTGATGTCCTTCATTATTAAATTATCCTTCTTTGTTTAAAAAAATCATTCCATTCTGATCAATTAAAGAAGCACTCTCATCAAGTGATAAGGATAGTATGAATGTCTAGCTGGATAATTTTATCTAATCTGTCCTCTGTCTGATCTTGCTATCTAACACATTAATAGGGTGCCCATCACTGTGATGTCCAGTCTAAAAAAATCTACAGTACATTCTAGATCTAGTTTTTAGCTTGCTGATATATAAAAGCTTTCCATTCCTTGCATATTTTTTCCACATTCCCTCCCTCCCAAAACTTGCTATACTTTATTTTCCTTGTTCAGATACTTGTTTATACAAAGGTAACAATTTCCCTGAATCAGGTTGTATATTTATTATTTTCTCTACCTCTAATTATGATACAGCTTTGGGTAAGATGATTCATTGTTCTGCCCCTTAAAGAGTCCTAATGCTAGTGCAAAGGAGTTTCAAAGTATGACTTAGGCTCCAGAGTCACTTAGGCATGTTTCATGTGTTGTGGCCATTCCCATTCAAACAGGACAGATGCCAAAGTTTTACACAATTCACCACTATCTTCTCTCTTTAAAACTGCTCTGTTCTTCTAAAGATCGTTTTTAATTCTAGAATGGATAAAGGAGCAGTCAGCAAAAATAGCAGATGTAATCATGTGGGTGCTTCTCCCAAGTCTTTAGAGTATCTTTTTAGGTTCAGAGTTCTCCCGTAACAGGTACTAGCACCCTACTTGTGGCAATTGGTTTGGCTTGGACTGCTTGGCAGTAGAAAGTATCACTCTGCTAGACCAGGAAAATCTTCCCCCATACACAAGATGGGGATTTTTTTTCTGTCTACAGTACAGTTAGTATCTACACCCGTGGTCCCCAACATGGTGCCCGCGGGCGCCATGGCACCCGCAGGGGCATTTCCGTGCGCCCGCCAGGTGCTCGGGGCTGGCCTGGCACCGGGCGCATGGCAGGGGGAGCGCCGGCCCCGGGCGCGTGGCGCTGGGCGGGGGGAGCGCCGGCTCCGGGCGCGCAGCGCATGGCGGGGAGAGCGCCGGCCCCGGGCATGCAGCTATGGGGGAGGGGGGGCGCCCCGGGCATGCGGCTATGGGGGGGCTACCCCCAGGGCGCAAATGTCCCCGCCCCCTGGCACCCGGCAGGCGAACGGCCACGCCCCCTGGCGCCCGGCGGGCGAACGGCCACGCCCCCTGGCGCCCGACAACCTCGAAAGGTTGGGGACCACTGATCTACACAGTCATACTGTGTACCTCTTCACACTGCCTCAGCAGCTACCTGAGCTGTGCGTCAGATGCAAGTGATTCAGTCTCCATGGCAGCTCAGTCCTGTTCCTCTGGAGCAGTGAGTGACAGTGATACTAAATATAACCTGTTGCTCTTCTGGGTCCAAATTCAGGCCTAATGCCTGCAGAATGTCAGACTTCAATGGAATTGACATTGATTTAATTGGAGTTAAACCTAGCCTACATTCAGCCCAGAATGCAAAAACCACAAAACTGTGATTCTCTCCCATCTAGATATTTGTCTCAGAACTGAAAGTTGTGCCACAGAAGTATTGCTTTTATACACAGTGCTGGGTGCTCAGCCGGTGTAAACTCCACCAGCTGCAGCTCTGAAGTCAGTGGAGTCAGGATCAGGCCCTGATACACTCCCCTAGAATGGGTTAGTTATCTAATTGTCCCTAGCGTTTCTGGGATTTTATTGTACTTATCCAGGAATAGCACTGAGTGTATGAGTAGGCTATGTCTACACCACCAGGTTATTGCAAAATAACTCCCCAAATAACTATTTCAAAAGAAGCTTACTCCTCTTCACAAGCAGGAGTTATTCTTTCAAAATAACAAGCCCATGATTTCAAAATAACAGCCTTGGCAGTGTGGATGCTCGCCTTATTTCAAAATAAAGGCTCTTATTTTGAAATAACTCCCTAGTGTAGGGATACCCATAGTCTCGCTGCTTAACACTTACCAGTGTGAAAATAGTCTGATGCAGATTCCCATGAATGTGTGAGATGCTGGTGTACTTTACAAGCAATCTTGGAGAACTCATATTTGTAACAAGTAGCTACTGCTGCTCTGTAATTCTGATGCAATGTTTAGGAAGAACAAATATTCCTGAGCAGAACTTACTCTGTTTAGGACAAAACAAAATACAGGACTATGTAGCACTTTAAAGACTAACAAGATGGTTTATTAGATGATGAGCTTTCATGGGTCAGACCCACTTCCTCAGATCAAATAGTGGAAGAAAATAGTCACAACCATATATACCAAAGGATACAATTAAAAAAAATGAACACATATGAAAAAGACAAATCACATTTCAGAACAGAAGGGGGATGCAGGGGAAGGTAAATGCCTGTGAGTTAATGATATTAGAGGTGGGGAAGGGTAGATGTCTGTGAGTTAATAGTATTAGAGGTGATAATTTGGGAAGCTATCTTTGTAATGGTTAAGGTAGTTGAGGTCTTTGTTCAGCCCCCTGCGGAGAGTGTCGAATTTTAGCATGAATGCCAGTTCAGAGGATTCCCTTTCAAGTGCAGATTTGAAAGTCTTCTGAAGTAGGATGCATGTGATTAGGTCATTGAAACAGTGTCCTTTCTGGTTGAAATGGCAAGAAACTGTTTTTTCTTTGTGATCCTGTCTAATGTCTGTTTTGTGGGCATTGATTCTTTGGCGAAGTGTCTGAGACGTTTGTCCAATGTACATAGCAGACGGACACTTTCGGCACATGATAGCATAGATTATATTTCTGGATGCGCAGGAATATGTATTCTTGATCTTATAACTCACTTGGGGTATGTCTACACTACCACCCTAGTTCGAACTAAGGTGGTAATGTAGGCAACCGGAGTTGCAAATGAAGCCCGGGATTTGAATTTCCCGGGCTTCATTTGCATCTTGCTGGGGGCCGCCATTTTCAAATGTCTGCTAGTGCTAGGCTTCCTAGTCCGAACTACTGTTACTCCTCGTGAAACGCGGGCAGTTAGTCCGGACTTGTAAATTTCAAAAATGGCAACCAGCCAGGAAGATGCAAATCAAGCGTGGGATATTTAAATCCCGGGCTTGATTTGCAACTTCAAATGCCTACATTAGCCTCCCTGATTCGAAGTAGGGGGCTAGTGTAGATATACCCTGAGAGAATATGGTGCTAAGGGCTATTATTCTGTTGCATGCTGTGTCCACATTCCACACACAGGCTACCTCCAGACTGCATCCCTCTGTTGGCAGAGGGATGCAAATCAAGCACCTCATTAACTGTACACAACCAGATTATCTTTCTGCAGGAAGCAAGGGAAGAATGTTAGGGTCTAAGTATTTTGGAGAGTAAACTATGCACACCAGTGTGCTGCTTTTTCTGCAGTGTCTGGGTTCAGACATGTCCAGGTTTTAATTAGGGCTAAGTGAAAACTGGAAATTTAGTTCTGGGACTCTTAATCAAAATGAAATATTTTGAGATTTTCTAACTGAAATTTTGAATTTTGGCATGTTGAACTTACACCAAACATTTCATTCTGAGTCTGCTCAAGATTAAATTGCATCTCTCTATGGAGCTGTGTTGCCACAGAAGAGATGTAGTTCTGGTGCCTCATACTTATATTCTTGGGTATGTCTACACTACCACCCTAGTTCGAACTAGGGTGGTTAATTTAGTCAATCGAAGTTGCAAATGAAGCCCGGGATTTAAATATCCCGGGCTTCATTTGCATCTTGCCGGGCGCCGCCATTTTTAAATCCACAGTAGTTCGGACTCCGTGCCCACGGCTACACGTGGCACGGAGTAGGTAGTTCAAATAAGGCTTTCTAATTCGAACTACCATTACACCTCATTCCCGGGCTTCATTTGCAACTTCGATTGACTACATTAACCACCCTAGTTCGAACTAGGGTGGTAGTGTAGACATACCCCTTCTCTGTAGGCTGGACTACACCTCCCATGCTATAGTCTCCTTCTTACCTCAACCATAGGACACACCATGGGGGAGAGACCACTACAGAGAGGTGGTTCTGGCCAGGGGGCCCAGCCCAATGAGGGTATTAAGCATCTGAAATGCATCATGTGATCCACCTGTAATCATGTGTGCCTAGAATGTACGCCATGGTTCAGATTAAAGAGAGACTTCCTCATGGGAGACGAAGTTTGGTCAGAGAGCCTAGTGTGTTGGAGAGAACAGGGCAGTGGGGGGAGGGGATGAGGTACCCACACTGTAGTTTTTGTGAGGCAATGTGCCAAAATAGGGAAATGTGCCAGCAGAGTCTACCATACTCATTCACTCCCTCCTCCCTTGGCACTCTTCTGTGACGTTTCCAACTTCTCCTGCTCTGTGAGACAAAAGAACAGGCTTTGGAATGTCACCTGGGCCTTCTGCATGCCAAGACCTTGTGTTGCCATTTCAACTTGTGGCTTCTCAGCGAGTATTATGATTCCTAACTTTAAGGCCAATTTTGTGGGATGCAGAAATACAGTAAAACTCTGATGGTCCGGCACTCCTGATGGTCTGGCACCATCAGGAACCTGGAAGTGCTCCGGGCAGCGGGACCATTGGAGCTGCTCTGCCCCCAGCTGCCCCGATTCAGCCGCTGCTAAAACTGACCAGCGGCTGAATCGGGGAAGCCGGGGGCAGAGCAGCTGGAGTGCTGCTGGGTTGGTCCTGTAGCGCTGCCCCTCGGGGCTGCGGGACCAACCCGGCAGCACCCCAGCTGTCCCTGATTCAGCCGCTGCTGAAACTGACCAGTGGCTGACTCTGAGAAGCTCGAGGCAGAGCTGCTCTTCCCCGGCTTCCTAGAATCAGCTGCTGGCCAGTTTCAGCAGCAGCTGACTTGGGTACACCTGGGACCAACCTGGCAGCGCCCCAGCTGCTCTGTCCCAGGCGTCCTGATTCAGCTGCTGTTGAAACTGACCAGCAGCTGACTCCAGGAAGCCCGGGCCAGAGCAGCTCTGGCTCGGGCTTCCTGGAATCAGCCGCTGATCAGTATCAGCAGCGGCTGAATCAGGGACACCTGGGGTAGAGCAGCTGGGGTGCTGCCACGTTGGTCCAGTAACGCCGAGGAGCGGCGCTGCGGGACCAACCCGGCAGCACTCCAGCTGCTCTGCCCCAGGCATCCCCAAGAGCAGCTGGGGTGCTGCCGGGTTGGTCTTGCAGCACGAAGGGTCGGCGCTACCGGACCAACTCGGCAGCACTCCAGCTGCTCTGCTGCAGGAGTCCCCGATTCAGCCGCTGCTGAAACTGACCAGCAGCGGCTGAATCAGGGACACCTGGGGCAGAGCCGGACCATTGGAAGGAGGGGCTATGAGAGGTCTGGGGTTGCATCCACCGCACCCCAGACTCCTCAAAGCCCCCCATTCCAATAGTCCGGCATATCTGATAATCCAGCAGCCCCTGGGTCCTAAAGGTGCTGGATTATCGGAAGTTTACTGTAGATTGATATATGCACCTTACAATTCATCTGGTTTTACAACTCTGCCTAGCTAAAAATGAAATTCCAGATGTTGAAGCAAAGATTTCAGGCGGCATCTTAATGGCATTTAGAACAGGAATATTACTGATAGGAGAGCTGCCAGTTATAGGAAAGGTGAGTGTCTGTCAATGTCTTCAGGTAGCTGAGATCTGCTACCTTTCAGCTATTAGGAATACGTGGTTAACCACCTCCATTACAGATTCCAAACATTCAAAGGCCAGAAGGACCCATTGTGATCAATGTTCCCTCTATTTGTTTCCATTCATGTGGGAAATATATTTGTTTCATGCACTGAAGTATGTATGGATGTGCATCACCAGTAGAAACACATGCTGCCAGCTATGGGCACTTTGCTTATTAGCTGGGCAGCATTTGAATGTCTCCTGGGCAGCCTTTAAACTGATGAGCCAAAAACTCATCTTACAGGTAACATTGATTGTAGTAATCTAGTATGACCTTCTGAACTTCCCCAAAATAATTCCTAGAGCAGATCATTTAGAAAAAAATAATTGAATTAGGGATGTTAAGGGGCGATTAATTTGCTAGTTGAGTAGTGGATGGAATTTTCATTGACTATTCGACTAGTCGATAAGCACTTCTGCATTCCTCCTTTGAAATGTACAAGAGCCCCACTGGGGGCTCTTGTGCATTTCAAAGTTGGAACGCTGTGTGGAGCCCAGGGCCAGCGGGGAGTCCCAAGCGGGGTCTCTTATGCATTCAAAGCAGTAGCACCGCATGGAGCCTGGGGTTACTGGGGAACTCAGAGTCCCATGCTGGCCACAGGCTCCAGGCTGTACTTCCTCTTTGAAATGCACAAGAGCTCCTGCTGTGGGGACTCTTGTACATTTCAAAGCGGAAGTGCCCGTGTGGAGCCTGGAGTCAGTGGGGGACTCCCCGTTGGCCCTGTGCTCCACGTGGTGTACCAGCCTGACACAGGCTCCCCGTGGCATTCAAAGTGGCAGTACCACATGGAGCAGCTGACCCCGCTTTTAAGTACCCTCCTCTTTTCTCTGTTCCTTGCTGTCTCTATATCCTAGAGGCAGCAAGAGGAGGGAGAGTGACTGGTCGACTATCCTGTTGACTATCTGATAAGCATTCGTAGTTCTTTACATCCCTACATTGAATCTTGATTTTAAAATAGTGATGAAAAATCCATCACAACCCTTGGTAAATTGTTCTGATGTCTAGTTACTCTCACAAATAGATAATCATGGAGTGGTTCTACCAGTGGATGGGAGTGATTTTTTTATCATGTTGGCACAGGTGACACATTTTGGCTTAGAGAGCTCATTAACAGCCTTAAGCAAATGCTTCAGTGTTTACTGTTCCAGAAAGAGTCCTGTCAGATCCAATTAGTCCATTAAATTTATATAGTAAATTGTATACTCTGCAATCAGAATATGCCTATTCCAAATGCAATCTTAGTGCAAAACAAAGCTCAGGAATTCCATTGAGTTTGAGAACCTTTTGCACAGAGCATGAAGTATAAACAGGGCTGTGACATTGCTGAAAGAGCATTAGTGGGGGTGGTTGATGGTAGGGGGCTTCTTGTGGTTTTTAATGTAATGTGTTGGGTTTTTTATTTTGCTTTTCTCTTTGCTGTGATAATGAAAGCTCTGTTATTTTTCATTAGGAGCCTAGTCCTCAGTAATCCACATTTAGGCCCTTCTCATTTTGCATCAAAACATGAAGTCCTTAGGCAGGCAAATACTTATTGAGCTCAGGAAGCTGCTTGCATATGGACTGAGAATTTGGGCCCTGAGCAGTTTCTTTTCGCCATACAGGGTTGGGTGAAAGGGGAATCTGTTTCTCTCACTCTGCTCTGAGGGTATGTCTACACTACCCCGCTAGTTCGAACTAGCGGGGTAATGTAGGCATACCGCACTTGCAAATTAAGCCCGGGATTTGAATTTCCCGGGCTTCATTTGCATAAACTGGGCGCCGCCATTTTTAAATCCCTGCTCGTTCGAACCCCGTGCCGCGCGACTACACGCGGCACGAACTAGGTAGTTCGGACTAGGCTTCCTAGTCCGAACTACCGTTACTCCTCGTGGAATGAGGAGTAACGGTAGTTCGGACTAGGAAGCCTAATCTGAACTACCTAGTTCGTGCCGCGTGTAGCCGCGCGGCACGGGGTTCGAACGAGCAGGGATTTAAAAATGGCGGCCCCCAGTTTATGCAAATGAAGCCCGGGAAATTCAAATCCCGGGCTTCATTTGCAAGTGCGGTATGCCTACATTACCCTCCTAGTTCGAACTAGGAGGGTAGTGTAGACATACCCTGAGTGACAAGTGCTTCCTTCCACTGTTTAAATAGTAGATCAGTCAGGATTTGCTGGCATGGTGGGATAATCTGCTGCTGCAAATGGCATCATGCACAAAATGTCTTTTTTAAATGATGAATCTTGGCTATATTTAGACTGCAGGCTTCTTTCAGACGAACCTTTTTTCGGAAGAGATCCACCGCAAAACCTTCTTGCACAAGAGCGCGTCCACACACAAAAGCACATTGAAAAAGCGATGCACTTGTGGGAAAGACAGAGACCAGACTGTTTGGACGCTCTCTCACATAAAAGGCCACCTGAAACCACTTCAGCCAGGGCTTTAGGTCACCAGTTGCTTCCAAGCCTAGCAGAGAGACCTGCTCAAAGGAACCCCCCGGACAGCCATTTCTCTGCTTCTGCTGCCTGCTTGCTACCTCTTCGAGGGACAGTGCTTGCTGTGGTTGCCCTGCTTTTGTGGATGCCACAGCATTTTTTCTTTGTGCCATGGAGCTGGAGCTGCCTCTGGGCATGCAGTGGTCCCACACGGCCATGCTGCAGCTTGTGCAGCACTTTGTGCCAGCTGCCATCCTGGTCCTGACCAAGCTCGACCCCTAGCTCATTCTGGGGACCCTCTCCCTGGGTGCGGGAGTTACATTCTGGCAACTGAAACCCATTGTGGAGAGACGTTTCTGGAGGCGGGACTTGATGGTCATGGAGCGGTGGGACGATCAGCAGTGGCTCCAAAACTTCTGCATGTGGAAGGCCGCCTTCCTTGAGCTCTGTGCCTGGCTCGCCCCTGCCCTCTGGAGATGCGACACCCACCTGTGGCCCGCTACCCCCCTGGGAAGCGCATTGTAATAGCCCTCTGGAAGCTTGCCATCCCCGACAGCTATTGGTGTGTGGGCAACCAGTTTGGCATAGGGAAGTCCACCATCGGGGCCCTTCTCGTGGAGGTAAGGTGCTCTGGGGCTGCAGTCTTTGCACGAGGGGTGGAGGTCCTGGAAAAGAGAGACCCTTGGGAAAATGGGGTTGGGCACTGTGGGGGGTGGAGTGGAGGTTGAGGGGAAGCCCCATCCCCAGTGAGTTGTGCCGCCCCACCCTCACACACCCCTTTGCTAATTCAAACTAGCAAGTCCACATTAAGTGGACCCTGAACCGGGCTTAAGGGTGGCCGGAAGCAGTGTCGGCAGGGCATCAGAGGAGGACTTAGAGCATGGAGATGCTGTCTCAGGCTAGCCGAGGGCTGCGCTTAAAGGGTCCCGACCCCCACCCCGGACAGACAGTTCTCAGGGGTGCCCCGCTTGCAAAGCAGTCCTGGCTTGGAGTGCCCGGACTACCCACACTGGGCACATCACACCACTCAGCCATCAGCCCGGCTGCACTTGCCGCAGGCTGCCATCTGGGGAGAGGGGGCAATTGGGGTGCTGCAGGAGAGCTTCCACCCCCAGAAGTCCGCAGAGCCAGCTCAGTCCTCCCCATCGGGGGCTCGTGCCCCATTCCTCCCTCACCTCCTTCCACTTACCCTTCCTTGGCCCCTCTTCTTGATGTACAAAATAAAGATAACGTGTCTTCCAAAATGGAATCTGTCTTTATTGAACAAAACTGGGGGAGACTGGGAAAAGGAGGTGGGAGAGGGGAAGAGAGAAGCTGGGAGAGGGGAGGGCAACTACAATGATCAGGGGTTGGGAACAGGTCCCAAATGAAGAGAGGCTAAAGAGACTGGGACTTTTCAGCT
Source organism: Pelodiscus sinensis (assembly GCF_049634645.1). Taxonomy (NCBI): domain Eukaryota; kingdom Metazoa; phylum Chordata; order Testudines; family Trionychidae; genus Pelodiscus; species Pelodiscus sinensis. The sequence continues at coordinate 103,338,764 of NC_134714.1, forward strand.
TAGAAAAGAGGAGACGGAGGGGGGACAGGATAGAGGTCTCTCAAAGCAGGAGTTGGGTGGAGACGGTGCATACAGAAAAGTTCTTCATTAGTTCCCATAAAGAAGGACTAGAGGACACCAAAGGAAAGGAATGGGTAGCAGGCTTCAAACTGGTAACAGAAAGTTCTTCTTCACAAAGCAAAGAGTCAACCTGTGGAACTCCTTGCTGCAGGAGGCTGTGAAGGCTAGAACTAGAACAGAGTTTAAAGGGAAGTGAGATCAAGTCATGGAGGTTGGGTCCATGGAGTGCTATTATCCAGGGGGTAGGAGTGGTGTCTCTGCCCAAGGTTTGTGGAAGGCTGGAGAGGGATGGCACGAGACAAATGGCTTGTTCACTGTCTTCGGTCCATCCCCTCCAGGGTCCCTAGGGTTGGCCGCTGTCGGCAGACAGGCTACTGGGCTAGATGGACCTTTGGTCTGACCCAGGACGGCCATTGTAAGCTCAGGGCTCAGGGTCGGGGGTCTCAGTGGAGCCCCTTGATTCTCTTGCACACCTGCTCCTGGGTGGCCAGGCTGGCAGCTTTCCTGCCCTAGACGGCCACTTTCCTGTGCCTAGTGTGGAGATCGTGGACAAGGTCCACGATGTCTGCACTAGCCCAGGCGGGTGCCCACCTCTTGCGGTCCCGGGCAAGCTCCCGGGAGCCGCCAGCCTGGTCCCGGGAAGAGGGGGAGGGCTGGGGGGCATCGGGTGGCTGGCTCATGGCGTGCCAGGTGCAGGGTCTGCTGGCTGGGTGCTGGCAGGCTTGCACCTGGCACGCGCACCGTAGCCAGCCCGTGCCCCTTTAAGGGATCCGGGGCCTGGAGGGAGGCAGACGAGTTTCCCTGGTGTTGGCCAGAGTGGCCACCAGGGAAACCTGGGGAGGGCTAGCCTCCCACTAGTTCTAATTAAAGAGCTACACAGCCCTTAATTCGAACTAGCTAGTTCGAACTAGGCTTAATCCTCGTAAAATGAGGTTTTCCTAGTTCGAACTAAGCGCTCCGCTAGTTCGAATTAAATTCGAACTAACGGAGCGCTAGTGTAGCGCCTATTAAAGTTAATTCGAACTAACATCCGTTAGTTCGAATTAACTTTGTAGTGTAGGCATACCCGGAGAGATTCTCTCAAGCACCCCAAAAACTCTCCCCAGGGCCTCCCCAGGACTCTGGCTTGCTGCACTTTCCCTTCCCTACCACAACCCCTCCCTTTACCCCTTCCCTGACCTCTCAATAAAAACACCTGTTTGCTTTGTAACAAAATGAAGTCTGTATTTATCTTACTTTAAAAAAAAGTGGGCAAGGTGAGGGGGTCTTGTAACCTGGAGGGGGAGGGGAGCTCATTATCTGGAGGGGAAGAGGGTGGCTAGATGTGCCACCTCGGGTGTGAGGACCTTGTCAGAGTTGGGGTCGGGTGGGTCTGGGGACCACTGAGGGGTGCGAAAGGGTGGGGGGCTGGAGCAGGATCAGGGATGGCAGAGGAGCAGGGGGAGGGGGCATGGGCATTACCTTGGGAGGGTGATGCCTCTGGTCTTTCAATTTACTTTCGGAAGAAGGCGATTGCAGTGTGGACCTACTCCTTGTGACACCGAAGTAGTTTTTATTCTACTCTCTTGGGGTATGTCTACACTACCCCGCTTGTTCGAACTAGGAGGGTAATGTAGGCATACCGCACTTGCAAATGAAGCCTGGGATTTGAATTTCCCGGGCTTCATTTGCATAAGCGGGGAGCCGCCATTTTTAAAACCCCGCTGGTTCGAACCCCGTGCAGCGCGGCTACACGGGGCTCGAACTAGGTAGTTTGGACTAGGCTTCCTATTCCGAACTACCGGTACGCCTCGTGGAACTACCTAGTTCGAGCCCCATGTAGCCGCGCTGCACGGGGTTTGAACCAGCGGGGTTTTAAAAATGGCGGCTCCCCGCTTATGCTAATGAAGCCCGGGAAATTCAAATCCCGGGCTTCATTTTGCAAGTGCGGTATGCCTACATTATCCCGCTAGTTCGAACTAGCGGGGTAGTGTAGACATACCCTAGGATGTGCATGGTACTTCAGCCTTGCCAGGACAAGCAAGCAGATCTGGAGCTAGCGCTAGCATGTCCCACTTAGAAAGAAATGTGGAAAGTCTGACTTTGTCAATGAGGAAACTCTGACAGTCTCACAGTTACTTATATTGAAAATGCAGATACTTTCCATGGCATCTGCATGATCTCAGCTGAACAAAATCAGGATGCTATTTATGGAGTTGGTCATCATTACTGACAACTACCAGCTGTTATAAATGTGATTGCTACTTGGACAGTTATGCTGTTTTGAAAAAATATATATAACCTTTGTAATTTGAGAACATTGGCTGTGTTTTAGCTCTGTGCAGTATGTTAGATAAATTGTTACGAGTATTTGTTAACATAAGCTGCAACCTCAGTGTAAAGACAACACCGTTAATTGAGAGTTCTGAAAGCATTGTAAATGGAGAAGAATTGTTGTTCTTTAGTGTAATAAATGGCAACTTATCCTAAAGTCCATTTGTTAAGATTTCCTCACAAATTGTCAGCTGAAAAAGCAACCTCTTTCCTTTAAAATAACCCATAGATCACTCAAAACGATATGATGTTGGTATTAGGGAGCAAGGTAGGAAATGATGATAATAGCTAAGAAGAGTATTTTGTTAAGGGGTGTGAATGAAAGTTATTAATTTTGATCAGCTAGTCACTGACACTGCTTACTCAGGGTTGCATGTACATCTTGTTGCACAGCAGTGTTACCATTGGTGTCTTGATTTAGCAAAGCACGTAGGCATGTGGTTAATGTGCTATGTTCCTGAAGAACATTTCCCTTCTAAGGGGATGATTCAAACTAGTGACTCTATTACACACATTATAGCGTGCCATGAGCAACAAGCCACATTCAATGGTCTCAGCTTTTTTCTCCTATAGCTTTATATCAGAATTGCTTCTGTACAGTTCTGAGCAAATGCACCAAATGAAAGCAGTCTAGCCCGAGTCCTAGGCTGCATCTAGACTATGTCCCTCTGTTGGCAGAGGATGTAAATGAAGCACTTCGAAAGTGCAAATGAAGCCGGGATTTAAATATCCCATGCTTCATTTGCATAACCACATAATGGCGCTCTTTCGAAAAAGCGCTATTTCGAAATTGAAACTGCAGTCTAGATGCGGTTCTTTCAAAAACAGGGCGCTTTTTTGAAAGATCCTGTAAACCCCCAAAAATGGTTTACAGGATCTCTCGAAAAAGCACCCTGTTTTCAAAAGAACCGCGTCTAGACTGCGGTTTCAATTTTGAAATAGTGCTTTTTCGAAAGAGCGCCATTATGTGATTATGCAAATGAAGCTGGGATATTTAAATCCCAGCTTCATTTGTACTTTCGAAGTGCTTCATTTACATCCCTCTGCAGACAGAGGGACGTAGTCTATACCCACCCCTAGTGTGTATGGGCACTATCGCTACGTCGACACTGCAACAGGGGGAGTATCCCGGAATAGCTATCCTGCATCTTCCAGCAAGCTCGATATTTTGGGCCTGCTATTCCGACGTCCCTGTAAACCTCATTCCAGGAGGAGTAAGGGATGTTTCGAAATAGTGGGTTATTTTGAAATTTGGCACTGTGTAGACAGTGCCAGATTATGAAATAAGCTATTCTGAAACAAGATTGAAATAAGATACACAATTTGTGTAGCTCACCTTGCATATCTTATTTCAACCTAAGATGCAGTGTAGAGGCACCCTCAGGGTATGTCTACATAGCAAAGTTATTTCGAAATAACAGCTGTTATTTCGAAATAACTTTACTAGCTTCTACACAACCAAACTGCTATTTCAAAATTAAATTGAAATAGTGGAACGCTTATTTTGAAATTGGTAAACCTCATTCCATGAAGAATAACACCAATTTCGAAAGTGCTATTTCGAAATGAGTGCTGTGTAGACACTTATTTCAAAATAGGGGGCCTCCAGCCCTTCCCAGGGTGCCCTGCTGGCCACTCTGGCCGCAACGAAGAGCACTCCTTTCCCTCCTTCCCCTGCCCCGGAGCCATTAAAGGGGTAGAATCTGGCCAAAGTGCCTGTGCCAGCTCCAAGCCTGCCAGCCCAGGAAACAGTATTTCCTGCCCTGACCCAGTGGCCCCAAAACATGAGCCAGCAAGCCACTGGCAGCCAGCCTTCCACCACTCCCCAGGAGCAGTCTGCCAGCTCCCAGGAGCCTGCCAGGGACCGCAAAATGCAGGTGCCTGCGTAGTCTAGTGCGGAGATCATGGACTGCATTGAGGTTTGGGGGGAATCCTCCAATGTCCATGATCTCCGCACTAGATGGACGAACGTGGCCATCTACAGCTGGATGGCTGCCAGCCTGGCCACCAAGGGCCACATGCGCAGCCAGGAGCAGGTACGGATGAAAATCAGGGAGCGGCGGCAGGCCTATGCCAGGGCCTTGGGATGCAGACACCTCCCCCTATTTCAGTGCTCTGGCCCGCATCCTGGGGGGCATTGAAATAGGGCTGTGCCCCCCAGGTGATCGTCAACCTTGCAGCAGAGGGCCCTGACCAGGGCATCGAGGAGGAGGAGGAAGAAAGCAAAGAGCCGCAGCAGACCAGATGGAGGGTGCTAAACAGCCAGGTCCCCCGAGCCACCCCAGTGGGTCTGTCGCTGGTGTCATCCAAGACCAGGAAAGCAACAACAGGTGAGTGCTATCACTGTCCCCTTATGTGGGGGGGAGGGGCGGGGGACGGAAACTGCGCGTGTCGACCTTGCTGTCCATGGATCACTCAGCAACCCGTGCATGTGCGAGCATGTGCCGCACCACCCCTGGGCATGTGGCCCCAGCTGGCTGCCACACAGACCTTTGCCTGTTAGCCACACGTATGTGTGAAGAGACATGACATTCTCCTGACTCCGAAGTGGGACACAGCAGAATGCCCTCCCTCCACAAGGCCACTCTACACAGAGGCAGGGGACATCTCCCTTCCCACACATACACTATATATAGCACAGGGGCATGGGTGTGATCTCGAGCTAGCTCCCACTCCTGGGGTTAGCAGGACATTCTGAACATGGTCTCTGTGCTAGAACATCGGCTCTGATGGTGCAGGGCACGGTCATCCTCGCCTTGCAGAGGGGGGCTGGGCTTCACCCACTTTGTCCCCAGGGATAACTGACCCTTCTCTTCTTTCTCCACAGCCCCACCAGCTGCGCATGCAGGGTGCACCACCCTGCCCGGGACATGCTCATGCACCCGAGGGCTCCGCAGGACCACCTGTGCAGTGGAGGGGTACTAGCTGCAGCACCTGGGGGCACTGCAAGCCCTGCACTGCACCCTTCAGCACTGGGTGCAAGAAGACCTGCAGCTCCAGCAGGAGCAGCTTGCCCAGGGCTGTGCCATCTGCCAGCACCTGCAGACTCTGGTGCAGAGTGTGCTGCCTCCAGCCGCTCCAGCACCTGCTGCCTCCCCAGCTACCACTCCTCCTCCCACTCCTTCTCCACCTCCCGCTTCTCCCTCCACTTCCTCCACACCCTCTCCCTCCTCCACACTCTCCACCCCCTCCCTACCCTCTACCCCCTTCCCGTCCCCCCCGGCGATGCTGAGGCCCCCACACCTGCGGTGCTGGGAGAGAGTTGACCCGACGAGACCCCCAACCCTGAGCCCTGAGCTTCCCCTTGCTTCCCCCTTCCAGTTCCCTCCTCCCAGGTTTCCCCCTTCCCTCTCCCACCCTCTCTCTCCCTTCTCCTGCCACCTTTCCCCAGTCTCACCAGAGTTTCATTCCCCCCATCTCGTTTTGTTAAATAAAGAGAGTTTGTATTTATGAAAATATGTGTATTTTATTTTACACCAGGAAGGGAGTTAGGGAGGGGTAAGTGGAAGGACGTGAGGGAGGAATGAGGCACAAGCCCCCAGTGGGGCACACCAGGGAGACTGTTAGTGCTCCTCAGGGTGGAAGCTGTCCCGCAGGGCCTCCTGGATACTGACAGCCCCTTGATGGACCTCTCGGATAGCAGCCTGCAGAAAGTGCAGCCAGGCTCGCAGCAATGTGTCCAAGAGAAGCACCAGTGTGCCCGGGGCAGCTCCAGCTGTGATGTCCCGAGTGAGGGCAACCAGAGCACGCAGAGACAAAATGCTTTGCTGTCCCTCATCAAGGGTACGTCTACACTACAGCGCTAGTTCGAACTAACTTAGTTCGAATTAGTTAATTCGAACTAAGCTAGTTCGAACTAGCGCATCTAGAACTAAAAACTAGTTCGAACTAGCGTTTTGCTAGTTCGAACTAGCGCGTCCACACTGATTGGACGCAGGGGGGCATTTAAGGGCAGCTGAAACCGGTTCTGGCAGGGCATCAGGTCAGCAGTTGCTTTGTGTGGCTGCTGTCTGAGGCTATCTGAGGCTCGTGCTTAAAGGGACCCCCCCTGGACAGCCGGTTCTCAGCTTTTCCTGCTTGCTTGCCAACCTCGCCGAGGGACAGCAAAGCGTCGGTCTCTGTGCCCGTCTGTGTCGGTGCTTCCCTTCGGGGGGGACCGCCGCAGGAGGCAACATGGAGCCACGGCTCGCCCTGCACCTTCTGGTGCACGTTCTGGACTTGCTGCTGCAAGCCTGCCAGCAATGGCTCGAGGCTGCCTGGCACCACCTGGGGAACGTCAGCCCCCTGCCTCTCCGCCTGGCCGCCCTGGGGGCCGTGGAGGAGCCGCGGCGGCGCCCCGGCACCGGCGTGCCCCGCCGCATCTGGCGTCTGGACACCAGCAGCGACTGGTGGGACCGCATCGTCCTGGAGCGCTGGGACGACCGACAGTGGACCCAGAACTTTAGGATGAGGAGGGACACCTTCCTGGAGCTCTGCGAGTGGCTCGCCCCTGCCCTGCAAAGAAGGGACACTCGCATGAGGCCCGCCATCCCCCTCCAGAAGCGGGTGGCCATCGCCCTCTGGAAGCTCTCCACGCCGGACAGCTACCGATCCGTCGGGAACCAGTTCGGCGTGGGGAGATCCACTGTCGGAGCAGTGCTCATGCAGGTACGGCGCTCGTCGGCCACCGAGCCGGGGGGGAGGGGGGCTGCGAGGAGGGGATGGGCCGCCCCAGGGACAAAGGGGGGGGCGGGAGGAGGCGAAAGCGCCCCGCACCGGAGGGGTCGGGCTGTCCCGGCCGTACTACACGCCGCCAGGGGGGTTGCTTCCGGGAGTGGGGCGCGGGGCACTGCCAGGGCACGCACGCTCCCAGCCACCCGGGCGCCCCACTGATTGACGCTTTGCTGTGTCTCTCTCCGCAGGTGGTCAAGGCCATCAATCGGGTGCTGCTCCGCAGGGTGGTCCGCCTCGCCGACCCGGATGCCGTCATCCGGGGATTCGGCGCCCTCGGCTTCCCCAACTGCGGGGGGGCCATCGACGGGACGCACATCCCCATCCGTGCCCCGGAACACCAGGCGTCCCGGTACGTGAACCGCAAGGGGTACTTCTCCGTCATCCTGCAGGCCGTGTGTGACCACCGGGGACAGTTGACGGACATAAATGTGGGCTGGTCCGGCAAAGCACACGACGCCCGGGTGTACCGGAACTCCTCCGTGTGCCAGCGGCTGCAGGACGGGACCTTCTTCCCCGACCGCCACATCAGGGTCGGGGACGTGGACATGCCCGTCTGCCTGGTGGGGGATGCCGCCTACCCACTGCAGCCCTGGCTCATGAAGCCCTACACGGGACACCTCAATCCCTCCCGCCAGGCCTTCAATAACAGGCTGAGCAGGGCCCGCATCGTGGTGGAGGGGGCCTTCGGGCGACTGAAAGCCCGCTTTCGATGCCTCCTCACCCGTCTGGACCTGGCCGAGCACAACATCCCTCCCGTGGTGGCGGCATGTTGTGTGCTCCACAATTTGTGTGAGCGGAAGGGGGAGGCTTTCTTGCCAGCCTGGATGGCTGAGGCTGACCGCATGGCTGGACACTACGGTCAGCCCCGCACCGCCGCCGTCCGGGAAGCCCAGCGGGGGGCCATCCGGATCCGGGAAGCCCTGCGGGAGAGCTTCCAGGTGGAGGAGGAGGAGGACTGACCTCTCCCTGCATGCCCCACCGGGGCCTTCTTCCACCCTACCCCCCCCTTCCCCTTTCCCCTCCCTACCTACTGTCAAATAAAGACACCTGTTTTTCCAACAAAAACGTCTGTTTATTTCACAGAACTGGGGTGGGGGAGGGAGGAATGAAGGTGGAAGAAGGGAGGGGGAAACCTGGGACGAGGGAGCTGGAAGGGGAGGGGAGGGAAGGGAGGAAGGGAAAGGAAAGCTCAGGGGTGGGAGTCTGGGTGCCTCTCCCGTCTCGCCACACTGCGGGTCCGGGGGCGTCGGTGGGGAATGGTTGTGGAGGGGGGGGCAGAGAGGACAGGGGGTGTGGAGGAAGCAGGAGCGGAAGCAGGAGGAGCAGGAGGAGCAGGAGGAGCAAGAGGGGGAGCAGGAGGAGCAAGAGGGGGAGCAGGAGGAGCAAGAGGGGGAGCAAGAGGGGGAGCAGGGGGAGGAGGAAATGGAAAGCGGTCTAGCAGGCTCTGGAGGTGGCCTCGCAGGGCACGGCCCTGCTCCTCCAGGGCCTCCAGACTCCTCTGGCGCAGCCTGAGGTCCTCCTGGACCCAGTGGTCCTGGAGACGGAGCTGTCGGTCCAGGAACCGGAGATGCCGCCTCTGGTAGTCCTCCTGGTTCCTGGCTGTCCTGCTTGCCCGGGCGCGGGCGGCTGCTGCAGGCGGTGTGGTGCGCCCTGCAGTCCCCGGTGCTGCAGCTGTGGTGCAAGAAGACCAGCGGTCAATGACCCCAGGGGCCCAGGTGTGTGAAACCCAGCTCCCCTCTGCAAGGCCAGGGCCCCTGCAGGATCCCCAGCTGCTGCTCCGTGGTGGGCAAGGCCCAGGCGCACGGTCCCGGGGCTCCCTCTCGCCCCAGCCCCCCGTACACATAAGGGGAACACGAGGGTACTCACAGGTGGACGCCTCCCCGGCCTCTGATGATGCAGGCGAGCGGCTCTGTGGGGTGCCTCGGGGGTCCCGGGTCCTGGGAAGGCTGGCAGCAGGCTCCTGGCTCTCAGAGCCCTCTTGCTCCTCCTCGGTGTCCAGGAGCGGTCCCTCTGCCCCGGGGTCAATCACGTCCCGGGGGGCAGGGACGGCATGAGCCCCCAGGAGGCGGTCCAGGGCGTGGAAGTGGGGGCAGGCCTCCGGGTCAGCCCCTGGCAGGCAGGCCCGGGAGTAGGACTGCCGCAAGTCTTTAATCTTGCAGCGCACCTGCTCCCGGCTGCGCTGGTGGCCCCTGGCGGCCAGGCTGGCAGCCATGCGTCCATAGACGGCCGCATTCCGGTGGCTAGTGCGGAGATCGTGGACATTGGAGGCTTCCCCCCAAACCTCGATGAGGTCCACGATCTCCGCACTTGACCAGGCGGGCGCCCGCCTTTTGCGCCCCCGGGCAGGCTCCTGGGAGCCGCCAGGCTGGTCGTGGGGAGCAGTGGAGGGCTGGGAGCCCTCGGATGGCTGGCTCATTGTGTGGCAGGTGCAGGCTGTGCAGGCACGGGTGCTGGCAGCCTTGCAACTGGCACAAAGTGAGTAGCCAGCCCATGGCCCTTTAAGGGCTCCGGGGCCGGGAGGGGGGCAATAGAGTTTCCCTGGTGTTGGCCAGAGTGGCCACCAGGGAAACCTGGGAAGCCTTAGCCTCCCACTAGTTCGAACTAAAGGGCTACACAGCCCTTAGTTCGAACTAGCTAGTTCGAACTAGGCGTTAGTCCTCGTAAAATGAGGTTTACCTAGTTCGAACTAAGCGCTCCGTTAGTTCGAATTAAGTTCGAACTAACGGAGCGCTAGTGTAGCGCATAGGAAAGTTAGTTCGAACTAACGTCCGTTAGTTCGAACTAACTTTCTAGTGTAGACATACCCCAAGGTAGACAAGCAGGGAAACCTGAGAACCAGCTGTCTGGGGGGGGGGGGGGGAGTTCCTTTAAGCACAGACCTTAGATAGCCTCAGGCAGCAGCCCCACACAGTAAGTCCTGACCTGGTGCCCTGCCGGAACTGGTTCCGGCCAGCCTTAAATGCGATTCAGAGTCCACTCAGTGTGGACGCGCTATTTCTAAATAGCAAAATGCTATTTCGAAATGCATTTTGTATGTAGACGCGTTATTTTGAAATATCTTATTTGGAATTAACTATTTTGAAATTAGATATTTCGAAATAATGATGTAGTGTAGATGTACCCTCAGAGAATTAATTGCAAGCACTGCTCATCCTGTGCACCCATGTACCCCTCTCCGTACTTTCTTTTGCTTTTTTTTTCTGTGCCTCACTAGACTAACCTCCTGTTACTCTCAGTTCCTGCTGACAATGAAAAGGAAGGTTATAAACAAACAAATGCAGCTTCACTTCTAACAATGTAGGAAGCAGTAAAAAGTCTGTGGCCTGGAAGGAAGGGCCTTTGGAATAATAGCCAGAGATCTTGACTCAACAAGTGTTGTAAATGGATTCTGGTAAAATCTTCAGGCAGAGGTTTTCTGTCAGAACACCGCGGGAAAAAAAGTGACAGGGAAGCATGACAACGACATTCTTTCCTTTGGCCATCTTTGCAGTCATGCCAGAAACTTTCTGTGCTCATCGCCTAATATGGCAGCAGGGCATCAACATCTGCTTCACTGTTCTCTATTTGAACCCTCAACATGTGAAAAACACAATTTCACAGGCTGGCGATTCCATGGGTGCCAACAACTTTAGTCACCATTCCAGATGATGGTTTTCAGCCACAGAGGACACTACGGCTTTGTTTTCATGCAGCTAAGTGTGCGCTGTGCATGTCAAATCTTATACCAAATATAGAAGGGTCTGCTGCCTTTGGGAGTTGATTTGATTATGTTTCCAGGCTCTCTGAACTGTTGATTTCTCTTGAATACCATGGACTGTTCTCATCAGAGAATGCCTCTGCAGGTCTACTAGCTCCAGAGGAAGTATATATGTGGCCACAGACTGGGAAGGGCCTATAACTTTTTAAGAAAAATAAGAGACTCCTGTGTTCAAACTCAACAGCTGCATTCCTTTCCTTTCTTTCATGCAATCCCCAAACTTGGCAGCATAGCCTAATTTCTGTAGACTTCCTCTGAATGAACTGGTTTTGGAGCATCTCTGGAGATTATCAGTCTTATAGCTCCTTTCTATCTCACAGCTTGTCAGAAGTATTTGCCCTATCACAATAGAGAGGGCCAAATTAAATAGACAAGTCTTAGAGGGGTAGCTGTATTAGTTTGTATCTGCAGAAAGAATGAAGAGTTGTGTGGCACTTAGGGTGTGTCTAGACTACATGCCTCCGTCGACGGAGGCATGTAGATTAGCCAGATCAGAAGAGGGAAATGAAGCCGCGATTAAAATAATCGCGGCTTCATTTAAATTTAAATGGCTGCCCCGATCTGCCGATCAGCTGTTTGTCGGCAGATCGGGGCAGTCTGGACGCGATGCGCCGACAAAGAAGCCTTTCTTGATCGACACAGGTATGCCTCGTGAAACCAGGTTTACCTGTGTCGATCAAGAAAGGCTTCTTTGTCGGCGCATCGCGTCCAGACTGCCCCGATCTGCCGACAAACAGCTGATCGGCAGATCGGGGCAGCCATTTAAATTTAAATGAAGCCGCGATTATTTTAATCGCGGCTTCATTTCCCTCTTCCGATCTGGCTAATCTACATGCCTCCGTCAACGGAGGCATGTAGTCTAGACACACCCCTAGAGACTAACAGATTTTATTTGGGCATAAACTTTCATGGGTAAAACCCATTGAAGTGGAAATGCATTGGAGTGGAAATTCCAAAGGTAAGTGTAGAACCAGTGTTAATGAGGCCAATTTATTCAGTCTGGACATTGCTCATTTCTAGATGTTCAAAATGGATTAGATTCTGCCACCTTTTTTCACATTGAATAGTTACCTTACTCTGCAGGTAATCCTAATTAAATCAGTAGAGCCACTTGCTCAGCAAGGGTATATCTAGACTACATGCTTCTTCCAACAGAGGCATGTAAATTAGACATACCGACATAGTCAATGAAGCAGGGATTTAAATATCCCCCGCTTCATTAGAATAAAAATGGCCACCGCCTTGTGCCGGCCCAGCAGTTTGTCGGCACAAAGCGGCAGTCAAGATGGGGATCGGTCGCTAAGGAAAGCCTTTGTCGACTGATCTTGGAAACCTTGTTTCACGAGGCATAAGGGATGTTCTACTCCGCACTTCATTTGCATAAGGTTTTGCGGAAGAAGGCTGCAGCATAGACGTAGCCCAATTGTGGCTACCCACTATGGATTTGTTCGCAACCCAGTCGAATACCCAGTGTCGCAGCTACTGCTCCAGGGCGGGGATAGGCCTTCACTTTCTAGGGAATGTGTTCAGCATAAATGGGACGCTCCCCTGCTTTATGTATTCTCTCCGTTTCCACTCCTGCGGTGAGTAATTCTCAAAATAAAGCAGGACAAGGCCAGGGTCATTCTCATACCCCTAGGTGGCCCAGACAAACCTGGTATTCAAGCTTGCTACAGATCAGCATAGCTCCTCCATGGCCCTTCCCGTCGGTGTCGTCTCTGCTCACGCAGTGGAACAGGCAGCTACATCATCCCAAGGTACAGACACTCCATCTCCAGGCGTGGCTTCTGGCTGGGGACTTGTCGCAAAGCTGCATGCCCTGTGTCTATACAGGGGGTCATAATGAACTGCTGTAGACCCACTACAAGAAAGACATATAACCGTTAGAGGGCACCATTTCATGGTATGCTGCTCTGGGCAGAACTGCGCACCAGAATCACCAAGACCTACTGTGCCTAAAGCATTCTGGTCTCTGCCTTAGCTCTATCAGGGTGCACCTGGCCGCAATTGCAGAGTTTTATCCCCCTATAGATGGTCGCTCCGTCTTCGCATACTCATCGGTCAAGCACATTCTCAAGGGCCTACATAATATATTTCCACCACTGAGAGACTCAGTTCCAGCATGGGATTTAAATCTAGTGCTGAGAGCAATAACAGGCAAACCCTTCGAGGCTCTGGCCACCTGCTTGCTGCTTCATCTCTTGATGAAGGTTTCCTTTCTTGTGCAATTACATCAGCATGTAGAGCAGGCGAGTTAGGAGCCCTCATGATGGACCCTCCTTGCACTATTTTTCATAAGGATAAGGGAGTCCTCTGTGCACACCCAAAATTCCTCCTGAAAGTACTTACCTCGTTCCATTGTAATGAACCGATCTACTTACCCGTCTTCTTTCCTAAACCTCATAAGGACAGCAGGGAAGCAACCCTGCATACCTTAGATGTCCACAGGGCAATTGCCTTTTACCTACAATGAACAAAACCCTTCACAAATCTTCAAGGCTCTTCATTTCAACCACAGACAGATCTCAGGGTTTACCTATTTCCAAGCAGAGACTGTTCAGATGAATCTCAGGATGCACACATCTTGTGCACAGCATATCCCAACAAGAGCCCCCAGTGGCTATTCTGGCTCATTCCACAAGAGCAATGGTGGCATCCATGGCCTTCCTCCAGGGCGTACCAACTGAGGAAATCTGCAGAGCTGCCACCTGGGCTTTGGCACATACCACTATGCCATCCAGACCTAGTCCCCCTTCAGTACTAAGTGTGGCAAGAAAAAAACAGTGCACCCTGTAACCAGTTCAGGTCTCCTGAAGCTCCCTCCACCAAGCATGATTAGTGCTTTGTAATTATCTAAGATGGAGCACTCCTCGAAGAAGACGGGACGGTTACTTACCTGATGCAGTAGTGGAGGTTCTTCAAGATGGTTGTCCCTGTGGGCGCTCCACCACCTGCCCTTCTCCCCTCTGCTTCAGAATCTCCCATGTCTGTGGCAGGGAAGGAGCTGAAGGGAGAGTTAGCTGTGAATGTGGAGTAGCTGTTTCAAACGTTGCATGCCGGCGGCTTCACATATGCAGCTGAGTGTGGGCACTGCTACCTAAATTCTCCGATTAGAAGCATAGCAGCATTCAGACACCTAAGATAGAGGACCTACAGGAGCAACCATCTCGACGAATCTGCACCATTTCCTTTCTTTCTCTATTTTTCTTGGTGTGGTCTCTGGCCTTTTAATCTTGAAAAATTCAGAAAATTTGAAAAAGAATGAGAGAATTAGGTGGCTTTCTTAGAATTAATGAACATATCAGCCATGCACTATGTTTCTCTCTCTTTTGCAAGGTTTCAAGTCAATGAGAGCTATAAAATAACTCATTTTGAGAGAACTGCATTAATTCTGTCATCAAACGGTTTAAGGTAAATTATAAAACCACTTTTTGTGAAACTGCTGTTATGGAAAAGTTTGAGATGGAATATTTTATTTCTTTGGTGTATTTGCTTATGCAGAAAACCTACATCTCTTCCAAGAAGGATGGGAAGGCAGTGTGACAACAGCATTTATTTGTATACCATGCAGCAATACACTATGGCTTTTCGACACTGGAAGCTTGCTTTCTTCGCAGTGAAAACACCCAACGCTTTTGGGGCAATAAAAGAAGACAACTTCCCAGTTTTTGTTTGCAAGTTTTATAAATCCATCACATCATTGCAAAGTTCACAGCACATATTATTATGTGCAGTCAAGTTGCAATTTACTTTTTAATGAAAATTTCCCTTTTTGACAGTAAGCTGAGAGTTAGTCCAGTTGTTTTTAGCCTGGGAGATGTTTGATAAAATAGGCAAGATGACATGCACATATTTTGTAGTTTCAAAGCTTGCCTGTCTTAGCTTCATTATTACTTGAAGTTGTCAGAGGCAGCTGTTGACTAAGACCACCTATCAAGCCAAAGGATATGTGTTTGCATTCCCCTGTCATATTGTCAGGGACATGAGTGAGTGAGATTCTGTGCAGGAGATCGATTTTCCTAAAAAGTCCCTGTCCAAGCAGTTACTGCTCATTCTGCAGTATAAGGCTTCAGATGAAATTAAGTGATGCACAGGTCTTTTGCTGGTCCTCTGCGTAGGGGCGAATGTCAGCCAGAATGAATAAACTATGCAGTTTGATTTGTCAGTCCTCCCTTGAATGCTGGAGGGTGTAAAAGGTAATAATGAAAATGATGGTTTCTTTTTGCAAATACATATCACTTTTTAGAGGCTTAATTTTTGAAGGATATGCATACTAAAATGGCACATGCTAACAATCAATTTAACATGGTTTGGCCATTGGTTAAAATTAGTTTGCATCTCACAAATCTTTTAGCTGTTCTACTTTGGTTAAAATAACTGACCTTCCTGCACAATAATGTTGGCATTCTTTGATTCTAAAAGTAATACTTTGGAGGAATTCTCCCTGGGCATGACTAGTCTTTCTTTTGTAAGACTGAAACCAGCTGATCAGTGTTTGAAGTGGGTATTTCTTAAGTGAGCCTTCCAAAGACAGCCGGTGAATTCTTTGTGAGCTCTATTACTCAATTATTTGCTCTCCTTTCTTTTCTTGCTGCCCAGATGTGTTGAGAGTGCCCATTCTTTATTCATTGTAGCATCTGGAAAGGCAAAGAATGCACATCTGTTTATGTATTTTGCCAGTAAGTCCTGATCAGCATAATTTACATCCATTTTTCTGCTTCATTCCCTTCCATGTGACCGCGATGGACAGTAAATGCCTATAGGGTCTAATCCACTGAAGTAAATGGAGACAGTTTACATGATATTTTACATGACCAGAGCCCTCAATCCAAATCCTTGATTTTAATTATAAAAAGTGCCTAAGTTAGGCACCCAGATTCCCATAAATTTCAAAAACTCAGCAAAGTCCTCAGGTTCAGGTTGTAAATTGTGTATCTGTTACGACTTCACTACCAGGATCTATTACAAATTAGACAGGAATTACTTATGGGATTTCTTTGCAAATTACTTTTATCAATTCTTCCATATAACTGTACATGAATTTGTGTTTATTATGTGTATAGAGAGCAGTTGTCCACTGGAAACACAGGGAACTCTTATCCTTTATTGAAATTATAGGGGAAAACATCTTTTGAATGTCACACACATCCTTGCTTGAAATAGTAACTTGCACGGAGGTGCATTTTGATATATTCTTTTTGCAGAATCTAAACATATATTAACATAATGGCTCTGGTGCTTTAGTTACATCTCCTCTAAGCCACTATTTTACCAGTAATTAATTATACTATTGTAATAAGCTTTGGACTTGGGGATACCTATACTACTTAAATAAACCCTTCTTAAACATTAGATTTATGATGTTTTAGGCCCATTTGTACTAATTCACAGGACAAGACAATAATACATAAGACAGTATGATCCAAGTAAGGCAGCAAAATGCTTTCCTAATGATTGGAGTTATTAACTTGTATATTATAGAACTAAAGCAAATGATTCTTTTGCCATTTGGGAATGTTGAGCAACAAGCCATTATGAGCACAAAAAAGCAATTTATACTAATGCTTTAGTCCTAGCCTTTCCTGCAGGCTGCTGGCTCCATCGGGTATTGGAATATTAAATTGGCTTCATTTATTTTGTACAGATTTCAGGGTAGTCTCACAGAAAGGATGCATGCTATACATACCACTGGTCCTTGCCTGCATTTATATTTGAATCTAGGAAGCGTCTGGGTACAGCGTGGGGTGTGGAATATAGGTTGTGTTTTGCTCTTGGGGTTGTGGTTCGAAATCTATACAGCTTTTATGTGAAGCAATAACATCTTGACTTTCCACAGCATAATATCAGAGGGAAGATTGAAAGCAGTTCAGTGGCAGAGTATCCAAAGTACCACAACAAAAGGTTTGGGTCAGTGTCATGCTAGAGAGATACAAGCCTGGGGTCAAGTTACTGGTGTACTTAAAAAGAGTAATTAATGCTATGGGGAATTAATAAGTGACTAGGAGATTTTGTGTTCTTGGAAGGAAATATGGAGCATGTACCAGATTCTGGGTGACCAGCTGAAGACATTGCAGTTCTCCATTTATGCACAGCTGAGATGCAAAGTGGAGAGCAGCACTGTACTTTGCTATACTCCATATCATGCACTCTGTGCTTTGCTACAGTTTAGGATCCATTCCTATTCACCCCATTATGCTTGTAATTTCACTTAGCCTGATTCTCCCTGCACCTTGTGTAGTGACTTTCAGCTGTGCAGAACAAGTACAGAGAAGAGAGACCTTTTACAGCCACACAAGTGGCTTCACACAGTACAAGGCATTGTGGAATCAGGTTCCTTGACTTCAGTGGGAATGTTCAGGAGAGGATGACGAGCAGACTTTGGCCATTAGAGGCACCATGATGCAATATGAGCAGTTGCCATTGCTAGTGTTCTGTTTTGGATGGAGAACAGGAACATTGTACCGATCCAGTGCTTTTCACCAGCACTAATTACTCACTTTTGAAAAGGAAAAGGAAAAGGAAAAGGAAAAGGAAAAGCATTCAATTGTTGCTGGTCAGAAGGAACTTGTAATGCAAAGATTAGAGAATTTAAGGATCTTGACGGTTTTATTGTAATTTCGAAAACATCTGTTAAGACAGTATCTGGAACAAAGAGCTTGAAGTATGAATTGTTTCTCCTGTAAGAGGCAGCAAGGCAGGGCAGGAGGGTTCGCGGAGCCAACACGCATGGGGATCCTGCTTGAAAGCCGACTTTCCACCTGTATCTGCTCCAGCCTGTCCCCCTCACCCTCTACGCTGCTGCCTCTCTATCAGTATGGGTGGGGAGGCAGATGGATCCGATGCTCATGAGGAACCTGCTTAAAGTCATCATGGGGACCAGCTCTCCACTCCTCCACACCTTGCTGCCTCTGATATGGGAGTGAGTGAGTGAGTATAGTTGACAAGGTTAACCGATAAGCCAAGACTTATTGGTTAATCGTGTAGTCAACTACACATTGACATCCTTAATCAAATGGGCAAATGCTGTTTGAGCCAATACAATATGCTAATATTTTCATTTTTAAAGAGGGGGGAAACAGATGAAAAGGTTAATGGGCAAGAAAGACAGGCTAAAAATAGGCAATAGGCTCCCAATAAAATATCTGAAAATGTCTTTGTCTGCAGCACTCTTTGAGATCAAGTGAAAAATGAGATGGCTATGCTGCTGGGGAGACTTTATGCCAGAATAGGTACGTAAGTATGTAAGAAGGACTGTGCATCTGCCTGCCTAATCATCTGTATTTTTATATTGCACTCTTGCATATCGGAGCTCACCTGGGCCTCAAATGGGTCACAGCCCCATTGTGCCAGTGAGTGGAGAAACCTAGAAAATGGCAGTCCTGCCCTCAAGGAATGTACGGTTTGAGAGACAAGAGGAAGGGTGGTCCCATAGGTAGGCGCTAACCTTAGGACTCAGGATATGGGGGTTTGGTTTCCTGCTTTGCCATTTACTTGGAAAGACTTTCTGTGCCTCATTTTCCCCTTCTACAAGGTGGGAATAATAACACTGCCCTCCCTCAGCATGGTATTGCAAGGATAAATGCACTCAAGAGTGAGGTGCTTATATACTATGGCATCACTCCTGCAGCTGTACAGGTTGCACCTTTCTCGTCTGGCATGATTTTAGTTAGCCAGATGTTCATTTATCATGGGCGTGGCCAAGTTTCCTGTAGTTCCATAAAGCTTGTTTACAGCCTCTCAGGGTTCCCTACTGTTATTTAGCTCTAATTTACCTCCACATGTTTTCTAAGAGCCCAGTAAGCAGTGGAAGTACCATTATAGTACTTGGAGTGTAGACATATGCTATGTACCTTCTATGTAAGATATTTATAAAATATAACAATCTTGCATTCCTTTACCCCTACTGTCCCTACAGGCCCTCCCCTTCCATTTTTTCAGTGTCAGCTAATTTGGATTTAATTTTTTTTACTACTTACCTTGTGCACAGACCTGGGTTAGGTGGGCATCTACTTGGAAACTTTTGAGCAAGTGGGCACTGGAGAGTTGCATGCACTTAATTATGCTTCTGGACTTACAAAGCTTTATGCATCTCTTTAAACACTGTGAATCCTATTGACTTCATGGGGGCAACTCACAGTGTGTAAATCTTTGCAGAGTCAGGAGTTGTTTGTTCCAACGAACCCCAGCTTGAATGTGTGCCTGCACAATGACGCCTTAGGTATAGAATGGAGACTTTGAATATTTCCATTAAAGTTTAGTTATCTTCTACAAAATACGAAAAGCTATGAGCATCTCTTCTGTTTTGTTAGCCTGGTTAGTATGCAATTTATGTACCTTTTTCTGCTTTTTTTTCTGGAAGAGGCTTTTCCGACATTTGGCCCATCTAGACAGTGCCAAATGTGGGAAAAACCTCCTCTTTCGGAAGAGCCCTTATTCCTCATAAAGTGAGGAATACAGGGCTTCCAAAAGAGTGCACCCGCTTTTTCAGAAACTGTTCCAAAAAAGTGGACACATTCCCTGAACGCAGCAGAGTTTTTCTGGGATACCCGAGGTAGTGTAGAGATAGCCTCAGGAATGGTTGATTTGTGATTGATACTGAAAGTTTAATGTGCTGTTAAACTAGGTTTTTGGAGGTTTTTTTGGATATTATGAACAGTGAAAGTGAATTCAAACTGAATTCAAAGTCCTTTAAATATTGTGCCTTGATCAAATACAACTAATTGATGAGAGCTTGTCAATATGAAGCTAAAGGCCTTGTGAACACGTAATCTTTGACACGATTAATAAGCTCTGAATAACCCTTTCCACGCAGTACTAAAACACAATGCTAACTACTGCTACAAGTTTGTGTTGTCCCAGTAAGATAGATACTCTACTACAACATATGAATTTGATATAAAGAATTTACTTGGTGACCTTTGTGGATGGGGTGGTGGAAGATATTAAAGTAAAACATTAACCTGATCTGTAGAATAAGGGTGATCTATTTGTCTTCCAGAGCCCACCTAATTTTAACTAATCACATGGATTTGTTCAATTTCAAAAGGAACCCAGAATGCACCAAAATAATGAATTGTTGCTTTTTTTCCGGATACATGAAATCAGAAGGACACATAGAGGTATACACCAGGGCTATGTCTAGACTGCAGGCTTCTTTCGAAAGAAGCTCTTTCGAAAGCATCTTTCGAAAGAGCCTCTTTCGAAAGATCGCGTCTAGACTGCAGGCGGGTCTTTTGAAAGAGAAATCTGATTTTTCGAAAGAGAGCACTCAGCGAGTCTGGATTCTTTCTTTCGAAGATGGCCTCTTTACATTGAAGAACGCCTTCTTTCGAAAGAGGAACTTTCGAAAGAAGGCGTTCTTCCTCGTGAAATGAGGTTTACCGCCATCGAAAGAAAAGCCGCGTTCTTTCGAAATTATTTCGAAAGAATGCGGCTTGAGTCTGGACGCAGGGGAAGTTTTTTCGGGAAAAGGCTACTTTTCCCGAAAAAACCCCTGAGTCTGGACACGGCCCAGCTGAGGATCATAAGCCAGTTAGTTTGAAATATGATGACTAAAGCCAAAATTTGCCTACCCAGTACCCACTGGAGCCTGGTTTCATCTGCTTGGCTTAAAACACAGGAGAGCTAAGAGATACTTTAAAAGGTCAATTCTGTTGTTTTTTAAAAAGGAATGGACAGATGGACCCATTTAAAAGAAAATTCTTGGCCTGATTGAGCAGAACAAATGCAGATTCTTCTGAAGTACTGCTTGGGAAGAATGACCTTAATGATCTGGGTGGAAATGACTTAGTCTCTTTCCAAGGAGCAGGGGTAGATATAGGGCAGGGCGAGCGGGGCAGCCGCCCTGGGCCCGCGCTTCAAGAAGCCCCACGCATGCACATGCGCCGTGGCAAAGGAGGGCCCCGCGAAATTGTGCTGCACTGGGCCCCGCAAAATGGTCATCTGCCTCTGCCAAGAAGTATCTAAGTCAGTGTTTCTCAAAGCGGGTGCGGAACCACTGTGAGAAACCTGCTAACTGGCCGCACCAGTGTCTTTATTTACCGGCTCCTTAGCTGTTTGCAGCCAAGGTGAGCCACGGGAAGCAATGGCCTAGCCCACAACGATTCTTGCGGCTCCCCTCACTCATACAAGTAGAAACTGCATTCATCTGTGTACACCATTAGCCCCAGTCATGACAGGAGCCTTTGGGGCTGGGTGTGATGTAAATAATTAGCAGGAGGAGATCTGTTTCCCAGTCACAGTTGGTGCTTCCCTGTGTAAATCCTGTGGCACTGCCATGCTTTGATGCCCTGAAATATAAAATCACAAACAACTGCTGTTTGTTTCCAGGAGCTTGCTGTGACAGCAAGTTTTTTACCTAGTCCAAGTCCTTAAAGTTGATAAGTGAAAGAAAGGACCAAGATTCACTGGAAGGTTTACAAAAATCTTCCCCTCCGACCTTATTGTATCTCTCTCCTCAGACAGACAATGGCCAACATACTGAACTTATTGCAGGAGATTTTCAGTTTATTAGTGTCTCCACCTTGTCACGTTTCTCCCTTCTTCTCTTCCTATCCCTCAGCATCCCCTTCAGTCTCCTTTCCTAACAGCCAGTGCATAAAGACAGTCACAAGTGATAAGCCCTTAAAATTTTCATCCCAGTGAGGTCCAATCAATTACATGATGAGGGTCTCAAGCCTCCAGAAAATATAATAAATGCCACTTATGGATAAAGGAGAGAAACAGCTGTGGGGCTATATCTACACTGCCGTGCTATTTCACGATACCGGCTATTTTGAAATTGACTCAGAATAAGCCACGCACTTTGTGCAGCTCAAATCACGTAGCTTATTGCGAGCTGCGGGTGCAGTGTAGATGCACCCTGGGGGAATTAATAGTGCCATTCGTTTGCCATCCCCCTAATTTCTGGGTGTTGACAGTCATCTCAACATTGCAGCCTTTGGCTTAGGTAATTGTAAAATGGGAACTTGTCACACTTGCCATTTCCAGGCCCCTGATTTAATTAAACAGCTAGCATTCATCCACAGGAGGTGCTGAGTCCCTAAAGAGATGTGCTTTATTTTCATGTTGTAGCTCTGACAGACTGTAAAATCAAAATCCAGGCCAAATAAAGTGGTCCCTGGCAGGAAGCTGCTTCTCAGAGGAAATCAGTCCAGGCCTGGTGTAATGGAGGTGTTAATATTTTTATGGCATTGATTATTAATAAGTCAGGGGAAGTAAAAAGATAATTACATTTTGTTTTCATTGGCCATTTAGATGGTTTGCAAAATGCCATCCCTACCCTTATTAGCGTAGATAGTACTATCCCTCTGACAGCTAAGAATGTTCCTTCACAAGAATAAAACTTGGGATTTCAATCATGCTCATGATGAAATAAATGCTGTCTGCCTGTCTGTCTATCTTTGGTGTTTATAGAGAGCCAATCGCTGATGTGTCTAGGATTAATGTCTAACCCTTAGGCTATATCTAATAATTGCAAAGGGTATGTCTACACTACCCTCCTAATTCGAAATAGGAGGGTAATGTAGTCATACCGCAATTGCAAATGAAGCCCGGGATTTGAAATTCCCGGGCTTCATTTGCATAAAGCCAGCCGGCGCCATTTTTAAATGCCGGCAGTTCGAACGGCTACACGCGGCACGGAGTAGCTAGTTCGGATTAGGCTTCCTAATCCGAACTAGCTGTACTCCTCATTCCACGAGGAGTACAGCTAGTTCGGATTAGGAAGCCTAATCCGAACTAGCTACTCCGTGCCGTGGGTAGCCGCGCGGCACGGGGCTCGAACTGCCAGCATTTAAAAATGGCGCCGGCCGGCTTTATGCAAATGAAGCCCGGGAAATTCAAATCCCAGGCTTCATTTGCAATTGTGGTATGACTACATTACCCTCCTATTTCGAATTAGGAGGGTAGTGTAGACATACCCTAAGAGAGTTTTGTAATGGACATATGAAACTGCTGTCCACTGAACCCCTTCCTTTGTTGGAGCATAGTCTGTTAAGAGCTTGGCCTGATGAATTTTCTGAGTAGGGAACTGCTGTTGTCCTTGGTAGGCGTTTGCACTCGTGCAGATTGCAGGATTGGCTTCTTGTAAGATCTTAGGTCAAAGAACTTGCCTTTCATCCTTCTTGTATAGAGTCTCTGAAGCCAAAAGAAAACCTGAGTGCAAAGCATCTACTATATCCTATATTAAAAATGAATAACCCTGGTGCTGTTTGAGGAAAAGATAAAACTTCAGTGATTTCCCACCATGAGCTCTTCCTGACAAGTTTGGGATTATCTTTTTATTTTTTGTACATGGCCTAACTCAATTGGGCCTGAATCCTGATTGGGGCTGCTAAGAATTATCATAATACCAATAATTAGAATAATGTTAACAAGCAAGTGCTCCAGTGAGGTGCCATAAGGCAGTTACTGTATGTTATTCTGTGGTCTCCTGGCTAATGGATAGGACTGGGAGTTAGGAAATTTGGGTTCTGTGTTTCTCTGCAATAGGTTTGTTCTGTGACTTGCTGTGAGTGACTTAGCTACGTCTATACAGCAGCGTTATTTTGGAATAACTGACGTTATTTCAAAATAACAAAGTGTGCGTCCACACAGCAAGCTGTCATTTCAAAATAATTTCACAATGGCAGACTTCTTACTCTAATTCTGTAACTTCATTTCATGCGGCGCCAGGGCAGTCAGAGGAAGAGTGCTCTTTCTTCAATGTCCTCCTGTGTAGACAGCGCCGAATAACAAAATAAGCTATTTTGACTTCAGCTCCTCAATTGACATAGCTGAAATTGCCTAGCTTAATTCGACTTTTGCCCTGCAGTGTAGATGTGCCCTTAATCTTTATGTGTCAGTTTTCCATTTATAAAATGGAGACTATAGTCGTTACCTACATGAGAAGCCTAATTTGTTTGCGAAGGTCCTCAGATGGCCAACAAGCTCTGTCGAACTGTAAAGAATGATTGAGTTAGAAGGAAAGTTTTGAATTCTCACAGAACAACTATTGAAATCGGGGCTGGTGACAGACTTTGCTGAACCCTGGGCAATATGGTGGTGGTGAGGAGGCTTGGCTCTGCCCCCCACTCCCTCCTCCCGGAAGCAGAATGCAGGACTAGTGCCAGCTGGTTCTCAGCACTCGCCATCCACGGCTCCAACTGTGATTTAAAAGCACCCAGGGCTCTGGTTGCAACCGCTGCTGTGGTTTTTAAGTTGTGAGGCCCAGGGCTTCTGTCTAGGGATGTAAGAGAGCAGTCGATTAGTCAACTACCTGACAAGCCTAGGTTCCCCCCAGCCTAGGAAGGAGCTGGTTCCCCTTGCTGGCTCCCCCCAGCACCATCTCTGCCCCCACCACTGCAGCCTCTAACAGAAACAGCAACAGCAGGTGGTGAGGCATGGGAGACTTTTCCGGCAGCAGCCCCTATCTGCATGAGGTCCCGGCTGAACCCCCGGAGACAGGGGCTGTTGTCAGCAAGGCAGGCAGCCTGGCTCAGTCCCAGCTCACGCCGGGACCAAACCCCAGTGCAACAATTTAAAAGGCAGAGCCACAGGAGGGGTTTGGTCCCCGGCGCAAGCTGGAAGTGAGCCGGGCTACTTATCGAGTAATCTAGTTGTCGATACCCGTTCTATTGACTACTTGATTACTTAAATAACCTAAGTTTTTAACATCCTTACTTCTGTCCCCTTTGCCTTTCCTCCTCCCTTCGTCCCGTCATTGGCCCTGATTGAAATTGGACGAGAGCTTTCATTCAACATCAGGACAAATCAGGAAATAACTTTAGTGGTGAAGACAGAGAAAGCATCCTCCTTCTTATCCATGTGCATTACCCACTGCTGTAAGGGATACCCAACTGACCAGTGAACAATAGATCAGAAGGTACAGGAAAACGTAGGTTCTGTGCAGATTTAATCTTGGTAATGTAGCATTTTACAGGAAGACTCGTGAATAGATAATGTTGAAACAGCGAAAAGTGATGGACAGCAAAGTCTAGCTACTTAAGCAATTTGATTGTAACAGAAGCAGGGATTTTATAACCCTTTTAAAAACAAAGAGAAAAACTGTCTACTGACTGTATGCAGCTGTGAAATAGGAACATTATTAGACTTGTGTATAGTTCTTGGCGCCCCACTATAGAGAAGTTGTGGACGCATTGGAGAGGGTCTAGCGGAGGGTGACCGAAATGATTTGTGGGCTGGAGCCCATGACCTATGAGGAGAGACTGAGGGATTTGAGTTTGTTTAGTCTGCAGAAGAAAAGAGTGAGGGGGGGATTTGATAGCAGCCTTCAGTTTCCTAAAGGGGGGTTCCAAAGAGGATGGAGAAAGGCTGTTCACAGTAGTGACGGATGGCAGGACAAGAAGCAATGATCTCAAGTTACAGTGGGAGAAGTCTAGGTTGGACATTAGGAAAAACTATTTCCCTAGGAGGATGGTGAAGCACTGGAATGGGTTTCCAAGGGAGGTGGTGGAATCTGCATCCCTAGAGGTTTTTAAGTCTCGGCTTCACAAATCCCTGGCTGGGTTGATTTAGTTGGGATTGGTCCTGCTTTGGCCAGGGGGCTGGACTTGATGACCTCCTGAAGTTTCTTCCAGCCCTAGGATTCTATGATCAGAGACCCAGCTGCAAGCACACAGATGGGGAATTTGTAGTTATTCAAGAGCAGCAGGGGTGTGGAATCTAAGGCCAGGGGGCTGGATGCGGCCCCTGGCTTGCCTGGATCCAGCTCTGAGGCTCAGCATCGGGGAGCCTTCACTGGTGTTTCGCCCCTCCCTCCTGCCATCCTCCCATGGGGCTAAAGCCACAAAATCTACCAGTCTGGGCTCCATAGTCTCTGGTGTGTACAGAGAATGTGGGGAGTACTACACTATGGTTTGTGCCAGAAGAGGCAATGCAAATGAAGCGCTGATTAGCATTTTCTCATGCTTCATTTGCATAATCTCTTCCAATCCATTTTTGCACAAAAACAAACAGTGTGAATGTTTCCTTTTTGCGCAAAATGCCCTTTTTGCACAAGATCCCTATGCCTCCCCGGGGATTCTTATGCTGGGAGAGACATAAGGATCTTGCACAAAAAGGGGATTTTGCACACAAAGGAAACAGCTACATTGCATGTTATTGCGCAAAAACCTCATGCAAAAACGGATCAGAAGAGATTATGCAAATGAAGTACGGCGGTATGCTAATCCGTGCTTCATTTGCATTACCTCTTCTGGCAAAAGCCGTAGTGTAGCCATAACCTGAGAGTTTGGTTGTGGTTTTATTTTCCTTCTCGCTTTTGTGTGGCCTCCAGCTGATTTTTCTGTGGGTCCGTGTCCTCCAACCAAAAATGGTTCTCTACCACTGTGTAACTGTGCTGCACCTATCAATCAGTAACTGGTGTGCTGTAGTTCTGTCTCCCAGTGTGCTGCAAGCCTACCTGGTTCCATATGTTCAGGTTAGGGTCTTCATCTCCTTATGCTTTTTGTGACATGTGAGACTCACATTCATTTATGTTGGCAAACAAAGGGCTTTGAAATCTGCAAATGTGTAGCACTTCAGAAGTGCTCAGCACGATTATTTTCTGTTTAGAGTATGTTGGGAATGAGCATTGCTGGGTGCTTGGATGTGATTTTGTAAAGCAAACTATCCTTCCTACTCCTATATAAGATATTGTAGTTGCACTCCCTGACTTGGCTGGCATCTGTGAATAATTATTAGAGATGATTAAAGAGAAGTGCACAACAGAACTTCCCTTGATGGCCTCTCTCTCTACTCCTGAACCTCCCACTCCAGTGCATCCAGCTCCATTTCAGAGTCCCTCTTTCATCTCTCCCTACCTCTTCTGATCAACATTATCGGTGCATTTCCCTCCGCCACAGTCAGTGAAACACTCAAACAAAATGTTTAGGGAATAACTTTGTTAAATCTGTGAAGGATATGGTAAAACGAAGTGAACACTGAACAAGTAAAGCTGTAGTCTATGCTGTGCAGCTTTTGTGCGTGAAATTTCTCTTTAATTTGTACTGGTTGGGGTTGAAAGCTTTAAATCCTTTTTGAGGCATTCATGGTTTAAGCATGTGTGGGTGGAAAGTCAGGATGCTAAACCTTGTAGCTTTCCACAAGGACAAAAGCAGCCCTTAAAGTTGCAGTCTCTAAAACACTGCAACCTAAAAACATCACACTGTTATTATACTTTTAATAAATGCTGGCTGCAGCTGCCAATGCTGTCATGACCTCAGCAAATTTAATTGGGGTTTGGACCTACTGGGGGAGGTATTAGTCCTAGCAGTCTGTTTCTGTACTTCTGTGTGCTGAAGGTTTGAGGAGAAAGTTAATCATATGAATGATATTGGCATAGGCTTTTGAAACGGTTTCTGTTGTTCCAGCAGGAGGAAAGGTGCCAGATTCTTCAGGAAAGGAAAAGAAAACAAGGACAAAAGAAACAATATAGATAAAAATACTTTCATAGCTAGGATCTTCCTGATAGAGCCCGACACAATACTTGGGTGAAAGCCAAGAATGCTGCTTTTTCAGACTCACATTATCTAGAAAAACACCCCTTAATTCCACTTCAAATAAAAAAAGAAAATTGTGTAACTGTTAATAACATCTAGTTTTAAAAACCCCACAACACAAGTTTCTTGCCTTTCCTCATTGCAATACCGTAATGCATGCATACAGTTTACTTTTGAACAGGTTTAACTTCTCTAGTTTGGCTCCCTCAGAACCAGTGCTTGATCAGTGCCAAGCCAGAGAATTTGCCAAATCATAGGAGGTCAGTATTGTCTTAGCGTTGGTAACACTTCCACTGCTACTGAGTTCTTAGAAGAGATTTAGGGGTAAATTATAGCTAAAAGGCAGCACAGAACAGAGAGCCAGGAAAGGTGGCTATAAAAAAATGTTGTGGGACTGCAGAAAACTTGGCCACACCCGTGGTAAGTGGCCATCCAGCTACAATGCAGAACAGTGGATGTTGCCAGACCAGAGAGTGCTGGACTAGAGAGGTTCAACCTGCACTTATTTCAGATTGGAGAATGGGAGGGTAAAAACTGATTCAATTTCCCTTTCAAGTAGTTTTTAATCTGTGTGCCTTTTCTGGGCCTTTTCTGGTTCTCAGGAACTAACACAATGTTGCTGTATTGTGGTTACACAGCATTTCCAAAATTGCTCAACAGAGCCATGTAGATTTGTTGTTTTGGCAAAGTCAAATGAAGACGCGATTTAAATGATCGCGGCTTCATTTAAATTTACATGGCTGCCACACTGAGCGGACAAACAGCTGATCAGCTGTTTGTCCGCTCAGCGCGCTAGTCTGGACGCTCCCCTGCCGACATCAAAGCCCTTTGTCGGCAGCCCCGGTAAACCTCATCCCACGAGGAATAACGGGGCTGCCGACAAAGGGCTTTGATGTCGGCAGGGGAGCGTCCAGACTAGCACGCTGAGCGGACAAACAGCTGATCAGCTGTTTGTCGGCTCAGCGCGGCAGCCATGTAAATTTAAATGAAGCCGCGATCATTTAAATCGCAGCTTCATTTGACTTTGCCTATGTGTCTAATCTACATGCCTCTGCCGACAGAGGCATGTAGTCTAGACACTGCCCTACTGACCTAATTTGGGAGTTGCATGAATTAGGGCAAGATTGTGACCTGGCTGGCAGGGCCACTTGGGGTTAAAGTGTCCTGTTTTTCTGCAGCCGCTAATCAGATCTCTGGGAGGAGCTCCAGCCCCAACCCCGAGCTTGCACTGGACACCTTGCAACCTTAACCTGGCTGAATCCAGGACAATTTAGATTTGCTGATGTTACCTGGTTTTTATTTTGGGGAGGAGGCAGTGAAGAATTCAAAGGAAATATTTTTGATTTCCTGAGCTGCTATGGTGATTTATGGGAGTTGTGGTATGGGTACCTCATTCCTCCTTTGTCCTCCATGGGCTGGACTGCTTCTTTGGAGCACAATACCCATAATGCACCACAGATTTCAGCTGATTAAACTGCTGCAGTGCAGTATGGGAATTCCATAATTATGATGTAAACATTTCAGCATTTCTAATTTAATTTTATGCGTGCAGTTTTCTGATTGGTGAAATATTTTGATATTTTTATCTCAATTTGTTATGAAAACAAATGTTGAAATATCAGAACTTCCCATGTGATGGACATTTGTGACCCTCCCTGTCCATACTTACCTACTTGCCCTACATCTTCAGAGCACTTTACAAGCCTAACTGAGCCTTGGGCTCTGGGGGAATTCTGCACCAAAAATATTAAAGTTCTGCATATTTTATTTGCCAGAAAAATGCAGTGTAATTACACCAGTTTCAAATATTATGGCAACTTATTTAAAGTACAATACAACCTCCTCCACCAATACTTGTTCAACTTTTCCTAAGCATATGAAAGCTAAGCTTCAAACACTTGGGCTGCGTCTACACTGGCATGATTTTGTGCAAATACTTTTAACGGAAAAGATTATCCATTAAAAGTATTTGCGCAAGAGATCGTCTATACTGGCATGTGCCTTTGCGCAAAAGATTTGCTTTTGGCAAAAGCATCCGTGCCAGTGTAGACGCTCTCTTGCACAAGAAAGCGCCGATGGCCATTTTAGTCATTGGGCTTTCTTGTGCAAGAAATTAACATTGCTGTCTACACTGGCCCTCTTGTGCAAGAATACTTGTGCAAGAGGGCTTATGCCTGAGTGGGAGTGTCAGAGTATTTGCTCAAGAACCACTGATTTTGTACATTACAAAGTAAGTGTTCTTGCACAAATACTCACGGCCAGTGTAGACAGGTGGCAAGATTTTGCGCAAAAGCAGTTGCTTTTGTGCAAAATCTTGCCAATGTAGACACAGCCTTGGTAACTACAGGCAGTCCCCGACTTACGTGGATCCGACTTACGTCAGATCTGCAGTTACGAACGGGGCTCGCCCCGGAGGACACGGACTGCGGGACCTCGCGGTCCTGCCGCCCGTTTACTCCAGGGCTTTCTCCGCGTCTCCCTGGTCTGCAGACCAGGAAGACGCGGAGCAAAGCCACGGAGGGGCTCGGGCAGCGGGGCAGCCCAGGTGTGCCTGGGCTGCCCCGCTGCCCGAGCCCCCCCCCCCCCCCCCCCCGCGGCTTTGCAAAGCCTCGGGGAAGCCGGCAGCAGAGCAGCCGCGGGGCGTCTGGGTCCGCCGCCCGTGTCTTCCTGGTCAGCTGGGGTGGTGGGGGCGCAGCTAGTACGCCCCCCCAGCAGACTAGGCTTTTCTCAGGGCGCCTGTGGCAGAGCAGCTGGGGCGCTGCTGGTTGGTCCCGCAGCGCCGCTCTGGGCGCTACTGGACCAACCTGGCAGCACCCCAGCTGCTCTGCCCCAGGCGTCCTGATTCAGCCGCTGCTGATCAGTTTCAGCAGCAGCTGACTTGGGGACGCTTGGGGTTCTTAAGTTGATTCTGTATGTAAGTCGGAACTGGCGGTCAGTTTCAGCAGCGGCTGAATCTGGATGCCAGTTCCGACTTACATACAGATTCAACTTAAGAACAAACCTACAGTCCCTATCTTGTACGTAACCCGGGGACTGCCTGTAATATCCCACATTTCAGTTATAATTCTGGCTGACTACTTTGGGGGTGCTTGGTTCTGATTGTCCTGGTGTTTTATTGACTGATAAATATTTTATTTGCCCCAAAGTCATTATATTTTTAAATGTGTAAGTAAAATAGATCCTGAGCTGTAATCAAACGCCTTTGTGCCATTCTGGCATGAGGGGAGGGAGGAAGCAAGAAATCACATAGAACTTCCTAGCTGAGGACTCCCCTGCTGTCATTTATAATAAGGCTGCACCACTTTGGCACTGGAAATGTTTTACTTGCGTTTGATGCACCCTGGGGAATTGACTAATGTTAAGTCTACATTGGCGCTTTTTTGCGCTGTGACTTTCTGGCTCAGGGGCTGTGAAGAAACCACTCCCCTGGGCACAGCAAGTCACAGCGCTGCAAAGCGCCAATAGAAGTGGTTTGCATAGAGCACTGGGAAAGCTCTCTCCCAGCACTCCTACTGGGCCACGCTTTCAGTCTGAAGTGCAAATGTGGCAGCGCTTTAAACGGTTAAGTATATAGAGCTTAAGAATGGGAACAATTAACTAATGAGAGAAACATCACAACTATGTGGGCAAGTTGCTACAGTTCTGCCTTGCTTCAGGAGAAGTCTCACACCCATCTTCAATTCCCTCCATTCCCTCCCCGTGAGAGGGACAGAGTTTCTCTTGCTTGTGTGCTGTTGTGCTTATCTATCCCACTCCCTGTGATGATTCATGCCCTCCCTCCATGGTGATTTACATCTCTGCGGGCTGTGCCAAGTGCTTGAACAGATGCCCCTAGGTGCCAGGGAAAGGAGGTGATTCTCTCTGATGATTTCTTTCCAGACCCATTTTTCTGCAGGGGAACAAAGAAATCTGTGAATGATTTGTATTCTGTTTATTCCCCCATGAGAAAACCATACACTTCTGGGAGCCATGTAGGTGGGGATATCAATTCCATTTCTAGAAGTGGTTAGGAAACCAGCTCAAGGTTCTGGAAGGAGTTGGAGCCAGAGTAGTGCTCCCAAGTATAGCTGGCTGATACTAGGAATTTCATATTAACACAAAATTTGTTACTTAAAGTTCTGGTTTGCTCTGATTTGGAACAAAACCAGAATTCCAAAAATTTCATTTTGGAAACACCAGCAAATGATGTCTGTGAAACACCTTGATTTGATAAATTGGAGTGTCACCAGAAATTTTCTTGCCAGGTCTCAATAAATCCTTGCTTCCAAATATGTTCATTTCACTGAGCTCTCACTGACAATCCGTAGTTTTTGCTGCCAGACGGTTACAAGGAGCTCTTAGATAATAACAGAGGTCAGGAGTAAAACTTTAAAATGTTGTTTGATTGGATCAACAGAGATGATATCTTGCCATACTCATTAGTTATGAACTGCATGCAGTAAAATCTGCAAAAATTGAAAAGACTTAATTGGCTTTCATGTATGTCGGTTCACAGATTCAAATGGTTTTTTAAAAAGTTATGTTAATATCATTTGGTGAATTATTGTAGAATTAGCATCGTCAATTCCCTTGTAAGGGCAGAGGTTGTTAGAAAAGTCCCCGTTAAATTAGCAAAAATTCTGCCATTTGCAAATGAGCACATTTATGAGCTAATGAGAGATGGACTTGGTCCTGAACTGCTGAGAGTTGACTGCTCTGATTCTTGATCTATGTACTCTCCCAAATCCTTTTTTGGGGGTATTTTTGGACTCAAATGTGAATTTCAATCATTATGAAACATTTTCTCAACTCTCAGTCATGGCACTCATGAGGATGACTAGGAAATAAAACCTTCAGCATTAAAGAAGATAGCTACTCTTGAAATTAAATATTAAAACCAGCATTAATAAAACAATAAAATAATATTGTAAGTAGAAACTTAATTAAATCTATGGGAAGAGTAGTTTAAGAATTAACAACCATTGTACAGTTTGTGATGAGCTCAAATAATTGAAGGTAAAGAAAAATTATATAAATTCCACTTGTTAAATATAAGGTAGTGATTGTAACATTAATGAAATAGGAGATGAATTCATGCTTGGTTATAAGTAATTTATCATTCATTTATGCAGAAGTGAATCATAACATCATTCTCCAAAATAAACTGAAGTACTGAGCTCATTAGTATAAGAAGAGCTTGTTAGGTTTTAATCTGAAGCTTTCCTGTTGTACTGCTGATCTGTTTACAGTTTACCGTTCCATGCTGTTGGCAGGGGGAGATAAAAGCAAGATTAGCATACAAGATACAGCCAGTTGGACCTGTCTTGCAAATCTATCTTTTTCCACCTAGTAAAACACTCAAGTTCATGCTGTGTTATTCCGGTGAAGACAGTGAAGTCAGTTTGCCTTTGTTTTAGTTTGATCTCTGCCTAAAGGGTGTTGAGCGCTTGGTGTCTTTTTGAAAGAGGTATTTATAATTACCATCACCAAATAATGGTGGTATAGGGTCTGCTCTCCTGCCATAGCAGGTTTATCCCAAAAGAGTAAGGCAGATGTGAGAAATTCA
This sequence comes from Pelodiscus sinensis, assembly GCF_049634645.1. NCBI lineage: Eukaryota > Metazoa > Chordata > Testudines > Trionychidae > Pelodiscus > Pelodiscus sinensis. The sequence continues at coordinate 103,371,633 of NC_134714.1, forward strand.
TGGAAAATGTAGGATTTGTTTATATGCCAGAACTCTTGACAGTTAAACTCGTTGGCTGTGTCTACATTGGCCCCTATTCCGTAATAGGGATGCAAATGTAGCACTTTGGAATAGGCAAATCCGCGGGGGATTTAATTATCCCCGCGGCATTTGCATTAACATGGCTGCCGCTTTTTTCCGGCTTTTTTCTGTAAGGCTGGCTTCTGTAGAAGTTCATACATTTCATGTGAAGGGTCAGTGCAGGCACCCGGCAGCTTTCTTTTACACAACTACAGACCCACAAAAACACCCCAGAAAGAGTCATCAAAGCAGGATTGCTTGACTGGTTGTCTCAGTTGGCAACAGAGGTGTTTCTATCCGTGTTCCTGGTAAGTGACTGTTTAACACTCAGATATTTAATATGTAACCCCAGGAGCAGTCAGCTTGACTGAAGGGACTTCTTGGAAAGCTTGGGCTACCTAGTTCACTTCTGGGGTGGCTTTTGGCTGCACCGTGAATGCACTTTGAGTTTGGAAACTGATAAATTAATAAACACACAGCTCTGTAAGGGCAATGTTGAAAATTCAGACAATGTGAAACTGTGTTGTTTCTTAGGGGGCACCCATAACTTAAAATCTAGGCAGTGATTTAAAAAAAGAAATTATAAGTAAATTCAGGTAAGACACTTCCCCTTTGATGTGTTTTAGGGACTAATATCAGGGGTTCTCAAACTGGGGGTTATATTACATGGGATTGTGAGCTATCAGCATGTACCCAAACCCCACTTCACTGCCATCATTTATAATAGTGTTAAATATTAGTGTTTTAATGTATAAGGAGGGAGGTTCCATTCAGAAACTTCTTGTATGAAGGGATTACCAGTACAAAAGTTTGAGAACCACTGACTTCTATGGTCCTCATAACTACAGTATTGAAGTGCCTCACAGGCATTCTTAAAACTTAAATACCCACCCGGGAAAGTAAGGAAATAGATTGACAGAGTCAGACAAGTCAACTTCTTCAAGACAGGCCCAACAAGGAAAAATAGAGAACATTTACAGCCTCCTAGTTAAAACCCTATAATGCATAAAGAGTACACTTACTAAGTTTGCAGATGATACCAAGCTGGGAGGGGTTGCAAGTGCTGTAGAGGATAGGGTCATAATTCAAAATGATCTGGACAAACTGGAGAAATGGTCTGAGGTAAACAGGATGAAGTTTAATAAGGACTGTCTAGTTTGCCCAATATCCGTGGCAGAGGGGCATTGCTGGCACTTGATGGCATAGATCACATTAGAGGATTTGTAGTTATATAAGCTCTGATGTTGTGGCTTATGTGGTTAGGTCCTGTGATGGTTCGCTTGTAGAGATACATGGACAGAGTTGGCAGTGTGGTTTGTTGCAGGGTAAGTTCCTGGATGAGTGTATCTGAGGTACGGGGTGTGGCTGCTGGTAAGTATTTGCTTCAGATACACTCATCCAGGAACCTTGCCCCGCAATAAACCCCATTGCCAACTCTGTCCATGTATCTCTACAAGTGAACAGGACCTAACCACATAAGCCACGATATCAGGGCTTATATAACTGCACATCCTATAATGTGATCAAGTACCAGCAATGCCCCTCTGCCATGGATATTGGGCAAACTAGACAGTCTATATGAGAAAGGATAAATGGCACAAATCAGACATCAGAAATGGTATCACACACAAACCTGTAGGGGAACATTTTAACTTGCCTGATCACTCAATCATGGATTTAAGAGTAGCTATTCTTCTACAAAGGAATTTCACTAAGCAATTACGAAGAGAGTTTGCAAAAGTGGAATTCATCTTCAGATTTGACAGGGTTACTCTGGGCTTGAACTGGTTGACACATTACAAAGCTAATGTATCCTGCCTTTAACATCTGCATTTCCACGTCAAAAACTATCCATGGGACACATCTAGCCCACTTAATTAGCCACAATAATGTAGGTCCTACAATTGAGAGGTATTTTTTCTGCACAAGATTACTTGCTTTTAAAGTTACAGACTAACACAGCTATCCCTCTGAGTCCTTTAATATTTATTATTACTTCACCCCTTTGAGGAGGGATCTGCTATTATCCCTATTTTGCAGATGGTGGTGGTGGGTTGACGTAACTTGCCCATTGTCACATAGGAAGTCTTATGCTAGAGTTGGGAATTAAAGCCAGGCTTTCTGATTTTGAGGCTAGCACCCTAATCAGGGAACCATTCTTCTTTTAAATGGTGTGGTTTCCTTATCCGACTAAAGTGTGCCTTTCTGTCTGTCTGTCGACCTTTCTGTCTGTTTGGAAAGCATCCTGCCTTTTTCCGAGCACAGTTGAAGTTGTTACATTTCACACAGTCCCAGGAAATGATTAAAAGTGGAGCATCTTTGAAGGAAAGACAATAGAAACTCTTTTCTTCAAACACATATCTCCCAAACATTGTAATGATATACTAATTTGCAGCAATTTCTGTAAAGCACACATTTCTACCTGGGCTACAAATGGTCAGCAATGAAGTTAACTGTGCAAGTTCTTCTGAGCTGCAATGTTGTGGAATGATTAAAAAATAATTTTCTCTTGTGGAATATAGGTCACTTCTGTCTTTGGTTTTCTAATTAATTATTTAGTTATTTATTTGCAATATGTGGCAGTGAATCTCCACTAATCCAGTACATGGGTCTATTATCATCTTGTAATGTGACTCTGTAAGTGAGAAAACAACCTGAAAGTAAAGCAAATTAATAACGGAATGACCAATATTCTGCTTAGGCAAGCAAAACTGCCTCCATATTATGTAAATACTTCTAGAGCAATCTATTGTATATTAGGCCTGGCATTGGAAAGTGTGTTTTGGACCTGTTTTAATGTCATGTCTTAATAGTGCAATCATTTGACTGCTATGATTGAGCTATGGAAAGCAGTTTTAGCAATAGCACAGTGACATTTGCACATATATGCATCTGGTTAGAAGATTATACAATATGTTTTAAACTACCGTAAAATCATGAGTATAATACGCACCTATGCATAATGCGCACCTACCTTTTAAACGTCAGAATCCCAGAATAAACTAACTCTTATCTATAATGCACACCCCGACTTTGACGTATTTTGTCTTGTTTTTTATTATTGCCGGGTAATCACGTGTGAGCGCACGAGTATATAGTGCACGGCGTTTCCATGTTCTCTTTGGGATGCCATGAGTTGTTGGTGATCTTACACGACCACTGAAAAATTTAAAGTTGTTAGCTATGCTGAGGCTTATGGCAACAGAGCTGCCAGCCGTGAATTTGATGACATAGCAGAGTCTAACATTCAGCTTTGGAGACAGCAGAAAGAGCACCTGCAAGCGCTGCCTCGGATGAAGTTGGCTGAGCGAGGTAAAAGTGCTGAATATCCTGAGTTGGAGGCCAAGCTGGTGAATGGATTGCTGAGCGTAGACAGCAAGGCAGTGGTATTAGCATTGCGGAGCTTAGAATGAAGGCTTTGACCTTTGCCAGAATGTGCGCTAACACAGCCGGGTTTAAAGCTTCGTATGGCTGGGGCGATCGGTTCATGAATCGTCATGGCCTATCGGTCTGACGCCGAACAACAATTACACAGAAGCTACCCACGGACTCAGATACCAAGTTACTACAGTTCCAAAAGTTTATCATAAAACTATGCAAGCAGCACTGCTATGACCTTTCATTAATTGGTCACGCAGATCAGACACCACTAAATTTCGATCATCCCTATGAGAGAATGCTTGAAGTGAAAGGTAACAAGACTGTCTCCATTGCTACCACAGGCCATGAAAAGTCTAGGTTTACTGTAATGCTTGCTTCCATGGCTGACGGAACGAAGCTGCCTCCTTATATTGTGTTCAAGTGCAAGACAATGCCAAAGAATGTTATATTCCCGAACACCATTCACGTGAGTGTTCACCCTAAAGGATGGATGCATTTTGGTGTCATTGTATGCCATCCATCAAGAAAAGGCGTCAGCAGGACAAAACAGACTTGGCAATTATTCCCGGTGGAATGACCAAAATGTTGCAGCCGCTTGGCATGACAGTTAAGAAGCCAATGAAAGATGCACTACGCAGGAAATGGAACACCTGGTTGTTGGAAGGTGAACATACATTTACTGCAGGTGGACATATGCGAACACCGATGCTGCAAGATGTTATCCGGTGGAGAGCGGATGTCTGTCTTGAACTTGATCCCGCTAGCATAAGGAAGGGGTTTCTGAAATGCAGCATCTCTAGTGCTATGGATGGCAACGAGGATGATGCCCTGTGGATGGATCCGAGCGACGATGAATCGGCCGAGGGCGAATTACAGGTATGCAAAGATGACAATGATTTGCATTACCTGGATGAAGATGTCGAGGGCTATACCCCAGAAGATATTGCTCATCTGTTCAAGGAAGATTCTAACAAAAGTGAATTCGAGGTCTTCAAAGATGAATAGAAGATCAATTAACATATTTGCTTGTTTGCGCTGCAGCGTTGATTTCATTTGTTTAACTTACCTTTTTGAAACTGTGTATATAGTTGCTTGTCGATGCTAATAAAAATCAACTTAACCTCTGGTGTCCAGCGATTAATTAACTGCTGTGGAACCGCCAAATGAAAACTTAAAAAAAAATCCTCCTATGGATAATGCGCACCCCGACTTTGACGCTAAAAAAAATGGGAAAAAAGTGCGCATTATACTCGTGATTTTACGGTAACTGTAATAAATCAAATTAACACTGTCTTCTAAACAATTAAATAGATCTTAAAATATATATATAAAAACATTTTTACCACCATCCAACTTTTTTTCTGATATATGATGTGCCAGTGTTTTAAGATCCAATTAACAGAAGTTATGTCTATGCTGCAATTAGAAACTCACAGCTGGCCTACGTCAGCTGACTCGGACTTGAGGGGCTTGGACTAAGGGGCTGTTTAATTGCTGTGTGGATGCTCTGGCTTGGGCTGCATCTGAGCTCTGGGACAGGACCCTCCCACGCTCTGAAACCCTCCCACCCCTCAGGGTGCTCAGGACTAAGCACACTGGAGCCTGAATGTCTACAACGCAATTAAATAGCCTGAGCTCTATGACCCAGAGGCAGGAGGCACAGGCCAGTCCCTGGCGACAGATTAGTTTGAGGAAGGACAGGGGATATAGGAACAATGCCAGAGGGGGTCTGTGGAATGGCATGTGGAGCAATTACTGACTGAGTGAGAGATAATTTTATGTATTTATTGATTTGCCTTTTTATGAGTGTCAGAAGAAATGAGGCTCAGCTCCCTGAACAGAACCAGAGAGCTCCTACCACCTTGTCATGTGGGGTGCTCACCGTACTGGATTGTTGCACAAGACCCATGTGTTTGAAATTGATATGGGATTGAATATGTGTTTATGTGCATCCTTCTTATTGCTCCTTTGACATCAGGGATACACTTGGTGCTACTTGGCCTATGAAAGCCCCTTGTACCTGTACTGCGCACATTTTTGTACCACGTATGGTTGGCTAGCATTTTCTTATCAGTATGATTGCTAAACCAGAACAGACGCGCTGTTCATTTCTAGATGCTCATTGTGCCATTCATGCAGTTCAGTAACTTAACTGATTACTGGAGACCGCTCTGTATATGATTTGGGTTGCCTGATTTTGCTGGGAGTCAACTGAGACTCGGGAAGGCAGTAGTTTGTTCATGTCAGATGCTTCATGTGGCTGGTCCGAAACCTCCAGTTCAAGTCAGCTACTCTTAGCACTCTTGGGAATTGAAGTCTAGGGCATCTTTGAAGAGATGTCAGGTTAACTGGCAGATGTTTATGCTGCTGGGCCATTACTTGTGTGAAATGCAGAATTCCAGTTGAAATAGCTATGACATCAACAAAGCCTTGGGCTAAATAGTCTGTGAGTAAATTAAAATAGCACGTTCATTCAAGGCTGCATGCTCACAAGCAAACAGCCTCTGGAAAGTAGCAGGAGGTTCGGTTTCTCAAGCTGTTACCAACCAAGAAGCACTTACTGGGGACTCCTTTGAGTTACAGTTAACCCTCACTTGGTGGTCATTTAGCATTTTTATTCAGGAAAGCTTCTGCCACAGAGATCTTGAGATCCTGTTAGAGGTCAAGGTTCTTTGACTTCCATTCACATCACAGGGAATCAAAGGAGCTCAGTACTTCAGAGGACTGAGCCTTATCAAAGTTGCTGAAGTTGGTCTTAGGTAAGAAAAATCAGGTTTTTCTAGTCTGGAGGGAAAAAGTCTTTATCTAGTTCTCATTGCCCTGAGGCACTGGGAAATAGGTGGGTGTCTTGAAGGGTCTGCTTGGATTTATTCAGTAGCAGAGGAAGCTTGCCTTAATAAATATGTTTGATATCTTTAAATCAGGGTCCATGACAGCCAAAGCTAGATTGTACACAATGCTTATTGTACCCACTTTACTTTATGGTTGCAAAACAGGTGGATGGACAATGCAGCTTTTGCTCCAGATGCAATTATATGAAATGAGGTGCCTGCATGGTAGCCTAGGTGTTGCGAGGCAAGATATAGACTAAGAAAAATATGACATCTGTAGAAGATTGCAGTGTGTGATCTACAATAACCAAAAGGCGCCAGCTGCGTAGTTTGCTCATGATGCTAGAATGCTAGAACCCCGTACAGACTTCCTAAAATTGGGTTCTGCTTCTGTGGAAGAATGCATGGTAGCGGCCATTGACACCCAGGGAGCCAGTAGTATAACACATTATAAAAAACTATGCAGGCAACCCAGGAGCTGAAATGGCATCTCTAAACAGACATGGATAGAATCTTTGACTCTGTTTAACCTTGGCATTGGCTAAAGGATGAAAGGTGATGAATTTGTTTCCGATGTTCAGTGTCCTCTACAGTATGAAGTTGTGTCTGCCTGAAATTCTAAACTGTGTGAATTTTTTAATAGAGAATTAATTGGATCAGTTGAAAACAAATACAAACATCTTTAAAATGTAAACCCAGAACTGTGGGCAATTTTATTCATAGTGTTTTAACTTTCAGCACATTATTTATCATGTAGGCACTATGCTCATCTGCATGGTTTGAAGCTGGTTTGTGTGCTTTAGATTGCAGTTTCCAACACAGGGACAATGTTTCTGGTGTGGACACAATATCAGATAATAATCTTGCTTGCTTTGTAGATTACGCAGTTGAATTTGATCCCCTTCTAGAAGACCACTAAGCCTTGGCATGTCTTTGTACTGAGCCACTCTAAAGACCAAAGCTTTGATGTACATTAGCATAATAATTTTACGCCATTACTCATCCTGAACATCAGGCCTTTCACTGAACTCAACCCAACTGTTTTTTAAGATTCAAAAAACTGTGAGAGCATATTGTATGAATGTGAGACATGGGTGATAACGAAAAATTCAAACAGAAGAATATTGGCTTTTCAGAGGAGATATTATAGAAAGATCCTGAGAATAGGATGGATGCAGAAGGTCACCAATGAGGAATTATATAGGAAGATACAGCTGAAAGAGAAGGTTATACAATGAAAGTTACCTACTGCAGAAGGTTATACAATGAAAGTTACAGCTATTCAGGCATATCTGCAGAATGAATAATGAGTGAAAAGTTAAGACCAGGGTATTCGGTATAATGGATGGTTCGAATAGGAGAGGCAGACCCCACAGAGAATGGGTAGATGATATAGTAGATTGGTGTGGAGCTAGTCTACAGAAACCAAGCCACTCCACATTGGACGAGGAAAGATGGACGGAAATAGTGAGGGAGGCATCAGATACCAATGGTTCAAGATGGATGGTCCATTGGATAGAGTGCTAGACATGGAGAAATCCAGGTTCAATTCTGTGCTGTGCTATGGATTTCTTGGGTGACTTTTTGGACTAGTCCCTTGGTTTCTCTTTGTCTCAACAGTAAATAAATAGTAGTTCCCCTACTCACAGGAGTGTTCTGAGGGTAAATACCCCATGATTGTAAAGTGCTTAGATACTCTTGTAAAGTGGCTCACAGAAGTACCCAAGATAGATATCTGCTGTCTCCTAAAATGGTAATGGGCGCAAATAGTGCCCTTTGGGCTGTCAGCTGCACCTTCTGGAGCAGATTGCTTCTGACCATGAAGTCTTAATACAGCAAAAGACTGTGAATTCTTTGGCTCCCTCTTCTGGCAGTCTGAGTGTTCGTCTACACTGCACACTTATTTTGCAATAAGCTATTCCGGAATGGTTATTTTGAAATAGCTTATTTTTAAATAGCATGTCTGCACTGCAGGGAAGCCTCAAAATGAGTCCGAGGCAGGCTTCCCTAATGTAGCTATCTAGATTTAGAGCCCCAGGAAGCACTGGGGAGGAATAACTTAGAATGGCCCTGGGGAGGGGCTATTTCGAAATAGCAGCAGTGGAGCATCTACACACACCTTATTTCAAAATAGCTATTTTGGAGTAGGCGTTATTCCTTGAAGAATGAGGTTTACAGATTTCAGAATAGGCCATCCATTATTTTGAAGTATCAGAGGGGTAGCCATGTTAGTCTGAATCTGCTAAAGCGGCGAGGAGTCCTGTGGCACCTTATAGACTAACTGAAGTGTAGGAGCATAAGCTTTTATGGGCAAAGACCCACTGCATCTAACGAAGTGGGTCTTTGCCCACGAAAGCTTATGCTCCTACATTATTTTGAAATTACAGTAAAACTCCGATAGTCCGGCATCCAACTGTTCGGCACTCCTGATACTCTGGTATCAAAATGCCAAACGCTCCTGACCAGCTGATTAAAAAGCCTGCCGCTCAGCACAGGTGCTGGCTGTAACCAGATGGAGCATAAGGTTGGGGGAGGAGTGGGACACATGCTGGCTGTAACCAGATGGAGCATGGCGGAGAGGAGTAGGATCATGTTACAGTATGGAGAGAATGTTTTGCTTCAGCGAAGGAGAAAGGGGAGGGCAGAGGGAGAAGGATCAGGTTACAGCAAGGAGGAGACCCAAGAGGAAAGGGGAGGGGAGGAGGAGGGAGATTGTGTCCTGGCCAGCTGTTCAGCCATTCAGCTGTACTGGATCTCCCGATTCTCCGGCAAATCTGATAATCCGGCACCACCTAGGTCCAAAAGGTGCCGGATTATTAGAAGTGTACTGTATTTTGAAATAACAGAATGGCTGTGTAGACGCTCGCATTGTTATTTAGAAATAATGCTAGTTATCTCGAGGTAACGGTGCAGTGTAGATGCTCCCTGAGATTTATCTAGCAACCGAGTGCTAGAAACTGTGGATTTTTAATCCTGCATGTGCTTGAGTGATGCTGGGCAAATTACTTAACTGCTTGGTGATTCAGTTTCCCTTATTCCCCAAGAGTATGTCGACACTACAAAGTTAGTTCGAACTAACGGATATTAGTTCAAACTAACTTTCATAGGCGCTACGCTAGCGCTCCGTTAGTTCGAATTTAATTCGAACTAACAGAGCGCTTAGTTCGAACTAGGTAATCCCCATTCCACGAGGAGTAAGCCTAGTTCGAATTTACTAATTCGAATTAAGGGCTGTGTAGACCCTTAATTCGAACTAGTGGGAGGCTAGCCCTCCCCAGCTTTCCCTGATGGCCACTCTGGCCAACACCAGGGAAACTCGTCTGCCCCCCTCCCGGCCCCGGAGCCCTTAAAGGGGCACGGGCTGGCTACGGTGCCTGTGCCAGGTGCAAGCCTGCCACCACCCAGCCAGCAGACCCTGCACCTGACACGGATCAAGCCACCCACCCGATGCCCTCCAGCCCTCCCCCCCTTCCCGGGACCAGGCTGGTGGCTCCCGGGAGCTTGCCTGGGACCGCAAGAGGCGGGCACCCGCCTGGGCTAGTGCGGACATCGTGGACCTCGTCCACGATCTCCACACTAGGCACAGGAACATGGCTGGCTAGGGCAGGAGAGCTGCCAGCCTGGCCACCCAGGAGCAGGAGTGCATGAAAATCAAGGTGGTCCACTGAGACCCCCGACCCTGAGCCCTGAGCTTACAATGGCCGTCCTGGGTCAGACCAAAGGTCCATCTAGCCCAGTAGCCTGTCTGCCGACGGCAGCCAACACTAGGGATCCTGGAGGGGATGGACCGAAGACAGTGACCAAGCCATTTGTCTTGTGCGATCCCTCTCCAGCCTTCCACAAACTTTAGGCAGGGACACCACTCCTACCCCCTGGCTAATAGCACTCCATGGATCCAACCTCCATGACTTGATCTCACTTCCCTTTAAACTCTGTTCTAGTTGTAGCCTTCACAGCCTCCTGCAGCAAGGAGTTCCACAGGTTGACTCTGTGCTTTGTGAAGAACAACTTTCTGTCACTAGTTTGAAGCCTGTTACCCATTCCTTTCCTTTGGTGTCCTCTAGTCCTTCTTTATGAGAACTAATGAAGAACTTTTCTGTATGCGCCCTCTTCACCCAACTCCTGCTTTTAGAGATCTCTATCCTGTCCCCCCTCCATCTCCTCTTTTCTAAGCTGAAAAGTCCCAGTCTCTTTAGCCTCTCTTCATATGGGACCTGGTCCCAACCCCTGATCATTTTAGTTACCCTCCTCTCTCCCGCCCTCTCTCTTCCCCTCTCCCACCTCCTTTTCCCAGTCTCCCCCAGTTTTGTTCAATAAAGACAGATTCCATTTTTGAAGACAATTGTCCTTTATTTTGTACATCAAGAAAAGGGGCTAGGGAAGGGTAAGTGGAAGGAGGTGAGGGAGGAATGGGGTACACACCCCCGATGGGGAGGACTGGGATGGCTCTGCAGGCTTTTGGGGTGGAACCTCTCCTGAAGCCCCTTGATTGACCCCCCCCTCCGGATGGCAGCCTGCGGCAAGTGCAGCCGGGCTGATGGCCGAGTGCTGTGATGTGCCCAGTGTGGGTACTCCGGACACTCCAAGCCAGGACTGCTTTGCAAGTGGGGAACCCTGAGAACTGTCTGTCTGGGGTGGGGGTCGGGACCCTTTAAGCACAGCCCTTGGCTAGCCTGGGACAGCAGCTCCACGCTCTAAGTCCTAATCTGATGCCCTGCCGGCACTGCTTCCAGCCATCCTTAACCCCGGTTCAGGGTCCACTCTGTGTGGACATACTAGTTCGAATTAGCAAAATGCTAATTTGAACTAGTTTTTAAGTCTAGATGCGCTAATTCGAATTAGCTTAGTTCGAATTAACTAATTCGAACTAAGTTAGTTCGAATTAGTGCTGTAGTGTAGACATACCCTTAGTTACTATCTGTTTTACTGGTAGATAGGTGAATATGTGTAGACAACCTCTGGCTTATGAAAATGCTGTTTAGAAATTGGGGTTAGTGCGGCCACCAAACTTCAGTATAGATTTTAAATGACCTGAAGTTTGGAGAAGTTTTAGTTTATCCCACTGTAACTGATATTCGGATTCTGCAGCAATAGATGTTGCCACAGAACCCACATTTTGTGTGTCAGAATATCACTTAAAAAATAACAGCAACCTGTCAAACAAATAAACCTACATCTAGGTCCTGTGGCTTGTAGAAACAAATGCAATGAATCCGATATTGTTCCCAGAGAGCACTGTGAGGTGTCTACTGCTGCTTTGATCTCAGCTGGCTTACAAGTGTATATGCGGGAACAACATAATTGACTTTGCAATCAGTTATTACGCAGAGGCAGCTGTGCTAGTTTGTATAATTTAATTTGCTATTTAACCTTTCCTCCTCCATTTTAGGAATTTTATAACTCAAGCTGCAGCATAATTCCCTATTCTGGCAGCCATATCTCCATGAGTCTCCTGGATTCTGTGGCAGAATTTAGATGCAGTTTACCACAGAACACAGAGAACCTTGAGTAGAGGACAGTGCAAGATCTCAGTTTCATGCTGTCTTGGACAGTAAATAGTTAATAGGGAAACTAGCTACCCATGCAACTAGGGCTGACTGGTAGCCTCACAATCGCTACAAGGGCTGCTGAGCAAAAGGCTCAGGTGGTTCTAGGGAGTCTGAGGAGCTACTGAGAACAAGAGTCATCAGCAAAAAAGTTTAGAGAAACCACCCAGCCAGATTTAAAGACCAGCCTGCAAGAGATGCATGAGAGGAAGCAAGCCAGAGAAAGAGCAAGGAGTTGATGTCAGTACTCTTAACCACTTTATGCAAAGTTATTGGCCTGGAACCCAGAGGAGAGCATGTGAGCTTGGGTTTCCCTACCAAACTCACCAAGGAGGTTATTGAGGCCTCGAACAAGTGTAGTCAACCTGTGGAACTCCTTGCCAGAGGAGGCTGTGAAGGCTAGGACTATAATAGAGTTTAAAGAGAAGCTAGATAATTTCATGGAGGTTAGGTCCATAAAAGGCTATTAGCCAGGGGATAAAATGGTGTCCTTGGCCTCTGTTTGTCAGAGGCTGGAGAGAGATGGCAGGAGACAAATCGCTTGATCATTGTCTTCGGTCTACCCTCTCTGGGGCACCTGGTGTTGGCCACTGTCGGCAGACAGGATACTGGGCTAGAAGGACCTTTGGTCTGACCCAGTACTGCCGTTCTTATGTTCTTATGTTCAAGTGAGCCTTGCCTGAAGAGGCCTGAAACTGTATGTCCTCGTAAGCTGGCTGGCCTCTTGAGGTATTGGATCAGTAACACTCTGAAAAAGGGAAAGGACTATTGATGACCCAGCCAGAGGACTGCAATTGTAACAAAGAACCAACAAGCTGACTAGATTGTTATTGGTCCATCAAAGAAGGAGAGAAACAAGTTGAGTTGCTGTGTTGCTTGGTTTTTCCTCAAGCAGGGGGGGAGAGATCTCAAAGGCTGAAGACAACACTGATACTCAGTCAAGACCTAAGTTTGCATTTCAGAAACTAGCAAACTAGACCTTGTTTAGATCAGCCTATCATTATGCAGGGAGGGACAGATCTTTGGGAGATTCATTATAGTCTCAACTGTAGGCAGAACTGTGGGTGTTAAGGGTCACAAAAGAAAACATTTGTTTAGTTGCTCTCCTCCAGAGGCATTCAAATGGCTTAAGCTTGAAAACACTACCTGTCCACCTATCATGCTGTCTGGAGTGACTCTCAAAGGCCATATCTACACTAGGAAATTATTTTGAAATAACTCTCAAAATAACTATTTCAGAATAGCGTGTCCATACTACAGGGAAGCCTCAAAATTAGTCTGAGGCAGGCTCCCCTAAGGTGGACGTGCTAACTTGACTTAGAACCCCAGGAAGCACTGGGGAGTAATTATGTTGAATGACTCTGCAGAGTAGTTATTTTGAAATAGCTGCAGTAGAGCGTTCATGCTACCTCTACTTTGAAATAACTATTTTGAAATAAGCGTTATTCCTCATGGAAAGCAGGAGTTATTATTACAAAATAACCAGCCCCTTATTTTGAAATAAGGGGCTTGGTAGCATTAACGCTCTGCTTTTTATTTTGAAATAAGGGGAGTTATTTTGAAATAACTCGCTAGTGTATAGACCAGGGCCAACAAGGGTGCCAGCCTGTGGGCAGACTGACAAACAGCAGAGCACAGACCCCAAACTGGTTTTATATTCTATACTGAGATTTCACCAACCCAAGTAAAAAGTATGAACTCCACAAGTCCTGTAACAGCTTTTCCATGCAATCACAGACAGTAGTCCCTTTGCACTCTCATCTGCTTTCCCACCCAAGCACTATACCAGTCATTAGTCACTTGCTCCAAAAATCACAATAATATTCAGGTTGCTCCAAGTTCCAAAGAGCTAGTCACTCACCCCAGATCTCATTAACTAAGAAAAAGAAACAAGAAAGTTGTTCACAAGATTAAAGCAGGTAAATGTACACACATGAATTAATATTAGTTTTCAAAAGATAATAGAAATTGCTATAATAAGCAAACTTTATATGTCCTTTTATGACTGATCCAAGCTAAGCAGCTTGCGGATCTCCCTTGCTTGTACTTTGAAATATTGCTCTCTCTGAATTCTCAATACCATTGTGATGAGAATTTCTCCTTAACAGGAATTTTTATTTCCTTCCTTTGGCGTTCAAGATGTGATGGAATGATGGCTTCTCCATCTATACCTTTTGATCAACAGTCTTTTCTTCACTGATGTTCTGCAGTGCTTTGAGTGGTGTCTTTGGGCCTTCTTTTCTTGGGGAGGAGAAAACACTGGTTGTGATAAACTAGTATTTTATACTTGTTCATGATTCTCCGCTGTCTCTGGGAGTTTATAATCTTAGCAGACATGGGAAATTATCTTAGTACAAAGTAAGGTACATCTACAATTTGTGCTAAGGCTGTGATTCCCAGCTCAAAAGACATCCTTATGCTAGTATTGCATCCGGCTAACACACTAAAACTAGAGTGTAGCAGGGGCCATTTGTGCAGCTAGCTGCCTCTGCCTATGTACCTGTCTAAGATTCTAGGTGCACATTTGGAGTGGCTACACCATAGCAGCTACTATCTCTTTTTTTTAGTGAGCTAGTTTTTGCTCAGAATCACACTGTGTGAATGAAGGGCAGATGTTCGCGTAGGGAACATTATACTCAGGATTGGTCGCCTTTTTCTAATAGAGGAAGACAAAGAAGAACATAACTTTTAATCTTTTTCAAGTTAAAAACAACTAGTCTCTCTTCTTAATACTAATAAAGACGAGATGAAGCTGAGATTTCATTGAGAGATCCTTTATTAAAAAGGGAATAGAGGACAAACATGTTGCAAGGCAATCTGAGCTATTGCCAAATATAAGAACTGAGAAGTGTGAAATAAACTAAGGAAATATTGTGAATTTAATCCAGATTTCTTTAGCTATAGAAGGCAGTAGTATGGGCAGTTATAAAATGCTGTCTTTTACAAGAGAGGGGCACAGGTAGAGATATTTGGGGAAGTGTAGGCTACTGTGTGGATAAAATATCTAACTCTCAGGGTGGGAGTGGGTAGGAAGAGGTATGGGACCTTATACAATGTTGATATATCTAGTACATTGCACTGGTATTTGGAAAGGATCCATAATGAATAATAAAGCACTGGGATGGTTTACAATTTGTATGCACCTTTTTTTTGTCCCTTTCTATGGGTATGCCTACACTCCCCCGCTAGTTCGAACTAGCGGGGTAATGTATGCATACCGAACTTGCTAATGAAGCCCGGGATTTGAATTTCCCGGGCTTCATTAGCATAAAGCCGGCGCCGCCATTTTTAAAAGCCGGCTAGTGCGAACCCCATGCCGCGCGGCTACACGTGGCACGGGCTAGATAGTTCGAACTAGCTAGCTATTCCGAACTATCTGTACGCCTCGTGGAACGAGGTGTACAGATAGTTCGGAATGGCTACGTAGTTTGAACTATCTAGCCCGTGCCGCGTGTAGCCGCGCAGCACGGGGTTCGCACTAGCCGGCTTTTAAAAATGGCGGCGCCGGCTTTATGCTAATGAAGCCCGGGAAATTCAAATCCCGGGCTTCATTAGCAAGTTCGGTATGCATACATTACCCCGCTAGTTCGAACTAGCGGGGTAGTGTAGACATACCCTATTATACAAGAGTGAGGGGACATATTAAGTTATAAAACTTAAAAGACATAAAAAGAATTAATTGTATTGTCCATTTTCAGAACTTTCTGAGACTTCCTTGAGCACAGGTCTGATAGCCCTTCATTGAACTTCAAACTCAGAGCTGTATTTCAGTGCACTGGAAACTCTGCTTCCGCTCCAAAAGTGCTAGCTTAATACCATGTTTCCAGGCAGCCCAAATTATTTGAGTGCTAATGAGGTCACTTGTAGACTGAGTCAGTCAGATACCTGAGGGTATGTCTACACAATGGTGTAATTTCGGGATAATGTCCGTTAACCTGAAATAGTATTCTGCACTATCTACACAAGAAGCCCGTTATTTTGAAATACATTTGAAATAACGGGCTTCTTATTCTGGCTTCCTGTAAACCTTGTTGAATGAGGATTAAGGAAGATGCTGGAATAGCAATTTCTTTCAAAATTTAGCCTTGTGTATACAACAGTGCCAAATTTAGAAATAAGCTATTTTGAAATAAGTTACGCAATTTGCATAGCTCAAACTTCATAGTTTATTTCAAGGTACGTGCTACTGTGTAGATGTACCTTAACAGTAGAGACTAAGGAAGAGTTGTTCCTTTTTTTCTCAGACCAGTCCAACTGCTACAGACATCTCCTGGTGAGCAAAAACAAATTGCACTTTGTGTGCTGGACTTATATCAATGCATGCATTGGTTGGTTGGTTGGTTGGTTGGTTGAAAGGGAAAAACAGTTCCATGAAAAAAATGGAAATCAAGAAGTTGCTTGTTTCACATCAGAATGGAGCCATTTTCATATTTTTTTTTTACAAAATATTTTAACTTGCATTGGGCATGGTGGTGTGCACTTGTAATCGCAGCTGCTGGGGAAACTTAGGCTGACAGGGTTCACTTAGGGTTCTAGGCTGTTGTGTACTATGATGTTTGGGTGTCCGGCCACTGACAGCCTTGCCAGCTGATGGCTGAGGGATTGGCTAGAACAACACTAATGATCAGCCCTCCCTCTCTGAGGCTAGGTCTACACTACAGAGTTTTTGCGCAAAAAACTTGTCCACACCTCAAGTGCGTTTTTGCACAAGTAAAACAAAAGAGCAGAGGAGTTTTTCTGGTGTAGGCATTCCTCCTTCTATAACGAATAACTCCTTTTTGCAAGAGTTCTTTAGCAAAAAGGCATGTGGACAGGCAAGAGGAGGTTTTTGCGCAAGACGAGGGAAGAAGAAAAAGCACAGGTGCCCTGGTGGCCACTCTGTCCATAGTAATCACTGCTTACTTGCAAGAGAGCATCCAGGCAGTCTTCACGCTCTCTTGAGCAAAAGCACATCACTTTTTCGATGTACTTTTGCAGTGTGGAAGCTCTCTTGCAAAAGAAGTTTTTGCAGAACATCTTTTCCAATAAAAGCTTCTTGTGCAAGAAGCCTGCAGTCTAGATGTAGCATGAGAGCTGAAGGGCCGCTTGCTCATGGTGATGTATTTTTAAAAACTGGAATTTTTGAAATTTTGTTTTTCCTCCATTTCCTTTTTTTCCCCTTGTTGCCAATGAGTGCAATAAGATGTCTGATTTGTTTTTCCTCCACTACTTTTTTGAAATTTACTCAATCTTTCAAAAATGAGAGTGAACAGAGGCCAAATGAATAAATGGCTACCCCTTCCAAACTCTTAGACGTTATTGTATTGCTGTTAGGAGCCAAAAAGAAAGGGAATAGAAATAAAAATCCAAAATTTTGCCATTTCAAACTTTTGATTTATAAAAGCAAAATGAATACTTCAATATGAAAAACAAATGTTAATGTTTTTTTCCAAATTTTCCATGGCAGGGGGAAGGAAAGTTTGATAAAAGGTGATATTTTAGTTTGAAGCTTTTTGTTTTAGACAAAATGCCAAATTTTGGCAGGAAAAATTTCAGTGAAAAATTTCTTCTGGCTCTACTAGCTAGCAGTGGAAGGCATCAGGCGTAGACTTTAAATTAAACAATGTTTTGCCTAAGTGCTGACTTGAAGCTTCTGTTCTAAGTTCATGATATCCAGTTCATACAGAATATCCTGCAGTAATGTCCAACCATAGTAATGAAAGTTATGAAAATGTCTAAGTAGATATCAGTAGCTACAACTGACTGTGTGTAATAAAAGTTGCTGTTAAGTTTACTAAGTAAAATTGATACAACCAGTAAAATTTATTAACAGCTTTTTAAATCTTTCATAATCTATCTTTGTAAACTAGTAATGAACTCATACGTAGCTATATTTGGTTTTCTTCAGTTGTTGAGGGTAGGAAAGGTTAATTGGAAATGTCAAGCTGTTTTTTTCCCTTTTACAGATTGTGATGAAAATGTTTAGAGATGTGACAAGTGGGAGCCTGTGATTTTTTTTAGTTCAGTGTCTGTAGTGTACATACCATACCACATGATGATTCTCCTAGAATTTTTATCATAAATTGTAATGTCACATTGTTTTTGAGTAAAATTCATGTTGGGTGTTCTAGGTAAGAATCAGTGTCAAGATATTACCTATAGAAACTAAGATGATAAAAATACTCACTATGCACTTCGAATAGGTTACTGTTTAGTTATGATTTGAGGATGCTGACTTTTCTAGTGTTTGTAAAACGATGGCATTAGTAATATACTTGGAATTCATAGACTAATCTGTAATGAAGAACAAATAGTCTTTATTACAACACACAATGCTCCATTCAGAAGTTTTCTGTAGGGTTATTTTTTTTTCATTTATGCTAACATGATGATCTACCTTGGATTCTGAGCTATGAAAAAGATGCTTTGTGCATAACTCCGAGAACTTCACAGTGAAAACCTAGTCTGAGATTAAATCCAGCCAGACTTTGACAGCCCGGTCAGTCATTGGACACTGATGGCAACATGTTTGAATCATAATACAAGCCTGCTACTGAACTGCATGAACTTGATAGTCTCTCCCCATTATGAGCCCGAGGGTAGAGAAGCTTAGATGTGGAAATAACTTTGCATTTGTTCACACCAGTGGTCTAATTATGCCAGTGCAGAGACCTTCCTGGGGTTTGCTTTGTCTTAGTCATTGGAATTAAAGTCTGTTTTCCCTCTACCTTGGATCTGGGAAGTGTCATCTTGTGCTGTGATTGGCACCATTGAAGGAGCTATGGAAAATCTTGTGAATACAAGGAATCCTAGCTGAGTGAATGTGTTTCAGTGGCATTCCTCAGAGACCAGTTCTTCACCCCATATTATTTAACATTTTAATTAATGACCAGGAAAGAAACATAAATGCTACCTGATAAAATTTGCAGATTACCCAAAAATAACCCTGCTCCTCCACAGGGGCCCCTCTGAGTCCTTTCCTCCCCCCTCTTTCCCATGCCCTCCTTTCCTCCACTCCCCCTCCTCTGCAGAGCAAATTAAAAAGCCTTTTGTTAAAATCAGGACTGTTTTGGGGGGCTATACAACAGGGGAGGGACTGGGGAAAGAACATGGATGGGGCTGGGACTGACGCCTGCCTCTGGTTGTTCAGGAGGCTATGGCTGCCCGAGAGGTCTCACTGTCTCATGTTTGTGATCCCTGGTGGTCCCTGGGGAGACTTGGAGGGGAAATCATGGGAGGGCGGGGAGGTAGCCCTGTTCCATGCACAAGGCCATGCCAAAGTGAGAGAAGAGCACATGGCCTCGTGCTGGCATGCCAGCTGGTCCCAGGTAGCCTTCCTCTGCTTCCAGTCAGTGGCCCACTCCTGGCATTCTCCCTTAAGCCCCCGAACAAGGGACTGCAGGCAGGCCATCTGCTCCCACATGAGGTCCTTACGGGATCTCTTTCACCTGAGGATCCCACGGAGTCATGCAAATGGTGTGGTAGCTGGGGGAGGTACCAAGCTCTCAGGTGGCCCAGCTGTGAAGAAAAGTGACAAGAGCAGTCATCCCAGGAGACACTGAATATGAAGCCCAACTCTAATCCCTGAGCCAGCACCAAACGTCTCAGTTCAGACGATGGCGATGTGCTTTGAGGAAGGCTATCTGTTGCCTAGACAGTGGGCACTTCCCTGCAGAAGCACAGACATCCCAGGGGAGCCTCACTACCCCCACGGCAGGTTCCCATGCAGGCGATCAGTCTCCTCTTCATTGCCTTGCTTCACCGGGAGTGAATGCTTCCTGAGCGCCTGGGCTGGGTGCAGCATTGCTGTTTGATTCCATGGCCCCTAGGTGGTGGCTTGGTGCTGGAAGGTGGCTGGAATTAGGCAGGCCTTAGTCCACATATTCCACAGAGGCTGGAATTATGCAGGCCTCTGGAGAACAGTTATTTCTCTAGAAGATATGACTTAGAAATTAATTTGGAGAAATGTCTATGGTCTGTAAAATACAGCAGCTTCGTCTATATGGTTACAATGATTACAATGATCTTTACTGGACTGGGAATCTGTGAAGGTTTGGATGTCTAGCCCCTTAGAAGAAGGTATGAAATCATCTTAAGTTTTACTGTTCTGTCTCCATCTTCTGACTGGCAGAAGCTATAATGTAGATGTACAAAAAATCTCAAAGCAAATGGAGAGGTAAGGAAAGTGGTACAATTCATCCCACTTGCCCTCCTGGCTAAGATTGCCAGGTGTCTGGTTTTGAACTGGACAGTCCAGTATTCGACCTTTCTGTTCGGGAAACAAATTGAGAAAATATAAATGAGAAAATAGAAATGTCTGGTATTTTCTAACTAAGATGTAATGTAGATTGTGATGTAAAGTCAAGCGTGTCCGGTATTTTTGTTGAAAACATCTGGCAACCCTACTTCCTGGCCCAGTCAATATTTTTGAATAACTAAAGTAGATACTTAAGGACAGACTGTGTGGACACGAGTGAAATCTCAAAGATTTTAACATTGTTAAATATATGAAAGAAGTATAGTTAATGTTTTGTTTCTGGCTCTCATGTTGGGGCTTATATTAGGGCCAAGACAAATATTCCACATTGCTTAGAGCATGCAGTGAGAATTAGAATTTATGGGTACTGTTCTTAGCAGTCACTGATTTGGCCTGTGATTCTCAACAGATTCCCCATTGTCTATCACAAGAATATAACAAATGAAAATGTTTGTAAAGTGATTTTTGCTGCTCCATGTTCTACATTCAGTGCCAACTATCTTATTTATTATAACTCTGGATATATTTCTGTCAATAGTTTAACATGACTGGATCACTGGAATTTTGTGAACACCAACAAACAGGAGCTGCTCATACACATTACAGGGAAATACAACTTCGTTATTAGATGTTCCATTGTGTATCATTGTGTTGCAACCTAACACATTGTAGCATGCGGGAGGTGGAAATCATGGAACCAAAACATGACCAAGCTGAGAAAAAAAAGTAATAGTTGAAGGCCTACATGTGGTGAACCATACTACATTGCTAACCAGTATGGATTCAGCTCCCTGCTGCAATGGTTTTCTGGTATGCTGACTGGATCCTTTGTTGCTGGGATGTGTGCACTATTGAATGAGACAGTGGACAGATGGTGCCTATTGTTTTCCCCCTTGGCAGACAAGACAAGCTGTACTGTCAGCTAAGCTTCCCTAGACATTTTAGGCAAGTTACTGCTCAGTAAACATGAAAGCGCAAATTTTGTAGCTGTTCACCAGTCCTGGCATGCTACACTCACTGCAGGCATTCGTCCTAAACTTCCACCACCATCACTTGAGCACTCTTGAGAATGTTTTCCTGAAGGCTTCTGAAATAAATTTCAGACACTGCTTTTGCTCATGTCTCTCCCTATGTACAAATACAAACAAGTAAGAAAAAGCACCTGTACGAATTTTTCTTTGGTCACCTACTTTGATCATGGGTGACATTTTAAAAATAGGCAGGGGATGATTTTATTCCAGAAATACTATAGGACTCCAAGATTTGAATGTTTATATTAAAGAAGAAAATTCAAACAAAGGTTCCATTGTGCCTGGGAGGTACAGCCCTAAGAAGGTCAGACCTTTGGAAGGCACATTGTCACTCTGACCTTCACAGGAGTGCAGGAGAGCATGCTACTTTCTACTACAGTTCCTCAGGGATGCTTTCTCTTGCTCCCTGAAGGGAGCAGGCCTTGTCTTTGGCATGCAACTGTGTCCTGCTTTTGCATGGGCTGCAAGAGGATGCAAGAGGATGTGGGTCAGGATGAGCATAGCCTGATACAAAATGTTTTACTGATGTGCAGGAGAGGGCTGTGCCTCTCACAGGCTACCTCTACACTGCACCATAGTTTGAAATATGATATTCTATTTGAGTTATGCAAATTGCATATCTTATTTCAATCTTGTCTCGAATGAGCTTATTTAAAAATTTGGCACTGTCTGCACAGTGCCAATTTCAAAATAACCCACTGTTCTGAAACGTCCCTTACTCCTCGTGAAATGAGGTTTACTGGGACATCAGAATAGTGAGCCTGTTATATTTCAAAATAATGCTCTTGCTGTGAAGACGCGGGATAGCTATTTTGTGATACTCCCGCTTCCCAAAGGAGTGCTGCAGTGTAGACCTAGCCAGGGACATGTCTACACAGCAGGGTAAAAGCCGAATTAAGCTATGCAACTTAAGCTACATTGATTACGTAGCTGAAGTCAAAATAGCTCAGGCTCGGCATTAGGCGCTGTCTACACAGCAGGAAGTCGAAGGCAGAACACTCTTCCTCCAACTTCCCTTACTCCTCATAAAACAAAGGTTACAGGAATCAGAATAAGGAGTCCTCCAGGTCGCCCCTATTCCAGAATAATGCTGCTGTGTAGACATATTCTAAAAGTGTATTGAGTCCATTATTCCTTTAGGGGCCAAATGTGCATGTAACTTGTTACCCCAAATGGAGTAACCCCCCATTTCAACCTGAACACATTGGAGTAGATAAAACAAACTTGTTAACTACAATAACAGATGTTAAGTGAAAGCGACGAGGAGTCCTGTGGCACCTTGTAGACTAACTGAAGTGTAGGAGCATAAGCTTTCATGGGCAAAGACCCACTTCGTCAGATGCATGTAGTGGAAATTTCCAGAGGCAGGAATAAATATGCAGGCCAGGATCAGGCTGGAGATGACCAGGTGGATCCAATCAAGGAGGATGAGGCCCACTTCTAGCAGCTGATCTGGAGGTGTGAATTCCAAGAGAGCAGAAGCTGCTTTTGTAGTTAGCAAGCCATTCACAGTCTTTGTTTAATCCAGAGTTGATTGTGTCAAACTTAAAGATGAACTGTAGCTCAGCAGTTTCTCTTCGAAGTCTGGTCCTGAAGTTTTTTTGCTGCAGGATGGCTACTTTTAGATCTGCAATTGTGTGTCCAGGAAGATTGAAGTGTTCCCCTACAGGTTTTTGTATGTTGCCATTCCTAATATCAGATTTGTGTCCATTGATTCTTTTACGTAGGGACTGTCCTGTTTGGCCGATGTATATAGCAGTGGGGCATTGTTGGCACATGATGGCATATATTACGTTGGTGGATGTGCAGGAGAATGTACCAGTGACAGTATGGCTGATCTGGTTAGGTCCTGTGATGGTGTTGCTGGTGTATATATGTGGGCAGAGTTGGCACTGAGGTTTGTTGCAAGGATTGGTTCCTGAGTTCGAGTTATTATGGTGCAGTGTGTAGTTGCTGGTGAGAATATGCTTCAGGTTGGCGGGTTGTCTGTGGGCAAGGACCGGCCTACCTCCCAAGACCTGTGAAAGCGAGGGATCATTGTCCAGGATGGGTTGTAGATCACTAATGATGCGTTGGAGAGGTTTTAGCTGGGGACTGTAGGTGATGGCCAGTGGTGTTCTGTTGGTTTCTTTCTTGGGCTTATCCCGTAGCAGGAGGCTTCTGGGTACACGTCTGACTCTGTCAATCTGTCTCCTCACTTCCTCGTGTGGGTATCGCAGTTTACAGAATGCTTGTTGAAGATCTTGTAGGTGTAGGTCTCTGTCTGAGGGGTTGGAGCATATGCGGTTGTGCCTCAGTGCTTGGCTGTAAACAATGGATCGTGTGGTGTGTCTGGGATGGAAACTGGAGGCATGCAGGTAAGTATAGCGGTCGGTAGGTTTTCGGTATAGGGTGGTATTGATATGACCGTCACTTATTTGTATCGTGGTGTCCAGGAAATGGACCTCCCGTGTAGATTGGTCCATGCTGAGGTTGATGGTGGGGTGGAAGCTGTTGAAATCATGGTGAAATTCTTCCAGAGTCTCCTTCCCATGGGTCCAGATGATGAAGATGTCATCGATGTAGCGTAGGTAGAGAAGGGGTGTAAGTGGACGAGAGCTGAGGAAGCGTTGTTCCAGGTCAGCCATAAAAATGTTGGCGTATTGTGGGGCCATGCGGATGCCCATAGCAGTGCCACTGGTCTGGAGGTATATGTTGTCACCAAATCTGAAATAGTTGTGTGTGAGGATAAATTCACAGAGTTCAGCCACCAGTTGTGCTGTGGCATCATCAGGAATACTGTTCCTGACAGCTGGTACTCCATCTGCATGTGGGATGTTTGTGTAGAGAGCCTCTACATCCATCGTGGCTAGGATGGTGTTTTCTGGAAGATCACCTATGCATTGTAGTTTTCTCAGGAAATCCGTAGTGTCACGAAGGTAACTGGGAGTGCTGGTGGCGTAGGGTCTGAGCAGAGAGTCCACATAGCCAGACAGTCCTTCAGTAAGAGTGCCAATGCCTGAGATGATGGGGCGTCCGGGATTTCCAGGTTTGTGGATCTTGGGTAATAGATAGAACAACCCTGGTCGGGGCTCTAAAGGTGTGTTGATTTGTTCCTGTGTTTGTTTAGGGAGTGTCCTGAGCAGATGGTGCAGTTTCTTAGTGTATTCCTTAGTGGGATCTGAGGAAAGTGGCCTGTAGAATTTGGTATTGGAGAGTTGTCTGGCAGCCTCCTTTAGGTAGTCAGGCCTGTTCATGATGACAACAGCACCTCCTTTGTCAGCCTCTTTGATTATAATGTCAGAGTTGTTCCGGAGGCTGTGGATGGCATTGCGTTCTGCACGACTGAGGTTACCAGGCATGCGATGCTGTTTTTCCACAATTTCTGCCTGTGCACGTCGGCGGAAGCATTCTATGTAGAGGTCCAGACTGCCATTTCGGCCCTCAGGAGGAGTCCATGTGGAGTTCTTCTTCTTGTGCTGTTGGTGGGAAGGTATCTGTGTGTCAGTGCACTGTTCAGTGTCGTGTTGGAAGTATTCCTTGAGACGGAGACGGCGAAAGTAGGCTTCCAGATCACCGCAGAACTGAATCATGTTAGTGGCGGTGGCGGGGCAAAAAGAGAGTCCCCGAGATAGAACATATTCTTCTGCCAAGCTGAGTGTGTAGCTGGAGAGATTGACGATATTGCTGGGTGAGTTAGGGGTACCATTGTTGTGGCCCCATGTGGCAGGTAGGATTTTAGACAGCTTACAGTCCTTTTTCCTCTGTAGAGAAGTGAAGTGTGTAATGTAGATCTCCTGTCTTATTTTAGTAAAGTCCACTTGTGCAGAAGGTTGGTGTTTTATGAGAGACTCCAGATTGGAGAGCTCTTTTTTGATGTTTTCCTGTTTGCTGTACAGGATGCTGATCAGGTGGTTCCTCAGTTTTTTGGATAGTATATGGCATAATCTCTCACTGTAGTCTGTGCAGTATGTAGATAGCAATGGATTTTTTACCTTCAGTCCATTTGGTATAATGTCCATCCGTTTGCATTTGGAGAGAAAGATGATATCTGTTTGTACTTGTGCAAGTTTCTTCATGAGGTTGATAGATTTCCACTCCATACGGCTAAATGCAGTGCCTTGCATGGTGTCAAGTATCAGAGGGGTAGCCGTGTTAGTCTGAATCTGCAAAAGCGACGAGGAGTCCTGTGGCACCTTGTAGACTAACTGAAGTGTAGGAGCATAAGCTTTCGTGGGCAAAGACCCACTTCGTCAGATGCATGTAGTGGAAATTTCCAGAGGCAGGAATAAATATGCAGGCCAGGATCAGGCTGGAGATGACGAGGTGGATCCAATCAAGGAGGAGGAGGCCCACTTCTAGATGTTAAGTGAGTACAAGTAATGAAGGATAAAAGTCAGAAAGAGTAAAGATAAATCAAGCACCAATAACTTACTGGTGCTTGATTTTACACATTGTATTAGATCTCATCTGCAGTCTCATTGACCAATCTATTTAGGTGAGGGCCCTTCCCCAAAGGCCAGTAACTCCTTCCTCTAGTCAGGTGCAGTGACTGCAATGGACAGGGAGTTTGTGCGAGAGGGCTGCTATGGGGGTTTTGTCCCTCCTTTTTACAGTTTCTGTCCCAACCTGGAAAAACATCATCTCCCAGGTCTCAGCTAGAAAAGAGTCTACGTGGATGGATATTCCCTGCTGCATTTTTTTCTACCTGTATGAACTTCCTTTATTGTCCCTCCTTGCTTGATGACTCTTTACAGCCTAAATGCAAATTAAGGATCCATTCCTTCTTTTGTTTAGAACTGACCTGACTTCTGCTTGGGCAAGTCAGTTGAGTATGAAACGTGTTAATAACATCACACAGGGGAATTTTATAATGTCACATACAACATTGCCCTGCATTTTATTACTGACCAGCAAATTACTAGTTTTCAAATGATACCTTACAAGACATACTTTGACAAAAATTGTTGCAATTGTGATGAGGAATGAATACAGGAGGTATTCTATCACGAATGCACAGGAAGATTTGAGGTTATTCCCTAGAGGGAAAAACAAAACTAAACAAGACTCTTTCAGCTTTGGTTCCAAATATGGATGGGGAGGAAGATGACTTGTGTTAAGTCACTGATCTGGGGCTCAGGGATTGTGGGTTAAATTCCCTGTTATGTCACAGACTTTTCAGTGAATTTGTCTTTTAATTCCCTATCTGTAAAATGGGGATAAAAGCCCTTCCCTGCCTCACAAAAGTTTTGTGAGGGTAAATCTATTAAGGTTTGTGAAGGTGTAAGGATTTGAGCGGTGCCTCCTGCTGGCCTATTGCGAATTAGTGCTTGCAGTCCTGAGCGGTCCCTGTTGGCCGATGTCTTGCCCTCAGCTACCAGTTTTCTTCCTCACTACTTCAGGCCTGTATCCTTGCCTGACCATGGTGCCCTTTCTCTCGTGGTACTTTCCTGCGGTGGTGCTCCCACACTGTGGGGACCTCACCTCCCAGGAACCCCGATCTCCTATACCCACCTTGCCTTAGAGACCCACTGCAAGTCGTCATCTAGGCTATGCCTCATCATTGGCATGGGGGTGTGGACCTGCTGCCTTCTCTGTGTTAGCTACCTCCAGCAGCCCCTATTTCAGGCCTTCAGCCTGGGAGTTGGGTCAAGCTCTCCAGCTCTGCCTGCTTTTCCTCAGCACTGCTCTGTCTCACGTACCGTCTGTAACTGCCCAGGCAACCAGGTCTGTATGCTCTTCCTCTCAGGAGCCCTTCTTAGAGTACTTGGTCAGGTCCTCCTTTGACATCACTGAACTGGACTCCGGGACTGTGGGTTTAATTCCCTGCTACATCATAGACTTTTTTGTAACTTTGTCTCTTAATTCCCTATCTGTAAAATGGGGACAAAAGTCCTTCCCTACCTCACAAAGGTTTACGAAGGTGTAAGGGTTTGAGCACTCACCACTACAGCACCTCCTGCTGGCCTGTTAGGGAACTAGCTCTTCCAGACCTGGAGCATCCCCTGTTGGTGGTGTCTCTAGCCCTCTTCTGATTGGCCCACAGACTCAGCCTTCCCCCAGGGCTGGTTTTAACCCTTCAACCTCCCCCAGAGTGAGGTGACTGCCCTGCTACAGAGAGGCTCATATTTCTCTGGTAAGAAAGATATACATATCTAGAGAGAATTTATAGCACAAATCAGGGACTTGGAAACTAATGAAAATCCAGGAACTTTATAAAACGTCAATAACATACAGCTGTTCCCCTGTGATTAAGGGAACTTTTTTAGGACCAAATTCAGAGTTATTGCACATAGGTGTAAATATGCTCAATCTAATGGAATTGCATCAATATATATCAGGACTTAATTTCCCCACAATTTTGGAGGATTTGAGTAGATTATGAAAGTCAGATTTGGTCTCAAATTAGGTTTCTTCCACCATCTTAAATGTAAGAAAGGAGAGATATTTTTTCCACTGTAATTGCCAGAGAACAGTCATTGTTTCTTTATCAAGTCTCAGAAGAGCAGCAAAAATAATTTTAAAAAATATTTTATTCATCATTGTTATCTAAGGGTATGTCTACACTACCCCCCTAGTTCGAACTAGGGGGGTAATGTATGCATACCGCACTTGCTAATGAAGCCCGGGCTTTGAATTTCCCGGGCTTCATTAGCATAAAGCCGGCTCCGCCATTTTTAAAAGCCGGCTAGTGTGAACCCCGTGCAGCGCGGCTACACGCGGCATGGGCTAGATAGTTCGAACTATGTAGTTATTCCGAACTATCTGTACGCCTCGATGTCTCAAGGTGAGGTTTAGGTGCCTCTTGACCCACCCGGATGTGGGGGAGCAGAACATCCCGTAGGTGGTATCAGCATGTGGTGTGCTACACAACATCGTGGCGAGGAAGGGGGAGGGGGACTTCCGGTAGGCCTGCTGGGAGGGAAGAGTCTTTGATCAGCTGCACACAGCTCCCAGCCAGCAGGCCCATCAGGTGGGGGTTCACATCCAGGAGGCCCTGAGGGAGAGTTTCTCCCAAGGACCCCAGTGACACTTTCCCCAGGGCCTTCCCACTAG
This sequence comes from Pelodiscus sinensis, assembly GCF_049634645.1. Lineage (NCBI taxonomy): Eukaryota > Metazoa > Chordata > Testudines > Trionychidae > Pelodiscus > Pelodiscus sinensis. The sequence continues at coordinate 103,399,753 of NC_134714.1, forward strand.
GAGCCTATGCCTTGATCCTCTGCCATTCCCACCACAACCCCTCCCTTCCCTGTTCCTCCTCCCCTCCCCTGCAGAGACAATAAAAAAAACCTGTTTGGTTGATAAAAACAGAACAGTGTCGTGATTTATTTGGGGTAGAAGTAACTGGAGAGGAGGGGGGCTGTGAACCTGGAAATGGGGAGAGGGGTGTGAACCTTGGAGGGATGAAGAAAGGCTCAGGGCTGGGGCTGGGAGTGGTGTGTGGCTCGGGTGCGAGTGGTGTGTGGCTCGGGTGCTTCCTTCGCCTTGTGTGTGGGAACCTCGGTGACCTCAGGAGTGGCGGGGTATAGGGAAGGTAGGAGGATAAGTAGGAAGGGGACTCGATCAGGGTCAGGCATGAGAGGGGGAGCAGAGGCTGGCATGGGAGGGGGAACAGGGGATGGCATGGGAGGGTGGCAGAATCGGGAACTGGGACAGGGGCAGGAGCAGGAGCTGGCTCCGGGTAGGTGAGCAGAGTCTGGACGATCATACACATGTTGTGTGCCTGAGGCAGCAGCTCCGTTCATGTCTCTCTCTGCCACTGTGCATTGTCCCGGACCTTCTGGGCCAGCGTCTGCTGCATGTCCCAGAGGATGGAGACATGCTCCCTCATCAGGTCCTCCTGGGCCCTCTTGCACCTGTGACTCCCCTGGGGTTGGGTGGCTGGCTCGGCTGGTGTCGATCACCCCACAGTCACGACTGGTGTGGCTGGGGAGAATAAAGAGAGATGGTCAGTCATCCCTGGAGACACTGTCCCTGAGGCCTTGCCCTCATCTGTGAGCTGGGCCAGAGGAAGGAGATGTGCTGGGATCAAGGCCATGTGTGGCCTCGACAGCAGGCCCTGCCTCACAGGGGCCCAGACATCCCCAGGGGACCATGCTTCCCATCCCCACGTCCCATGGACAATCAGGCCTGGGAAGTTGCTGGTCACACTGGGGTCCAATGGCCAGGAGGGGGGCCTAGAGTGGCGGGGGCTTCCATCAGTGCTGCGCACACACTGGCTCTGGAAGTGGTGGTATCCCAAGGGGAGAGACCCTGTATCCCTGGCCACTGGGAGAAAGGGGGTGAAGTTGTAGGGTGTGTGAGAGCAGACACATCTGCACCTGGCAGCGCTACTCCTGGAGTGAGTGCTGCCTCGAGCAGGCAGGCATGCCTGTGTGTCGTGTGTGGCACTCCAGAGTGTGTATGTGGGTGTTCCCTTGTCCCCAGCCTTCTTCCAGTGATGGCTCCTGGTGGGAGGGTGTTCCTCCTCTCTCCCCCCCGGGTGTTAGAAGTGTGGGCAGCCTCCTCAGAGCCTGTGAGCAGGAACCCAGGGTGCTCCAGTGCTGCCTCCTGGGGCTGCATGGCTCAGACTGGTGCTGCATGGGCATCCGCGTCACAGACTGCAGCACAAGGGCCAGGCCGAGCAACAATCGCACCACAGCCCCTCAGCGCCCACCACCCCACCCTATGTATGTGAAAAACTAAGAGCACTCATCTGATGATCCCTCCCTGGCCTCAGAGGATGCCTGGGACACTTCCAGGCCCTGGGGTATCAGCTCCACAGTGATGGTGCTCATGGTGCTGGCCACCTGGTGTTAGAAGTGTGGGCAGCCTCCCCAGAGCCTGTGAGCAGGAGCCCAGGGTGCCCAGAACCTTCTCCTCCTCCTTCACGGCTGGAACCCGTGGGCATGTTTCCAGCCCCGAGTGCACCACCAGGGGTCAGAAAGGGGCTGCACCTCCCCCCCCCACAGTATGTGGTGCAGTCCTTCAAAATAGGGGCAGGAGTGGGGATCTGCCCTGGAGTATAGCTGCGCTCCCTCGCCCTGGTGTAGGCCTGGCACAGCTCTTTAACTTTACTCCATACCTGCTCCTGGGTCCGGATATGGCCCTTTGTGGCCAGGCTATCAGCCATCTGGCCGTATATGTCCACATTCTTGTGTCTGTAGTGGAGATCCTGCAGGTTCTCCTCCTCACCCCACACTTCCATGAGGGCCAGGATCTCTGCCCCAGGCAACGATGGCATGTGCCTTTTGTGCCTGACAAACTCCTGGGAGCCCTGTGAGTGCTTCTTGGAACAGACAGAGGGTTCTTGGGGGACTAGGGAGTCCGCCATGGTGGCCAGACATCAGGCACTGGCACCTGTACTGTGGCTGGAGTCTGTGAGGGCTGACTTCCTGCCACAAGCCCTATTCCCTGTGGCTGCAGCTTTAAGAGCTGCAGGGGAACAGAAACTATAGAGTCCTGAGGAGTGTGGGCGGAGCAGCCAGCAGGGTGCCTGGGGGATTTCATGGAGGCCTCTTCTTTTTGAAAAAACTCCCTGTTCCACATCTACACACACCCTCTTCTGAAATAGGTCTTTCAGAAGTGACCTTATTCCTTGTGTAATGAAGTTTATAAATGTTGGAAAAAGCCCTCCATTATTTTGATTTTCTTTCAAAATAACGCAATTGCTGTATGCATGCCAGTAGTGTTTTTCAGGAATGACGGCCATTGTGACGTGTAGATGCACCCTTAGGGTATGTCTACACTACAGCACTAATTCGAACTAACTTAATTCGAATTAGTTAATTCGAACTAAGCTAATTCAAATTAGCTCATCTAGACCCAAAAACTAATTCGAATTAGCATTTTGCTAATTAGAACTAGCGCATCCACACTGATGGGATGCTGGGTCACATTTAAGGGCAGCTGAAACCGGTTCCGGCAGGGCATCAGGTCAGTAGTTGCTTTGTGTGGCTGCTGTCTGAGGCTATCTGAGGCTCGTGCTTAAAGGGACCCCCCTGGACAGCCGGTTCTCAGCTTTTCCGCTTGCTTGCAGACCTCGCCGAGGGACAGCAAAGTGTTTTTCTCTCTACCTGCCTGTGTCGGTGCTTCCTATTGGGGACACCGCCGCAGTTGGCACCATGGAGCCAGAGGTCACCCTGGACACGCTGCTCCAGTTTTTGGGCTTGCTGCTGCAAGCCTGCCAGCAATGGGTGGAGACTGCCTTGCACCATCTGGTGCATGTCAGCCCCCTGCCTCTCCCTCTTGCCTCCCCGGTGGTTGTGGAGGAGCGGCAGTAGCGCCTGGACGCCAGCGTGCCCTGCCGCATCTGGCGTCTGGACACCAGCAGCAACAGGTGGGACCGCATCGTCCTGGAGCGCTGGGGAGACCAACAGTGGACCCAGAACTTCAGGATGAAGAAGGACACCTTCCTGGAGCTCTGCGAGTGGCTTGTTCCTGCTCTGTGGTGACGGGACACTCACCATCCCCCTCCAGAAGCGTGTGGCCATCACCTTGTGGAAGCTCTCCACGCCGGACAGCTACTGATCTGTCGGGAACCAGTTTGGTGTGGGGAGATCCATCGTCGGAGCAGTGCTCATGCAGGTACGGCACCCACCAGCCACTGGGCCGGGGGGGAAGGATGTGCAAGGAGGGGATGGGCCGCCCCAGGGAAAACGGGGAGCTGGGGAGGAGGCGAAAGTGCCCTGCACCGGAGAGTTTGGTCTATCCTGGCCGTACTACATGCCGCCCGCGGGGGTTGCTTCTGGGAGTGGGTTGCAGGGCAGTGCCAGGGCATGAACACTCCCAGCCACCTGGGCGCCCCAGTGATTCGCGGTTTGCTGTGTCTCTCTACAAGTAGTCAAGGCCATCAATTGGGTGCTGCTCCGCAGGGTGGTCCAGCTTGCCGACCTGGACGCGGTCATCCGGGGGTTTGGCACCCTCGGCTTCCCCAACTGCAGGGGGCTATCGACAGGATGCACATCCCCATCCGCGCCCCAGAACACCAAGCCTCCCAGTACATCAACTGCAAGGGATACTTCTCTGTCCTCCTGCAGGCCGTGTCTGACCACCAGGGCCAGTTCACAGACATTAATGTCACCTGGTCCGGCAAGACACACGATGCACAGGTGTTCCGCAACTCCTTCGTGTGCCAGAGGCTGCGGGCCGGGACCTTCTTCCCCGACCGCCACATCAGGGTGGGGGACGCGGACATGCCTGTCTACCTGGTGGGGGATGCAGCCTACCCCCTACAGCCCTGGCTCATGAAGCCATACACGGGGAACCTCAACCCCTCCCGGCAGGCCTTCAATGCCAGGCTCACCAGGGCCTGCATCGTGGTTGAGGGGGCCTTCGGACGGAAAGCCCGATTTCAATGCCTCCTCACACACCTCGACCTCGCCGAACACAATATCCCTCCAGGGATGGCAGCATGTTGTGTGCTGCACAATTTACGTGAGTGGAAGGGGGGAGGCTTTCCTGCCAGCCTGGATGGCTGAGGCTGACCGCATGGCTGGCCAGTATGTGCAGCCCCGCACCGCTGCCGTCCGGGAGGCCCAGCGGGGGGCCGTCTGGATCCGGAAAGCCCTGCAGGAGAGCTTCCAGGTGGAGGAGGACTGAACTCTCCCTGCATGCCCCATTGGGGCCGTCTTCCACCCTCCCCTCCTTCTCCTTTCCCCTCCCTAACCCCCCTTCCTAATGTAAAATAAACACACCTGTTTTGCCAAAAAAATCTCTCTTTATTGTACATAACTGGGGTGGGGGAGGTAGGAGTGAGAGGGGAGGGGGAAACCTGGGAGAAGGGACCTGGAAGGGAGTAGAAGGGGAGGAAGGGAAGGGAAAGCTCAGGGTTGGAGGTCCTGCTGGCTCTCCCTTCTCACAGCACTGCGGGTGCGGGGGCGTCGGGGAGGAGTGGGTGTGGAGGGGGGGCAGGAGGGACTGGGGGTGTGGAGGAAGCGGGAGGGGGAGCAGGGGTGGGAGGAGGAGCGAGAGCTGGGGTGGCCGCAGGGGCTGGAGCAGGGGGAGGCAGGAACCTGTCCACCAGGGTCTGGAGGTGACTTCTGAAGGCACGGATCTGCTCCTCCAGCACCTCCAAGCTCAGCTGCCGCAGCCGCAGGTCCTCCCGGACCCAGTGCTCCTGGATGTGGAGCTGCTGCTCCAGTAGCAGCAAGTGCCGCCGCTGGTACTCCTCCAGGTTGCGGGTGCTCCTGCTGGCCCGGGCGTGGGTGGCTGTTGCAGGCGGGGTGGTGTACCCTGCAGTCCTAGGTGCTGTGGCTGTGGTGAAACAAGAGCAGTGGTCAGTTCTCCCTGGGGACACGGTGGGTGAAACCCAGCCTCCCCCCCCCCCCCCCGCAAGGCGAGGTCAGCATATTGGGAACGGGCCAGGACCGCTGCATGACACCCAGCTGCTGCTCCATGGTGGGCAAGGCCCAGGCGCACGGTCCCTGGGTTCCCTCTCCTACCACGCCCCCCATACACATAAGGGGAGCATGATGGCACTCATGTGGAGCCCTCCCTGGCCTCGGACGACACAGCCGATGTGCTCTGTGGGGTGCCTTGGGGGGTCCTGGGTCCTGGGCAGGCTCCATGCAGGTTCCTGACTCTTGGCGTCCTTCTCCTCTGTGTCCAGGACAGGTCCCTCTGCCCTGGGGTCGATCACCACCCAGGGGGCATGCACTGCGTGAGCCCCCAGGATGCGTTCCAGGGCTTCAAAGTGAGGGCATGCCTCTGGGTTGGCTCCTGGCTGGGAGGCCCTGGAGTAGGCCTGCCGCAGGTCCTTAATTTTGCAGCAGATCTGCTCCCGGGTTCACATGTGGCCTCTGGTGGCCAGGCTGGCAGCCATACGGCTGTAGATGGCCGCGTTCCTGTGGCTAGTGCAAAGATCATGGACATTGGAGACCTCCCCCCAAATCCCGATGAGGTCCACGATCTCCGCACTAGACCAGGTGGGCGCCCTCCTCTTGCGGCCCCGGGCAGGCTCCTGTGAGCTGCCAGCCTGGTCCTGGGAAGAGGCGGAGGGCTGGGTGACAGCGGGTGGCTGGCTCATCTTGTGCCAGGTGCAGGGTCTGCTGGCTGGGTGTTGGCAGGCTTGCAACTGGCACAAGCACCGTAGCCAGACCGTGTCCCTTTAAGTGCTCCGGGGCTGGGAGGGGGGCAGAAGAGTTTTCCTGGTTGTGCCCAGAGTGGCCACCAAGGCAAGCTGGAAAGGGCTAGCCTCCAACTAGTTCAAATTAAGTGTCTACACAGCCCTTAATTTGAACTACTTAATTTGAACTAGGCATTAGTCCTCCTAGAATGAGGTTTACCTAGTTCGAATTAAGTGCGCCGCTAGTTCGAATTAAGTTCGAACTAGCGGTTTGCATGTATAGATGCTATGAAAGTTAATTCGAACTAACGGCTGTTAGTTCGAATTAACTTTGTAGTGTAGACATACCCTTAGAGTGTAAAATTTCCTCTGCAAGGCTTTTTAATCAAAGCAGCCAACATTTTATTCAGATTCAGTAGTGTGAATATACATCACTTACTTATTTTGACTCCAGAAACTGGTGAACGTCATTGCTGTTTAGTTCTTCAACTTAATCAGCCTTGCCTCACAGGAACTCCAATCTCCCTCTTCTACAGATCTGACCTTTGACTTTTCTCTGTCTCATTTCCAGAGACTCTCTTGATTGGAATGTACTTTTTAATATTAGATCTTTCATCCTGCAGCTATTGCCAGCAGTGACAGCTGAGGACAGCATGCAAACAAGGTGACTCATCTCTCAGTGTGGCTTTCTTGATGTTCATTCATGTTAAATAAATAAACTCTCTCTCCCAGTATTGGCTGCAGAATACACATCACTAGGATTTATTTTCACCAATGTCTGGAATATTCTATAAAGACTTATAGGAGTCAAGAATGAAGTAAGTAGAACTGATGTAGGCAATGGCTACATAGAATGTGTTAGAAAATATATTCTAAATAATTTCATTTTTACCTTCTGCTGTTTCTACGTATTACATTTATTCCCTGCTTTTCATATCAGTCTTTTTCTGGAAGAAATAATGAAAATGCATCTGCCAGGAAGAAGCCCAGCTAGAAATCTAACCAGTCTCTTTACTTCCCTTGTGAGTTTCACTGCAATGAGATTTCACTGCAAGTGAGGAGATAACCTTGTATATGCCTAAAAAATTTCCTGTGAGAGAGCATGAGCACTTACATAGGCATGCAGACGGAATCGGACTGAGATTTGTTTTCTTAATGCACTTTTATATATTTCATATAAGTGTAAATTAAATTGGACAAGGGATAGCAAGGCTGCAAAATTCAGAAACCACGTGATTAAGAAGAAAACACTGTCTGGAGGAAAATGCTGGTGACATCTTTAGTTTGCTGTAGGCTGTTAAAAACAGGTGCCATCATATCTTCCAAGAGGAAATGTGAAAGCCTCATAGTACTGAATGTTTAATGTTGTGGCTGGTAGGTTATAGTGCAGGCTTTGGAATTCAGAGATTCTGCCTTGCAGTATTTTCCTCTGATCCCAGGTGTTGGGAAGCTGATTGTTAATTACAAGGAGAAGGTGAGGGGAGAATCATAGAATCCCAGGGTTGGAAGAGACCTCAGGAGTCACCAAGTCCAGATCCCAGCCCAAAGCAAGACCAGCTCCAAGTAAATCATCCGAGTCAGGGGTTGGTCAAGCCAGGACTTAAAACCTCTAGCGATGGAGATTCCACCACCTCCCTAGGTAACCCATTCTAGTGCTTCACCTCCCTCCTAAGAAAATAGTTTTTCCTAATATCCAACCTAGACCTCCCCACCACCGCAACTTGAGCCCATTGCTCCTTGTTCTTCCATCCGTCACAACTGAGAATAGCCTCCCTACAGCCTCTTTGGAATCTCCCTTCAGGAAATTGAAGGCTGCTATCAAATCCCCCCTCATTCTTCTCCTCTGCAGACTAAATGAGGCCAAATCCCCCAGCCTCTCCTCATAGGTCATGGGAGACAGCACTAACTTTCATTCTGGGTTTTGAAACAGTAGGAATCCGTTTCAAAATGCTCTTTCCATCTTGAGAAAAACAAGACATTGCTAGGGTCATAATGACCAGCGTAAATGGAGAACTGAATATGGAGACATTGGTCATAGTCATGTAAGACTCATTTTGGGCATTGCCTCCACAGTTTCTTCATCTCCTGCATTAAAAAAAAATCTAGTTTTTATTCGTTCCTTAGAAAGTCCTTTATATTTCTTGACACGAGTAATTTCGGTTGGACTGGGAATGCTTTGCAAGATTGAATGAAGCACAAGCCAATCCTGTTTGCTGAGAAATTGTTTGTCTTTTCAGTATATTTTTCTCATTGTGAGTAGATAGAACTGATATATATTACAGGAAAAACTTAAACAAAAATGAATACTCTAGCAACACCTAGACTTCTCTAACCCAGCACCTACAGGACCTGACCTGTGCCAAACCAGAGAATTTGCAGAACCACAGGAATTCAGTATTGTCTAGCGGCATTACTGATACTTCCGCTGCTTACTGGGCTCCAAGAAGACATTTGGGGTAAATTGGAGCTAAATAACAGCACAGAACACTGAGACCAGGACTGGTGGCTGTAAACAAACTTCATGGGACTGTGGAAAATCTGGTCACATCCATGATCAGTGGACATCCGACTAACTAAAATCATGCCAGACCATGCATGTTGCCAGACCAGCGAGCCCTGGATTAGAGAGGTTCAACCTGTATATGGTTATGTGCAAGTGGCTATATAAAGCCATCCCAGGGTTAGTGGATATGGTAAAAATCAGCATTCAAGAAAGTCTGTGATGACTCTTTGAGTGCAACTGTCATTATGCATATGTTTTAAGAAAAAAGTTACTCATTGTTTGATTCTCTGTGATTGTTTCCTTCTTTTGGGAGTGTCCCAAACCACTACGATATTTGAATAAAACAAAACAACAAACAGTCTGGTAGCACTTTATAGACTAACAACCTACATGTTTTGTTAGTTTATAAAGTGCTACCAGACCATTTGTTGTTTTTTCCTGTACAGACTAATTCGGTTACCCCCTGAAGCTTCTGAATAAAATAAGTATGTTTGGTTTTGTTATATGGCCTGAGATTGCACTGTATGGCACACCTAATGCCACATATTGTATATCATTCAGGATATGTCTACACTACAGTGCTATTTCGAATTAACTTATTTCAAATTAGTTAATTCGAAATAAGATAATTTGAAATAATGCATCTAGACACAAAAACTAATTTGAAATAGCGTTTTTCTAATTGGAAATATCGTGTCTACATTGAGTGAACCCTGAATCGAAGGTAAGGCTGGCTGGAACCAGTGCCAAAAGGGCATCAGGGTCGGACTTAGTGTGTGGGGCTGCTGCCTCAGGCTAGCCGAGATCTGTGCTTAAAGGAACCCGACCCCCCATCCTGGATGGACAGTTCTCAGGTTTCTCTGCTTGCTGGTCTACCCTGCTGAGGGACAGCAAAGCATTTGTGTCTCAGAGTGCTCTGCTTGCCCTCATTCGGGACACCACGGCACTGTGCAACATGAAACCAGACCTGCCCCCCGGGGACTCTGCTGTGTCTCGTGGACATGTTGCCAGCAGCCTGGCTACACTGTCTGCAGGCTGCCATCCAGGAGGACCATTGAGGGACTGTCAGGATCCAGAGGGCCCTTCGGGAGAGCTTCCACCCTGAGGAGCACTAACAATCTCCCCGGTCTGCCCCACTGGGGGCTTGTGCCCCATTCCTCCCTCTCGTCCTTCCACTTACCCTTCCCTAGCCCCCCTTCCTGATGTCAAATAAAATATGCATATTTTCAAGAATAGAAAATGTCTTTATTTAACACAACTGGGGGCGGGGGAGGATGAACCTCCGGGGAGATGGGAGAAAGTAGGCGGGAGAGGGAAGGAGAGAGAGTGGTAGAGGGGAGGGGGAAAACTGGGAGGAGGGAGCTGGAAAGGGGAAGCAAGGGGAAGAGGGGGGAGGGGAAGCTTAGCGCTCAGGGCTGGTGGTCTTGCCGGACCAACCGCCTCCCAGCACAGCGGGGGAACGAGCCTCGGTGTGCCCGGGGGGATGGGAAGGAGGGTGTGGAGGTTGAGATGGGGGGGGGTGGAGATTGAGGAGGAAGAGGTGGGGGGGGCAGGAATGGGAGGAGGAACAGTAGCTGTGGAGGCAGTAGGCACAGGACCGGCATGGGGCAGCACATGGCACGGTCCTGAGCAAGCTGCTCCCAGTGGAGCTGCAGGTCATCCTGCATCCAGGCCTGGATGGTGCAGTGCAGGGCTCGCAGGGCCCCCAGGTGCTGGTCCCGGTACCCCTGCCGCGTACTGATGGTCCGGAGGAGCCCTCGGGTGCGGGAACATGTCCCAGGCAGGGTGGTGCACCCTGCACGTGCAGCTGGTGCAGCTGTGGAGAAAGAATGGGGGTGGTAAGTTCTCCCTGGGGATGCAGTGGATGATGCCCAGCCTCTCCCCCTCTCCCCACGAGGTGTGGACGACCGTGCCCTGCAGCGTCAGAGCTGACGCACTTGCACAGAGGCCATGGTCAGGATGTCTGGCTCTCCCCAGGAGTGGGAGCTGCCCCGAGACTGCACCCATGCCCCTGTGCTGTGTATAGTGCGGCCGAGGCTGGGGGGAGATGTCACTTGCCTCTGTTTGGGGGGGGGGGCTGGATCCCGCCCCAGGGTCGGGAGCATGTCGGGTCTCTTCACACACACGTGTGCCTATCAGGCCATGGCCCCTGGGTGTCATGCCGCTGGAGCCACCTGCCCAAGGGTGGACTGGCCGTGCTCGCACGTGCACAGGTGGCTGCATGATCTGTGGGAGGCATGGTCCATGTGCGCGGTCCCTAGTCTCCCTCTCCGCCTCCCCCCCACCCCGGGTAGGGGACAATGCTGGCACTTACCTGGTATGGCCTCCCTGGATGACCCTGCTGACTCCAATGTTGAGACAGCTAGTGTTGGCCCCTCTGGTGCATCCAGGTCAGGGCCTCCCGTCCCTGCTCGCTGCCTCCCGGGCTGTTACAGACCGCCCTGCCCCCCAGGATTCGGTCGAGGGCGGGGAAGTAGGGGCAGGTGGCAGCCCCTGCTGCAGTGCTGCCCCTGGTGGACCAGGCGTATGCCTGCCGCATCTCCTTGACTTTCAGGCGCACCTGCTCCTGGATGCGCCTGTGGTCCTTTCTGGCCATGGTGGCCGCTATGCAGCTGTAGACGGCCGCGTTCCTCTGCCTAGTGCAGAGATCATGGAAGTTGGGGGCATCCCCCCAAACCTCAATGAGGTCCATGACCTCCATATTAGTCCATGAGGGTGCACGCCGTCTACGTCCCTGGCTGGCCCCTGGGTACTGGGAGATGGCCGGCTGCCACTGGCTGACATTGTGTGGCCACTAGCTGAGGGCCTGTGGCTGCTGGCAGGCCTGGCTCTCGCACGTGCACAGTGGCCAGACTCTACCCCTTTAAGGGCCCTGGGGCTGGGGGAGAGGAGAAGAGTTTTCCTGGTTGTGCCCAGAGTGGCCACCAGGGAAAACTGGGAAGGGCTGGAGGCCCCCTAATTTGAAATAACTGTCTACACAGCACTTATTTTGAATGAGCTATTTTGAATTTGGTGTTATTCCTCGTACAATGAGGTTTACCAAATTCAAAAGAAGGGCTCCACTATTTCGAATTTATTTCGAAATAGCGGTTTGTATGTGTAGATGCTATTAAAGTTAATTCGAAATAACGGCTGTTATTTTGTATTAACTTTGTAGTGTAGACATACCCTCAGATAGTTCACTGAAGTGCTGTGGTTCACTGATTTTCTTTTAGCAGAATAATGCTGGAAAAAGTGTTTTTTTAAATAATTGCATCTTTACAAAATAGAACCCTGAAAAATATTACCTTTGAATGCGGCTGTGTATGTTTTGTAGTGTACAAATGTTTTGTTTTAAAGAACAACTGACCTAAATTTGCTGTATTTTCATTTTAGACTCTGGGCAAGGATTGTCTTTGTGTCTTGGTCCAGTGCACAGTATACGTACTATGACAATAGCAATAATATTTAGTAAAGTGAGTAGTAACATATGAGCCATGCCATACTCTTCAACATACATGTATCTCAACACTGAGTGCTGAACCTGAGTCACATTTAAAAAGGCCTGATTTTCAGAGAAGAGCACTAAGCATTTTCTGGAAAATCTGACTTCATCTGGGCACCCAAAGTTCCTAATCACTTTTTGAAAATGTATCCAGGCAAGATTAGGGTATTTTCACTCTGATGACTAATATCTCTCTTTTTCATACATATATTTTTTAAAAAGCAGCCATACAGAAGTCAAGGAGAGTAAAGCCTGTACGATCATGAGCTGTTTGTTCCATCTACACTAAGACAGGGTATGTCTACACTACCCCGCTAGTTCGAACTAGGAGGGTAATGTATGCATACCGCACTTGCTAATGAAGCCCGGGATTTGAATTTCCCGGGCTTCATTAGCATAAGCGGGGAGCCGCCATTTTTAAATCCCCGCTGCTTCGAACCCCGTGCAGCGCGGCTACACGGGGCTCGAACTAGGTAGTTCGGACTAGGTGCCTACTCCGAACTACCGTTACTCCTCGTGAAACGAGGTGTACCGGTAGTTCGGAATAGGCACCCTAGTCCGAACTACCTAGTTCGAGCCCCGTGTAGCTGCGCTGCACGGGGTTCGAAGCAGCGGGGATTTAAAAATGGCGGCTCCCCGCTTATGCTAATGAAGCCCGGGAAATTCAAATCTCGGGCTTCATTAGCAAGTGCGGTATGCATACATTACCCTCCTAGTTCGAACTAGGAGGGTAGTGTAGACATACCCACAGTTATTAAACTCATCTTAAGCACCAAGAGGTAAGTGGCTCATGTGCTGTGATCAGGGAGGGTATGTCTACACTACAGCACTAATTCGAACTAACTTAATTCGAATTAGTTAATTCGAACTAAGCTAATTCGAACTAGCGCATCTAGACTTAAAAACTAGTTCGAATTAGCGTTTTGCTAATTGGACGCAGGGGCGCATTTAAGGGCAGCTGAAACTGGTTCTGGCAGGGCATCAGGTCAGTAGTTGCTTTCTATGGCTGCTGTCTGAGGCTATCTGAGGCTCGTGCTTAAAGGGACCCCCCTGGACAGCTGGTTCTCAGCTTTTCTGCTTGCTTGCCTACCTCGCCGAGGGACAGCAAAGCGTTTTTCTCTGCGCCCGTCTGTGTCGGTGCTTCCCTTCGGGGGGGCCGCCACAGGTGGCAACATGGAGCCAGAGCTCGCCCTGCACTTTCTGGTGCAGTTTATGGACTTGTTGCTGCAAGCCTGCCAGCAATGGCTAGAGGCTGCCTGGTTCTACCTGGTGCACGTCAGCCCCCTGCCTCTCCGCCTGGCCACCCTGGCCTATGAAAGTTAATTCGAACTAACGTCTGTTAGTTCGAATTAACTTTGTAGTGTAGATATACCCGGAGGGATTTTCCCTGCAATGACCAGTAGTGTCCAATTAGTGGCTGCATTATATGGAGTTATTTTCCCTTGCTCTTTCTTGTGAAGCCTCAAGTGTTGACTTCTAGAATCAGAATATTGTGCTAGAAAGACCAGTGGTCTGCAGGTCTGCCCTGCAGAAATTAAGGAGTGGTCCTTCAATCAGCTGAAGTCAAAGCTCAAGTGCCACCACCCGAGGCTGAAGTCTGAGCTTTCCGTCATTGCTGCTAACCCTTCTTTGGCTGTTCTTCCAAGTCCTCCGGGGAGGGGCAGGCGCCAAAGTTTGAGGACCCCTGCATCAGTGTGGGTTTTATTTCCACTTCTAGAGATTACATTGTTGTAATATTTGCATTACATTTACCCACTGAGACTTTGTAGATATGATGTAGTTTACTTTTCTGAAATCCCCTGTGGTGTCAGGCTACGAGCAGCTACCCTGCTTGCTCCTCCCCCTCCCCCCGTGTCTTGTTTCTTCACTTTTCATTTTGTTCAAGAAGCAAATTGGGCACTAACCAATTAAGATGGTGGCAGGCCATTCTCTGGTGTTAGTGACACAGAGCTGTCAGTTTGCCTTCCAAAAGAAATAAGGGTATGTCTACACTACCACCCTAGTTCGAACTAGGGTGGTAATGTAGGCATACCGCACTTGCAAATGAAGCCCGGGATTTGAATTTCCCGGGCTTCATTTGCATAAGCCGGCCGGCGCCATTTTTAAATGCCGGCTTGTTCGAACCCCGTGCCGCGCGGCTACACGCGGCACGGGCTAGATAGTTCGAACTAGCAAGCCATTCCGAACCATCTGTACGCCGAGGCCTCAGATAGTTCGGAATGGCTTGCTAGTTCGAACTATCTAGCCCGTGCCGCGTGTAGCCGCGCGGCACGGGGTTCGAACAAGCCGGCATTTAAAAATGGCGCCGGCCAGCTTATGCAAATGAAGCCCGGGAAATTCAAATCCCGGGCTTCATTTGCAAGTGCGGTATGCCTACATTACCACCCTAGTTCGAACTAGGGTGGTAGTGTAGACATACCCTCACATAGGGTAACAATACAAAGGGGTCCAGGTTCTGTTTAGGGCATCCTGATACTGTGGTAAAACAAATACATTGAGACGAGGTCCCTCTTGCACACAGCTTACAGTCCAACACAGACAAGACCAAAATGCAGGGGAATGAATATGGATAGGTTGGTAGAGTCAACATTGTAAGGAAGATTTGTGAAAGAACTGACTTTAAGGAGGATGTTTCCTGGACAAGAGGCAAGAAACTGTTCTCAGTTAAGGGGACATCACGGAAGAAGCCAAGAAGAAAGGAGATATATGAAGCTACCATGTGAGAGGATTTGGAGATGCCTCAAAAGCAAAGTGTCAACGGTAAAACTAGCTGTCAGCAGAGTTTCGCTAACTCCGAACATCCAGCATCCCTACCGACTGTAAAAATTCTAGTCATTACTGAAGCCCCATGCTTGCTTCTGGTGACCAGCTCCTAATTATTTGAAAGCTTGTAAGTGGATTGCTTTTGACTGAAAACATTGATTGTGGGCATCTGTATTCACCCCAGCAATACGGATCAGAGTGAAGAGATGGTCTCTTATATAATTGAGGATGTTTCAAGCAGGTAGAGAATCCTCTTTTTCCAGCCTATGGATAACGGCAGCACAATAATGGGACACGTTGAATGTAAAGTATGTCTACACTGCCACCCTAGTTCGAACTAGGGTGGCTAATGTAGTCATTTGAACTTGCAAATGAAGCCCGGGATTTAAATATCCTGGGCTTTATTTGCATGTTCCTGCACGCCACCATTTTTAAATGCCCTGTAGTTCGAACTCCCTGCCCGCAGCTACACGCGGCACGGACTAGGTAGTTCGAATTAAAGCTCCTAATTCGAACTACCGTTACTCCTCATTGCAGGAGGGAACATGCAAATAAAGCGCGGGATATTTAAATCCTGGGCTTCATTTGCAAGTTTGAATGACTACATTAGCCACCCTAATTCGAACTAGGGTGGCAGTGTAGACATACCCTTAGGCTACGTCTACACTGGCCCCTTTTTCGAAAGGGGCATGCTAATTTTAAACTTCGGAATAGGGAAATCCGCGGGGGATTTAAATATCCCCCGCGGGATTTAAATAAATATGTCCGCCGCTTTTTTCCGGCTTGGGGAAAAGCCGGAAAAAAGCGTCTAGACTGGCCCGATCCTCCGGAATAAAGCCCTATTTTGAAGTAGGAATAAGAGATCTTCCGGAATAGGGCTTTATTCCGGAGGATCGGGCCAGTCTAGACGCTTTTTTCCGGCTTTTCCCCAAGCCGGAAAAAAGCGACGGACATCTTTATTTAAATCCCGCGGGGGATATTTAAATCCCCCGCGGATTTCCCTATTCCGAAGTTTAAAATTAGCATGCCCCTTTCGAAAAAGGGGCCAGTGTAGGTGTAGCCTTAATGTTTTGTCATTCTGCATTATGTTGGTAGGCAGCATGATGCCCTAGTAACTAGGAATTTGTCTGCTGTTGCTGTTCCCCTGGATGTTACATGCTTCTGGGTGTGTTTGACTATAATTTGTCCCTTATTAATGGGACTAACATTAAAGTGTGTTTCCTATTAAGTCTGGCAGTGAAGTTATAATAAATAACACTGAAATTACATTGTGGAGTGGAGCACAGAGAGAGCAGAATAGGAATTCGATTTTGGCGTCGACTGATCTAGCAAAGGCAGAACACTTGATGTCCGCATTTGGAACTGCTACAATTGTAACTGCCCTGACGGGGTGTCCAAAGAAATGCATTACAATGATAGAAAAGGCAACTTGTGTGCAAGTTACTGAGTCACCTGTACAGGGTGTGGCTGGTGGAAACGAATGGTGAATTTTGGCTTTGCACATGCATGTATGTCTGCGTTGCTTGGTTTGGAAATGACATCTGAAGAGGCTGGGACAATGTGCTGGAGGACTTGATCCATAAAACAAATGGAACACTGTCCACGCACTGTCCGTCTCTGTTGTGTTCTGGTTTCTTATGGTAGGGGTAATTATTTTAAAATTGGTAACATATTGCACATTTGCACCTATTGGGCATATGTAATGTGACTCCCTCTTTAAAACCAATTGACTGCCATTCCCTCCAATAATTACACACAGCTACTGCTAACTCCCGTTCTGCAAAATGCTTGAGAAAATGGATGTGTCTAGGAATATGTCTTTTAAATATCAAACCACATTAGATTCTGTCATAACAGTGTGTCATCATCTGGATTTTAAAAAAAAGCCCAGAGACAAGGCTATAAAAATGTTATGTTGTTACATTGATTTGTAAGTGGTGATATAGTACACGGAAAGCTGCATGGACTTTGCTATCAACTACCACTATAAAATTAGCAGACATTGGAGAGAATGGAGGAAAAACAAAAATAGGAACCCATTATTTATCTGCAAAGCTATAGTTTTGATTTGAATAACTAGGAGCCCTTTGTATCCAGCCAGGCTCTTTCTTATCAGCTTGATTCCCTTTTGAGTCCTGGTCTAAAAAGAGACAAGGGAAATGCACTGTAGATGTTGGAATTGTTTGTGTCAGAGGAATCTAACTGTGCAGAACAGTATGCAGATAGATTCCTATTAACAATGGATCTAATACCTGTGTGGTTTTAATGTAGCAGATTCGGGGAAGTGGTAGTAATTTGCAATAGCTCATATTTTTGGTGGTGTAAAAGGAGTAAGTTTACAGAACAATACAGAGCAGAGATGCCTAGCTGCTTGTCTGGAATGGCTTCTGCTTGTGAAGCTTCCTAGAAACAGAAATTCGACAACCCATGATAAAGAGTTTAATTCAGTATGTCTCCAGACCTGCCTGCAATGACAGGCTTTTGTGGATTCTCTGCTGGAGTTCAAAGCTGCTTTCGCTGGCTGAAGAGCTGTGGTTCTTCTACCTGCTATCTCTAGGGATGAACTGTAGTTGGACACAGCTATCACAGTGAGTGTAGTGTGTACCAAACCCTTATTGTTAATGTACATGTTAATTATTTGTTCCATAACTCAATGATGCTTTCATTGAACAAATTAGCAGCTACTCATGCTGTGGCTTATCCTAGTTGATCTGCAGTCAGTAGACTCAAATTGTTTCTAATGGCAGTTCAGAGCTGATAAATGACGTTGTTCAGCTCAGAGAGAAAGGTGGCCTTGGGCTGTAGATATTGATTTCCAGCTCTCATATGAGAGGAACATTAGCTTTGCTCTGGACATACCTTGACAATGGCTGAAAGTCAGTGAGTGATGCTCTTTGATTGCAATGCTCTGTGGAGGTCAAGTGACTAAGGAGGCACTTAATAATTATGGTAACAATGGAAAATCAAACCAGTGAGGAAAAGGCCTGATAAAGGAAACCTGCTGCACACTTGGTGGTGAGTTGACCATTGTGGTCTGCAGCTTTTACATAGCAATGAACATTTGTCTGACTATGTCCTGAGCTGAGTGTGTCTTCAGATACTTGCCGCGTTTAGCTGTAGAGCTATACCTGGTACACAGCCTGCAAGAGTGAAAAGAACTTAAATTTCTTACAGGTACTGTCCTATTGCAACCCAGGTCCCTGCCAGCTCTTTCAATAGCTCCCTGCTGGTTTTTGCCACAGCTCAGCCAGATCTTGCTGGAGCTGTGTACTCGGGCACTCCCTTACTTTCACCTCTGGCAGCCGGTATAACGAAGCACAACCATTTTCTCCTCACCTCTATTTCCCAATACTTTTAGGAGCTAATACAAATGCTCTCTTCTTGGTTTTCAAATTTTCTTCATCCTACTTTATTCATGTACCCTGTTTCTCTCTAATATCGTCTGCACTTCTATTGCCATCTCATTTGGCAATGTGATAGCTACCTTCTGTACAGCTTCTGGCATCTGGAGCTGTTTTCCTGCATCCCCATTGCTGCTCAGATTTGAATAGCAAATATGACTCTACTTCCAGGCTTGTACTTGCACTTAAATTTACCTCACTTTACAGATATAGGTAGAGTTGCCAGATGGTTGAAACAAAAATACCGAACGTTCCCCCCCCCCAAAAAAGGGGAAAAAATCTGTTGAAGGAGGGAAAAAGGAAGGGGGGGGGGAACCAAAGTTGCTGAACAACAACAAAAAAAGGATTCCAAGTAAGCCAAATACAATAAAGCAGCATGTCCCCTTTAAGAGCTAGTGCAGGGATAGGAACAGGGGAGTAGTTGAGCACTAAGACCCAGGGGAAAGCATTGCTTCCCCTAGGTCTTTTGGCTGGCAGCCATTTTGTGCCGGCAGCCTTGGGGAACTAGGCTGGGGTCGGGAGGGCTGGGGGTGTTGCGGGCCCCAGGAGCAGGTTTGAGGAGGGGGAGGCCGGGCGCTGAGTGTTTGTAGGGTTGCCAGGTGCCCAGCATTTTCGCATCCTGGCCGGGGAAAAATTCAGAAAATACCGGACATTTTAGGTGTCCGGTATTCTCTGAATTTTTTTTACCGGACAGGAGCCGAAAATACTGGACTGTCCACTGGGTGAATACCGGACACCTGGCAACCTAGATATAGGTCCTTGTTGTAATTGCTCTTTGAACTTCAGAGTTTGCATGCAAGACCCAATGATGCACTTACCTGCAGGGGCTCCATGTGGATTCAGAAGGCCACTTGCACCCTTTAAATTGCAGGAATGTGGCCTGACATTGCATTAGAATGCATTAAATCAGCTGCTGCTAACTGTAGGCACATTTCTAGTCTTGAAGAAAACCTCAGTAGGGTTGTTGATCCTGAGTTGTTGAGCCCATGTTAGCCAAATTCTGATCCAGTTGAAAAGGAAATCTCTCCCTTGGGCCCATGACATGGCACCATAATTCTCCCCTGCAAATCCCATTGGACAGCAGGTTTTGCAGCTGCTCAGTGCCTCTCATAGGCACTAGGTCAATCTGGATAATGGTATTTCATACTGCCAAGTCAAAAACAACTGTTTTTAATTGTGCAAAAAAGGGTGAAACATTTAGCAGTTCACTAAAATAGATTCTGATCCAGTTGTGAATGTAACAAATAGGTAATTCGAAGCCTTTTTGTTTAGGGCAACACTTTTTGGAGCAGCCCTGTTTGTGATAAGGCTGGGGCACTGCCCCCATGCAAGCTCAGGAAAGGATTGGTGAGTGGGCAGTAAATGGGATGTACCATCTCCTGATCTGCTCTTCACTCTGGGAACCCACAAAGGGAGATACCCCTCCTCTTTATGGAGCAGAGGAACTGCAGTTGTCCCATGTTTGGGCTCCTTGTATCACATTGCAAGGTGCAGTTGCACAAGAGCTGGACACAGTACGGACTTCTGGGCTTCTGCCTTTGCCTCCTGTTGGGTTAGGCAAGAGGCAGGCAAGGAAGATGGGTAGTTGCATGATGCAGAATTTAATTGACCTTCACTTTTTGTCCCTAAATTCTCTGTGGCTCTGTTTTCCAAAGGATTCTTGAAAAACAGCTTCTGTAAAGAAACTGGATAAGTTGAGCTCCCAAGTGGATATGAGTCAAGATTGAAGGAAACGGGCTATGTGTCAAGTGGCAAACTGAGGTCATCTGTAAGTTCATCATTCGTTCATGTTTCACTGGAAAGAAGGCCTCAGGATGACTGAGAGGAGACAGTCTGGAGCAGCAGAGGTGCATAATGGCTTTCAGTTAGTGTGACGGCACGTTGGGGGTTCCCCGTCTCCTGCACCCCGAAATGGCACAAACAGACTGTACCAACCAGTGGAATTGAGGGTGGTTTATTGCTCCTCCAGCACAGCGCAGCACAGATGTAATCTGGTTACAGGAACTGGGCTAGGATGCCTCAGGCCCCCTTGAGATGGGGGAGACTGGGCCCCTAAACTCCAGCTCCTCTCCCTAGGCTGTCTCATCCATCCTCACAGACAGCCACCAACCAACTAACCCCCTTCCAGCCCTGCCCCCCAGCCAGGGCCGCATTCACCTTCCTTTGTTCCTCTCCATGGGGGGTGTCTGGCCACTGGTTTAACAAGTTTGGCCTTACCTCTGCCTAGTGAGGTTTTCCCTGCTGGGTCTTGCTCCAGACAGCAGGGGTCACCACAGCCCAGCAAGTACCCCCACTACGTCACAGTTCTCCCCCCTCCGAGAGCGAACTGAGCAGGGTCACTCCGCTCGTGACCTGGGGAAGTTCGGGCCCCTCGCTACGGGACAGCGCGTCGGCGATGATGTTGGCGCTCCCCTTGACGTGGATCACTTCCATGTCGTAGTCCTGCAGGAGCAGGCTCCACCGCAGCAGCTTGGCGTTGGTCCCTTTCATCTGGTGTAGCCAGGTCAGGGGGCAGTGGTCGGTGAACACCGTGAAACGCCGGCCAAACAGGTACGGCTGCAGCTTTTGCAGGGCCCACACCATGGCCAGGCATTCCCTCTCTACGGTCGCGTAGCTCCGCTCCCGGGGCAGCAGCTTCCTGCTCAGGTACACGATGGGGTGACGTTCCCCTTTCTCGTCCGCCTGCATCAGCACCGCCCCCAGCCCAGTGTCCGAGGCGTCAGTAAACACGATAAAGGGCTTGTCGAAGTCTGGGTTTACCAACACTGGAGCCTTGGCCAGGGCTCCCTTCAGTGCACAGAGAGCCCTCTGGCACTGCTCCGTCCAGACCACCCTGTCGGGCCTCCCCTTCCTGCACAGCTCTGTGATCGGGGCAGCGATGGAGCTGAAGTTGGGCACAAACCTCCGGTAGTACCCCGCCATCCCAATGAAAGCCTGGACCTGCTTCTTGGTCTGGGGCACAGGCCAGTCCCGGATGGCCTCCACTTTGGCCGGCTCTGGCTTCAAGTAGTGACTAGAGCCCGCTGGGATTCATGGGGCCACTCCTCTAGGTCATTCCCCATCAGCACCTCGGTGGGCAAGTGCGGGTGCACCCCCACTTCCTTGAGGCCTTCCTTCGCCCCCCATTTCAGATGCACCCGGGCTACAGGCACCTTAAACGGGGACCCATCTATGCCCTTCAGGGTCAGCTGCGCGTGGGGTAGTATCCGCTCCGGGGCCACTATGTCGGATCGGGCCAGAGTCACCTCCGCCCCCGTGTCCCAGAAGCCCGTCACCTTCCTACCATCCACCTCCAGGGGTATGAGGCACTCGCTCCGCAGGGGCCGTCCTGCCCCCACCCGGTACACGGAGAAATCCGCCTCCTGAGAATCAGACCTCCCAGGGGAGGTGCACTGAGCATCCTTCCCCTCTCTCTGAGCTGAGGTTTGCCTGCCAGCCCCTGCCTCTGGGGCAGCCTGCCCTTCCTCCCGCCCCAGCCAGTTAACCCTGGAAAGTCCCCGGTCCTGGGACCTGGTGCACTGAGCCCTCTTGTGGCCTTTTTGCCCACAGCGATGGCAAGTTAGGCTTTGGGCTGTCTCTGTCCAGGCCCTGGCTGGTTCTCTGGGGCGCAGACGACCTGTTCCTTGGTCTCGCCCCGTAGTTGACTCCCTCCGTCGCTCAGCCGAGATCCGGTCTCTGCGCGGTTCCCTCTCTCTCCGGGACTCCCGTTCACACCCGGACCGGCTCTCCGTGAACTCATCCGCCAGTCTCCCGGCCTCCTGGGGGTTCTCTGGTCTCCGGTCCTTGAGCCACAGCCTCAGTTTGGGTGGGCACGCTTCATAGAACTGCTCCATCATGACCAGCTTGAGCAGCTCCTCTGCGGTCTGGGCTCCGACTCCAGACACCCACTTGAGGCAGTATTGCGCCAGGCGGGAGGCCAGATCCACATAGGTCTCCCGTGGCCCTTTCTGTACCCCCCGGAACTTCTTCCTGTACATCTCGGGGGTCAGCCCGAACTTGTGCAGCAGGGCCTCCTTGACTCGGTTGTAATCCCCTGGCTGTAGGTCCTCCAGCTGACTGAGCACTCCGGCCGCCTCCTGGTTCAGTGCGGGGATGAGCTCCTGCAGCCAGTCAGCTGGGGGGACCTGTTGCAGCCCACAGGCCCTCTCAAAGGAGCTGAGGAACCCGTCTATGTCGCCCACGTCCTTCAATTGGGCCACCGTGAGCCTCTCCAAGCGCCTGGCATCCCCGGGACTCTGGGGCCCATCCACTCTTGGCGCAGCCGGGGCCCCGCAGGTTCTCCGCTCTGCCATGGCCAGCTCATGCTGTCGCTGCCTCTCTCGATCTTGGCGCTCCTTCTCTCGATCCTGGCGGTCCCTCTCTCGATCTTGGCGTCCCTTCTCTCGGTCCTGTACTTCCAATTCCTTCATCTGCAGCTGGATCTCCAGCCGCCGCAGCTCCGCTGGGCTGGCCCCTGCCCTAGATGGGCTACGGCTTGCAGGCCTCCCGGGAGACGCTGTCTCATCTCTCCGGTGGGTTCCAGCGCTCCTCCCCCTCTCTGAGCCTGACACACTCTCAGGTGGGGTCTGGCTGCTTCCCCTGGGGACAAGATCCTGGCCCTGTGGCTGGTCATTCTCTTCCAGCTGGGTAATCAGCTGGGCCTTGGTTGCTTTCCGCACAGGCAAGCCCCTCTCTCTGCACAGCCCCACCAGCTCTGCCTTCAAGAGTCGGGCGTAGGCCATCTGCCCGCTGGTCCCCTTGGTGCAGACTCACCAGTCTAGTGCTGCAGCGCCCCACGATTCCCAGGAACCGCTTCGCTCTGTCTCCAGCACGCCTGACTCCAGGGCTCTTGCTTCTACTGCGCCTTGTCGCTTGCCGCTGGGAGCTTCATCCACGGGGTGCAGTGCATCCCACCCCTGACACCAGTGTGACGGCACGTTGGGGGTTCCCCGTCTCCTGCACCCCGAAATGGCACAAACAGACTGTACCAACCAGTGGAATTGAGGGTGGTTTATTGCTCCTCCAGCACAGCGCAGCACAGATGTAATCTGGTTACAGGAACTGGGCTAGGATGCCTCAGGCCCCCTTGAGATGGGGGAGACTGGGCCCCTAAACTCCAGCTCCTCTCCCTAGGCTGTCTCATCCATCCTCACAGACAGCCACCAACCAACTAACCCCCTTCCAGCCCTGCCCCCCAGCCAGGGCCGCATTCACCTTCCTTTGTTCCTCTCCATGGGGGGTGTCTGGCCACTGGTTTAACAAGTTTGGCCTTACCTCTGCCTAGTGAGGTTTTCCCTGCTGGGTCTTGCTCCAGACAGCAGGGGTCACCACAGCCCAGCAAGTACCCCCACTACGTCACAGTTAGCACATCGGAAGGAGTCCCAGACCCCCAGATCAAAGAGGCAATAATTCCATAATACTACGTGGCCTGATTTTCTTTTCTTTCAGTTCTGCTGCCTTGATATTCATTGTGCCTCTGAGATCTGACCTAATACGCAGTGTAATGGTCTATATCTGTGGCTGCCAGGGGATAGCTGAGGGATAACTTTCTGTACTACTGCCCTCAGGCAATATGCTAAGTAGCATGTGTCCTGCTGGGCAGTAGCCCACTACACGTGTTATAGTTATAGCCCACTACACGTGTTATAGTTCAAGCTCTGCTTGTTTTGATATGTAGAAAATGATTAGAAGCCAATTCATTGGATTAGGCAGCAAAGTCCAATGTCCTGTGGAAGGTGATAGGTGGAATAAGGCACATGCATTCAGCCACTTTGTGTGGTAAATGGCATGCTGCTGTGTAATGCTTCAAAGGACTCTGTTCTACTCAGCAATGGCTGCGAACCTCTGGATGTCCAGACTATACTTAAGATTTCCAAAAGGCTCTGGACCTCATTTTAAAAATTTGGTAGGGATCTGCAAATGGAAAACCACTGGCTCACATTATGGCTTGTAGTAAGATAGATGTTGTTAAAGTGAGTGGCTTATATTAACACATTAATAAACATGAGTTCGGGCAAAAGACAAACAGAAATAAATGAGAGAGGGGGGCCAATAGGGTATTGCCCTGGTTTTTAAATGACATTGTTTCTAGTGTGTAGGATCGCCAGGTGTCCGGTTTTGAACCGGGCAGTCCAGTATTTGAGCTTTCTATTCGGGAAACAAATTGAGAAAATATAAATGAGCAAATAGAAATGTCCGGTATTTTCTAAATAAGATGTAATGTACATTGTGATGTAATGGCAAGTGTGTCTGGTATTTTTGTTGAAATTATCTGGCCTACTAGTGTGGGCCTCTGGTATGTGACAGCTGCCATTCTTTGCAGGCTACACTGGACTCAGCTGGATAATTTGTCATTCTTGGTCTGACATAGGAGGTCAACACGCATTAAGTGCAGTGGCAATCATTTGTCTCCTTAAATAGCCGTGCACAAAAAGAACGAACACTATGATGGTGTGTAATGCCGAAGAAGAGGAGGCTCTTCCTCCTCTGGTCAGGCTCTGCAAAAGTGTGTGAAAACATTATGACTTTGATCAGTTATGCTAACTATGTCTACATGCAGTCTGGATGCTCTCTTGCACAAAAGCACATCACTTTTTTGATGCGCATTTGCAGTGTGGACATGCTCTGGTGCAAGATGTTTTTGCAGAAGATCTCTTGTGCAAGAAGCCTGCAGTCTAGACCAGTGTTTCTCAAACTGTGCTCCGCAGAGCCCCAGGGCTCCGTAAGACATCTCTAGGGGCTCCGCGAGTTTGATAAACTGGAAAGCCTTCAAAAGCATACTTGAGAATCGCCTCGAACTGACACAATTAACACACACCGCTGGGGCTCTGCATAAATTTTTACTCATGTAAAGAGCTCCGGAGCCCAAAAAGTTTGAGAACCGTTGGTCTAGACTTAGCCTCAGTGTCATCACTTCAGCCTGCGCAGGACCTTATGACCTCTGAATACTGTGAACACTTCTTGTAAATAATGCGCACATTTTCTGATTGTGTTTTGTATTAGAAATGTCAGGAAGCCTTTTCTTCCCTGTTCTTGTTAGAGGACTCTTTCAAGGACCAGAAAACTGTATGGCAGCATCTTCTTTAGTTGATAGAAGAGGGTGGTTTGAATCATCCACAAAGAGTGCTCTTCTCCGACCTGTCTGTCTGTTGTGTTTACTCTAACAACAGGCCATACTCTGTGGTGATCCTGACCTTTGCAGAGCACACACCATGGGTGTCTGTGAAACCCACACACCTCTTGGGTGTGGTTCACTGTCTGATGTAGTGGCACTTAGACCACTTACAGTGAGAGATAAGATTGAGTGAGCTCTACAGCCTAAGCTGAGAGCCAGCTGAATGTATCGCTCAAGTGGTAGAGACTCTACACTAAGCTCTTGCGGTCCTAGGTTTGAATCTGCCTGCAGATGGTTACATATGTGTCTAAAATTGAATTAAGCCCTGCCTTTGCACTCAGGGTATGTCTACACTACCCCGCTAGTTTGAACTAGTGGGGTAATGTAGGCATACCGCACTTGCAACTGAAGCCCGGGATTTGAATTTCCCGGGCTTCATTTGCATAAGCCGGGTGCCGCCATTTTTAAATCCCGGCCGGTTCGAACCCCGTGCCGCGCGGCTACACGCGGCACAAACTAGGTAGTTCGAACTAGGAAGCCTAGTTCAAACTACCTAGTTTGTGCCGCGTGTAGCCGCGCGGCACAGGGTTCGAACCGGCCGGGATTTAAAAATGGCAGCGCCCGGCTTATGCAAATGAAGCCCGGGAAATTCAAATCCCGGGCTTCATTTGCAAGCGTGGTATGCTACATTACCCTCCTAGTTCGAATTAGGAGGGTAGTGTAGACATACCCTCACTGATTGTGGTGTTGCCCTGGATGGGGTGGTTTGCCCATGCTTTGAATTATAGCAGTCTTCAGTGTGCCAAACCTGCAGTGGAGGATTGGTATGATGCAACTAGGAATCCTGGCCCTCAGCAGCAGCAGCAGGAATGCTGCTTGACCAAAGAGCTGACATTCCGTCTCTACTACTGCTTGCTTACATGGACAGGAGATGAACAGGCCACCCAACAGAGGGGCGGAGGAGGGACAAAGGGGGCAGTTACCCCAGGTCCAGGCAATTCAAAGGGGCTGGTGGCTCCCTGCTACAGTGCTGACTGGAGCAAACAGTGGGACTTGTACTCTCCTTAGGACAGGGAAAGTCTTTTTGTCTGTTAGTATAGCATGTAGCACAATTAGCTAAGGCTATTGATTGAGGGCCCCTAGACTCTACCCTTGAACAAATAATAGGAATGTGACTAAGATTTGTATTCATATTACTAAGATATATCTAAGTATTTCTAACATGCCCATTCTGTGGCATCTGAACACATTTTCTATCTTTCTTCAGATACAGAAGATTGATATCTTAAGGCTTTCATTGTTTGCTTATCACTCTTCTCTCTGGATAATTGAGTTTAATATTTCTGACTGCACATCACATTTCTCTCTTGTTTGAGTTTCTTTTGTGCTAGATTGTGAGAGCACGCAAGGGATGGGACATCAGATGTTCCACATCCTTTCTGAAGGGGAGGATACAAATGGTTTGTTTTTTTGGTGCATATGTCCCCAGTAGCTAGGAGACTGGGAATGGGAGCCAGAAACCTACCAACAACTTGTTACTGATAAAACTGAAGATGCTTGAACACAAATCAAACATCTCTGCGGTGTGATTCATTATTTTAACTGAAAACGACAAGCCTGGGTTTTCAACTTATGAGTTACCATTGTTAAATTGGATTTATAAGCTGGTGTCGTTCTTGTAGCCAGTTGTGTGCACCACTGCCGTGTTAGAATTATATTGGCAGAACTGGTAGGGGTTAGAGAAGAAAGAAAAGACATTTTGTTTGACCTTTTGGCTCTAGTCTTGCATACCATTTTTCCAAATCTAATCACCATGTACATTAAAGTTTCCTGTTTCGAGGGTAGCTGCTGTGATCTGTTTACATGTAAGCAGAGGACAAAGACTTTTATTCCCTTTACTTACGTACATCAGAGCTGCAGAGGGGCTGACAATCTTGCCTTTTTCATTAAGTCAAAAGCTGTAGAGGAAGATATTGCTGTAATTATAACATTCATTCTTTGATAGGCTATAAAACAGCATTTTATCTCATCTTCTAGAAAGACCATGTCTCATCTTTCATTTCCTTACCCATCTTTCCATTTTTGCTAGTAAATTTTTCTTCCTCCAAAGGATGCTTGACCATCTTTCTGAGTTGGTGAGTCCCAATAGGCAACTTTAGTTTCTTGTTAAATATGTTTGCCCCTGAGATGTTAGATGGATGGGACCTAGAATCATAGAATCATAGAACTGGAAGAGACCTCAGGAGGTCACAACTCCAGCCCCCTGCCCAAAGCAGGATCAATCCCAACTAAATCAATC
The DNA here is from genome assembly GCF_049634645.1 of Pelodiscus sinensis. Classification (NCBI taxonomy): domain Eukaryota; kingdom Metazoa; phylum Chordata; order Testudines; family Trionychidae; genus Pelodiscus; species Pelodiscus sinensis. The sequence continues at coordinate 103,427,141 of NC_134714.1, forward strand.
CTGCCAGGGCTTTGTGAAGTCAAGCCTTAAAAACCTCTAAGGATGGAGATTCCACCACCTTCCTAGGTAACCTATTCCAGTACTTCACCACCCTCCTAGGGAAATAGTTTTTCCTACTATCCAACCTAGATCTCCCCCACTGTAACTTGAGCCCATTGCTCCTTGTTCTGCCATCCCTCACTACTGTGAACAACCTCTCTCCATCCTCTTTGAAACCTCCCTTCAGGAAATTGAAGGCTGCTATCAAATCCCCCCTCACTCCTCTCTTCTGCAGATTAAATAAGCCCAAATCAGTCTCTCCTCATAGCTCAGGCGCTCCAGCCTCCTAATCATTTTGGTTGCTCTCTGCTAGACCCTCTCCAGTGCATCCACATACTTTCTGTAGTGGGCGGTATGTGTCCAGAACTGGACACAATATTCCAGATGTGGCCTCACCAGAGCCGAATAAAGGGGAATAATCACGTCTCTAGATCTGCTGGCAATGCTCCTCTTAATGCAACCTAATATGCCATTAGCCTTCTTGGCTACAAGGGCACACTATTGACTCATATCCAACTTCTCATCCACTGTAACCCCCGGGTCCTTTTCTGCAGAACTGCAACCTATCCTGTCGGTCTAAAGCCTGTAACAATGCTTTGGATTCTTCCGTCCCGAGTGCAGGACTCTACACTTGTCCTTGTTGAACCTCATCAGCAGGGCTCGACTAATCACTGATTCTACTCACCTATGGCAAGTAGATTTCAGCTAGTCGCTCCCAGCACCCCATTCACCGGTGCTGCACACATGCGCTGTGCCGGTCGGGCACATGGGTGGTGCGGGGCTGGCTAGTAGCTCTCGCCGCAGCTTGTCAAGCCCTGCTCATCAGATTTCTTTTGGCCCAATCCTCTAATCTGTCCAGGTCACTCTGGACCCTATCTCTGCCCTCCAGCGTATCTACCTCTCCCCCAGCTTAGTGTCATCTGCAAACTTACTGAGGGTGCAATCCATCCCCTCATCCAGGTCATTAATAAAGATGTGGAACAAAACTGGCTCTAGAACCAATCCTCGGGGCACTCTGCTGGAAACCAACCGCCAACCTGACATCAAGCCATTAATCACTAACCATTAGGCCCAACATTCTAGCCAGCATTCTATCCATCTTACAGTCCATTTATCCCAATCCATACTCCCTTAACTTGCTGGCAAGAATATTGTGAGAGACCGTATCGAAAGTTTTGCTAAATGAGTCTCAGTGCTTGGAGTAGGCCCCTTTTAGTTTTGTGGTCCATCCTAATATTTTATTTTCAGTTCTTTGAATGAAAGAAATAGGCCTCCTTACAAGATGGCTTTGGGCTAGTATACACAGGGACACTCCAAAATTAATCTGAATGACTTAAAAATGTGAATTTCAAGTGGATTAGTTAAATTACATTAATCCCCATGTGGGCATGCATTCATTCAGAATTCAAGTGGCCTTAATTTAGTTTAATTTTAATTCACTATTGAAAGAGGAAGAGGCTTTTCTGCCATTTGGCCCTGTCTAGATGGGGCCAAATGATGTAATAACCTCTTCTTTCGGTGGAGCCCTTATGCCTCGTGGAACGAGGTATACAGGGCTTCCCAAAAAAGTGTGTTTGCTCTTCTGAAAAAAAAAAAGCAGAAGAGTAACACATTCCTTGGATGCGGCAGGGTTTTTGTGGGATACCTTTGGTATCCCACAAGAACTCTGTAGTCTAGACATAGCCCCTCGAAATAGGTGGGTGATTTCCAGCTCACATGGACACATTTATGCTAGCTCTTATCTCATAACAAATCCTGCACTGACTTACACATGTAATTCATGTGGCTCTGCCTCAGTGGGTACTTTGGACACTCAACTGCTCACTTGGATCCTAAGGACAAAAAATATAACAGTGAAAACTGGCAGTTCTTCTTCAAGGCATCTGTTCGGTGGGGTGGTTTTTACTACTTTTTTAGTGGAGGACTTTTCCTGAGAGGTTGAGGTCACAGAACCCACTCTTTTGAAGGGAATGATGTCAGATAAGCTCTGCACCAATTTGTTTTGTTTAATAAAGAGCTAAAATTGCTTTCTTTTAAAAACTGTTTATGTGGACCCTAGGAAACCTCGTCTCTACACACATTTATTGTCTGCAAAGTGTTCTGCTGCATTTGAACTTTAATTTTTTTTTTAAAGTTAAGGACAAGATTTTCCAAAACTAATTGCCTACAGTTAGTCTGCTAAATATGTATTTAGGCATCTAAATAAGAGGTTTGACTTTCAAAAAGGCAACTTCTATCATCTCTGAATATTACAGTTAAGATAATAACTTGGTTACTAAATGATACATGTGGGCTGTGTCTAGACTGGCAAGTTTTTCCGCAAAAGCATTTGCTTTTGCGGAAAAACTTGCCAGCTGTCTAAACTGGCTGCTTGAATTTCCACAGGAACACTGACTTCCTACTGTCTGAAATCAGTGCTTCTTGCGGAAATACTATGCTGCTCCCTTTCGGACAAAAGGGCCAGTGTAGACAGCTCAGATCCGTTTTGCACAAAAAAGCCCCGATCGCAAAAATGGCGATCGGGGCTTTTTTGCGGAAAAGTGCGTCTAGATTGGCATGGACACTTTTCCACAAAAAGTGCTTTTGAGGAAAAGCGTCCGTGCCAATCTAGATGCTCTGTTCTGCAAATGCTTTTAACAGAAAACTTTTCCGTTAAAAGCATTTGTCCAAAATCATGCCAGTCTAGACGTAGCCATTATGTCTTCTCACTCAAACTTCTTTAAGACAAGCTAAATATATCCACTTCTTTTCATGCATCAAATCAAACCATCAAAATACAATAATTTTGTTACATTTCTTTGTTTTTCCTACCAACATATGGTTACCTTTCTAGTATTGAGGTGTCCAGATCTAAGCATGGATTTCCAGACATGGTCTCCACAGTTCTGTACCACTTATTTCTCCCCTGCTCCCCATACAAACCTTAGATGATTGATGCCTCTGGCTCTGCAAAATTGTATCAAAGTTCTTTTAGAAACAATTGGTTATGCTGTTTAATCAGTAGCACATGGGTTTTGAGTATACACATTGTAATTGTTATCACTTTGTGCCGTGTGGTCTGTCTAGCCCACATAGGGTAGAGTCTTAACAGTTTTGATATGGTAATCCTTAAATGATATTCATTTTGTTTTACTCAAGACACTGTATCAAAAAATTCTAATAGTTTTCTTTGCTTCTGTTAATCTCTTCTTTGTTTTCTTAAAAATCAGTTGCTCGTGTTCAGCAAGGCATGTAAGCATATGCCTAACTTTAAGCTTCCTGAAGCCAATGTAATTTCTTACATGCTTAAAGTTAGGCACATGAGTAAGTATGTTGCTAAACTGAAACCCCTGTAAACACAAACTACAGACAAAGTGATGGAGGAAAAGGTCAAAGATCACAACTTAGCTGCACTACTATTAAAGGGACATTGCCTCGGTAGTGGCAATTAACCTCCTTTAATTGATGTCTGTATTATGAAGTGTCTGTATAGAATCTGGTTTTAGTCATCTTCCTTTCCAAGTGCAAACTAATGGTTCTTATCAGCCTCTTGTAACTATTTAGTCTTTGAGGTGCTACTAGGCTATTTGTTGTTTTTTAATTTTTTCCTGTTACAGATTAACTCGGCTACTCCTCTGAAGTTTATCTACTCGCTGTCTCTTTTTTTCCTTTCTCCCCTCCATTTTTTTCCTTCTCCCCCCCTGCTTCCCTTATTTATTCTTGGATCTGGACTTCCAACACTCCTGTCATCTGAAGAGGTGGGCTGTGCCCACAAAAGCTCATGATACCGTCTATATGTTTTGTTAGTCTTTAAAGCGCTACTAGTCTATTTGTTGTTTTTTAAGTTTTTTTAATGAAATGTGGTTGAAGGTTCTACATGAAGATAGAAATTCTAACATTGTGTAGTCCTATGCAACACCACTGAAATTAATGTGGATGAATAGCAAATGATGGCAGAATTTGTCCCTTTGTGTTAAATTTGGAATTGATAAATGTGCAACTCAGCTGATTTAAATCTTACACAAGATCAGAATTTGGTTGATGGCTTTTCCTTTTGTCAATGGCATAGAATTTTGTCTATTCTAGTAAATCTCATGGGATTCAGATATTTTGGTTTAAGTCAAGCACCAGAACAAGAGTTAAATCCTTCTCTCACTTGCTTCATCGTCACCACATGCACGTTGAGTAGAATCCTGAAGGCAAATGCCATCAAATGGGCAATCTCTCAAGATGCATAGAATTTTAAGGCCTAGTCACTTTGGCTCTCTCTCCTTCAATGCAGTGACATCAGACTGAGACTCATTCCATTCATATGAAATGATCTTGGGTGCATGCAGGGAGTGAACTATGAAAATGGAAATTATCAATTGATTTTTCTGTTTTGAAAGCAACGTGGATAATAAAAACACCAAAGGCTTTAGTAGATTTGTATTGACATTTATGGTTCACAAAACACAAGGACCAGTAATATAGTCTTAGTTCTCTATGGGCTCGTCTACACTGGCCCCTTTTCCGAAAGGGGCATGCTAATTTCACAGGTCGTAATAGGGAAATCCGCAGGGGATTTAAATATCCCCCGCGGCATTTAACTAAAAATGTCCGCCGCTTTTTTCCGGCTTTTAGAAAAGCCGGAAAAGAGCGTCTACACTGGCCCCGATCCTCCGGAAAAAAGCCCTTTTCCGGAGGATCTCTTATTCCTACTTCCCCCGCGGATTTCCCTATTACGACCTGTGAAATTAGCATGCCCCTTTCGGAAAAGGGGCCAGTGTAGACGTAGCCTATGGGTATGTCTACACTACAAAGATAGTTCAAACTAACGGACGTTAGTTCGAACTAACTTTAATAGGCGCTACACTAGCGCTCCGCTAGTTCGAATTTAATTCGAACTAGCGGAGCGCTTAGTTCGAACTAGGAAAACCTCATTTTATGAGGATTAAGCCTAGTTCGAACTAGCTAGTTTGAATTAAGGGGTGTGTAGTCCCTTAATTCGAACTAGTGGGAGGCTACCCTCCCCAGGTTTCCCTGGTGGCCACTCTGGCCAACACCAGGGAAACTCGTCTGCCCCCCTCCCGGCCCCGGACCCCTTAAAGGGGCACGGGCTGGCTACGGTACCCGTGCCAGGTGCAAGACTGCCAGCACCCAGCCAGCAGACCCTGCACCTGGCACGGATCGAGCCAGCCACCTGATGCTCCCCAGCCCTCCCCCTCTTCCCGGGACCAGGCTGGCGGCTCCCGGGAGCTTGCCTGGGACCGCAAGAGACGGGCACATGCCTGGGCTAGTGCGGACATCGTAGACCTCGTCCACGACCTCCACACTAGGCACAGGAAAGTGGCCGGCTAGGGCAGGAGAGCTGCCAGCCTGGCCACCCAGGAGCAGGTGTGCAAGAGAATCAAGGTGGTCCACTGAGACCCCCTACCCTGAGCCCTGAGCTTACAATGGCCGTCCTGGGTCAGACCAAAGGTCCATCTAGCCCAGTAGCCTGTCTGCCGACAGCGGCCAACCCTAGGGACCCTGGAGGGGATGGACCAAAGACAGTGACCAAGCCATTTGTCTCGTGCCATCCCTCTCCAGCCTTCCACAAACCTTGGGCAGGGACACCACTCCTACCCCCTGGCTACTACCACTCCATGGACCCAACCTCCATGACTTGATCTCACTTCCCTTTAAACTCTGTACTAGTTGTAGCCTTCACAGCCTCCTGCAGCAAGGAGTTCCACAGGTTGACTCTTTGCTTTGTGAAGAACAACTTTCTCTTACTAGTTTGAAGCCTGCTACCCATTCCTTTCCTTTGGTGTCCTCTAGTCCTTCTTTATGGGAACTAAGGAAGAACTTTTCTGTATGCACCCTCTCCACCCAACTCCTGCTTTTAGAGACCTCTATCCTGTCCCCCCTCCATCTCCTCTTTTCTAAGCTGAAAAGTCCCAGTCTCTTTAGCCTCTCTTCATATGTGAACTGTTCCCAACCCCTGATCATTTTAGTTGCCCTCCCCTCTCCCATCCTCTCTCTTCCCCTCTCCCACCTCCTTTTCCCAGTCTCCCCCAGTTTTGTTCAATAAAGACAGATTCCATTTTGGAAGACATGTTATCTTTATTTTGTACATCAAGAAGAGGGGCTAGGGAAGGGTAAGTGGAAGGAGGTGAGGGAGGAATGGGCTGGCTCTGCGGGCTTCTGGGGGTAGAAGCTCTCCTGCAGCCCCCCAATTGCCCTCTCTCCCCAGATGGCAGCCTGCGGCAAGTGCAGCCGGTCTGATGGCCGAGTGGTGTGATGTGCCCAGTGTGGGTACTCCGGGCAATCTAAGCCAGGACTGCTTTGCAAGCGGGGCACCCCTGAGAACTGTCTGTCCGGGGTGGGGGTCGGGTCCCTTTAAGCACAGCCCTCGGCTAGCTTGAGACAGCAGTTCCACGCTCTAAGTCCTCCTCTGATGCCCTGCCGGCACTGCTTCCAGCCATCCTTAAGCCTTGTTCAGGGTCCACTTAATGTGGACATGCTAGTTCGAATTAGCAAAACGCTAATTCGAAGTAGTTTTTTAGTCTGGATCTGTTAGTTCTAATTAGCTTAGTTTGAATTAACGTTGTAGTGTAGACGTACCCTATGGGTAGCCACATTGAACTATCCATCCACATTTATCACTTAGATGTTTGAGCACCTTCAAAAATTAAATAGTAAACATTAGTTAGTATCCTCATTTGTACTAATGGATATGTACAGGATTTACAGACTCCAGGGGCACGTGAAGAGGAGACCAATATCACAAGTTAACTTCAGGAACTGCCTGGAGAATTACATGTCCCATTCACTTCTATGTGCAGAACAGAGAAACCCAGTGCTTTTAGAAACTCTACTCTGCCACCAGCCACAGTGGCAAGGAACGCGATAAGAAATGTAGGTGTCTGTGGAGAGGAAAAGTTCCAGAACCCCCAGGGTCAAACTCCACTTGTAGAATTTCCCACCGCAGAGGAAAGCGCAGCTAATTCAAGTCTAAGAGCACTCTGTTGGGTAAGGATCTCGGGCTGAGTGGGACTTGGGAACAATCCAAAATGAATTCTGAGATCTCAGAGGAACGGCTAGAAGAAACACCAACCAGCATGTGCAGCTTATGGAGAAACTTCAACCCCAATCCATCACCAAAACAAGCCACGAGGCTGTTAATTAATATCCCCAAATTAACTCTTCCACTTCCTTTATGTCACTAACCACCAGAGGGACTTCTCTGATTAACCGTGGGCAGAATGCCTGCCAGGCAATACAGCACATCGACCTCTTGGCTGATCTGGCACCAAGGTGCCTGTCGTGGGGTGGTTCCTTTGTCCCTCACCCAGGGGACACTGTTGAGCCCCTGGGCCTTGTGGCACCACACCCCATGTCTTCTGCAACCCCAACATGGCTATACCCCGGAGTCCCTCTTCCCCAGGACAGTGCAGCGTAATGGCCAGAGTTTCTAGCAACATCCCCTTCACTGGGGCAGTGTGGCCTAGTGGCTGAATCAGAAGTCAAGGGGCAGCATCCCCTTGGGGCGTAAGGGGACTTGGTCCCTCCCTCTCCACCATGTCCCAGCCCAGGGCTCTGTCAGTGGTGGGCATGTCCCACCACTAGTTCAGCGGGGAGTCTGCCTGAAATATGCTAAGCTTCTCAGGAGTCCAGTTTCCTGCCCTGGGCTACTTCCTACCCTGTCCAGGATTCCTTGTGTCTTGCCTACCTCTGAGCCAGGTCCTGTGTCCTCTGAGCCAGGTCCTTCCATGACTGGTCTCTGCTGCTCCTCCTCTGGGCTGGAAGCCTCCCTGGCTGGTCCCTTCTGGCTGGCTTCCCGGTCTGAACTGTCAGGCGGTTCACCTGAAGGAGCTCGGGCAGCACATCCTTCCTCCTCAGCAGCCAGCCCAGACTGAGCCTCCCTCCAGGCTTTTATACCTGGGCTGCAGTCTGAGCATGCAGGGCTGCGGGGCAGAGCTTCCTCAGCCAGGTGAGCCTGGTGAATCAGAGCTTTCACAGTGCAGGGCTGGTACACCCCATCCCAGTGCCTTAGTCATAGGAGACCTCAGTCACTGCAATCTCAGCAGTGTGTTCATGAGATACCCGGTACCCATAGTCACCAGCAACGCTGCTTGAGTTCTGTGACGGGTATTGAGCCAGAACCCGAGGAGGTATTGAAAGGCTCTGGAAACTGTTAATAGGACACAGAGCCACTGGGACATCTAGAGTTAATTCAAATTTAGCCCAGGGTAATAGCATCCAGAAATAGTTAACAGCCAGTGACCACTCAGCGTTATGAAAAATGTGAACAAGGAAAAGTTATGTACTTATTCCCACAATATCAGAACTAGGGATCACCAAATGAAATTAATAGGCAGCAGGTTTAAAACAAACAAAAGGAAGTTTTTCTTCACTCAGCACCTAGTCTATTTGTGGAACTCATTGCCAGAGGATGTAGTGAAAGCTAGAACTTTAACAGGGTTCAAAAAAGAGCCAGATAGATTCATGGAGGTTAGGTTCATCAATGGGTATTACCCAGGATGGGTAGGAATAATGTCCCTAGCCTCTGTTTCTCTGGAAGTGAGTGACAGGGGAGGGATCATGTTGTGTTCCCTCCCTCTGGGGCATCTGGTATTAGCCACTATTGGCAGACAGGATACTGGGCTGGATGGACCATTGGTCTGACCCAGTATGGCCATTCTTATGTTGTTATGTACAGACTAAAACTGTGCACTTATGTGTTATGAATTTAGACACCAAATATTACATTAACTCCCAAAGCACCACTGTTTAGAAGAAGCTGTGAAGTTTCCATTATACTGTATATACTGCCTTTTGTGATTTATCATAGGTACTGATTGATGCAGGAACACCTGTTAATCCTTTTAGCTGGAGGTGAGATTTCAGTGGGAACAGAGTTTAGTCAATGATGAGTTTTATTTTATTTTATTTTGATGAGCAAACCACGTGGAAGTATAAGCTGTGTTTCCATGCTTGGTAGACCATAGCTGAGGTCTGTTTTTTCTCTTTACATATTATTGTTAATAGGAGCTACTTTTTGTAAATATGTTTAGGGGGGAAAGAGAGCCCCTTTGCATGTTCCCCAGACTCGCTATCATTTTGGATATCGGGAGCAAAAGGCACCTCTGTCCACATAAAGCAAGGGCATGTGAAGTGAGGTGCATGCTGATTGCGCATCACATTGAGAGCCATGAAAGAGAATCCTCTGAACTGTTATTCATGCTAAAATTCGACACTTTACATCAGGGTCTTAACAAAGACTCTAGCTATCTTACCCATTACAAAGATAGCTTCCCCAATTATCACCTCTAATACCATTAGCTCACAGACATTTACCTTTCCCCCTCCCCCCGCATCCCCCTTCTGTTCTGTAATGTGATTTGTCCTTTTCATATGTGTTCATTTTTTAAATTGTATCCTTTGGTATATATGGTTGTGACTATTTTCTTCCACTATTTGATCTGAGGAAGTGGATCTGAGGAAGCTCATCATCTAATAAACCATCTTGTTAGTGCTACATAGTCCTGTTTTTTGTTTCAGCTACCGTAGACTAACACGGCTACATTTCTATCACTATTTGTAAACAAAGCATTTAGGAACTGTCAGGAAGCTGGAGAAGAGCTCCTTGTCACTGCTTGTCTGCTAATGAGAGAAATGTGTCAGTGCAAAAATACTATGAAGCAGTAAAAGTGTTTTTTCATCGGGGATCTTTTAAAAATACTTTTCACCCCACTATTTTATGTTACTTTGAATTCCTCATACTTGGAGTGGGAAGTATGGTGAGTACAGTGCTATGTTTATGTATTGTGTCGCTACAATGAGTAATCATTGCTTGTTCTCATAGAGGTGTGTGGTAAGCAAGTGGGTGTACAAAGGTCCGATCTCACAAGAAAGCTGCTACTTGTGGGATTTCCAGCCCAGTGGGGCACATACAGGAGGTTAGGGTAGATCAGGTCGCCTCCTGCAGGAATGAACTGGACCAGACTGAACCAAGAGTTGACTCAGTACAACAGTGAGGCAGCACTACTACATGCAGAGTTTTGGCCAGTAGCAAACTTTACTAACGAGGATTATACACAACTTTTATACTTTATGCAACTGTTGCTGTTTCAGCATGATTCCAGGGGTGACTCTAAAGCAAGTACTAATATCTTTGAGCCTTAAGAAGCTTTAGTTTCTTCTCACAGACAGCGGAAGGCATCACTTATGAGCTATAATGGCGAGAGTAAGGATTAACAATTGGCTGATAGAAAGCTTCTCTGATAACAAATAGTGACAGAGTCTCAGCAACTGGTTTCTGAAAGCTTTTTGAACTGGGAGATAATAGTTTGTTTTTCTTTGTGGTTGTGCTCTGCTGAGCAGAAATCCAGAACAAAGCATTCTCATATATCATACCATAAAATGGGAGAAGAGTATAGTGGATTAGAAGGCCAGTAGCTTCTATGTTGTTTCTTTTCTACTTCCATTATTTCTGTCTGACCTTTCTACTGAGGATAAAGCCTTATTCATTGTTCTGTTACCACTGTATGCCATTCTTACCGGGGTAGAGTTGCCAGATGGTTTAACCAAATATACCAAACACCCCTCCCCCCCAAAAAAAAAACACCGGGAAAAACATTCTGTTGAGAAAAAAAGGGGGGACGACCAAAGTTGTAAGTTGAGAAAAAAGAAAAAAAAAAAAAAAAGGACCCTGACAGCACTTCTTAAGCAAAAAAAATTAAAAAATTAAAAATCATGGCCCCTTTAAGAAGAGACTTTTTTGCCAGTGGCCATTTTGATTTTCTTTCCAGCCACAAGACAAGCCCCTGCAGAACCAGGTAAGTGGGTAGGAGGGGCTGGCGGGGGGTCCAGGGGGCCCAGCATAGGGGCAGGAGGGGCCAGGGGTTGGGCCCAGTTGCTGAGTGTGTCGTAGATGTTGCCAGGTGTCTGGTGTTTTTGCCTCCTGGCAGGGAAAAAAATATCAGAAAATATCTGAATTTTTTTACCGGACAGGAGGAGAAAATACTGGACTGTCTGGGTCAATAGCGGACACCTGGCAACCCTATACCAGGAATATTTGTAAAACATACTTTATACTGTATGTTTTAGAAACACAAGAATACATACTGTGAAAAACACAGGAAATCTTTGTGTATATGTTGGGTGTGTGTGTGTGTGTGTATATGAGAGAGAGAGAAAGTGTAAATAAATATGGCTTTTTATAGAGTAAACAAATGGTTACAGAAAAATTTTATCCAAGATAATCAGAATAATTAGCAGGCAATGTGAAACTGCCCATCACAGAAATAGGCAATGGAAGATCTAACTGTTTTCTGATTAGAGAGGCGAAAGCAGTTTGCCACTCTACCCTAGGTATTTTTCACTAATGATAAAAAGTGAACATAATAAACAAAGGTGATATATACCAGTGTTTCTCAACCTTTTTTTAATAAATACCCCTTTTTAAAAAAATTGTAAGTACCCCCCCTTTTAAAAAAAATATAAGTACCCCAGTACCTACATTTTTTAGACCACAAATTTTTTTTTCTACCATTGCAACACATTTATTTAAACAACTTAATTGTAGCTGGGCAGGCGATGACATTTTTGAATGTAAAAAGTACCAAAATAATAAAGCGCTGTAAAACTTAAAACAAAAATTCTGTTTTCTCCAAATTTCAGTTGTGTTGACGTACTCCCCCAGACTTCTCTTGAGTACCCTGAGGGTACTCATACCACTGGTTGAGAAACACTGATATATGCTATGTTTTCTGGAAGAGCACCATAAGGGCAGAATCATTTGTGGTGGCGACACAGACCGGTGACTGCCTTCAGTCTTCTATGACTAATTTTGTACCACAGAATCTTGACATTAGAGGATCGCTGCTAGTGCCATGTTCCATAATCAACAAAGCCTTTTCATCTGCAAATGTTTTCACTGCTGCAGCAGTCTGCAGTGATCACTCCTAAGGCTATGGTGATGATGAAGAGCTGCATTTGGCCTTTAAATATGGAGAAGACAGGATGAATTTGTAGCTGTTCAGTAACTGTAGATTGTGTAAGTTGTTCTAAATTTCAGCTCTTTCCTCATAGGGCTCAAGTATCTTTTTTTAGAATAACTATAATTATGCACACTCTAGCAGAATTAGTAAAGCTCTATAAAGTGGTAACTCGGTGGCTTTTAAATAACCTCTTCACTCATCTTTTAACCAGAAAATTTATTAATTTATTAATAAAATTTATTAATGGAGGAGGGGTGGGGTCTGAGATGGAAGTTGGGTGCACAAGGGAGCTTGCAGTAAGGGATTGGGATGCAGGAGAAAATGTGGGGTCTGGGTGGGAGATTGGGTAAAGGAGACCATTGCAATCTGGGTTAGGGGACTAGGGTGCAGAGGTTTGAGATGTGACCTGGGGAAGGGGCTAGGAGGGGGTGGAGGGGTTGGGGCAGTGACCTAGGGTAGGAGGGGGTTGTGACTTGGTGCAGCAGACTGGAGTGCAGGAGGGTTGCAGGGGACTGGTTTTTGACCGGGGGCAGGAGGGGATGTGGGTGCAGGAGGAGAGCAGTGTAAAGTAGGGAGAAAAGTGTTGGGGTGCTAGAGGCAGGCTCTGGCAGGGAGATTTACCTGCTTGACTCCCAACCAGCAGCCTTCTCAGGCAGATTCCCTGCCTGCTCCGCCCTGCAGGAGCCATATTGTTTTTGAACAGCTATGAACCTGAGGGGTTGTGGGGGAGGGTGTTTTGCAAACTGCCTGCTTCCATGGGTGGGAAACTGGCCAATGGGGGAGGGGGTTGCACATGAAGCCTCTCCCTCCCCCAGGCTCTTAGGGGTTCAAAAAGAGCCCCAAAATAGCTGCCTTTATCAGCAGATTGCAGGGGGCAGACAGGGAGTCTCCATCTGCGGGCCAGATCTGGCAGCTTGACTGGCTAAATCCTGCCCGTGGAGCAGACCTGGGCAAAATATGGTCCAGGGGCCGGATCCAGCTTGCCAAGCCACCAGATCTGGCCTGAAGATCCCCCTGCTGAGACCCTCAGGCACGTAGCTGCTGTAGTTTAAAACCCAGTCCTTTCATCTGTCTGCTGTGCAGGGAGGGAGAGGCTGCATGCAATCTCCCTGCCCCGCTCCCAGCCCAATCCTCAGCTCTTATTGACTGGAAACAGCCATGCAATCAGAGCTGAGAGATTGGCCTGAGTGACAGGGGCAATGCAAGCCTCTTTCCCACACCCTGAATTGAGATCCACGTGGACTGAGGAGGCTGCATTTTCCAGTAGGGTTGCCAGATGATATAACCAAAAATACCAAACATCCCCCCCGGCCCCACCGCCCTGCAAAAAAAAATGCTGGGGAAAAAAGGGGGACACCAAAGTTGTTGAGCAAAAAAAAAAAAAATAATAATAAAACAACATGGCCCCTTTCAGTACTTCCCCTTGGTCTTTAGGCTTTTTGCCTGCAGCCAGTTTGTTTTCTTGATCAAGCCAGAATGCAGCTTCCCTGTGGAACCAGGAAAGCAGGAAGTCCGGGGGCTGGGGATGTCGGGGCTCGGGGGGGGGGGGGGAGGGGAGCCAGGAGCTGGGCCCAGTTGCGAGTGTGTGTAGGGTTGCCAGGTGTCCAGTATTTTCGCCTCCTGGCAGGGAAAAAAAACAGAAAATACCAGACATTTTAGGTGTCCTGTATTTTCTTAATTTTTTTACCGGACAGGCGGCCAAAATACAGGACTGTCCGGGTCAATATCAGACACCTGGCAACCCTATTTTCCAGCAGCTAGCTCCTGCCTCTGGCAGCCCAGCCCTTCCTGCATCCCAACTCCCTCCCCCAGATCACCATGCAAACCCTCTGTGCCCCTCTGCCCCATGTCACAACTCCCTCCCAGACCTGTGTCCCTTCTAAAACCCTTCCCTCAGGCCAGAATCCTCTCCTGCATCCACACTCCCTCCCTGACCCTAGATCCCAATCCTCTGACCGAGGTCACAACCCCCTCTTCCACCCAAACACCCTGTCAGACCCCACATCCTCTCCTGTACCCCGGTCCCTTACCCCGTGCACCCTTCTGGACCCAACTTTGAGCCTGCACCTCCTCCACAGAAAAGTGCGGCCCTTGGCCACTTACTAAAATCTTGGGAGTGGCCCCCCCGCCAAAAGTTATTGCCCACCCCTGCCATGGAGGGTATTTTTCCCAGGCCTGATGTAAGAATTCCCTGCCATTTACAGTCATTAAGTCAAGATTGGATTTCTTTCTAAAAGATCATAGAATCATAGGACTGGAAGGGACCTCGAGAGGTCATATATGTTAAACAGAAATGATGAACTTGATGTAGAAATTCTTGGTAGAATTTTTTGGCGTGCTATGTAGGAGGTCAGCCTCCTAATGTTCACACTGAATCTATGATTCTGTGCACTTAACTTTACACATATGGGTAGACCCATTCAGGTTATTGGGGGCTACTTGTTCTTAACTTTATGCATGCAGTATAATTGTCTGCAGAATTGAGGTGTACAGAATAAAATAGAACGTGACTTTAACAATAGAATGTTAAAACAGTTTAATGATTAAAGTAATTGTTTTTGCTTTTCTCTTACAACAAGAAAGCTAGATGAATTGCTACATGTGGTGAATTTAAAATCTGCTTAGTTATTACAACAGTTCTAGAGTTGTTACTCCTATAGGTCATAATATTCTTTAAAAGCAAATAGTTGATAAAAGAGAAGCCCTTTAGGCAGATTACAGAAGAGATAATGTTTATTGAGATGCAAGTTATTGTATCCAGCTGCACATTTTTGTTTTTTCTTTATTGAGTAAAATTAAGCTGGGCTGGAAAAGATTGTTAATTCTTCTCTGATAATATTATTGTCAGGGATCTGAGAATTCGAAAATGAATGTTCATCCAGTCAGAGCCACAGCAGCTGTTGACTACACATCTGAATTACAATCTTCCAGTTCCAGATCATTTTACTTAGAAACAGATTAATATATCCCTTTTGTGTTATATGCGAGAGATGGAATTTGGAGTAAAAATGAGAATGTAAAACATAGGCAGCAGCATCGTCTAGTGATGAGATTGGGGAATTGGGAGCAAGTTCTGCCAATGGTTTACTGTGTGACTTTGTAGAAATCACATTTATCTTTCCCCTCCCCCTTCAATTTCTCCATCTGTAAAATATGGATAATATTTATTAACCTTTAAAATAATGGGCTCTTTAGTGTCACGCAGGCCTTTTCTACATGGTACTGTATGTTAGTACATGCCAGCTGTGGTGCAAATTCTAATGCATTTGGTGTGTCATGGAGTAGCTGTCTATGTGGATCCTTGTGGCACTCACTGGAAGTTCCCCAGTGCACATTGACTTGGTGGTGTTTGAAATTCAGCTACATCTGTGAGCACTTAAGGAGCTTTTAGTGCATGCTAGCAGAGTCCACATGACACAGGCAAAGTGCATACCATGCTTGTGCACACTAGAACTTATCCTTTAGCTTGTGGGATAGAACAAGCTGTAGACACACACTTAGGGCACATCTTCACTCACTGTGATGAAGGTTGACAGTCCGGTGTTCGATTTAGTGGGTCTAGTTAAGATCCATAAATCAAATGCTGAGGGCAGCTTGAGCTGGCACCTGTATCCCTCACAGTTGCGTGTGTCAACTCACAGGGCCAGGGCCCAATAGGATTATGGATTTGCTTCAAGACAGAGTCGATTAGGGATAGTTGCTTTTATTAATCTTACTACATCTCTACAGGGTTAATACTGCCAGATGGTTACACAGCTACTGTAAAGTAATACACCAATAAGCATAGGCAGAGCAATGCACTTGGAAATGCTTACTCCCCTTCAGTCTATGGGGAGTCCCATTCCTGTCACCTCGCACCAGGCCACAGTGGACGTGGTTCCAGCTGGGAGAATCCAGGGCACCCTCCGAGGTCTAGGTCCCTGGTGGGACTCACCAGACATGGGACTCCTTACACTAGTTATACTACAGTTGTTTACTGGGTCCATGCATACCGGCCCAATGCCACTCTCAGCATTCCCACAGGGCTGAGAACCAAGCTCATGTTATTTATTCCATACTCAGCTCTCAGCTAGCAACCATAGGGAGTTGCAGCTGATGAAGGCTGTCTGATAGAGAACACCTGGGCTACGTCTAGACTGCATGATTTTCCGCAAATGCTTTTAACGGAAAACTTTTCCGTTAAAAGCATTTGTGGAAAAGAGTGTCTAGATTGGCACGGATGCTTTTCCGCTAAAGCACTTTTTGCGGAAAAGCGTCCGTGCCAATCTAGACGCAGTTTTGCGCAAGAAAGCCCCGATCACCATTTTCGTGATCGGGGCTTTTTTGCACAAAACAATACCGCGTTGTCTACACTGGCCCTCTTGCACAAATGCTTTTGCACAAGAGGGCTTTTGCCTGAACAGGAGCAGCATAGTATTTCCGCAAGAACACTGACAATCTTACACGAGATCATCAGCGTTCTTGCGGAAATTCAAGCAGCCAGTGTAGACAGCTGGCAAGTTTTTCCGCAAAAGCAGCTGCTTCAGCTGCTTTTGCGGAAAAACTTGCCAGGCTAGACACAGCCCTGGTGTTTTTGCCAGCAGGGCTCAAGGCTGGCCTGGAGGAATACAAATTTAACCCCTATAGGCCCACATATGGCTTTTTATGTGACAGCAAGGAGTAAGGAAAGCCGACAGGAGCATTTGTTCCCGTTGAGGTAAACCAACTCCAGCTTCATATTCTACGTAGCTGGAGTTATATACCTTAAGCCAACCTTCCAGGCCTAGTGTAGACCAGGCCTTAATGTGCTAACTAATATAGATAACTACACATCAATAAGGTATTTCTTTGTCTACCTCTACTAACTAGACCTATAGAGGCTTCTGTCTCTGAGCAAATGGATCTGGTCCTTTTAATTCAGGCAGTACTCTTAATTCCAGAAGTCCCAGATTGTGTTCCCATTGGTGACTGAGCCAGGCCATTATAATAAGTACAGTGCCGTTTGTACTGCAGTGCCAAAACGTTCTTATGTAGCATGTAAGGCTGGAAGGGACCACCTGATCATCTAGTCTGACCTGTACATGACAGGCCACCAACATCCACGTGCTAAATGCAGCAAGAGAAATTAGACAAAATTACATCATACAGGAGACTAAACTATCATGTGGCACAGACAGAGAATGGGAAGGACCAAGCTGCACCAACCCTGGAGCATGCAAGCCCTGTATTGTACAAATGCTGTTTTAAAAAATGCAATTAGATGGTGTAACAGGGCAGACCTCACCACCACAGGGCCTCAGGTAATTAGCTCAGGGAATTAGCCTTTCTTCATGCTAGAGCACCCCCTTCTGTCTGGTGTCTCACTGTGACGTAGTGGGGGGTAACCTGCTAAGTCTCTGGCTGCTGTCTGTAGTACCACCGAGCAGACAAGTGATGAGTCACTATGCAAAGAGGGTATCCCAACTGGTTTGGCCAGCTGACCCCCATGGAGAGGAACAAAGGAAGGTGGAATGCTGCCCTGGCTGGGGGGCAGGGCTGGAGGAGAGTGAGTCAGTTCCTGTCTGGAAAGCAGGGGAGAAGGAACTGGGGAGGGGGCTGGGATCCCCCCATCTCAAGGGGGCACTGAGGCCTCTTAGCCCCCAGTTCCTGTAACCAGATTACATCTGTGCTATGCTGTATCGTGGAGAAGCAATAAACCACCCTCAATTCCACTGGCTGGTGGAGTCTGTTTGTGCCATTTCGGGGTGCAGGAGACGGGAGACTCCCAACGTGCCGTCACACTCACCCAGTGTTACTGTTGTTCTCCATAACTCTAGGTCAGGGCCCACATCTCTCCCAGACCATGTCGCCCTCTGCCGGGATACTAGCCTACCATAGTGCCCCCACACTTTGGAATCCTCTCTCTCTGGCGACCCTCAATCCCCCTATGCTCTCCTTTGTTCAGTGACACACTTCCAGTCTTTCTCTAGCCCCTTCCACAGGGGCAAACTGCAGTCTGAAATGGCCACTCAGCACTGGCAAGGGGGTGAGGACCTGCTGCCTTTGCCTCCTCTGGCTGCCTCCCCACAGCCCTAATAGCCTGAGGTCTTGCTTCAGGCCCTGCAGCCTGGGAGCGTGTCTGGCCAGAGCTTCCCCAGCTCTGCCTGTGTTTCCCCAGCCCTGCTCTAAATCAGGAAGCCTCTAGGTTCCCAGGAAGCTGGAGCAAGAGTGAGTCTTTCTCTTCCTCCCTCCTGGAGCCCTTATTTATACAACTCACAGTTGGGACCTAATTGACAACTATCTGCTGCAGCTGCTTGCTCCATGGCTCCAGCTCTCACCCAGAGCTGAGTTTTAGCCCCTTAAAGGCCAGTGTGGGGGCAGACGCCCCATTACAGCTGGGCAGATACAGTCTCTACCCTAAACTGTTTACAGTTCAATTTGAAATAAGATGCAAAAAGTAAACTTGACAAAGTGAGTAAGATGAATACAATCTAAGTACTTGTATGGCCTTCTTCACCTTCATATTTAAGCACCTCACAGCATATTTATCCTTACAACACCCCAAAAGGTAAGGCAGAAGTGTCCTCCCCATTTTACATATGAGGAACAAAGGCACAGAGAGCAAGGGTATGTCTAGACTACATGACAAGAAGTGACCACAGACATAGCCTCAGCTGACATACCCAAGCTAGCTTTATCGTTATCGAGCTGTCAGGTCCCAGGATAGCAAAGCTGCAGCAGCATGCACTTGAGTATGGGCTAACCCCAGGAGTAATTATCCTGGGCTGGTACACTTCATACAGAGGCTTGCATTGTCATGGATTCAGTGTTCCAAAACTCAAGTTAGATAAAGCTAGCTATGGCATGTCTTCTCAAGCTTACCCTGTGATAGCAGTCTAGACACAGACTATCAGACTGACTGTGGACTATTCTTCCTGCTAGCATGTCACCTAAAAAGCCACAGAATTTAAGTCATACTTATGATGGAGTACAGAGAGATTTTTCTATGTATCCCTGGGCAGGTGGGTCAGACAGATGATGTGACTGGTGAACCCTTTGGTGCTTCAGGCTTCAGTTGTTACCTAGTGCAATACAAGACATCCCAGGGCATGCAAGGATTGCAAGTGCTGATATGATGTATGACTTAACAAGTCTTGACA
This sequence comes from Pelodiscus sinensis, assembly GCF_049634645.1. Taxonomy (NCBI): domain Eukaryota; kingdom Metazoa; phylum Chordata; order Testudines; family Trionychidae; genus Pelodiscus; species Pelodiscus sinensis. The sequence goes on from NC_134714.1 coordinate 103,446,246, forward strand.
AAGCCCTGGCTGGGATGATTTAGTTGAGATTGAGCTTGCTTGGAACAGGGAGGTGGAGTAGGTGACCTCCTGAGGTCTCCTCCAATGCTAATCTATGATTAAGCATCCTTGGAAAGTAAGGTTCTAAAACTTAATTTTCAGACTTTTCTTTGGCTATTTTATTTTCCTATATATGCTTTTTCATGAACTGCTATTGAGGGTAGCAGTTGTCATGTTTTCCTTATAGCAGGAAATTCTGAGCTTATTCAAGAGAAGCATGAAAAGCAACTCAAAGATAAAGTCGGAAGATGATCTCCCACCCTCAGAATCTTTGTCACCTTTGCAGTACTTATGTGAATTTTGTTCCATCTCCTTGCTGCATTGCTCCATGTATGTGGAATGTAGAGGTGAAAGCCAAGGAAAGAGAGTGTGTGTTAATTGGCTTCATGAGCATAAATACAAATTGGACTCTAAGGATAATTAACCAGGTAGTTCTGATATCTTTAAACTTTTAATTTCCTTTTAGTCATTTCCTTTCCATTCTACACGTATAACTGGGGAATTGAACAGATTCTCTTTACATTCCAGGGGGATGCACAAAATCTATTGCTAAAGTAACATTTATATAGGCTATCCAGATGAATGCTGCCTGAGAAATCAACTGCTCATGAGATGCAAAGTTAGGCTACGTCTGGACTGCAGACTTTTTTTGCAAGAAGCTTTTTTCAGAAGAGATCCACCGAAAAACCTTCTTGCACAAGAGCGCATCCACATACAAAAGCGCATTTAAAAAGTGATGCACTTTTACAAAAGAGACCGTCTAGACTGATTGGACTTTCTCTCGCATAAAAGGCCACCTGGAACCACTTCATCCAGGGCTTTAGGTCACCAGTTGCTTCCGAGGGCTGGTGTTGGAGCCTTGCCGAGACACGCGCTTAAAGGGACCCCCCCCCAGACAGCCATTTCTTTGCTTCTGCTGCCTGCTTGCTACCTCTTCAAGGGACAGCAAAGTTCTTGCAGTGCCTGCTGTAGTTGCCCTGGTTTTTTTGTATGCCACAGCCTTTTCCTTTGAGCCATGGAGCCGGAGCTACCCCATGGTATGCGATGGCCCGCACAGCCATGCTGCAGTTTTTGCAGCACTTTCTGTCAGCTTCCTTTCTAGTCCTGCATGACCAGGACCCCAAGCTGATGGCTGGGGTCTCCAGTCTGGAGTTCATAAGGATGGGTGGGGAAGATATTTCCCTACCCTCCCAAGATTTGGTGCAGCTCCCTGTAGTAGGGGCAGGAGTGGGGTCCTACCCCTGAGTGGGAACTGTGTTCAGTGGCACGGACATATCCCTAGCGGAGCTCTTTCACCTTACTCCAGACCTATTTCAAGGTCCGGGTTGGGTGTCTATGCTCCACCAGGGACTTGGTCATCTGGTCATAAATTTCCGTGTTGTGCCGCTTTGGCCAGGGATCCTGCAAGGCCTCCTTCTCACCCCACTGTTCAAGGAGGGACTGGCTCTCTGGGCCTGACCAGGAGGGTGTGCGCCTCTTGCTCCCCCTGGGTGGGTCCCAGCACCCCTGGGGCTGCTCCCAGTGGCGGCCAGGGAGATTGCGGGGGGCTTCAGGTGCGGACATGGCTAGCAATGCCTGTAGCAGGGAGAGCCGCGTGGTCAGGGTGCTGCTCTCTGATTGGCTTTTTGCTGCAAGGCTTGTCCAGGGGGCCTGCAGCTTTAAGAGAGGCCAGGACACAGGAACTATAGAGTTGTGATTACTTTGTATGGAGTGGCCACGGGGTACCTGTGGTTTTTCCTGGAGGTCTCTTCTTCCAAAAAAAAAAAATCCTTCTCCCCATCCACACACGCCTTTTTCTGAAAGAGTTCTTTTGCAAAAAAGCTTCTTCCTCGTAGAAGCTGTTGGAAAAAATCCTCTGTTCTTTTGATTTACTTGTGAAAGAACGCAATTGCAGTGTGGACGTTCTGCAAGTTTTGTCGGAAAAACTGTAGTGTAGAGGCAAGAGAAGCATTCATGAAACTGTAAGACACACAGTTATGCAGCATAACCATTATTTCTAGGTTGTTTCTAGGTTGCCCTTGCTTTCCAAGACTTCCTTTGATTTAAAAAAGCATTGATACAGACTTACGCTGTTTGGAAACTAAATGTAAGCATTGCTTTCTTGGGCATCTTGTTGCAGACCTTTCTGTTCAGTGCCCAGGTTGATTTGAAACAATCGTGAGTTTTACTCTTTGGCCACATATATAATATTGTATTTAAAGTCCACTCTGTTAACTTTGCTGATGCGTTTCCCCCAAACATCTCCTGAGTGCCTCTGTTGGAGCTTCTATGGACAAGGGATGTCAATTTGATTCTGCTTCCCTTCAACTAGATAACTATGCTCTTCGTGCTGATGATGCTTCCTGCACAGAACATGTATTGAGTTTTGGAGCTTCACAACATAAGCTGCACATGGTCAGATTGGCCTTGGTCAAAGCACAGTTGGTAGCCCGAAACTTCAGGAAGTGTCCGTAATGGCTTGCTGGTGACCATAATCTGTGCTGACTGCCCTTCTGACACACTCCCCTTCTAAACTTCTGCTGGTTTCTGTTTGCATCATCATCTGACAAAGGAAATGGAATGCTGGGCTTGGGTAATCCAGATCAATCTGCCGCCTTGGCCCCCCAGAAAGGCAATCAATATATAACAAGCCATGCAGCAGATTCTTTTTGGGGATTACAAGATTGTCTGGAATCCATTTAAGATGCTTCTATGATGAGTTGTTCCAGTAAATAATTTTTAAACAAGTGCATACGTAGCCTCCATCCAAGGTTGTACAGAAGTACCTTGAACTGTTTTGTATTCTAATTCTGTTACTGTTCACTAAGGAATGGAGGAAATAAGTGAAAAAACCCATGCCCCTAAGTGACGTAAGTTTCACCAGCATAAGTGATAGTGTGCATAGTGCTGTCAGTGGGAGAGCTTCTCCCGCCAACATAGCTACTGATGCTCACGGAAGTGGTTTTCTTATACTGAAGGGAGAGTTCTCTCCTGTCAGCATAGAGTAGACACACAGGTGGTCTTACATTGATGCAGTGGCATCAGTACACTGTGCAGCTGTAAGGTCCGTAGTGTAGACATTGCCAGACTGTCTCTGACCCTGCAGCTCCTTTTATGTGATCCCACTGGGTCCTGATTGGCTGCTCCATGTTTCCTCCAACTGACTGATTCCTAGGCTATTTGGAGGACTCACCTCCACTACTCCTTTCTGGGACAGGTCATAGCAGGTCTATGAGGCCTCTATCAACCCCCTCCATTCTGCTGTGGGTGAACACTCCAACAGAAGAGGCCCTTGACCAAAGCTTAACTATATACCAGACAACATTCAAATAGATCTTCCATTGTATCTAGCCTTTCCTTTCCAAAAACTCAAGAGTGTGCTCTCTATTCCCACACCTGTTTTTCAGAGGCATGCTATTACTCCTCTCACATGATTTTTTTAAAAAAATAAAAGGCATCACAAGAAAGCTGGCATGATGCTTGAGATGATTTCTAGCTGGGGATCATTTCTGTTCTTTGTAAAAATATTGGCCTCCATTACCCGCAAGCAAATACAACCCTCACAACAGATACAGCCATGGAGTCTCACTAGCTTGTCTGTATTTCCCAGAAATATACCACCCCTAAAGAGTAGTAGAATCAAATCCATTGTTTCTCCTCTGCTGGGCAAAAGGGTAATTAAATCGGTGCCCATCTCAGTGAGATTTCAAAGTCTTTGTTTAATTTACTAACAGACTCCCAAGAATTCAAATGGAATGGACTTATCGTGCATGCTAAACATCTACATCCATTTTGAAATCAAGATGCATTTAAAATGGAAAAACTTCTAATTTGGATTACATTGACATTGTGTTTCCTTCAGAGATTGTGTCTGTTGCAGCAGTGCGACTATCCTTTCAGTTCCGGCACAGTATCCTGAGGGCTCACAGGAATAATGGTGGAAGTTGCAAACATCTCTGTGAAAAGAAAGCATTGCTATTAAAGAGAGTGTTTTTCAGAGAGTCTTGGGTCAGAAAAATATGACTAATTTAGGGTTTGTCTTGTTTAATGCTAAGCACTTTGGAAGAGCAGTACACACTAATTGCTGTACTGTTCGTGTTTAAATATATTTTTATTGAAGCAGGATAGAAAATCCCCACGAACTTTGGACAAGTTTTTCAGGATAGTTACTGGCAAGTACAGCAGCTCTGCAATTTGCGTACCTTTTCCGATTGTTTTTTTGGGAGAGGCTTTCCGAAATTTGGCCTGTCTACACTGGCCCCCTAATCATTTTGGTTGCCCTCCGCTGGACCCTCTCCACTGCGTCCACATCCTTTTTGTAGTGGGGAGCCCAGAACCGGACACAGTACTCCAGATGTGGCCTCACCAGAGCCGAATAAAGGGGAATAATGACATCTCTGGATCTGCTGGCAATGCTCCTCTTAATGCAACCTAATATGCCATTAGCCTTCTTGGCTACAAGGGCACACTGTTGACTCATATCCAGCTTCTCATCCACTGTAAGCTCCAGATCCTTTTCTGTAGAACCAGTACTTAACTGGTTGGTCCCCAGCTTGTAACTATGCTTGGGATTCTTCTGTCCCACGTGCAGGACTCTGCACTTGTCCTTGTTGAACCTCATGAGATTTCTTGTGGCCCAATGCTCCAATTTGTCTAAGTCACTCTGGAGCCTATCTCTGCCTTCAAGTGTATCTACGTCTCCCCCTAACTTAGGGTATGTCTACACTACCCCGCTAGTTCGAACTAGCGGGGTAATGTATGCATACCGCACTTGCTAATGAAGCCCGGGATTTGAATTTCCCGGGCTTCATTAGCATAAGCGGGGAGCCGCCATTTTTAAATCCCCGCTGCTTCGAACCCCGTGTAGCGCGGCTACACGGGGCTCGAACTAGGTAGTTCGGACTAGGGTCCTATTCCGAACTACCGGTACTCCTCGTGAAACGAGGTGTACCGGTAGTTCGGAATAGGCACCCTAGTCCGAACTACCTAGTTCGAGCCCCGTGTAGCCGCGCTACACGGGGTTCGAAGCAGCGGGGATTTAAAAATGGCGGCTCCCCGCTTATGCTAATGAAGCCCGGGAAATTCAAATCCCGGGCTTCATTAGCAAGTGCGGTATGCATACATTACCCTCCTAGTTCGAACTAGGAGGGTAGTGTAGACATACCCTCAGTGTCATCCGCAAACTTGCTGAGGGTGCAATCCATCCCCTCATCCGGGTCATTATAAAGATATTGAACAAAACTGTTCCTAGAACCGAACCTTGGGGCACTCCGCTAGAAACCGACCGCCATCCTGACATCGAGCCATTGATCACTACCCATTGGGCCCGGCCTTCTAGCCATCTTTCTATCCATCTTACCGTCCATTTATCCAATCCACATTCCCTTAACTTGCTGGCAAGAATATTGTGGGAGACCGTATCAAAAGCCTTGCTAAAGTCAAGATATATCACATCCACTGACTTTCCCACATCCACAGAGCCAGTTACCTCATCATAGAAGCTAATCAGATTGGTCAGGCACGACTTGCCCTTTGTGAATCCATGCTGACTATTCCTAATCACTTTCCTCTCATCCAAGTGCCTCAAAATGGATTCCTTAAGGATCCCTTCCATGTTTTTTCCAGGAACCGAGGTAAAACTGACCGGCCTATATTTCCTGGATCGTCCTTTTTTCCCTTTTTTGAAGATGGGCGCTACATTTGCCTTTTCCCAATCATCCTGGATTTCTCCCGATCTCCACGACTTTTCAAAGATAATGGCCAAAGGCTCCTCAATGACATTTGCCGACTCCCTCAGTAACATCGGATGCCTTAAGTCTGGACACATGGATTTGTGTATGTTTAGCTTTTCTAAATGGTTCCTAACCTGTTCTTTACGCACCACGGGATGTCCATCTTCATCCCATCTTGCGTCACATAGCGCACAAGTCCAGGAGCCAACCTTGTCCATGAATACAGAGGCAAAGAAAGCACTGAGTACTTCAGCTTTTCCCACATCATCTGTCACTAGGTTATCTCCTTCATCCATTAGGGGCCGCACACCCTCTCTGATCATCATCTTCTTGTTAATGTGCCTGTAGAAACCTTTTTTGTTATCCTTCACATCCTTAGCCAGTCGCAATTCCATCTGCTCTTTCGCCTTCTTGATAACCCCCCGGCATTCTCGAGCCATACATTTAAACCCCTCCTTGTCATTTGTCCAAGTTTCCACTTTTTGTAAGCTTCCTTTTTGTGCTTAAGTTCACCAAGGATTTCCCCTGTAAGCCAGTCCGATCTCTTACAATGTTTTCCTCTCTTGCTACGCGTCGGGATGGTTTCTTTCTGTGCCTTCAATAAGGCTTCTTTAAAATACTGCCAGCTGTCCTGGACTCCTTTCCCCTTCGTGTTAACATCCCATGGGATTCTGCCCATCAGATCTCTGAGGGAGTCAAAATCTGCTTTTTTGAAGTCCAAGGTGTGTATTTTACTACTCTCTTTTCTTCCTTTGGTCAGGATCCTGAAATCTACCATCTCATGATCACTGCTTCCCAGGTTGTCACCCACCTCCACTTCCCCTATTAGTTCCTCTCTGTTTGTGAGCAGAAGGTCAAGCTGTGCACGACCCCTGGTTGGATCCTTCAGCACTTGTGTCAAGAAGTTATCCTCAACATTCTCCAAAAACTTCCTTGATTGCCTGTGTACTGCCGTATTGGTTTCCCAACAGATGTCAGGGTGATTAAAGTCCCACACGAGAACCAGGGCCTGCGATCTTGAAGCTTCGCTCAGTTGTCCGAAGAAAGCGTCATCTACCTCATCCACCTGATTCGGTGGCCTGTAGCAGACACCAACCACAACATCATAGAATCATAGATTCATAGGACTGGAAGGGACCTCAAGAGGTCCTCGAGTCCAGCCCCCCGCCCTCACGGCAGGACCAAGCTCCACCTACACCATCCCTGACAGATGTCTATCTAACCTGTTCTTAAATATCTCCAGAGAGGGAGATTCCACCACCTCCCTTGGCAATTTATTCCAATATTTGACCACCCTGACAGTTAGGAATTTTTTCCTAATGTCCAATCTAAACCTCCCCTGCTGCACTTTAAGCCCATTACTCCTTGTCCTGTCCTCAGTAACCAAGAGGAACAAATTTTCTCCTTCCTCCTTGTGACACCCTTTTAGATATTTAAAAACCGCTATCATGTCCCCCCTTAATCTTCTTTTTTCCAAACTAAACAAGCCCAGTTCATGAAGCCTGGCTTCATAGGTCATGTTCTCTAGACCTTTAATCATTCTTGTCGCTCTTCTCTGTACCCTTTCCAATTTCTCCACATCTTTCTTGAAATGTGGCGCCCAGAACTGGACACAGTACTCCAGCTGAGGCCTAACTAGTGCAGAGTAGAGCGGCAGAATGACTTCACGAGTTTTGCTTACAACACACTTGTTGATACAACCTAGAATCATATTTGCTTTTTTTGCAACAGCATCCACTGTTGACTCATATTCAACTTGTGGTCCACTATGACCCCTAGATCCCTTTCTGCCATGCTTCTTCCTAGACAGTCGCTTCCCATCTTGTATGTATGGAACTGATTGTTCCTTCCTAAGTGGAGCACTTTGCATTTCTCTTTATTAAACCTCATCCTGTTTACCTCTGACCATTTCTCTAACTTGCTAAGGTCATTTTGAATTATGTCCCTATCCTCCAAAGAAGTCGCAACCCCACCCAGTTTGGTATCATCTGCAAACTTAATAAGCGTACTCTCTATCCCAATATCTACATCATTGATGAAGATATTGAACAGTACGGGTCCCAAAACAGACCCTTGAGGAACTCCACTTGTTATCCCTTTCCAGCAGGATTTAGAACCATTAACAACCACTCTCTGACTACGGTTATCCAGCCAATTATGCACCCACCTTATCGTGGCCATATCTAAGTTATATTTGCCTAGTTTATCAATAAGAATATCATGCGAGACCGTATCAAATGCCTTACTAAAGTCTAGGTATATGACATCCACCGCTTCTCCCTTATCCACAAGGCTCGTTATCTTATCAAAGAAAGCTATCAGATTAGTTTGGCATGACTTGTTCTTCACAAACCCATGCTGGCTATTCCCTATCACTTTATTAACTTCCAAGTGTTTGCATATGATTTCCTTAATTACCTGCTCCATTATCTTCCCTGGGACAGACGTTAAACTGACCGGTCTATAGTTTCCTGGGTTGTTCTTATTCCCCTTTTTATAGATGGGCACAATATTTGCCCTTTTCCAGTCTTCTGGAATCTCCCCTGTCTGCCATGATTTTTCAAAGATCATAGCTAAAGGCTCAGATACCTCCTCTATCAGCTCCTTGAGTATCCTGGGATGCATTTCATCAGGACCTGGTGACTTGCTGACATCTAACTTTCCTAAGTGATTTTTAACTTGTTCTTTGTGTATCCTATCTTCTAAACTTACCCTCTCTCTGCTTGTATTCACTACGTTAGGCACACCTCCAGACTTCTCGGTGAAGACCGAAACAAAGAAGTCATTGAGCATCTCCGCCATTTCCAAGTTTCCTGTTACTGCTTCTCCCTCCTCACTAAGCAGTGGGCCTACCCTGTCCTTGGTCTTCCTCTTGCTTTTAATGTATTTATAAAAGGTCTTCTTGTTTCCCTTTATGCCTGTAGCTAGTTTGATCTCATTTTGTGCCTTTGCCTTTCTAATCTTGCCCCTGCATTCCCGTGTTGCTTGCCTATATTCATCCTTTGTTAGTTGTCCTAGTTTCCATTTTTTATAGGACTCCTTTTTTATTTTGAGATCTCCTTGTTAAGCCAAGCTGGTCTTTTGCCATATTTTCTATCTTTCCTACACAGCGGAATTGTTTGCTTTTGGGCCCTTAACAACGTCCCTTTGAAATACTTCCAACTCTCCTCAGTTGTTTTCCCTTCAGTCTTGCTTCCCATGGGACCTTACCTACAAGTTCTCTGAGCTTATCAAAATCTGCCTTCCTGAAATCCATTACCTCAATTGTGCTGGTCTCCCTTCTACCTTTCCTTAAGATCATGAACTCTATTATTTCGTGATCACTGTCCCCTATACTGTCTTCCACTTTCAAGTTCTCAACTAGTTCCTCCCTATTTGTTAAAACCAAATCCAGAACAGCTTCTCCTCTGGTAGCTTTTTCAACCTTCTGAAACAGAAAGTTGTCTCCAATGTAGTCCAGAAACTTATTGGATAGCCTGTGCCTCGCTGTGTTAGTTTCCCAACATATGTCTGGATAGTTGAAGTCCCCCATCACCACCAAATCTTGGGCTTTGGATAGTTTTGTTAATTGTTTAAAAAAGGCCTCATCCACCTCTTCCACCTGGCTAGGTGGCCTGTAGTAGACTCCTAGCATGATATCACCCTCGTTTTTTACCCGTTTTAGCTTAACCCAGAGACTCTCTACACAGCTATCTCCTACATTCATCTCCACTTCAGTCCAAGTGTGTACATTTTTAATATACAAGGCAACCCCTCCTCCCTTTTTTCCCTGTCTGTCCTTCCTGAGCAAGCTGTACCCTTCCATACCTCCATTCCAATCATGCGTCCCATCCCACCAGGTTTCTGTAATACCAATGATATCATAGTTGTATTTATTGGTTAGCAATTCCAGTTCTTCCTGCTTATTACCCATACTTCTCGCATTTGTATATAGGCATCTAAGATACTGATTTGATCATGCCTCCCTGTTGTGCCCTGACCCTCCTTTCTCCTTGCCATTATAGGCCGTAGTCCCCCCCATTTCCAACCCATCTCCCAGTCCCGCACATGCAGCACTTACCTGTGGGCTTTGCTCACCTGCCCCCGACAAACCTAGTTTAAAGCCCTCCTCACAAGGTTAGCCAGTCTGTGTCCAAACAAGACCTTCCCGCTCCTCGAATGGTGAACTCCATCTCCGCCAAGCAGTCCTTCCTGGAAGAGCACCCCGTGATCAAGGAAGCCGAATCCCTCCTGGTGACACCATCGTCGCAGCCAGGCATTGACCTCCAGGATGCACCTCTCTCTGCCCGGGCCCCTACCTTTGACAGGAAGGATAGAAGAGAATACCACCTGCGCTCCAAACTCCTTCACCAGTACTCCCAAAGCCCTGTAGTCACACTTGATCCGCTCAGTGTCACACCTGGCAGTATCATTTGTGCCCATGTGGATGAGTAGCATGGGGTAGTAGTCAGAGGGCCGGATAATCCTCGACAATGCCTCCGTAACATCTCGGATACGGGCCCCTGGCAGACAGCATACCTCTTGAGATGAGCTGTCAGGGCGACAGATGGGCGCCTCCGTTCCCCTCAGAAGAGAGTCTCCAACCACCACTACCCTACGTTTCCTCCTCGCGGTGGTGGCAGGAGACTGCTCAACCTTGGTGGTGCAAGGCCTGGTCTCCTCCACTGTGGGGGGTGACTCCTTGTCTCCTGCTGAAAGTAAAGTGTAACGGTTATGTAACAACACAGTGGGAGGGTTAGGAGCAGGGGTGGAACACTGCCTGCTGCCGGAAATAACCAGCTGCCAGTGTTCACCCTGCACCACTGCCTCCTCCATAAGTGGCGGGTCAGCAGTCCCACATCCTAGGACAGTGACCTCCGTGGACTCCACAGGAAAACTGTCCAGGAATTCCTCATGGCTTCGAATGCTCCTCAGGCTGGCCACCTCCTCCTGTATCTCTCCCACCTGCTGCCTGAGAGATTCCACCAGCAGGCACCTTTCACAATGGTTGTCTCCCCCAGCCTGGAGATCACTCAGTGGGAATTGCAAGCCACAAATACTGCAAGACCACACCAGGACCTGGGTAGAGGCATCCTGCTCAGGTTCTCTGTCTGGATACAGGCACAGGTGGAGGAGACAGGAGAAGTACTGGCACAAGCGCTTCGGGTCTTCATCACCATCAGTCACTCCCTCTGCTCAACTCCCTCTTCAACTCCCCTGTCTGCAGTCCCCTGTCCGCATCACTGCTGTTGTTTGCGCCTTGAAACTTAACCCATAGACTCTCAACAGGTTTTTCTCCCTCTTTATACTGGAGTTCAGAGCAATCGTAGTGCTCTCTTACATATAGTGCAACTCCTCCTCCTTTTCTCCCCTGCCTGTTCTTCCTGAACAGTCTATACCCTTCCATGACAGCGCTCCAGTCATGCGAGTCTTCATACCAAGTCTCTGTTATCCCAATTAAATCATAGTTCTTGGACTGGGCCAGGGCCTCCAGTTCTTCCTGTTTGTTGCCCAGGCTTCTCGCATTAGTGTACAAACACCTCAGGTAACCAGTTGAGCGCCCTATCTTTTCTATTCGAAACAGGGGTCCTCATTTCTTGCTCGTTCCTCTTTCCCACTTTCGACTTTCCCACTCCCCTCAGGGTTTTGGTCACCGTCCCCCGACGAATCTAGTTTAAAGCCCTCCTCACTAGGTTTGCAAGCCTGCCCGCGAAAATGCTCCTTCCTCTCTTCGTTAGGTGGATCCCATCTCTTCCTAACAATCCTTGTGCCTGGAACAGAGTCCTGTGGTTGAAGAAACCAAAGCCCTCTCTGCGACACCACCCGCACAACCACGCATTTACGTCCTCAATTCCACGATCCCTGCCCAGTCCTTTCCCTTCAACAGGGAGGATGGACGAGAACACCACTTGCGCTCCGAATTCTTGGATCTTTCTTCCCAGCGCTACATAATCTGCAGTAACCCGCTCAAGGTCATTCTTGACCGTATCATTAGTTCCCACGTGGGGAAGCAGGAAGGGGTAGCGATCTGAAGGTTTGATCAGTTTGGTAAGCCTCTCAGTCACATCGTGAATGCGAGCTCCCGGTAAGCAGCACAATCTTATTCATAGCCAGAGTTTATTATAGCAAACAAGGGTACTTCATATCTTTTTCTCTTGTGTCCACCAGTTTAGACTGATGAATTACCCACCACTGTGTCAGATAATCAGCAAAAGCAAAGGCAAGAGATAACCTGAATGTATTTTTGGCATCACTGTGTTACTGAATGCTGGCTTCTCTTCCTTACCACTGAGGGTAGATTCTGATCTCAGTTACACTTGTGGAAAATCTGGGGTAATTCAAGTGACATCAACAGTTACTTTGGATAAGTACTAGCATTAGGGAATGAGATTGTGACATCATTCTACATGGGCACATTACATCTTTATTCTGAATCACAGTCCTCTTCTATGATATAAATAATGAGGCTGGAAGTGCTGGTGAGATGGTGGATTTAAAAGTAAGTGCTAATCTATTTTCCCATCTTTTTTACTTGATTTTCCCAAATGTAGATTTTTGTGACCTCTCAAACAAGCTTTGAAAGATATTTCTCAGGAACTCATTCACTTGGGGTATGTCTACACTACCGCCCTAGTTCGAACTAGGGTGGTAATGTAGGGAACCGGAGTTGCAAATGAAGCCCGCGATTTGAATTTCCTGGGCTTCATTTGCATGTTGCCGGTTGCCGCCATTTTTAAATGTCCGCTAGTTTGGACTCCGTGCCCATGGCTACACGCGGCACGAACTAGGTAGTTCGGATTAGGCTTCCTATTCCGAACTACCGGTACACCTCGTTTCATACCCTTGGGTCCTTCTGTTCTAGGAATTCATAATTTGAAGAACCTTTTATGATAACAGCAGCTTGATTCATAATATTCAAGATCAAATTGAATGTGTTCCGCATCAATTTTAGATCCATCCTCACTTTGTCACACAGACAAGCATCTGAGGACATTAGCCAATTTGCATGGCAGCCAGATTTCAGTTTTTTTGGGGGGAAAAGTAAAGCCATTTTGGAAAATCCTAGCTTTCCCTTGGAAAAGCAAATTTCCAGCTCTTTTCCTTGCAAAGATAGCTGCGAAAATGCAAACCCATTACTCATTTAACGTGACTTGTTCTGTCTAAACTAGGTGCAAAATTAAAAATCGTTAGACAGCCTATTTAAAATGTCTTTACAATCTAACCCAATTACTTTGTGCTCATGATAAAGCAATCCAAAGGCACTTCCTGAGCTCGAAATGGTACTGAGACTGAGAAAGTAATAATGAAGTATAGTGTTCCCACTTCTGCAACATACAGAATTACTTCGGTATTTTCATTTCTCAGAAGGCAATAATATGAAGTGAAGGCCTTCAAAAGAAAGGGCCCTTGTGTTTCTTTTGACTAGCAACATGTAGCTAGACTTCAGTTTGCCTAATGCAGCGTGCCATGACCACCGCTTCTGGGCCTGGTAAGAAAAATAGTGCACAGTTCTACAAGGGAGTTAAATGTGTAATGCTCTCTCCTATCTCATTTGGTAGCAACAAGGAGAGCGGTGCAACCTCTGTGTATATACACTGGTGAGCTGGTAAGAGTGTGTCATAGGGTTTTTTACAAGGTGTTCCCCCATCAGAGTAAGGGTGAATCTGGATCAGTCTTACTGCCAGGGGTTTCCCCTTGCTTATGGCCCATCATAAAGCAACAGCTTAGACTATAAAATCTTTGGGAGAGGGTCCCTGTTTGCTTGTGACACAGTGTGTTAAATGTGGTTATTCACTATGTACAGAATAAAGCGGATTTCTTCTTTCAGAATCAAAAGGAGTCTATTGAAGGGCTGTCAATAGTCTTCTGGGTCTTTGGAAGCCATTTTAGCATAGAATCATAGAACACTAGAACTAGAAGGGACTTCGAGAGGTCATCGGGTCCAGTCCGCTACTCTCACTGCAGGACCAAGCACCATCTAGATCCAGGGTCACCAACCAGTCGATGTGAGGTGTTCCTAGTCCCCCCAATGAGGTGTTCCACCCACAGCAATGAGGAACCTGCACTGGAAAAACCTCCTGAGAAAATGGAGCTAGTTCCAGCTTCCTGTGGTGTGAGGAGGAAGTCCCGTGGCTGCGCACCAGATCTGGCATCTCAGGAAAAGCACGCGCTGCCCCTTCCCTCCCCACAACAGTTGGTGCTTCCTGAGATGCCAGATCTGGCGTGTAACCACAGGACTTCCCCCCATGCCACAGGAAGGCAGGCAGCACGGGCAAGGAAGGGAAGACAAGAAAGTGCACGCTCCTCTCTAGCCACAACAGCGCATGCTTTCTTGTCTTCCCTTCCTTCCCCATACTCATGGTGTGTGTGTGTGTTAAGATGGTGGCAGTGCAGGATCTGGAGCGGCTGGATTTTTTAAAGGAGCCGCACGTGCACTTCGTCCAGCACTACTCGCAGATCCTGCCCCAGAGATCCTCGTCCCTGGAAACTCCCAGGTACTAGCCAAGCTGCTTCTGCCTCCTTCCCCTGCCCAGACCCCCACCAGAACTCTGCCCCTTGCCCAGATCCCCACTGGCATCCTGGCCTCTGTCCCCAGGCTGGACACCATCGAGCACCCTGCTCCTGCCTCCTGGCTAGACACCCACCAGAACCTGCTCCTGCCTTCTGGCTAGACACCCACCAGCACCTGCTTCTGCCACCTGGCCAGACACCTACCCCCAGTTTGCTCCTGTACCCTATTTTCCACCTCGATTCTGCACCCCCATCCCTATCCCACTTACTGGCAGCCCCATCCTGCACTCTGGATCCTTCATTTTTGGCCCCACCTCAGAGTGTAGAGGGGCCCACAAATTCCACCTAATCCTGGAACTCAGAAGAGTTAATCTGGCCTGAACCTCAGTCCTACATACCCTCCCACCCCTCATGAGGCTGGAGTGCCAGGGGAGGGAGGTGTCTCAGTTGGGGCCACATCAGTGAGGCTTAGGGTTTTGGAGGGTTTGGTGTTTTTGCATCTCACTTGTGTGGTCCCTGACTGATTTTTCTGTGGGTCATTGACTTCTGACCCAAAACAGGTTTCCTTCACCTCCCATAAATAAAGACAATTCTGAAGTGTTTTGTGTTGGACATAATATTTTATTTAAAAATGAAGCCTGGCCAACAAACCCCCAATTGGGGCCCAGCCCCCATCTGGCTGCAGCATCATAACAGTCCTGCACCCTCCCAGACCTCAACCCTGAGCCCATCATACCCCTAAACACCCTATCCTGAGCCTCTCCCATACCCAGACTTCTGCACCCCACATCCCCAGTCTTCTGCCATAACACTCCTGCACCATCCACACATCGCAAACCTGTGCCCTGAGCTCCTCATACATCCCAGCCCAAACTCCTGCACTCCCACATCCACAAGCCTACGGCTTGCTCAGTATCCCAACCCTCCACTTGACCTCAACACACTCCAGCCTGGAGCCCCCTCCCTGATCCAGCATCCCCTTCTCTACCTCCTCTTGTACCTAAATTCTCTCCCAGAGCTTGCACCTCTTACCTCTACCCACAGTCACTCATTCCCGCCCCAGAGCCTGCACCTCCTGTCTCAACTCAGTGAGAGTAAGGGCTGGGGACAGCAAGTAATGGAGGGGAATGGAGAGGGCTGGGCCTCAAGGAAGGGGTGGGGTCTTGGGGAAAGAATGGGGTAGATCTTGGCTTGCCCTGACATTTAGAAAGTGATCTTTGGGGGTCACTGGTCTAGATCATCCCTGATAGATGTCTGTCTAACCTGCTCGTAAATATCTCCAGTGCTTCTAGTCGTATCATCAGAGGCTAAGGAGAACAATTTTTCCCCCTCCTCAGGTTTTAAGTATCTGAAAACCTCTATCATGTCCCCTCTCAGTTGTCTCTTTTCCAAACTAAACACGCCCAATTCCTTCAGCCTTCCCTCATAGCTCATATTTTCTAGATGTTTAATCATTTTTGTTGCTCTTCTCTGGACCTTCTCCAATTTTGCCACGTCTTTCTTAATATGTGGTGCTCAGAACTGGGCACAATACTCCAATTGAGGCCTAATCAGCACAGAATTGAGCAGAAGAATGAGTTCTCATGTTTTGCTCACAAAACTCCTGTTAATGTATCCCAAAATTATGTTTGCTTTTTTTGCAACAGTGTCACACTGTTGACTCATATTTAGCTTGTGGTCCTTTCTGACCCCTAGATCACTTTCTATAGTACTCCTTCCTAGACAATCGCTTCCTATTTTGTATGTGTGAAATGGATTGTTGCTTCCAAAGTTGAGTACTTTACATTTGTCCTTATTAAACTTTGGATAGCCACAATCTAACCAGCAACACTGTTCACTGGCTGGAGAGCTTGGACATCAACTTTGACAAAGAAATATAGCATTGAACATGACATTCGAAATCCTATTTACCCCAGACCATTTCTCCAGTTTGTCCAGATCATTTGAATTACGACCCTCTCCTCCAAAGCAGTTGCAACCCCTCCCAGCTTGGTATCATCTGAAGACCTAATAAGCATACTCTCTATGCCAGTGGTCTCCAACCTTTTTACACCCAAGATCACTTTTTAAATGACAGAACAAGCCAAGATCTATCACCCCGCCCCTTCCTTGAAGCCCCACCTCTTCCTTGAAGCCCCACCTCCTCTATTCTTCTCCTCTCCGTCACTTGCTGTCCCCAACCCTTATACTGCTGCTTTTTTCCCAATTCTTCTGTAGGAAGAGGTTTTTCTAACATTTGGCCTGTCTAGTCTGGACCAAATGTCAGAAAAACCCCTTCTTTTGGAAGCCCCCTTATTCCTCGTGGAAAGAGGAATATAGGGGTGACTGAAAGATCATGTTTGCTCTTCCACTAAAAGAAGCGGAAGAGCAAACGCATCCCTGGATGCAGAAGAGTTTTTCTGGGATATCTCTGGAATCCTGAAAAACTCCTGCAGTCTAGCTGTACCCTTGCTGGGTTGAGACAGGATGTATACGCTCTGGGGTGGGATTGAGGGATTTAGGTGTGGGAAGGGGTGAGAGGTACAAGCTCTGGGAGGAAATCTGGATGCTGGAGGAAGTGGATAAGGGGATGCTGGCTCAGGGAGGGGGCTCCAGGCTGGGCAGTGTTGGGGTCAGATATAGGGTTACGGTACTAAGCAAGCCACAGACTTCTGGATGTGAGGGTTCAGGAATTTGGGTTGGGGTATGTGAGGGGCTCAGGGCAGGGGATTCCAGTGTATGATAGGCTCAGATGTAGGATCTGGGGGAAAGGGGACTGCAGAAGTGTTATGCTGTGGCCAGATGGAGGCTTGGCCCCAATTGTGGGTTTATTGGGTAGGATTCATTTTTAAATAAAGTACTATGTCAAACATAAAAAGTTTCTTCATTGTCTTTATTTCTGAGAAGGGCAGGGAACCTGTTTTGAGTCAGGGGTCACTGACCCAAGAAAAGTCAGTTGAGGCCATACAAGTGAGATGCAAAAATACCCTCCTCCAACCGCCCCACAAGCAGGAGACATAGTACTAGGGAAGTGTGCTAGTGGGTGCTTCGACAGGGACAGGGTGCCAGTGGGGACAGAGTTCTGCGGCTGGGGGCAGGGGAGAGGGAATAGGATGCAGGGAGGGGAGAGAACAGAGTCCTGCAGCAGGGAACCAAGTGCCAGTGGGGACAGGTTTCTGCAGGTGGGGAAAGGGTGCCTCTGGGGACAGAGTTCTGTGGCTGGGGACAGGAGTGGGGACAGAGTTCTGTGGCTGGGAAGTGGGAAGAGGGGACAGGGAACAGGGGGCGCAGGAAGGGCAGGGGATCGAGGAGCGGGGTGCCAGTGGGGGCAGGGAGTCTCCTGCACCTG
The DNA here is from genome assembly GCF_049634645.1 of Pelodiscus sinensis. NCBI lineage: Eukaryota > Metazoa > Chordata > Testudines > Trionychidae > Pelodiscus > Pelodiscus sinensis. The sequence continues at coordinate 103,463,814 of NC_134714.1, forward strand.
CTTCCTCCCAGGATTCCCCCCCCCCCGAGGGAAGTTGGCACGCGCCTCCTCCGGGCCCAACTCCCCCCTCCCGTGGCACTGAGAAACCTCCATGCGCGCCTGCCCCATGGCCGACCTCCCCTCCCATACACGCCTCCCCCAGGGCCGACCTCACCCCCCCGTGGCATGGGGAAACCCCTGCACGTGCCTGCCCTGGGGCCGACTCACCCCTCCTGCAGTGTGCCCAGTGCACCACAGACCTGTGTGAAGGGAGCAGCCAGTGAACTTCCAGAACCCCTGGAAGTGGCGCGAAGCTGTAGGACTTCTGTCCACCCTGCGGGAAGCCGGCACTACTTCCATTGTCGCTGGAGGTAAGTAGTGGGGCTTCCTGAGGGTGGGGGGAAAATGTGTGTGTGGGGGGGTGAACGCCTCACGATCAACTGGTCGAAGTCTTGCGATCGACCGGTCAATCGTAATCGACCAGTTGGTGACGACGGCTCTATGCCATCATCTAAATCGTTGATGAAGATATTGAAAAAAACTGGTCCCAAAACAGACCCCAGCAGAACCCCACCTGTTATGCCCTTTCAGCATGATTGAACAGTTAATAACTAATCTCTGAGAATGCATAACTGGCAGGATAACCACCCACCTTATAGTAGCCCCACCTAAGTTGTATTTGTCTAGTTTATTGATAAGAAGATTATGCAAGATCGTATCAAATGCCTTACTAAAGTCTAGGTGTACCATGTCCACTGCTTCTCCCTTATCCACAAGACTTGTTAGCCTATCAAAGAAAGGTATCAGATTGGTTTCACATGATTTATTCTTTACAAATCCATGCTGGCTATTATCTATTACCTTATTTTCTTCCAGATGTTTGCAGATGAATTCCTTTATTACCTCTTCATTATCTTTCCTGGCACAGAAGTTAGACTGACTGATCTGTAGTTTCCTGGGTTGTTCTTATTTTCCTTTTTATAGATGGGCACTATAGTTGTCCTTTTCCAGTCTTCTGGAATCTCTCCCGATTTCCATGATTTTCCAAAGATGATAGCTAAAGGTTCAGATACCTTCTCTATCAGCTCCTTGAGTATTCTAGGATGCATTTCATCAGGCCCTGGTGACTTACAAACATCTATTTTTTCTAAGTAATTTTTAACTTCTTTTTTTTTAACCTTCTCAACCTACCCCATTGCCACTAGCATTCACCATGTTAGGCATCCCTTCATCATCAGACTTCTTGGTGAAAACTGAAACAAGTCATTAAGCAACTCTGCCATTTCCAAGTTCCCCATTATTGTTTCTCCCTCTTCACTGTGCAATGGATCTATCCTGTCCTTGGTCTTCCTCTTGCTTCTAATATATTTATAGTAGGTCTTCTTGTTATTCTTTATGTCACTCTCTAAATTAAGCTTGTTTTGTGCCTTTGCCTTTCTAATCTTCCCCCTGCATACTTGTGGGCTACGTCTAGACTGGCATGATTTTCTGGAAATGCTTTTAACGGAAAAGTTTTCCATTAAAAGCATTTTCGGAACAGAGCATCTAGATTGGCACGGACGCTTTTCCGCAAAAGCACTTTTTGCGGAAAAGCGTCTGTGCCAATCTAGACACGCTTTTCTGCAAAAAATGTGCCATTTTCGCGATCGGGGCTTTTTTGTGGAAAACAAATCTGGGCTGTCTAGTCTCATTCCTAGAGAACAGATTAAAAGGACTTTTTCCCGAATGGGAGCAGCATAGTATTTCCGCAAGAACACTGACAATCTTACATGAGATCGTCAGTGCTTTTGCGGAAATTCAAGCTGCCAGTGTAGACAGCTGGCAAGTTTTTCCGGATAAGTGGCTGATTTTCCGGAAAAACTGGCCAGTCTAGACACAGCCGTGTTGTTTGCTTATATTCATACTTTTTAATTTGACCTAGTTTCCACTTTTTGTATAACTCTTTTTTCATTTTCAGACCATGAAAGATCTCCTGGTTAAGCCAAGGTGGTCTTTTGCCATTTTTCCTATCTTTGCTACGCAGGGGAATAGCTTCCTTTTGGGCCCTTAATAATGTCCTTTTGAAAAACTCTCTTCAGTTGTTTTTCCTTTTAGTCTTGCTTCCCATATTGAAGTGCACTGTATTCATGGGGTAAAACAAAGCTCAAATTGGTATTTTTTAATTGTCCCGGTATCCCTGCTCTTAAACCTTTGATGTCACCCAGATGTGTATGGCATCCATCATAACCCTGAATTTCTCATGTGAGGCTCATATAAATTATGTGCCTGTGTCATTTTACAACAGCATGCATTTTTGAGCTCTGTGTGTGTTTCCAGAGGGGCAGTGAAGCAGATGACTAAGGGCCTTCCCTACCTCCCCTGAAGTAGTGATTAAGTTCCACATGATTTTGTGTAGGAGACAGCAGGACTTGCAAGGGTGTTGGACTCCAATAAGATGAAGGACTGTGCTGAGTGACAGGCTCAAGAGTCCCAGGAGAGAAGGATGAACTCGTTATGACTGCTAGTGCTTTTTTTTTGCTGCTGCAGTCTAATTCCTAGAGAACAGATTAAAAGGGACTTGCTTGAGACTGGTTATCCAGCGGCACAGGTACATAGTTACTGAACAAACTTTGCCTAGCTCCTGCTGGTGATACACGTCTTTTCATGCTCGGGAGCACATGCCATTTGTCATATGGGCCCAAGAGAGCATGTGAGGTGCTCCTCCCCACTGACACCCTATTGTCTTTCCTTTGAGTTCTGTGTTCATTTTGGATGCAGGACTCCATTAGCAGAGGCAGTAATTCACTGAGTAAATCACTGATTTACTTACAGTACAGCTGTGTTGCTTGATGATACCACCATCTGCCTTCAGTGGGAAGGCGCCAGCTGCCTGCAGCCAGTGCACTGCAGGAGAAGCTTTGCTTAAGACATCTGAATTCCAAGCATAGAGTATACTCACCTCCTAAAACACAGAGTGAAGTAAACTAGGGAGCTTGTGGAAATCAGGGTCTATATGTGCAGGCTGCAGTGCTAAAATCTGGATAATTGCATCTAACTGTGGAAGAGTCATCAATTGCCACCATTCTGATTGGTTTTCATTCCCCCTTCCTCTCTTTGATTAACTACCTAATTTGGCTTTGTAGGGTACAGCCAACCAAATCTATCTGGGCTTAGCTAGAGTAGCATAATTGCTAACCGCTAAAGATATCTCGCTCTTAATTGCAACAGCTCTGAATTCATATTTGATTAATATTTTCTTGTATTATTGGTTAACTAAAATATCACAGACATGAACATTTTTGTGTGAAATTGTGAGTTTCAGATCGTTGGTCTTTTGTTTTTCTGCCTATGTCAGATTTGTGTTTCTGGTGTTTAAAATCAATATATCCCTTTGTCAGTGCCCTAGACTTTAGTAATCAGATTTGTATAACATAGGGAAAGTTTTGCTGCTTGTTTCCATTTTCTGGGCAAGGAGAAGCTGATGAGCTGAAAATACTTGCAGGTTTAACTCAGCAGGTTTGCCTTATACTGTGATGTGCACTCAGCAGCAGAGAATTTTCTTATTACAACCCATAGTCAATACCAATCATGAACTATATTTGCACTATATGTGGTTCAATGAGCAAGTTACAAGAGCTATTGATTATCATTACTTGTATGTAGGGCCCCAAATAGCAGTGTTACCAATTGAGATTAGGGGAGTGTTTGAATTTACAGGGAAGTGTCACAGCCAAAGAGGGCTGATACTGAGGGTGAAAGTGGGCTGTATGATGAAAACAAAGTAGTGCAGATGGGATAGGAAAGGGATAGATAACACAGGAAATAACTTAAATCTGCTATATAAATCCATGGATCGCTCACATCTTGAATATTGTGTGGAGTCTGGTCACTCCATTCCCCCAAAATATATTGGAATTGAGTGACAGGCTCAAGCATCCCAGGAGAAAGGGATGAACTGGTTATGACTGCTAATGTTCCTTTTGCTGCTAGAGACGCATTCCTAGAGAAGAGATCAAAACGGACTTGCTCAAGATTGGTTATCCAGCGTCACAGACACATTATGATTGAACAAACTCTGCCTAGCTCCAGCTGGTGATACGAGTTCTTTCACGCTCAGGAGCATGTACCATTTGCCAGAAGGGCACAAGAGAGCGTAGAGTGCAGAGAAGGGATACTAAAATGATTAGGGATATGAAACATGAGGTGAGATTAAAATGAGTAGGACTTTCTAGCTTGAAAAAGAGACAACCATGTGGGAATATAATAGAGGTCTATAAAATCTTGACCGGTGGTAAAGAAAGTGAACAAGAAAGTGCTATTTATTCCTTCTCATAACACAAGAACTAGGGTCACCCAATGAAATTAATAAGCAGCAGGTTTAAAAAACCAAATGCAAGTACTTCTTCACACAGCATGCAGTCAGCCTTATGGAACTGTTTGCTAGGGGATGTATTGAATGCCAATAGTGTAATGGGGAATACGTCTACACTGCAACATTATTTCAAAATAGCGCTTTTCCAAAATAACTTAGTCAGTGTCTACAGAGCAGGAAGTTATTTCAAAATAATGTCAAAATACTGTCAGGCTGGAGGACTTCTTACTCTGACTCCTGTAACCCTCATTGTTCAAGGAGCAAGGGAAGTCGGAGGAAGAGCGCTCTCTTTCGAAATAAGTGCTGTGTAGACACTCCCTATTTCGAAATAAGGTACACAATTGATGTAGCTCAATTTGCACTGCTTACTTCGAGTTAAGCCCTTTAGTGTAGATGCACCCAGGGTTAAAAAAGAAATATGATTTATTGGAGGGTAGGTCCATGAATGGCTATGAGCAAGGATGGGCTCTGAGTGTTGCTAACCTTTCAGAAGTTGGGACTGGACCATGGGGGATGGTTCACTTAATCATTGCCTGTTCTGTTCATTCCATTTCCCTCCGAAGCACCTGGCATTGGCCACTGTTAGAAGACTGGGCTAGATGGACAGTGTGGCCAGTCTTATGTAGAAATTAATTATAATAATAAAATGTGAGATAAGAACAACAACCTTGGAAATAGTGCATTTTAAAAATTGTAGCCTATTAGGAGCTTCCCAGTCACAAATCTAGCATCCTTTAGCAAAGCCACTAAAACACAGTCCAACAAAGAAATGTTCCTTTAACGTACCCTTCACTTTTCCCTCTGCAGCACCCCACTCACAGTTGTTCCCCTGATCAGTGGAGGCTCAGAGTTCAGAGGTGCTTTCACATGAATTGACCTCCCAGAAGGAGATGGAGGGAAACACACCTTGCTTGCTTCTCCAGCCACTCATCACTCGCACTGGCCACCATTGTTTGTTGGGCCACTTGTTCGCTCCACCACTCTGTTTCCAATAGCTCTGCACCATTACCTGCTGCTGCCACTTGCCATTCTGATCTCTGCAGGTTGGTCTCTTGAGGGTTAAGCTCTCAGTGAGGGAAGGTTAGTGAGAGAAGGCAGTTTCTCTTCCACAAAAACAGTGTCGCATAGCAGGTCTAAGCATTTACACCAGATTGCATGATTTCAGTGCCAGTGGTCCCTTAACTAAAAAGGCTCTCCAGGGAGACTAACCAGCTCTGTCTTTTATATAGTGTTGAGGGGCAGGTTCGATAGTGCTTGAGATTCTTTAGGAAGCCATCATGCAAAACACCTGTTACCACCATCTCTCTACACTGGGATCTGGCATCAGAACCCCCTGCTCAGCCAGTCCATTTCAATTGAAGGAGACATCCTCCAGCTGGACAGGCTAAGTACAGTTCCGCTGCCCTTTACTCATACAATACAGATAACAGCATTTTCTGATCTCAACCTCCAAGTAATCTGTAGCCTAACACCAGCCAAAATTGATCAGTAAGGCAACACAGCAATGTAGTTAGTTGACAAGTGGGAGGGTGTTGGGAAATTCAGGAGAGGTACACCCCCAGAGGAAGCCTGCGGAAATCCGTGCCAACGAGGCTCAGAGCCTCACAATCTAAATAAGGAGAGGAATGAGAAAATAGCTATCTGGAGTTTAATAAACACCTTACAAAAACTGTTCAGCTAATAAATGAGAATATAATTATTGCTGATGGCTGTGTCAGTGATTGCTTCTGCCTGTGAATCTAATATGGTCAGACCTGCTCCATCTCGATATGTGAAAACCTGAAAGGTATATATTCAGTTTTAAGGTGTGCAGTGAAAACTTGTGTCTGTATTACCTGTTCCATTCCTACTCAAGTCCTGGCAAAGCTTACCAAGGATGATCTATGATTGAGTACTATCAATTACAGCAGAATTGCAGTGCTGGGTATGTTTACAGTAGATTTGTATAAGGAGTAGGAAGCAACAAAAACTGTGCTGAACCAAAAAAATGCTTAATTGCATAAACACGGGGGACAAAATATTGTTTTCCATGCACAAAATGATATGCAACGTCAGCATGTTGGAAGTAGTAGCGAGCGAGCTATTTAAAATACACATGCAAGTAACAGAGGATAAACTCAGATGTGACATTTGAGTTTCAGAGACGCTCTTAGATGTTAAAAAAATAGGCACAATACTTTGCTTTACAGCTAAAGCATTCGATCCTAATAAACAAAATGAGAACAAAATATCTAGAAGGATAAATAATTAGGTCATCAGATAACTTTTAAACTACTGTAAGTATTTGGCTGGCGATACAGTGCTTTGTAATTACACAATCGTATACATATATACTTTGTCAGTGGCAGCTTTTATCTAAAGGCCACACCTACACAATGAGATACGGTCGAATCAATGTCTGGTCCTCCGACTTTGCAAAATTGAAGGTCCATGTCCCCACTGTGCACAATACAATGTAGTTTGAAGTAGTGCGTCCCCAATAGACTTTGAGGGTATGTCTAGATTACATGGCTCCGTTGATGGAGCCATGTAGATGAGTTTACTAAATATAGAAAAATGAAGTGGCAATTTGAATAATTGCCGCTTCATTTACATCAAAATGGCTGCCGCGCTGTGCTGACGATCAGCTGATTGGCACAGTGGGGCAATCTAGATGCTCCGTGGTCAACAAGGAAAGCCTTTGTTGACCCCTCCAGTAAACCTCGTTTCACGAGGCATATCGGAGCAGTCGACAAAGGCTTCGCTTGTCAACTGCAGAGCATCTAGACTGCCCCTCTGTGCCGATCAGCTGATCGTCGGCACAGCGTGGCGGCCGTTTTGATGTAAATGAAGCGGCGATTATTTAAATCGCCGCTTCATTTTGCTATGTCTAGTAAACTCATCTACATGCTTCCGTTGATGGAGCCATGTAATCTAGACATACCCTGAGAGCGGTGCACTCTATCCCACAGTACTCATGCCACTTTGCATTCTGGATTATGCTGCTGGTGCACTCTGGGACTGTGGAGTGAATGGTTATGGGTTATTGTGGTCAGCATCCCATAATGCATTTGTCTACTCCCGCCTCCTTTGCTTGAGATCAACGGGAAACAGTCTTTTTGCACCTTTTTAGCCCTGATTGTTCACACAGAAGCTATAGTAGTGCAAGCATGGCACCCCTCGTGGATCCTGCTTTGCATCAACAATGCAATGTTGATGTCTGCCTTGCTGCACCTAATGGTTCAGTATTTCCAGAGTGCACGCACAGCATGCCAGGAAGAGGACAAGGAGGAATCTCCTCCTTCCTGGGGTGTCTCAGGCACACTGTACAGGCAAACCTTTGCACTCAGTGAAGTGGAAATGCACCTGGAGGACAGTAGAGGCAGAAATTCTGGCAAGAGTGGTCAGAGCAGGCCTCTGTGTGATCCCAAAAGCCAAGAACCTCGACTTTGTCTATGTTGGATCTATACTACCATAAATTCGAGCATGCCAGGTTGAAAATTGCTTTACTCTGGGTGAAAAGCAGGCATACCAATATTGACTTCAACAGCCCTTAAAGTTGATGGAATGACCTGGCGGTGTACACTGTTTAGAAAATTGAACCTAAGCAGCTAAACTCAATCTAAACTCTTAGAGTAGACCAGGCCTAAATGAGGCTAACAGGAAACTTTCAAAGCCAAGTAAGAATTATGTAACACCAATAAAAGGTACACATTCCAAACAATGCCCACACTAGCTTGGAAAGTGCCTGGTTTATTGCAAGAAAGGAATTGTATTGGGAGACATGTAGAATAAAAGATTCTTTATCCCAGATTTTGGACCATCTGTGCACGATGGCTGCATCTAGATTGGAATGATTTTCCGGAAATGTTTTTAACGGAAAAGTTTTCCGTTAAAAGCTTTTTCAGAACAGAGCGTCTAGATTGGCACGGACGCTTTTCCACAAAAGAGCCCCGATCGCCATTTTTGCGATCGGGGCTTTTTTGCGGAAAACAAATCTGAGCTGTCTACACTGGCCCTTTTGCGCAAAAACTTTGCGCAAAAGGGACTTTTGCCTGAACGGGAGCAGAATAGTATTTCCGCAAGAAGCACTGATTTCTTACAGTAGGAAGTCAGTGCTTTTGCAGAAATTCAAGCAGCCAGTGTAGACGGCTGGCAAGTTTTTCCGGAAAAGCAGCTGATTTTCCGGAAAAACTGGCCAGTCTAGACACAGCCCATGTGTTTACTTACACTCTATAGGAGAGAGTAAAAAAAAATTGGAGTTCAGGATACATAAATGCTAATGAATTCCATTGGCGAACTTGCTCCTTGGGAAATTGGAGATTATTTAGTGCTCTGCTTTGACTGACATTGTCAATAGTACCATGCGGTTAAGATTAGTCTTCTACAGAATATAATCTGCATGTAACATTTAAGAATTTACACTTTTATCAATACAGCTCAGGATATGATAATGTAGGATGCAATGCCTGAGCGGAAAATAGCATTTTAATTAAACCATCCTAAATCTTCTATTGAATATGTGAAAGTTGGTGATGCTCCTGAGCCAATCCTCCATGTTCATGAGAAATGTTCTGTTGACTGCTCCTCTGTCTGGATAGTGCAGGACTACATTGTAATCAATGTAAAGGGAAATACAAGACTCCAGGGGCATAGTTCCTGGTAAGCTCTGTGACTGACTTCAAATCTTTTTGAAACAACAGATAATGACAAAGGCTGATACTATAAAAATGACCTAAAAATGATTGCCTGCAATTTTCATAGCTTTCCTACAAGTGGAAAATTGCCATTGAAATATGTCAGCTGAGCTGGGCTTTTTTTCTATAGGAATAGAATACTCCTTTTATCAGGGATTCTTGAGTGGTGCTGATTATGCTATATAGAGTGTTGTGAGGCACCTGGGCCTCCCTCTGACCCAGAAGGGGAAGAACTCCTCAAGGCACCCAGGTGGACTTGGCCAGAACAACCCAGTTTCTCTCCAAGGGAACAGAGGGTCAGAGCCGGGAGAATAAAGGCTGGAGCTAAGAGCTCAGCTGGGCACCAGCTGTAGAGGAAGCTAGACCCCTGGCTCAGACTCCCTAGGGGGAGGGCTCGGCCACACTATTGAGGAGAGGAGAACTGGCCTGGGCCACCAAGACCACAGGCACGTCCAGAAGACTGGCCAGGACCTCTGATAACCCCAGACTCTGAGTTCATGGAAAATCTGCCAGAGTCTTTGTTCCCTGCAGATCCGGAGGAGCAGGGAACAAAGCCAGGTGAGCCCACAAAGGGAACTGGGAAGTAGCCCAGGGTTAGCCAGCCTGTTTCACCTATGGGGAAATAGAGGTGAACAAAGCAGTGTGTTGCAGTCAGGATCCCCGCTGACCCAGTGGTGGCCAGAGCAGGAAGGCCACATCTCCCCTACCAACCACTCTCTGGGTGGCAGGTTCCCCTTGTTCTGGGCCAAACCCTTGCATTTATTGGCGCTCTGCCAGAGTAAGGAGAACAGGCCTGAACAGGGCATAGAAACTATTGCTCAACCTTAGGACAGACTTCAGCCCCTAACCTGCCTGCTGCCTGGCCTGAACATGGGCTGGAACCTGTGAACTATTGCTCAGCCAGAGAACAGTCCTGAGCTTCTTTAGACTGTTTGTTGCCATGCCCTGAGCGAGGGCCAGGGCAGTCTGACTGCTGCTCCACTAGAACATTGTCCCAAGTCCCTTTATTGTCTCCCTCTTCATGAGCTAGAGCCAGGGCATAGAAACAATTCTTCAGCTGGAGGACAGGCCTGCGTTCCCTAACTTGTTTGTTGACCTGCCCTGAACAAAGGCCAGGGCATGTGAACTACAGCTCAGCCAGGGTACGTCTACACTTGCATCCTAGTTCAAACTAGGGATGCAAATGTAGGCGACCGAAATTGCTAATGAAACGGGGATTTAAATATTCAAAAAATGAGTAGCATTAGTTCAAACCAAGGGGTTTGGTTCGAACTAATGCGTCCCGGTGTGCACTTTCACTTTCCAAATAGCTGTTGATCAGAGTAACATGCTGGCAAGATTATGCTAATGAAGTGTGGGATATTTAAATCCCTGCTTCTTTGACTATTTTGAATGCCTGCATTTGCATTCCTAATTCGAACTAGGGTGCAAGTGTAGACATACCCCCAGAGAACAGGTGTGAGCTTCCTTAAACTGTTTGTCACCCTGCCCTGAGCTAGGTCCAGGGCAGGCTGACTGCTATTCCACCCGAGTATAGGCCTGAGCACTGAGACTCATTGTTGTCCTGCACTGAACTAGGGCCTGGGCATCTTTATCATTGTTCGGCCTGAGTATAGGCCGGAGCACCCAAACTGCTGTGACCTGCCCTGAAGCAGGGCTAGGCTGGACTACTAACTGGTCTGTTTCCAGTGCAGTGAGGCAGCCTGGCCTCCCTCTGGACTAGGACTAGTACACAGAGTTAACTGGTCTGATTGTGTTTTCTCCCATTTCTCCCCCCCTTTCCCAGTTGACATTGTAAAATGTTATTGGGCTTCTTATGGGGTGGAATTCCACTGAAATAAAGGATAGCTAGCCATATGCCCAGGAGTAAACATTTGTGGAAGTTGGACCTTTTCTTAGTTTTTGCAACTGACATTCCCTAAAATCAACCAGCAAGCTCAACAAGTGTGTTCCTTATAAGGAGATGCCACCAGTGGCAATTTGTAAATGTCTGGATTAGAATTTAATGTTGTGAGGTTTCTAACTTGATCTCATAAACATCTAAAATTGGCCATTTTAGTATGTTTTAAAATACAATTGTGTTGTCTTTAGTAGACTGTTAGGAGGGAGTTAGTTAGATTGAGCTAGGGCAACTGCATCTAACATCACACTTTTGAATGTAGGTTTGGACAAGACACAAGTGACTGCCTTTCTCCACTGGAGACTCACAGACTCTTCTGTGTCCTAATAAATGAGTGTCTAGAATTCTTGCTGGGCACACCTCACTTCACATTAGCATGAGGGTGCATGTAATCCCTGAGGTGCTTCCGGGATACTCTTCAGCTGCATCTAGACTGGCAAGATTTTCCGTAAAAGCAGCTGCTTTTGCGCAAAATCTTGCTACCTGTCTACACTGGCTGCGAGTATTTGCGCAAGAACACTGACCTTGTACTGTACAAAATCAGTGGTTCTTGCACAAATACTCTGATGCTCCTGCTCAGGGATAAGCCCTCTTGCACAAGTATTCTTGCGCAAGAGGGCCAGTGTAGACAGCAACGTTTATTTATTGCGCAAGAAAGCCCGATGGCTAAAATGGCCATCGGAGCTTTCTTGCGCAAGAGAGCGTCTACACTGTCACGGATGCTTTTGCGCAAAATATGTGCTTTTATGCAAAAGCATCCGTGCCAGTGTAGATGCTCTCTTGTGCAAATACTTTTAATGGAAAAACTTTTCCATTAAAAGTATTTGTGCAAAATCATGCCAGCCTAGACGCAGCCTTCATGTATGTCTTGACAAATCATGTATTGTTACCACAATAAAAAAGTATCAGTTATTAAAGAAATATTATGATTCTATCCATGGTCTAAATCCTTATCGCTTTAATGCAGCCTGTGACATTTGACAATTCATCTCTTTACCTTCTCCAGCTTTGATCCATGGGAACTACGGAGCCCATCAGAATGCTTAGTCTTGAATTGAGCAATCATCCATTCAGTTCAAGATGAAACATTGCATTCTGGGAACCCATGGTCATGTCAGGCCATACCTCCAGATTAAAGATCATTGTTGATGGTTCCTGATAATTCAGGGTTGGGCAAAATGTAGCCTGGGAGATCCAAGCCACTGGGGGATCCGGCCCATGGACTACCCTGCCGGGACCCTCAGGCACACAGCTGCCATGGTTTAAGCGCAATCCGTGCTTCTCTCTGCTCTGTAGGGAGGAGGAAGCTTTGTGTAATCTCCCCGCTTCCAGCCCAATCTTCAGCTCCTAGTAGACAGAAACAACCAGCCAATAGGAACTAACCCTAGCCAATCTCTCAGCTCCTATTGGCTGAAAACAACCAACCAATAGGAGTTAAGAGAATGGCCTGTGGGATGGTGGCAGCAGGAAGCCTCATCCCCTTCCATGAGCTGAGAGCTACGTGGAGGGAGCTGCCTGCAGTTTTAAGTAATCTGGGGCTGCAGCAGTCAGGGAGCCCAGCCTGTCTTGGGGTTGCTTAAGGCTTAGGTAAACGCCTCCCAGCCAGAACCTGCCTCTGGCACCCCTGACCCTCTTGCACCTCAATTCCCTCCCCCAGGTCACCATCCAAAACCTCTGCACCCACCTTCCTCTGGTCATGACTTCCAGACTCTGTACCCCCTCCTGCACTCCTCCCCCAGGCCAGAATCCTCTCCTGCACCCACATTCCCCTGTCCCAAGTCACCACCCACTCCTTTGCAGTTTGCACCCCCTTTTCCCTTCTCCCAGGTCACAATTCCCTTCCAGACTTTGAACCTTCTCCTAGTGCCCCTCTCACAGGCCAGAATTCTCTTCTGCACCCATGCCCCCTCCTTGACCCTTCACCCCTATTCTCTGACCCAGGTCACAACCCCCTCCTTCACCCAAACTCCCTTTGCGGACCTTACACTGGTCTCCTAAACCCCACTCCCTTACGCCATGTACCCTTCTGCACCCAACCTTCATCCTAGACCCTGCACCCTCTCCACAGAAAAGTGCGGCCCTTGGCCACTTTCCAAAATCTCGTGACCCCCCACCAAAAATTAGTGTCCACCCCTGCGATAAGTTGTCGAACAGACTTGGCTAGGTAAGGATTGGAAGCTTTTTATCTGCCTGAACCCAAAAAGTAACTGCATTGAAACAGATGCTTTGTCCCCTCAGGCCAGAAATGAGATCTCTTCATTTCAAAGACACTTTAAGGTAAAGAAGCAACTTAAAAACAACTAAAATTAAAATTCTTGTGGGGGGAGAAATGGGAAATCAATAGAAGTTTTCAAAGTAGTAGAAATCTCTGTTTCAGAGCTTGGAGACCAGAAAACATTTGCAGCTATTTTTGTCATTGTGAGCATGAAGAAACCCATTAGTTATCTCAAACTGGGAGAGGATTGGGTGTTATAAAGTGGTTGTATGGTATTATGCTCACTCAGATTGTATTCTCAACAAGCCCGGGGAGGAGGGCATCACCAGGTGAGGGAAACCGAAACATCATGTTCATGATAGGAAATTATTAGGTATAAAATTACTGAGATTCTCAGCTGTACCATACATACCCAATCTGTTTATTTGGATGGACCTACCTTCGCTAAGTAGAACATTTGGCTTATTAAATGTGAAAGTATATAAGTAATCTAGGTTAATTATGATTTTTTTCTTAATTTAAGAACCTCTTTAAATGCAAATGGCTCTAATCAAAGGAAAAACAAACTCCTCTTATGTAGTACACTCACTCTTTGCCCAGGAGCTCAGCCTCAGGATTTACCAAGGCACATTGATGCAGTATGTCCAGTGGAGAAAATATGTAAATAATAAAATGCAAACAAATTCAACTCATCTCTTGTGAAATTAGGAAACCTGGAAATCCTTTAATCAATTAATAATGGTGCAAGACAGTTCATTAAAATGTGGAACCACTTAACTAAATAAAGTCTTAACTGAAACTGTCAAAAGTGATCTACGGCAGCATTGCGGTAGTCAGATAACAGACATTGCTTATTCAGTCTACTGGTCACAAGATATCTCTGTAGGGTTTTTTTTAATGTACTTAAGAAGAAGTTAGCTTGGACAGAAAAAGATGTCAGCTTCTTGCCAAGTGTTGTTCTAAATAAAAGTTTAACTTCCTGACTTCATATTCTCATGATTACCTCTTGGATGCAGTGGACTTCATTGTATTAGGTACCTTCATTATGTAGAGAGCTATATTATGCATAGGATTCCTGCAGAAGGTCCTAAGAGAGGTATTGCTGTATCTCACAGGAACTCAAAAAAATGTGATCAGATAGAATGATTACATATTAACAACTGGTTAAAAGGATGAATCTCTGTAGCTAGTAAGGACGCTTATCTGGTCATCCATTGTGCCTCTTTACCCAGAAATGTATACAGGCAGTCCCCAGGTTACGTACAAGATAGGGACTGTAGGTTTGTTCTTAAGTTGAATTTGTACTTAAGTCGGAACTGGCATCCAGATTCAGCCGCTGCTGAAACTGACCAGCGGCTGACTACAGGAAGCCCGAGGCAAAGTTTCTCTGCCCCGGGCTTCCTGGAATCAGCCGCTGATCAGTTTCAACAGCAGCTGAATCTGGACACCTGGGACAGAGCAGCTGGGGCGCTGCCGGGTAGGTCCCCGCAGCGCCACACCTCGGCGCTGCGGGGACCAACCCGGCAGCACCCCAGGTGTCCCCAAGTCAGCTGCTGCTGAAACTGATTAGCGGCTGATTCCAGGAAGCCCGGGGCAGAGCACCTCTGCCTCGGGCTTCCTGTAGTCAGCCGCTGGTCAGTTTCAGCAGCGGCTGACTTGGGGACGCCTGGGGCAGAGCAGCTGGAGCGCTGCTGGGTTGGTCCAATAGCACCGCTCCTCGGCGCTACTGGACCAACCCAGCAGCACCCCAGCTGCTCTGCCCCGCCCCAGGCGTCCTGATTCAGCCGCTGCTGAAACTGACCAGCAGCGGCTGAATCAGGATGCCTGGGGCAGAGCAGCTGGGGTGCTGCCGGGTTGGTCCAGTAGCACCGAGGAGCAGAGCTGCGGGACCAACCGGCAGCGCCCCAGCTGCTCTGCCCCAGGCGTCTGCAAGAAAAGCCTGGTCTGCTGGTGGGGGGAAGTGCACTAGCTGCGCCCCCCACCAGCAGACCAGGGAGACGCGGGCGGCGGGACCGAGACGTGCCGTGGTCCTGCCACCCTCCCCCCCCACAGCAGACCAGGGAGATGCGGAGCAAAGCTGCGAAGGACCCGGGCGACAGGACTGCGGCGCGTCTGGGCAGTCCCGCCGCCTGGGTCCTCTGCGGCTTTGCTCCACGTCTCCTTGGTCTGCTGGGGCGGGGGGGGCCAGCAGACCAGGGAGACGCGGAGCAACTTTTCTCGCTCCGAAGCACGCGGGCAGCGGAACCACGGCGTGTCTGGGCGGTCCCGCCGCCCACGTCCTCTGGGACGAGAAAAGCCCCATTCGTAAGTACGGATCCGACATAAGTCGGATCCGCATAACCCGGGGACTGCCTGTATATATCACGCATATGAGAGTGAGTTTACAGGTGTTACTGGCTTGTATTTGGGATGGGTGCATTGCTCAGCAGTGCTGAAATCAAGAGCAAAATGACACAAGTCACCCCAAATGAATCTGAAATAAAACCCCTCTAACACACCATTTCTCTGCTAATGGCAGGTTAGGTTCTCACCTGGTGTAAATCAATATGGCTATGTCTACACTGCAGAGCTATTTTGGGACACTTCCAGTATCCTGAAATAGCTAGTCCGCATCTTTGAAACAAGCCCGATATTTTGAAATATAACAGGCTCATAATTCCGACCTCCCTGTAAACCTCATTCTATGAGGAGTAAGGCGTATTTTGGAATAGTGCTTTACTTCACAATTTGGTTCTATGTAGACAGTGCCATATTACAAAATAAGCTATTTCAAAATTAACTCAGAATAAGCTACACAATTTGCATAGCTCAAATTCCATAGCTTATGTTGAGCTAAGGGTGCAGTAGCTCCAAGTACAGAGCACCCATCTATTTTAAAAGCAACAATTCTCTTTAAAAAATGTTGTTCAAGGAATCACAATTTTCTGGTAATTGAACACAATTGCCCTCCAGGCCTTGTCTCCAAGCACACTTCCATCATAAAGATTAGCTGTACATCTTCACATCTTTTTTTAAAAATCCTCTAAATAATAAATATAGTCTCTTGAATATTACAGGAGTTGCAAAATGAAGAGAGAGCCTAAGAAGCCCTCTGTATGTTACACATGCAACTGATTTTCTTATCCCTTGCAGTGCTACAGACAAGTTCAGCTGCTGATCTGGAATCCTTTGTATACCTTTGTTCCTTGCTTGCTCTTTGTAGATTGAGTTCAGAAAGAGAAACCTCTCCCTCTTTACATTTTCCATATTCAACAAAGTTCAATGTTTCTGGGAGTTTTTAATTAATTGTCCTTTCAAGTAGGCCAGTTCTCACTGGGTATATTTCTATTTACTGATACAGTCTCAGAATTATGCCAAAAAAGACAGGTGCTACCACAGAACAATTCTATACTAATAGTACAGACGAAACACACTGAATCTCTTGAAACATGTTTTCAGCTCTTTTACTACAGAAAGAAACATTTTGGGAGAAAGACCCAACAAATTACTTCCTCCATAAGCATTTTCAGAAATATTTCAGAACCAAAAAGCCAATAAAAAACAAAACCCCCACACCATTTGCATTACAACTTGGAGCAGAAGCAGACTTTACATGATGTAAACTCTTATTCTTCCTTTTGGCCCAATTGTAGAACTCTCTCTAAGGGTGCATCTAGACTACATTCCTCTTTCGAAAGAGGAATGCAAAGGAGGGAAGTCGAAAATGTAAATGAAGCACTGATTTACAAATCTCGCACTTCATTTGCATAATCTCTTCTGATCACTTTTTTCAGGAATAAGGGTTTTTTCGAAAAAGGGGCTTTTTTTTTGAAAGAACCCCATCTGACTGCTTTTTTTGCTTCGAATTAGCTTAGTTCGAATTAACTAATTCGAACTAAGTTAGTTCGAATTAACGTTGTAGTGTAGACGTACCCTGAGGTATTATCCAGCCTCTTGTTCACCTCACTGCATGGCTATGTCTACACTGGCATGATTTTCCGGAAATCCTTTTAACGGAAAAGTTTTCCGTTAAAAGCATTTTTGGAAAAGCACGTCTAGATTGGCACAAATGCACTTTTTGCGGAAAAGCGTCCGTGGCCAATCTAGACGCGCTTTTCCGCAAAAAAGCCCCGATTGCCATTTTCGCGATCAGGGCTTTTTTGCGGAAAACAAATCTCTGCTGTCTACACTGGCCCTTTTGTGCAAAAGTTTTTCAGAAAAAGACTTTTGCCCGAACGGGAGCAGCATAGTATTTCCGCAAAAGCACTGACAATCTTACATGAGATCGTCAGTGCTTTTGCGGAAATTCAAGCGGCCAGTGTAGACAGCTGGCAAGTTTTTCTGCAATGTTTTGCAGTCAGTTATTTTGACTAACAGGGTTGGATTTTGACTTGAGTTGCATATGTGCATTGATGCATTTCTTTGAAAAGCCAGTGAGTTTTCTTGAACAAACTGTGTTGATGCTCTGGCTCTAAGGATTGGCATTTATACGATTATTCTGAATTGGATGACTTTCAAGGGCAAGTACATGACAAAACTATTCTGTAACAAGTGGCAGTATCAGTGGCTTTTCATCACTGGAAAGCCACTTTTGTCTCTTATCAATGCTGACAAGCAGGCAGAGAAAATGATAGGTATCTTTCTGACTGGAAGCTGGACAACCTCCCAGCTAAAGTGTTGGTCTGGATTTCCTTTTTTCCACCCTTGGGATTTAAGGTAATAGAATAATCCCCTCGAAAGAGCAGTTCAACTCAGTGCTTTGTACCTCATTGTAACATAAGAGGATTCAAGCTAGGGGTTCAAATGTCCTTTCTGGGGAGAAATGTACAGGAAGAGAAGAACACTTGTCTGAATCTGCAGATGAGGGAGCGGTGCGTCATGTAGGTGGTTGTGGTAAGGATAAAGGTGTCAGTGCTTTTTTTCAAACCATGTGGTAATGAAAGCTCTTGCTAGCCTTTGAATCTGTGTTCAATTTCGGGCTGCTCTAACTTCTCCCGGCTTGTTAAACATCCTTGAGGCCATTATGCTAATAGGGCTTGCCAGAGTGGGCACAATAACTTGTCTTCCTTTCTATACTGGGAGGTCAGGAAATAGCAGCTGTTAGGCTGCTAGGCTATTAGGCTAATATGCTAAAGTACAATATGCTCTGATCATACCTCTGATATGCCCCATAAAATCTGTGTGTGTGTGCTTGTGCACATATGGGAGGGCCAATTGCATCTTAAACTATGTGGTGATTTTATGATATCTGCAAACAAATTATCAAAATCTGTTTCATTTGGGATCTAAAGCAAAATTGATCATTGATTTCCTGGATTGCAAGGCCACCTCACTTAACTTGGACTACCAAATAATTAAATACATAATCTGTGTGTGGTACACTGCCCTATAAACTAAGCAAAATGTGAATGTTCTTACAGTTTAATTTTTAGATCTCCTAAGAGCTGTCAGGGAATGCTTTTTTTTAAGGACACTAGTGAAAGTAACCTTTATGGCTTTATGCAGATGGAGTTCTGTTTTAACAGCAGAGCACATTGGTTTAACGGAAAGAGGAACAGTTTTGACTAATGCATTTTTTCCCTTTCTACAATGATATTTTGCTATTTATCAAGAGAAGTCAAGCCCCCTGAACATTTCTTATCCTGAACCACTTCCCATATAACAGCCTCGCAGCTCTTTATGATAGAAAGAAGAATGTAACTCATTTTTAGCCAGTTCTAGTGGAATCAAAGCTCTTGCATGTTATTAAAAGTTGTCTGTCAGACAAATTTGCCACACATTCACATTTAACCATTACCTAATTGAGTTGTTTTGGTATCAGGTGAAAAATTCCCTCTCCTGGGTGTTAGCAGGTAAGCCAGCTACCCATTGTAAATCATAGAGGAAATTCACATACTGCACACTGCTCATCAAAGCCTTGTCAAGAAATCTAGGAAATTCTAAAGAAAGAAATCAGAATCATTTCCCTGAAATAGCCTTCCTCAAGGCAAGCCAGGATTTATGTGCCTTTTTGAAGGTTGCCTTTGCAATCAATTCACATCTTTCAGAGTGTTAGTCTGTTTCAGCAAACACAAAAAGGAGTCTTGTGGCACTTTAAATACTAACACATTTGTTAGGAAGTTAGAGGATAAGCTTTCATGAGCGACTACTCACTTCCTCAGATCTTCCATATTCTGTTTTCCCATTTTGATTACTTGGAGAAGAGAATTCACTAATGTATTTGGCACAAGAACCCTCCATTTCCCCGTCTGCGAGTGCTGAAAGTGAGTCACAGAATGCTAGGCCAGAGTGGGGGCTTCTAGGAATGGTGGGGATTGCAGGTTTCTCTCACTAGGTGGAATGTCTAGGTGCATCCCTCTAAAGCAGGGGGTGGGGAATCTTTTTTGGGCTGGAGGCTGTACACAAGTGAGAAGGAAAAAAAATTTAACCCCCTCCCCAAACTTTCACTGATGTGGCCCCACCTGAGCAGAAAAATGCTCCCCGAACTCCCCTCACAGACCAGTGTGCTCTAGCCCTACAAGGGGACACCAGGGGCTGGAGTACAGCATGGGTTCCCCAGTGCTGGGGGTAGCCCTGAGCCTTTGGGGCTGAATCCAGGCAAGCCTGAGCCTTTGGGGCTGAATCCAGGCAAACCTTAGGTTTCTCACCCCTGCTTTAAAGCAAGGAATTATCAGAGATCTGTGTACGTCCCTGGAGTCACACGGGCGCTAAACCATCTCTGCCCTCAAAAATGCTGTTGTTATACAATGGGTCTCTAGGGGTATGTCTACACTACAGCGCTAATTCAAACTAACTTAGTTCGAATTAGTTAATTCGAACTAAGCTAATTCGAACTAACGCATCTAGAACTAAAAACTAGTTCGAATTAGCGTTTTGCTAATTCGAACTAGCGCGTCCACATTTAGTGGACCCTGAAGCGGGGTTAAGGATGGCCGGAAGCAGTGCTGGCAGGGCATCAGAGGAGGACTTAGAGCGTGGAGATGCTGTCTCAGGCTAGCCGAGGGCTGTGCTTAAAGGGTCCCGACCCCCACCCCGGACAGACAGTTCTCAGGGGTGCCCCGCTTGAAGAGCAGTCCTGGCTTGGAGTGCCCGGAGTACCTACACTGGGCACATCACAGCACTCAGCCATCAGCCCGGCTGCACTTGCCGCAGGCTGCCATCTGGGGAGAGGGGGCAATTGGGGGGCTGCAGGAGAGGTTCTACCCCCGGAAGCCCGCAGAGCCAGCCCAGTCCTCCCTCACCTCCTTCCACTTACCCTTCCCTAGCCCCTCTTCTTGATGTACAAAATAAAAATAACGTGTCTTCCAAAATGGAATCTGTCTTTATTGAACAAAACTGGGGGAGACTGGGAAAAGGAGGTGGGAGAGGGGAAGAGAAAGGATGGGAGAGGGGAGGGCAACTAAAATGATCAGGTGTTGGGAACAGGTCCCATATGAAGAGAGGCTAAAGAGACTGGGACTTTTCAGCTTAGAAAACAGGAGACGGAGGGGGGACAGGATAGAGGTCTCTAAAAGCAGGAGTTGGGTGGAGACGGTGCATACAGAAAAGTTCTTCATTAGTTCCCATAAAGAAGGACTAGAGGACACCAAAGGAAAGGAATGGGTAGCAGGCTTCAAACTAGTAACATAAAGTTGTTCTTCACAAAGCAAATAGTCAACCTGTGGAATTCCTTTCTGCAGGAGGCTGTGAAGGCTAGAACTAGAACAGAGTTTAAGGGAAGTGAGATCAAGTGATGGAGGTTGGGTCCATGGAGTGGTAGTAGCCAGGGGGTAGGAGTGGTGTCCCTGCCCAATGTTTGTGGAAGGCTGGAGAGGGATGGCACGAGACAAATGGCTTGGTCACTGTCTCCGGTCCATCCCCTCCAGGGTCCCTAGGGTTGGCCGCTGTCGGCAGACAGGCTACTGGGCTAGATGGACCTTTGGTCTGACCCAGGACGGCTCAGGGCTCAGGGTTGGGGGTCTCAGTGGACCACCTTGATTTTCATGCACTCCTGCTCCTGGGTGGCCAGGCTGGCAGCTCTCCTGCCCTAGACGGCCACCTTCCTGTGCCTAGTGCGGAGATCGTGGACAAGGTCCAGGATGTCCGCACTAGCCCAGGCGGGTGCCCACCTCTTGCGGTCCTGGGCAAGCTCCCGGGAGCCGCCAGCCTGGTCCCGGGAAGAGGGGGAGGACTGGGGTGCATCGGGTGACTGGCTCGATCCGTGCCAGGTGCAGGGTCTGCTGGCTGGGTGCTGGCAGGCTTGCACCTGGCACGGGCACCGTAGCCAGCCCGTGCCCCTTTAAGGCGTCCGGGGCCAGGAGGGGGGCAGTAGACTTTCCCTGGTGTTGGCCAGAGTGGCCACCAGGGAAACCTGGGGAGGGCTAGCCTCCCACTAGTTCGAATTAAGGGGCTACGCACCCCTTAATTCGAACTAGCGAGTTCGAACTAGGCTTAATCCTTATGGAATGAGGATTACCTAGTTCAAACTAACGGCGTGCTAGTGTAGCGCCTATGAAGGTTAGTTCGAACTAACTTTGTAGTGTAGACATACCCTAGGAGAATGTGAATTGAGTTAATTCCAAGAAAAAAAAATCATTTTATCTTTGGGTCCATGAATGAGTGTCCGGGCACATTAAAGTGTTCTCTGACAGATTTCTGTGTGTTGCCTTTTCAGTTATCTGATTTGTGTCCATTAATTTTTTCCCATAGAGACTGTCCAGTTTGGCCAATATCCATGGCAGTGTGGCATTGCTGGCATTTGCTGGCATAGATCACATAAGTGGATGTCCAAATAAATGAGCCCCTGATATAGTGGCTGATGTGGTTGGGTCCAGTGATGAAATCACTGGTGTAGATGTGTGAGGAGAGTTGACACCGGGGCTGATTGCATGGGTGGGTTCCTGGATGATTATGCTGGAGATGTGGAGGGACGACAAGTGGAATTCAGTTGTTTTCTTTTCTTGGCCTGCCTGGGTACTCTTCTGGCTCTGTCTATCTGTTTTTTCATTTTTCTGGGTCGGTATTTCAGTTTTGAGAATGCTCTATACGGATCCTGTAGGTGTTTGTCTTTGTCTGTGGGACTGGAGCAAATGTGGTTGTGTCTTATAGAATCATAGAGCTGGAAGAAACCTCAGAAGGTCATCAAGTCCAGCCCCCTGCCCTAGCCAGGACCAATCCCAACTAAATCAACCCAGCCAGGGCTTTGTCAAGCCGAGACTTAAACACCTCTATGGATGGAGACTCCACTACTTCCTTTGGTAACCTATTCCAGTACTTCACTAGCCTCCTGGAGAAATAGTTTTTACAAATATCCAACCTGGACCTCTCCCACCACAACTTGAGACCATTGCTCCTTGTTCTGCCATCTGTCACTAATGAGAACAGCCTCTCTCCATCCTCTCTGGAACCCCCCTTTAGGAAATTGAAGGCTGCTATCAAATCCCTCCTCACTCTTTGCTTCTGCAGACTAAACAGACCCAGCTCCCTCAGCCTCTCCTCATAAGTCATATGCTCCAGCCCCCTAATCATTTTGGTTGCCCTCCGCTGGACCCTCTCCACTGCATCCACATCCTTTTTGTAGTGGGGGGCCCAGAACTGGACATAATACTCCAGATGTGGCCTCACCAGAGCCGAATAAAGGGGAATAATGACATCTCTGGATCTGCTGGCAATGCTCCTCTTAATGCAACCTAATATGCCATTAGCCTTCTTGGCTACAAGGGCACACTGTTGACTTATATCCAGCTTCTCATCCACTGTAAGCTCCAGATCCTTTTCTGTAGAACCAGTACTTAACTGGTTGGTCCCCAGCTTGTAACTATACTTGGGATTCTTCTGTCCCACATGCAGGACTCTGCACTTGTCCTTGTTGAACCTCATGAGATTTCTTGTGGCCCAATGCTCCAATTTGTCTAAGTCACTCTGGAGCCTATCTCTGCCTTCAAGTGGGTCTACGTCTCCCCCTAGCTTAGTGTCATCCACAAACTTGCTGAGGGTGCAATCCATCCCCTCATCCAGGTCATTATAAAGATATTGAACAAAACTGTTCCTAGAACCGAACCTTGGGGCACTCCGCTAGAAACCGACCGCCATCCTGACATCAAGCCATTGATCACTACCCATTGGGCCCGGCCTTCTAGCCATCTTTCTATCCATCTTACCGTCCATTTATCCAATCCACATTCCCTTAACTTGCTGGCAAGAATATTGTGGGAGACCGTATCAAAAGCCTTGCTAAAGTCAAGATATATCACATCCACTGACTTTCCCACATCCACAGAGCCAGTTACCTCATCATAGAAGCTAATCAGATTGGTCAGGCACGACTTGCCCTTTGTGAATCCATGCTGACTATTCCTAATCACTTTCCTCTCATCCAAGTGCCTCAATATGGATTCCTTAAGGATCCCTTCCATGTTTTTTCCAGGAACCGAGGTAAAACTGACCGGCCTATATTTCCCTGGATCGTCCTTTTTTCCCTTTTTTGAAGATGGGCACTACATTTGCCTTTTCCCAATCATCCTGGATTTCTCCCGATCTCCACGACTTTTCAAAGATAATGGCCAAAGGCTCCTCAATGACATTTGCCGACTCCCTCAGTAACATCGGATGCCTTAAGTCTGGACACATGGATTTCTGTATGTTTAGCTTTTCTAAATGGTTCCTAACCTGTTCTTTACGCACCACGGGATGTCCATCTTCATCCCATCATGCGTCACATAGCGCACAAGTCCAGGAGCCAACCTTGTCCGTGAATACTGAGGCAAAGAAAGCACTGAGTACTTCAGCTTTTCCCACATCATCTGTCACTAGGTTATCTCCTTCATCCATTAGGGGCCGCACACCCTCTCTGATCACTTCTTCTTGTTACTGTGCCTGTAGAAACCTTTTTTGTTATCCTTCACATCCTTAGCCAGTTGCAATTCCATTTGCGTTTTCACCTTCCTGATAACCCCCCGGCATTCTCGAGCTATACATTTAAACCCCTCCTTGTCATTTGTCCAAGTTTCCACTTTTTGTAAGCTTCCTTTTTGTGCTTAAGTTCACCAAGGATTTCCCCTGCAAGCCAATCTGGTCTCCTACCATGTTTGCCTCTCTTGCTACGCGTCGGGATGGTTTCTTTCTGTGCCTCCAATAAGGCTTCTTTAAACTACTGCCAGCTGTCCTGGATTCCTTTCCCCTTCATGTTAGCATCCCAGGGGATTCTGCCCATCAGATCTCTGAGGGAATCAAAATCTGCTTTTTTGAAGTCCAAGGTGTGTATTTTACTACTCTCTTTTCTTCCTTTGGTCAGGATCCTGAAATCTACCATCTCATGATCACTGCTTCCCGGGTTGTCACCCACGTCCACTTCCCCTATTAGTTCCTCCCTTTTTGTGAGCAGAAGATCAAGCTGTGCACGATCCCTGGTTGGATCCTTCAGCACTTGTGTCAAGAAGTTATCACCAACATTCTCCAAAAACTTCCTGGATTGCCTGTGTACTGCCGTATTGGTTTCCCAACAGATGTCAGGGGCTATGTCTACACTACAAAGTTAATTCGAACTAACAAACGTTAGTTTGAATTAACTTTGATAGGCGCTATACATGCAAACCACTAGTTTGAACTTAATTCGAAGTAGCGGTGCGCTTAATTCAAACTAGGTAAACCTCATTCAACGAGGACTAACTCTTAGTTCGAATTAAGTAGTTTGAATTAAGGGCTGTTTAGCCACTTAATTCGAACTAGTGGAAGGCTAGCCCTCCGCAGCTTTCCCTGGTGTCCACTCTGGGCACCACCAGGGAAACTCGTCTGCCCCCCTTCCCTCCCCGGAGCCTTTAAAGGGGCACGGGCTGGCTACGGTGCCCGTGCCAGGTGCAAGCCTGCCAGCACCCAGCCAGCAGACCCTGCACCTGGCACTGCTCGAGCTGGCCACCTGCTGCCATCCAACCCTCTGCCTCTTCCCAGGACCAGGCTGGTGGCTCCCGGGAGCCTGCCCAGGTCTGCAAGAGGCGGGCACCCGCCTGGTCTAGTGTAGACATCGTGGACCTCATCCACGACCTCCACACGAGGCACAGGAAAGTGGCCGTGTAGGGCAGGATAGCTGCCAGCCTGGCCACCCAGGAGCAGGTTGGCATGAAAATCAAGGTGGTCCACTGAAACCTCCGACCCTGTGCGGAGTGCCTGTGCCACTGAGTTGAAGATACAAATTGTCTCTGAATCGGAAGTAGTTGTGGGTGAGGACAAAGTCGCAGAGCTTTGTGACCAGGTGTGCAGTGGTGTCATTAGGGGTGGTGTTCCTGGTAGCCTGTAATCTGTCTTCATGTGGAATGTTGATGTAAAGAGCTTCTATGTCCATTGTGGCTAGGATGGTGTTTTCAGGAAGATTATTGATGTTCTGTAGTTTCCTGAGGAAGTCGGTGATGTCTCAAAGATAGGTGTGCTGCCAGCATAGGGTCTGAGGAGAGATTCTATGTATAGTGAGTAGCACATTTTATACAAGTCATCCCCCACCCTTCTGGCTTTGGCTGTGCACTTCTCTTTCTGTTCATAGAAACAAGGAATGGTTTACAAATGCAGTACCTCTGAAAGGTGAGTACTGTTCATTCAGAGTTGGCCTTGGGAGAATATTTCACAACAAATATATTCACGCAGATCCTTCAAGTCTCTTCCCAACAAGGCGAAAAAAATTTCCCTTTGAAAACAGGAAGCTTTTATGTCTTCATGTTCATAAAGGTTGTTAATAAACCTGCTTTTAAAACCAAGGAATATTGTACACAGATGGACATAAAAGTGTGTTACTCTTGGCTTATGGTAGTATGCAAGCATGCCCAAGTGACACATAAATTCAGTAAGATGTACTTTGCTTGGAAATCTATCTTATTTAGGCTGTCAGGGTACGTCTACACTACAGCGCTAATTCGAACTAACTTAGTTCGAATTAGTTAATTCGAACTAAGCTAATTCGAACTAGCGCATCTAGAACTAAAAACTAGTTCGAATTAGCGTTTTGCTAATTCGAACTAGCGCGTCCACACTGATTGGACGCAGGGGGGCATTTAAGGGCAGCTGAAACCGGTTCCGGCAGGGCATCAGGTCAGTAGTTGCTTTGTGTGGCTGCTGTCTGAGGCTATCTGAGGCTCGTGCTTAAAGGGACCCCTCCAGACAGCCGGTTCTCAGCTTTTCCTGCTTCCTTGCCAACCTCGCCGAGAGACAGCAAAGCGTTTTTCTCTGCGCCCGTCTGTGTCGGAGCTTCCCTTCGGGGGGGCCGCCGCAGGAGGCAACATGGAGCCAGAGCTCGCCCTGCACCTTCTGGTGCACTTTCTGGACTTGCTGCTGCAAGCCTGCCAGCAATGGCTCGAGGCTGCCTGGCACCACCTGGTGCAAGTCAGCCCCCTGCCTCTCCGCCTGGCCGCCCTGTGGGCAGTGGAGGAGCCGCGGAGGCGCCCCGGCACCGGCGTGCCCCGCCGCGTCTGGCATCTGGACACCAGCACCGAGTGGTGGGACCGCATTGTCCTGGAGCGCTGGGAGGACCGACAGTGGACCCAGAACTTCAGGATGAGGAGGGACACCTTCCTGGAGATCTGCGAGGCTCAGGCTCCCTCTCGCCCCAGCCCCCCATACACATAAGGGGAGTATGATGGTACTCACATGTGGACGCGTCCCCGGCCTTGGACGACACAGGCGAGCGGCTCTGTGGGGTGCCTCGGGGGTCCCAGGTCCTGGGCAGGCTGCCGGCAGGCTCCTGGCTCTCGGAGCCCTCCTTCTCCTCCTCCTCCTCCTCAGTCTCTTGCAGCGGTCCCTCTTCCCCGGGGTCTATCACGTCCCGGGGGGCATGGATGGCATGAGCCCCCAGGAGGCGGTCCAGGGCGTGAAAGTGGGGGCACTCCTCTGGGTCAGCCCCTGGCAGGCGGGCCCGGGAGTAGGACTGTCGCAGGTCCTTGATTTTGCAGCGCACCTGCTCCTGGCTGTGCTGGTGGCCCCTGGTGGCCAGGCTGTCAGCCATGTGGCCATAGACAGGTGCATTCCTGTGGCTAGTGCGGAGATCGTGGACATTGGAGGCTTCCCCCCAAACCTCGATGAGGTCCACGATCTCCGCACTAGACCACGTTGGCGCCCGCCTCTTGCGGCCCCGGGCAGGCTCCTGGGAGCTGCCAGGCTAGTCCCGGGAAGAGGGGGAGGGCTGGGTGGCATCGGGTGGCTGGCTCATGGGGTGTCAGGTGCAGGGCCTGCTGGCACGGGTGCTGGCAGCCTTGCAACTGGCACAAACTGTGTAGCTAGCCCGTGGCCCTTTAAGGGCTCCGGGGTCGGGAGGGGGGCAGTAGAGTTTGCCTGGTGTTGGCCAGAGTGGCCACCAGGGCAAGCTGGGAAGGGCTAGCCTCCCACTAGTTCGAATTAAGGGTCTACACAGCCCTTAATTCGAACTAGTAAGTTCGAACTAGGCTTAATCCTCGTAGGTTGAGGATTACCTAGTTTGAACTAAGCGCTCCGTTAGTTCGAATTAAATTCGAACTAACGGAGCGCTAGTGTAGTGCCTATGAAAGTTAGTTCAAACTAACATCCGTTAGTTCGAACTAACTTTGTAGTGTAGCCATACCCTCAGTCACTGCTCCATTCCCCATTCCCCCTCCCATGCCTTACCTCACTCATCCTGCCATGCCTGATGTATCCAGGCCCGCTCCTGCCTATCCCCATATCCTCCCAAGACTCCCCGCACACAAGGTGGAAGAAGCACCTAAACCGCATGCTCAGCCCCAGCCCTGAGCCTCTCCTCCCTGCTCCAAGGTTCACACCCCTCTTCCCATTTCCAGGTTCTCAGCCCTCCTCCTCCCCAGTTACTTCTATCCCAAACAAATAAACGTTTTTCCCTCAAAATAAAACACGTGTGCAGGGGAGAGGGGTGGAGGGAGCAAGGGAAGGGTTGTTGGAGGAAAGACAGAGAGGAGCAAGGTACAGACCCCTAGCCGGGAGGCCCTGGGGAGAGTTACTGGGGTCCTTGAGATAAATTGTCCCTCAGGGCCTCCCGGATTTGCACCGTCACTTGATGGATGGCAGCTGCGCATGGTTGCTCCAAGGCCTATCCCTCCCAGCCAGCCTTCATGATGTTGTGGAGCACACAACTGGCCGAGATCATTTGGGGGATGTTGTGCTCTTCCACATCCAGCTGGTTCTGGAGGCACCTGAACTGCACCATCAAACACCCAAAGGCACATTCAGCCTGCATGCGGGCCCTGGAAAGGCAGCCATTGAACTGGTCCTTGCTTGGGTCCAGGTGGCCAGTGTAGGGCTTCATCAGTCACGGCATGAGCATGTAGGCCACATCCCCTATGATGCACAGTGGCATCTGCACATCCCCAACCCTAATGCTGCACTCAAGGAAGAAAGTGCTGGCCTCCAGCTTGTGGTGTTGCAGAAGATGCAGGCAACATTTTGCCTGCAGCTGACAAAAATGTCCATAAACTGGCCACGGTGGTAGACCAGGGCCTGCAGCACCATCAAGAAGTATCCCTTTTGGTTAATGTACTGTGCTGCCGTGTGGTATGGGGATGTGGTTTTCATCAATAACACCCCCCATCTGCAGCTGGGGAAGCCCAGGGTGGCAGATACAGCAATGATGGGGTCCAGGTCTCCCAGGCAGATGACCCTGTGCAGCAGGACAGTGTTAATGGTCCTCACCACCTGCAGAAGGAGACAAACAAAGAAATAAAACAGAGAATCTAAGGGGGTGCCTGAGCCCTTGAGAGGTCCCTGAGTTCCTTCTCCTCCCTCCCCCCACAAAAACTCCTATGAAGCTAGGCCTCCCCCTGTAGGCTGTGTGAGGGCAGGACTGCAGAACCCTCTGCAGGTGGGCAGGACTTCCTCCCACCACCTCCAGCCCACCCCCGGTACCATCAACCTCCCCTTTCTGGAGGGTTCCCCTTTACAGTGCTTCCCTCCTCCAGGAACTGCAGCCTGAGAGCACCATAGCTGCATGAGGAGGGCCCCAACGGTTGACTTCCCCATGCTGAACTGATTGCCCACAGACTGGTAACTATCTGGGGTGGCGAGCTTCCAGATGGCGATGGTGACTTGCTTCTCCAGGGTGTGGGGTGTCCCTTCGTCAGAGGGCAGTGGTGAGCCAGGCACACAGCTCCAGAAACGTCTCTTTCCTCATGCGGCAGTTCTGGAGCCACTGCTGGTCGTCCCATCGCTTGATCATGAACCAGTCCCACAAGTTAGAACTGGTGTCCAGCCTCTAAAACCATGTCTCCACCTTGGGGTGCAGTTGCAAGGGCCTTGCTCCCGCACACAGGGAGAGGGTCTCAAAGATGAGCTCGGTGTCGAGCTTATGCAGGGCCATGAAGGCAGCCTGCACAAACTGCTGCACAAACTGCAGCATGGCAGTGTGGGGCCATCGCATGCCCAGAGGCAGCTCCGGCTCCATGGCAAGGAGTGTGCTGTGGTGTCCAAAAGCTGGGCAACCAGATCATACAGGGGAAATGCTTTGCTGTCTGTGACGGGCCGGCAGCGGCCCGCACTAACGCCAACAGGGGGACAGCACCTGTCCCGGCGGTCGTCCTGCGGAAGGCTGCGTCGGGGGCAGTCAGCCCGGAAGGGCAGCCCCTCAAGTCCCCAGAGGACAGGGGCTGGGCGGCTGGGGCTGACACGGATGGACCCGGCGAGCGCGCTGCTACCCGGGCGCCCCGCTGGCAGGATGCCGAGCATGGGGGCAGGTCCGAGGATGCAGCCTCCGGCAGGAGGCTCAAAAGCAGCGCCCAAGAGAACCAGCGGGGGGGGGGGGGAGTGGCCAAGGCGGTTCCTCCCTCCACGGTGGCAATGGGCGGCCCCAACACCGGGGATGAGAACGGGAGAACACTGGCGGAACTCTGAGAGGAAGGTAAGGGGCGGTGCACCGGATAAGGAGGTGGCAAATGAGAGGGTGGCTAGGAAGCAGCCCGGGGCAGGGCCATTTTGGAGGCCGTGGGCTGACGCGTTACGGGGTGGGACCCCGTCAGCCAGGTAAGGGTGTTCACCTGAACCCTTAGGGCCCTGGGCTGGGACCCGGTGGAGAGGGTGGGCCTAGAAAGGCTTCTGATGAGAAGGAGCCAGGGGAAGGATAGGAGACACAAACAGCAATCGCTACGGAGATGGCTAAGGTAAACTGAGGCTCCCGGGACTAGCAGCCGGGAACTGAGGGCTTGCTGAGCACCTTCCACCCTAAAGCCGGGTCCGGACGGTAGCTCGCGCCCCGTCGTGGGATTCACGAGGTCGAGACGGGGGGCTCGCTGGGCCGGGGTCCTGCTCGATGGAGAGACCCCGGGCTCGCGCCCAGACAAAATCCTGTCACACTGTCCCTCGGAGAGGTAGGCAAGCAAGCAGGAGAAGCAGAGAAACGTCTGTCCAGGGGGATCCCTTTAAGCACGCATCTCAGCTAGCCTCAGGCAAGAGCACCCGGAAGCAACTGCTAACTGAATGCCCTGCCTGAACTGGATCTGGGTGGCCTTAAATGCGAGATAGTGTCCAATCCATGTGACGCCACCTTTCGAAATAGCACATCGCTTTGTCGTTGCACTTTTTGCGTGTGGACACTCTTTCTAAATAAGCTTTTCTGGAAGATCTCTTCTGGAAAAGCTTATTCTGAAAGAAGCTTGCAGTGTAGATGCAGCCTTATGTCTTTTTTTTTATGCAATAAATCAGGTACTCAGGTTCTGATTTTCATAAATCTAGGCAAACACATGCAAATGAGAATGGTAACTTGAATGTTAAGTGTTTCATATGAAAAATACGGTTTTTTATGACCTGGTATAGATTCTCATCTGGTGTAAATATAGCTCCAAAGGAGCTCTGCTAATTTAGAGTAGGTAAGAAGCTGACCTTCCCTTTATTGATGGAGAAACCAAAATTAGACAAATCATATTTATATGGCTTAACGGACTCTAAGGCTACATCTACACTGGCAGCTTCTTGTACAAGAACAGCTGTTCTTCCGCAAAAACTTGCCATCTGTCTACGCTGCACGAATGTTCTTCCAGAAGTAAATTTACAGTACAGCGTTGTAAAACAGGGCTTCTTCCGGAAGAGTTATTCCTCTCCCCACAAGGAATAATCCCTCTTGTGCAAGAGCTCTTCCAGAAGAGTCCAGTGTAGACAGGCAACATGAATTTCTTGCACAAGAAGCCCCTATGGTTAAAATGGCCATCAGAGCTTTCTTGCAGAAGAGAGCATCTCTTGCGCAAAAGCACATGGTAGTGTAGACACTCTCTTGTGGAAGAGTATTTGCACAAGAACTCTTCTACAAAAGAGTTCTTGCGCAAGAAGCTGCCAGTGTAAACGTAACCTAATTCTCTGTGGCTTAGTATCCTTGTCGTAATATGCACAAAGCCAAACTTTCCTCTAAGATCTCTGGCCCATTTAAAATCTAGTAACTAACTATTCTAATCCGTTTGAGTGGGTTGCAATAGGACAATCCTGCTATGTCACATCAGCTCAGACATGACTGTATTCCATCTGACAAGAAGTGAAAACTGAAGAGGATTTGTAATGTGAATATAAAATGTAATTAAAGCAATAACTCTAATTTTCCATTATTAATGCTGTTTTATTCTCCTCAGTGTGTGCAGGTGTGGGGAGGTGTAACAGGTTCAGTCCTGTCAGCGAGCACCCCTTAGCTGCTACAAGGGGGCTCACAACAATGACCTCACCCACTTGAGGTCCAACTGGTGGTTGAGGTCCAGGGTTCCCCCCTTGCCCAGGGTTCCTCCACACTGCTGTTGCAGGATCTAGCCTTGGTTCATTGAAAAGGTCCAGCTCCCACTCAGAGCTGGCCCAGGTACTGATGCTCCCAGCCAGCCTAGAGTTCTGGCCACGTTGAGCTCCAGGAAGGAACTAAGGGAATGTCTACACTACCACCCTAGTTCGAACTAGGATGGTAATGTAGGCAAACGGAGCTGTAAATGAAGCCCAGGATTTGAATTTCCCGGCCTTCATTTGCATCTCGCCGGGCGCCACCATTTTTAAATGTCCGCTAGTGCGGACTCCGTGCTGCGCGGCTACACGCGGCACGGACTAGGTAGTTTGGACTAGGCTTCCTATTCTGAACTACCGTTACTCCTCGGAAGCCTAGTCTGAACTACCTAGTCTGTGCAGCATGTAGCCGCGCGGCACGGAGTCCGCACTAGCGGACATTTAAAAATGGCGGCGCCCGGCAAGATGCAAATGAAGCCTGGGAAATTCAAATCCCGGGCTTCATTTGCAACTCCGGTTGCCTACATTACCATCCTAGTTCGAACTAGGGTGGTAGTGTAGACATACCCTAACTGATCTGCCCTCAGAAGCTCCTTATATAGCAGGCTGCTGAACCCTGATTGGCTGCAAGGCCGGCTGCCCTTCTGTTCTGCTTGGAGGCCCTCTCCACTGTCCTTGCTGCTGGCCAGGGTGCTGAATGGCCTCCAGTGGAAGATGGGGCTCTGTCCGCCCCATCACAGGCGGCTTGAGGCAGGAGGTTAGGCAGGGAAGAGTCATAAGAATGGCCATACTAGGTCAGAGCAAAGGTCCATCTAGCCCACTATCCTGTCTGCCGACAGTGGTGAATGTCAGGTGCCCCAGAGGAAATAAACAGGACAATCAAGTGTCCTGTCACCCAGTTCCAGCTTCCATGACAAACAGAGACTAGGGACACCTTCCCTGCCCATCCTGGCTAATAGCCATTGGTTGACTTATCGTCCATGAATTAATCTGGTTCTTTTTTGTACCTGGTATATTCATGGTCCTCACAACATCCTCTGGCAAGGAGTTCCACAGGTTGACTTTGTCAGTGCAGGGAGTGGAGGTCTCAGGGCAGGGGGTGAGGGAGTGGGGGTTGAGAGATGCAGGAGTCAGGGCTGTGAGGGGGAGCTGGGGCTGGGTAACCTTACCTGGCTACAAAGGAGCTGTGGGCCATTGGTGTGGGGGCATTGCTGCAGGGAAACTGGCAGTTGTGTGAGTGACTCCCTGGCTTCTTCACAGGGGTCATTGGCA
Organism: Pelodiscus sinensis; assembly: GCF_049634645.1. Lineage (NCBI taxonomy): Eukaryota > Metazoa > Chordata > Testudines > Trionychidae > Pelodiscus > Pelodiscus sinensis. The sequence goes on from NC_134714.1 coordinate 103,496,867, forward strand.
ACAGTGCATGCCAGGGACAGCACATATGCTGCTTGGCGCATGGCTCCCTTGCATCATGTCCCTAGCTGACCCCTTTAACCTGCTTGCAGTGCTGGTGCCTCACCTAGCTGCGTGTGCCTAGCCAGCACTAGCCTGCAGCAGCAGCAGCCCTGTTGGGAGAGCCTATTCTAAGTTGCACCTCAGGTGGCTTTTTAAAGAGCTATTACTAGGAGCTGATAGTGAGGATGCACAATTAAAAGGCTAGGGTGCCTTTTAGGAGTCAAGGCAGATATGTACTAAGGAATTTTGGTTTTCAATGATACTTTGGTCATGTTTTACAATACTATGTAATAACAGATTAAGACTGCTATAAAAGGAAGCTACATGTGAAGAAAATTGTGATTATATGCTTTGCATGTACATAAAAATCTTAAGAAATTTGTCCGAATATGTGGATAGCTTTACGGCTAATTTGTACATCGGTAGCTGGCATTGACATTTGAAAATCTTTTAAAAAAAAAAAGAGTGCTCACAGAAATTCTTAGGCAATCTGTCATGTGCGTATTTTTGTGGTGTCCAACATGCTACCCATTAGCCACATATGGCTATTTGGCTGGTTGCTAGTTTGCTTTAATACAGCCGGTCCCCAAGTTGCAAACGGTTGAGTTACGTTCGCATTTATGACCAAAGCTCCCATGGAGAGGTCGTAAGGGAGGTCCCTGAGTTACGAATGCGACCCCTGCTTACGAACAGCGCGGTTGCTATGTAACTCAATGGGGTCCAAATTACCAACAGATCGAGTTATGGGCAAGTGTTTGCTCCGTAACTCATTCATAACTCGGAGAGAGGCTGTACTGTGGCTAGTTCATTATAGCAGTCAATACTATAGTGGCAACTGCTTCCAAATTGGGTTGGATACCACAGGCTTATTGGGGGTGCTATCTCAGTATAAAGTGTCAGAGTCAGTCTTACGAATAAATATAACCTCAGCACAACTGCATATAGATTATAATTACAACTAAACTAAGTGAAATCCTGATAGAAAAATTAACCATCTTTATTTTAATAAAAACAGTTTGAAGTAACAGTATTTGCCACTTCGTGCTTCCTGGCTTAGCCTTAAATGCCTTTTGATTTTAGTTTTTGTTATACTAGCATGAAGGAACAAAATACCTAATGATTATGCTGAGGATTTCTGGAACAGTGTGAACCATTAGATATTATTGCAGCAGTATTGAAAACTTTACCCTTGAGCTGTGTCTAGACTGGCCAGTTTTTCTGGAAAATCAGCCACTTTTCTGGAAAAACTTGCCAGCTGTCTACACTGGCTGCTTGAATTTCCGCAAAAAGCACTGATTTCTTATACTATGCTGCTCCCGTTCAGGCAAAAGTCCCTTTTGCGCAAAACTTTTGTGCAAAAGGGCCAGTGTAGACAGCTGAGATTTGTTTTGCGCAAAAAAGCCCCAATCGCGAAAATGGCGATCGGGGCTTTTTTGCGGAAAAGCGCGTCTAGATTGGCCACGGATGCTTTTCCGCAAAAAGTGCTTTTGCGGAAAAGCATCCGTGCCAATCTAGATGCTCTGTTCCGAAAATGCTTTTTACAGAAAACTTTTCCGTTAAAAGCATTTCCGGAAAATAATGCCAGTCTAGAAGTAGCTTTGGTGTAATTTCACTGAAGTCTGTGGATTTACAACAGATAAATTATTAAACTCCTAGCTTTCAAAGTGCAACATTATTCCATATCCGATACCTTTCAATGCCTCACTGTATTCGATAAATTCTAGAAGACCTTCTAATACCCCGTACACACTGTGCCATTGCCATACCTTTCAATCCGCCACAAGTCTGCATACAACAGACCTACATTGTAATAGTCCCCTCTAAGTGGTGACTTCAGAACCTGTAACTTACAAGCCCCCATGAGGGGTACAGCACTGAAAGGTTTGGAAATTCTCACCTCTTGCCCTGATGCTGACTGCCCCCGTCTGCCATTGAAATCCCCCATCATGGGTTTATCTCCCCCAAACAATGACCTGACCTCCCATCTAACTCCTGGGGCCAGCTACCCTTCTCCAGCCCAGAGATGCGCAGAATCAGGCTATAGGGTGCTTGTTTGTTTCCTAGTTGCTGATTGTGCTTCCAGATCGCAGGCCCTGGTTCTCGTGGGGGACTTTAATCACCCTGACATCTGCTGGGAAACCAATACAGCAGTACACAGGCAATCCAGGAAGATTTTGGAGAATGTTGGGGATAACTTCTTGACACAAGTGCTGAAGGATCCGACCAGGGGCCGTGCACAGCTTGACCTTCTGCTCACAAACAGGGAGGAACTAATAGGGGAAGTGGCGGTGGGTGACAGCCTGGGAAGCAGTGATCATGAGATGGTAGATTTCAGGATCCTGACCAAAGGAAGAAAAGAGAGTAGTAAAATACAAACCTTGGACTTCAAAATAGCAGATTTTGACTCCCTCAGAGATCTGATGGGCAGAATCCCCTGGGATGCTAACATGAAGGGGAAAGGAGTCCAGGACAGCTGGCAGTTTTTTAAAGAAGCCTTATTGAAGGCACAGAAAGAAACCATCCCGACGCGTAGCAAGAGAGGCAAACATGGTAGGAGACCAGATTGGTTTACAGGGGAAATCCTTGATGAACTTAAGCACAAAAAAGAAGCTTACAAAAAGTGGTAACTTGGACAAATGACCAGGGAGGAGTTTAAAGGTATAGCTCGAGAATGACGGGGGGTTATCAGGAAGGCGAAAGCGCAAATGGAATTGCGACTGGCTAAGGATGTGAAGGATAACAAGAAAGGTTTCCACAGGCATGTTAACAAGAAGAAGTGATCAGAGAGGGTGTGCGGCCCCTAATGGATGAAGAAAGTAACCTAGTGACAGATGATGTGGGGAAAGCTGAAGTACTCAATGCTTTCTTTGCCTCTATATTCATGGACAAGGTCGGCTCCTGGACTTCTGCACTAAGTGACGCAAGATGGGATGAAGATGGACAGCCCGTGGTGGCTAAAGAACAAGTTAGGAACTATTTAGAAAAGCTAAATGTACACAAATCCATGGGCCCAGATTTAATGCATCCGAGGATACTGAGGGATTTGGAAAATGTCATTGCGGAGCCTTTGGCTATTATCTTTGAAAAGTCGTGGAGATAGGGAGAAATCCCGGATGATTGGAAAAAGGCAAATGTAGTGCCCATCTTCAAAAAAGGGAAGAAGGACGATCCAGGGAACTATAGGCCGATCAGTCTTACCTCGGTTCCTGGAAAAATCATGGAAGGGATCCTTAAGGAATCCATATTGAGGCACTTGGCTGAGAGGAAAGTGATTAGGAATAGTCAGCATGGATTCACAAAGGGCAAGTTGTGCCTGACCAATCTGATTAGCTTCTATGATGAGTTAACTGGCTCGGTGGACATGGGAAAGTCAGTGGATGTTATATACCTTGACTTTAGTAAGGCTTTTGATACGGTCTCCCACAATATTCTTGCCAGCAAGTTAAGGGAATGTGGATTGGATAAATGGACGGTAAGATGGATAGAAAGATGGCTAGAAGGCCGGGCCCAGCGGGTAGTGATCAACAGCTCGATGTCAGGATGGCAGTCAGTTTCTAGCGGAGTGCCCCAAGGTTCGGTTCTAGGACCGGTTTTGTTCAATATCTTTATTAATGACCTAGATGAGGGGATGGATTGCACCCTCAGCAAGTTTGCGGATGACACTAAGCTGGGGGGAGAGGTAGATACGCTTAAGGGCAGAGATAGGGTCCAGAATAACTTAGACAAATTGGAGCATTGGGCCACAAGAAATCTCATGAGGTTCAACAAAGACAAGTGTAGAGTCCTGCACTTGGGACGGAAGAATCCCAAGCATAGTTACAAGCTGGGGACCAACCAGTTAAGTACTGGTTCTGCAGAAAAGGACCTGAGGGTTACAATGGATGAGAAGCTGGATATGAGTCAACAGTGTGCCTTTGTAGCCAAGAAGGCTAATGGCATATTAGGTTGCATTAAGAGGAGCATTGCCAGCAGATCCAGAGATGTCATTATTCTGCTTTATTCGGCTTTGGTGAGGCCACATCTGGAGTATTGTGTCCAGTTCTGGGCCCCCCACTACAAAAAGGATGTGGACGCAGTGCAGAGGGTCCAGCGGAGGGCAACCAAAATGATTAGGGGGCTGGAGCATATGACTTATGAGTAGAGGCTGAGGGAGTTGGGTCTGTTTAGTCAGCAGAAGCGAAGAGTGAAGGAGGATTTGATAGCAGCCTTCAACTTCCTGAAGGGAGGTTCCAGAGAGGATGGAGAGAGGGTGTTCTCAGTAGTGGCAGATGGCAGAACAAGGTGCAATGGTCTCAAGTTGTGGTGGGAGATGTCTAGGTTGGATATTGGGAAAAAGTATTTCACTAGGAGGCTAGTGAAGCACTGGAATGGGTTACCTAGGGAAGTAGTGGAGTCTCCATCCATAGAGGTGTTTAAGTCTCGGTTTGACAAATCCCTGGCCGGGTTGATTTAGTTGGAATTGGTCCTGCCTATAGCAGGGGGCTGGACTTGATGACCTTCTGAGGTCTTTTCCAGTTCTATGTTTCTATGATTCTTTCCACCTCCCTCCCATAGTCCTAACCTAGCTAGCTCCCCCACCACCCAGGGCCAGGTTTATGAAAGGGGACAGAGCCCAGGGGCCCAGTTAAGAACTTTTGCAGCTCAGAAATCCATCCCTTTTGCATGCATATTATCTGCGCATGTAGCTCAGCTTGAAGAAGCTAAATAAATCTACGGCTCAGTTGATGGTAAACGAGTATTTGGGACCCAGGCTGTGCAAGCGGAACAGAGCCTTGACAGCTGCAGAACAAGGCAAAGGGGTGTGTTTGTGTAAGCAGGTAAGACTTGAAAGCCCAGTTTGCAAATAAGATCTTCATCCTCCAAACTACAGCAGTAGCAAGCACTGGGTGTGGTGGGAGGCAATGGGAGCCCGCTGCAGAGCCAGAACAAGAGCCTAATGCTTTCCGATACCTCTTCCAAAACAACTTATAAAACGCAAGGGCAATAGCAATTCAAATTGAAATGCAAAGCAAACAGCATCCATGCTAAAGTTCTTCCCATTTTAAATTTACCATGTATTAATGAGGAAAAAGTAACAACATTTTCTTTTCTTAAAAAACCCCCAACCTTATTGATCACTGTTTTCGGATATCTACAAAACACCCAATGAATTAAATTGTTCAAAGAATCCTGTTCTTTCTAAACCATTAGTCTGGTTTAGAAAGAGTAAACCAGAGGTGTAAACTGGGGCAGCTCAAACTCCCCACCCCTCATCCCACTGAGCACTCCACCTACCCCCCCATCTCAATCCCGTTACCTGATAGCAGAGGAAGCAGCCAAACAACTGGGCCTTTGGCCCCTCCCGCCATGGGCTACCATGCTAAGCCCAGCAGTTGCCCCTTTCTACACCCCCAGCTGTTGCCCCCCTCTCACCTCCTTAGGGTCATTGCCCCTGGCAGCCCTTCTTCCACCTCAGCAGGTTCCCCTCTTCCTCCCTGCCCCCAAGCAGCTGCTCCCCTCTGCCTCGCATAGGGCCTGCTCTCCCCTCCCCATCCTAGTCCCAGTCTCTGATAGCAGTGTGTGTGTGGGGGGAGGGGGGACTTTGAGAGACACAGCATCTCCTGCCAGAGTACAAGCAGCCCGGCAGCCTGGCCTCTGACTGCTGACCCCTTGCGTGCTTCTCCTTCTCCTGGCATCAGGCAGTTCATATGAGACTCCATACCTCCTCCATGTTGCCCATGAGGGCTGGCTTTTTAAAGAGCATTCCTGGGCTGGTTCCTGCCAAAGTGCAACTGGCTCCTTCCAGAGCGGCGCCCTGGGCTGCACCACCTTACTGCTACCCCTCTTACGCTTGTCCAGTACAAAGATGGGACTAAAAATGAAAAAATATTAAACATATGCGTAAAGTGAAAATGTTAACTTTCTCTCTTACTTTTTAAATGTTTAAAGCACTATGCCCACTTTACTTGAAGAAGGAAGTGAAAAAGCTAGAGAAATTAGGTGGATGCCTAAAAACAGAATGGCTAATATACACTGGCATGATTTTCCGGAAATGCTTTTAATGGAAAAGGTTTTCCGTTAAAAGTATTTCTGGAAAAGCGCATCTAGATTGTCAGGACGCTTTTCTGGAAAAGCACTTTTTCCGGAAAAGCGTCCGTGGACAATCTAGACGCGCTTTTCCGCAAAAAAGCCCCGATCGTCATTTTTGCGATCGGGGCTTTTTTGCGGAAAACACTACTGTGCTGTCTACACTGGCCCTTTTCCGGAACAGTTTTCTGGAAAAAGACTTTTGCCCGAATGGGAGCAGCATAGTTTTTCCGGAAAAGCACTGATGATTTTACATTAGATCGTCAGTGCTTTTCCGGAAATTCAAATGGCCAGTGTAGACAGCTGGCAAGTTTTTCCAAAAAAGCAGCTGATTTTCCGGAATAACTTGCCAGTGTAGACACAGCCAATTCGTTTTTTTCTGCTTCATTCCATGTTTAATAGAAAAACTAAATAAATTGACAATAATAAACCATCTATTAAAATGTCTGATAAAATATCCTTTCAGTAGAAACAGAGCTTTTTGAACAGCTTGCCCTTTCAATTTCATCTACAGAAATATCCATGTGCTTGTCCAGAGTATCTATCATTTACAGTGTTTGTTCTGGTATAGAAAAAGAGACTGCCTTTTCTGTTGCATTTTAAAAGATTTAAAGGCTAAGAAGTCTCAGAGGGGTAGTCATGTTAGTCTGTTAAAACAGCAACATCTTTCAGCTTGATTACAAGTCCCCTCCCCCTCCTTTTATTTTCTGACAAGCTATGATTTAGGCTCAACCTCATTCACATCATCTGGCAACAGTCTGAGTGAAGTTACTACAAAAAGAGTGAAATTCCATTAATTCTTTCTGAGATGCTGCTTCCTAGAAGATTAGATTTGGTTGTGTTTAGAGATATACTATCAAACTGCAGAGCACGCCGGCTATGTAATGCTGTGCAATTGAATTTTCCTTTGGTAGAACTCCAGATCAGATGAGATACTCCCAGGTGATCATAGATATGGCTGCAAGATTGAAATATTGCCCTACCATCACGAAAACTGTACTTGCAGTGGATTTGAATAATGTAGTATGGTCTAGATTCACTGATTTGACCATACCCCTGTGAAATTGCTATGAGAAAAAGTGTGTAAATTGATAAAATAGATGAGGAAATGCTATCGAACTAGTTACTACAGCTCTGCTTGGTTAAAAGCAATATGGGTGTTTCTTGCATTGGAATATATTTATGAAGTGAAATAAATGCAAGACTGAAATCGAGTGAAGACTGAATGAGGTGCTAGATTACAAAGCCATAGTTTTCCAGAAGGACTGTGAAGTTGCAGCTAAGACTTAGTGTGTATGAAGAAGCTCAGTTTGCTTGTCATGACTAAGAAATTAGGTCTATAGCTCATTGTGAGAAGTGTTCAGGGTGCCAAACGTAATGTACAGGAAGAACTACTCATTTCTGGCTGTGGCGCCTTTGTGGGCATGATCTCTGGAATTGCTGAACTGCTGTTCCCTTCAGTGAGAGAAGGAAGTACTTGCATTTTTAATAATCTTTCTCTTAATGTTGGTGGACTTTGGATCAGGTCTTAGGTCACCCCTTTGATGGGATGCTGTGATGGATAAGTCACTGGTGTTACCAGAGGCCACTTTTCATTCACTAGAGGGAGTGGCAGCTAGACCCTCCAAATGCCTGAACTGTGCAACAAAATGTAGAATAAACAGCACCAGGCCAGGAGATAGACATAGTCATAGAATCATAGCGCTGGAAGAGACCTCAGGAGTCATCAAGTCCAGTCCCCTGCCCAAGGCAGGACCAACTCCAACTAAATCAATCGAGCCAGGGCTTTGTCAAACTGAGACTGAAAAACCTCTAGGGATGCAGAGTCCACCACCTCCCTAGATAACCCATCTCAGTGCTTCACCACCCTCCTAGGGAAATAGTTGTTCCTAATATCCAACCTAGATCTCCCCCAAATTGTATGTATTTAGTGTTACCAAACAGCCAATATTTGACCAGCATGACAACCTGATCAGTGACAAAAGCTAAGGAAACATTCGGCGCAGCAACCCTTTTTGTAACAACTCAGATATATGGGATAAAAATCTGTTTACTGTAAAGCCTGAGGGATTTCTGTATCTGACAGACAGAATTATAACCTGGTGTCAGAAGTAACCACTCTTTTAGTGTCTGAGGAAAATGAAAACTATGCAGATTGCAGGACAGGAAGCAGGCAAATGCTCAACTGTGTGTAGAAACTGGAAGGAGGAATCTCTATGCATGAGTGTTTAGACAAAGAAAGCAACATACTGGATAATGAAAGTGAAAAATTGAGAGCTGAGCAGCAAGCCAGGTGGTGAGATCATTTTATTTATGTTACCAGAACAATACATGCAAAAAATAATAAAAAAACCTCACAAGCCAGGCATTTCCACAACTCCCCTTCAACATCCACTTATGATAACGAGAGAGCGAGCACATCTCCTCACTCTCGTGTGACTCAAACCCTCTTTCACACACACCTGGGGAACATCTGCACGTGAATCGGCAGACAGCTGCTGTATGCTCAACAGTTATGATCTGTTATCACTTAAACTGAACTAGGAACATGGCAGCATATTTAGTGGGGTGCAAACTTCTAGCATATCTTTCAGGGTACTGTGATGATGATGCAAATCTTGAGATCTGCATAGGGAAAAAAACACCGTAGGGCAGATCAAGTTATGGTTTTGTGACAACTGGCAAATCTGTTCAAAAAAGTTGTCATGCTGGTCAAATATTGGCCATTTGGTAACCCTAAATACATACAAAGAAAACAAAATGGTTTATTAATCTCATAGTAGCACCTTGCAACGTAATATTAAAGCTCTGGAACAAGGAAGGAATAGAATGCCAAACAGTGGCACATCTGTAAATGTGTTATGGGCTACAACAACTTCCTCAACATGATGAAAGATGGAACAGCAAAACTGCAGCCAAGCAATGCTAAACTAGAACTCTGTGATGTCACCGTTCTCACATCCATGTTACATCACGGGAACGAATACAAACTTGAATTTCAGATTGTGCAAACAGAAATCACTTCTATTAGCCAGTTCAAGCGAACACATGAATCTTATGACATACAGCTTTTGCCTACAATTCATACAATAAACACACAAACACACAATCAGAACAAAATGATGCATACAAATACGACCAGGTGGCATGTCTGTGGCTTGAACCCTGTGGGACTACACTGATGTTTCTGAAGGACCATGTTGTTTCCATGCACTGGGTCCTGCCATGAGGGCTGGGGACTGGACTCGATGACCTCTCGAGGTCCCTTCCAGTCCTAGTATTCTATGATTTTAAGCATGTTACATTTAAAAAAATAGACAAAAATTTTGCCACAGGCACAATGAGTGTCACACCATAGCATTAAAAGAAAAACATGCCGAAAGCAGTAACACAAGTGGAAAAGGATGGCATTATTGCCAGAGTGACTGAACCTACACAATAGATAAGCAATGTGGTGGCCATAGAAAAACCAAGAAAACTTCACATATGCTTATACTGAAGCAACTTACAGTACTAGATACAGGTGCAGCTCTTAATCTCATTAAAGACTTGGTCACTACACACACTGTTCTTGTAGTTTCCATATATTCAGATAACAACGAAATAGTACTTGGAGCAAAACACATAGTCTTTGCATCCAGGTCCTTATTTCAGACAAAATGACAAAATGCTCGAATTGAAAGAATGTCTAGCAATTGTACTCGCCTGTAAAAAATTGTATCAGTACATATGAGGTCAAAAATGCATTCAGATTGAAAGTAGTAAAAAGCCACTTAAATTCATTTAAGAAACCACTGTTATCAGCTCCAAAACTCCTCCAATGTATGTTAAGTCTACAATGTTACATCACAGATGTATGCTATGAAAAAAAACAAAACACCAGAAATATATATAGTAGAGCTGCTATAAATAGAGAGTCTAATACAAAGATATGATACATATGAACAAAGCTACAAGATCTTTACCTAATTAAAACAAAATAAACTTAAAAAAGTAATAGAAATTATCAATCAAGTCAGCTACATTCCTGTTTCCCAGCAAGGACTATGCAAGTCTGTAAGCATATGCTGCGGTATAGAAAGCTACAAATTCTGACATCTGTTATTATAGCAGGCTATTTGGATACAGTGAGGAGGCTCAAGAGACAACTCGTGAATACTGGAATTATTGTGATGAACTTGGTGTACAGAACAACATTATATTCAAAGACAACCAATTATGTATACTTAGGTCAGTGGTCCCCAACCTTTTTGTGTCCAATAGCACATTCATGTTTTCCGAAGAGTGTGGCGGGCACCAACAATTTTTCAAGGCTTATTTTGAATTTATACATTAAATAATACGGAAAACATAATATTTAATATTACATAATATATGAATCCATAAGATAAAGGTAATTTTACATGTAAAAGGTATTAATTAAATTATTCAGCCATTACTCTTTCACCGTACCATGTGAATTTGCTCTTTTTTATCTACCTGTAAGAGAAATTAAGGAATTTTTCCAAAATAAATATCATAAACAGTTTTTTATTTATCATTAACAGTTATTTATTTAAAAAAAGTAAAACATTGTTGAACTGTTGGTCCAAATATATTTATTATTCTTACTTTAACATAGATAGCCAGTTATGGTTAATTAAAAAATATTCTCTGTATTGTCACTTGTATCTGGCTTTCAATAAACAAACAAATATGAAAAAAAGTTAAACACAAATTAATCATACGCGATATCAGCACCTAATGGAAAATAGTGAAAAAAACCACGGTAATTTATGTGGTTTTTCTAATAAAGTCAGTGTGATTTTTGGCACTGAATTTCTTCAGCCAATTTTTCGTAGTTGGGTAAGTAGGATGATATTCCTGTTCGTAAGCAATCATCAAGATGAGCATCTGTAAGCCTAGATCTGTACTTTGATTTTATGAAGTTCATTGTTGAAAACAGAACCAAAATAAGATTTTATTTTGTTTGCTATATTTTTTAAGGCAGGAAACTTTTTTTGGTCAATCAGATTCCAAAAGTTTTCATCTGTTGCACAGGATTTTAGAACAATATCATTTTTAAGGTCCAAAATCTCCAGTTCCACTTCTTCTGTTCTTACTTGAATGAGACTCGCAATTGATGTAGCCATTTCTGTTACCTCTGTTTGGGAAGTAAAAGGATTCACAAGAAAGGCAGCTACAGGCTCAATGATGGTGAACTGTTGAAATCTCTTTTCAAATTGTTCCAGAAGTGTTTGAATATGGATAACAAATGGTGATGGGTTAAAATCACTGTCACATACCATTTTCTTCATGCTTGGGAAATGTACAAGAGACTTTGTCTTCATATGTGACATCCACAAGATCAGTTTTGCTTTGAATAATTTTACAGAACCTATCATTTGAGCCACATGTTTGTCTTTTCCCTGGAGCTCAAGATTTAAAATGTTCAATTTGTCAGTTATGTCAGCAAGAAAAACCAAGTCCATTAACCAGCTGGAGTCTTCTAGTTGCTCGAAGTTCTGATTTGTGGACTTCAGAAATTCTTTGATCTCTTCAAGTAGGCTTAAAAAACGTGCAAGAACTTTACCTTTGCTCAGCCATTGTACTTCTGCGTGCAAGATAATATCAGATTGTTTATCATCAATATCTTCCAACAGGGCCTTAAAAAGTCGGTGTTGCAAAGGTTTCGCTCGAATAGAGTTAATTATTTTAATAACGACATTCATGACATGTTGAAAAGAAAGAACTTTGACGCACAAAGCTTGTTGGTGGATAATGCAATGATAAGACATAAATTTTGGAAAGGAGTCATCCTTCTTGCAGAGTGCAATGAATCCATTGGTGCAGCCCATCATTGCTGGTGCCCCATCAGTGGTGATCACAGACAGCTTGTGTAGTGGCATACTAATTGATGTTGCGTATGATTTGAATAAATTATAGATGTCCTCACCCTTTGTTCGCCCTTTTATAGGCAATACTTTTAGTAACTCTTCTTTTATGGTGAAGTCACTAAATACCATCCTCACCATAACTGCCAACTGCACTGTATCTGATATATCTGTCGACTCATCGAACTGCAGTGAAAACCAGTCACATATTTCCAAGTCATCCTTTAGCTGAGTTTGCATGTTGCTTGAAATTGCATGTATCCTGCTCGTAACTGTGTTGTCTGATAACTGCAAGTCTTGTATTGCCGACAAAATCTCATGCTTGTTAGAAAATCCTTGAAACAGGCAATCAGCACCAGTCAAAAATGCTTCCTTCAACAATTCTCCATCTTGAAAGGGTTTTTGTTCTTTGCAAACAGATGAGCAATTTTAAAGGAAGCAATAGTAGCACTTTTAGACTTTACTACTTGTCTAGTGAAAACAGATTGCTGCGCAGATAGGTTTGATTTGAGTTGATTAATTTTCTTCTTTCTCAGTTCAGATTTAGGTGAATGGCTAATGTCAAAGGAGCTGTGATTAGTTTGGAAATGGCGTTCAACATTATGTTTTTTTGGCGCTGCAACAGTACCACCACACAATAAGCAAACACATTTCCCTTTATTGTCAATAAAACAATAGGTTTCTTCCCACTCTGCATTGAAATAATACGTACACTGTCTTTTATTTGAACCACTCATTTTGGGCAAAATGTTATAAAAATAATAAATCGCAAAGCACGATAAAACAGCAGTATCAGTGAGGGGCAGATGAAAGTTTTGCAGGGCCAGGGCATCACAGTTTCGCGGGCTCCCCTTTGGAGAAAAATTAGAAAAAAGGCGTCAAATGTGAAATTGAAGGCTATTTTCATATTAAATGTGAATTGGGTACATTTGATAGAAACTTAATTTAGTTGGATAATTTTTATTTTAATTATATTGTAATTCATTTTTTAAAAATCTGCATTAATAAAAAGGGGGGGTGTCCAAATGTTGAGCAAAAATAGCACCCTCTCACCCCCCAAAAATCATGGCACGTTTAAATCTCACACTTCCCATCCCCACCATGGCAGGGGGAAGATTGCCAATTTCGCGCCTCCCCCCATTGGAGAAAAAATAGAAAAAAAGCATCAAATGTGAAATTGAAGGCTATTTTCATATTAAATGTGAATTGGGTAAATTTGATAGAAGTTGGATAATTTTTATTTTAATTATATTGTAATTTATTTTTAAACAAAATCTGCATTAATAAAAAGGGGGGATGTCCAAATGTTGAGCAAAAAAAGCACCCTCCCTCCCCCCAAAAAAATCATGGCACTTTTAAATCTCACGCTCCCTTCCACATGGCAGGGGAAGAATGTCCCAAGTGGCTTTGATGATAAAAATCTATCATGATAAAGATCAATGAGCTAAGCAGTACAGTTATACAGAGGTGGGTATACACCACTGAAAGAGAGTTGGTTCCACTACCATTTTTATGTTAGACCAGAGGAGATTTCTTTCCTTGATATATAAGATTTCTGATTAAAAATTACCCTCATGCACTGTAGAAATTTAGTTCTACAGATTATTTTTTTCAAAATTTCAAAATAAAATGGGATGACTATTTTTTTCCCCTTCAGAACAAGAGGTAATATTGTCTTCAACATCAGTAGTAGTATCATGTCAATGATTTTAATTCGATACCATACCTTGAGTTTTAGTCTCAGTTCCATCTTTGAAAATTAATGATATTCTGATATTTTATTACATCCTGTATTCCCCATTAAAGTTGTATATTGCTAATTACTAATAATTCCAAAATATAACTATTTGATGTGCATAGGGTTGCCAGATGGTTTCAACAAAAATACCGGAAACACTTGCCATTACATCACAATCTATATTACATCTTATTTGGAAAATACCGGACATTTATATTTTCTCATTTATATTTTCTCAATTTGTTTCCCAAACAGAAAGCTCAGATACTGGACTGTCTGGTTCAAAACTGGACACCTGGCAACCCCAGATGTGCGAAGACTCTTGGAGAGGGGAGGGGGTATCCTTAAGTTAAATATATTGAATAAACATGTGAATGTAGCAAAAGCATAACCTGGAATATTGTATTAACCCCAGATCCCCTGTGTAGTATCTTGAAGATCACTATGAAAAAAACACTGTATATTATTACCCTTAACATGTTTATATTGCACGCTGCACTGTGTAGGCCTGGGGCTAGATTCTCCTCACATTCACAGAAGTGTAAATTAGGAATAACTTTATAAGAAAGGGCCCTATTCTTCAATGTTGTGTGCCTTATGCAGTCATTTATTTGTATGTGAAGTGTGTGTATGACTTCAGATCAATATTCTCTATTCTTGCACACCGGAAAGTAATGACTTCACATAAGTGTTAAATGGTTAAAGTGGAAAGGAGACTCTGACATAGTGGCATTACATGGCTGTAAGAATGGTGCAAATGAGATCAGAATCTGGTCCCCTGCTATTGTTGTCCCTCATTGGGATGTCTGTGCAAACCATTAAGAGGTATTCAGAGATAATTCATCAGCAGACTTACAATTTGCAGGACTAGTTTTTTTTGTTCCTGGACTTGATTCTCCACTGCTCTACAATGCATGGAGTTATTTACCCCACTATAACGTGGGGAACAATGTTCCCAAAGTAGATACTCTATTTCATATCCATTGATGTAAATTACTATAATATGTGGTGCAGGATCAAAGAGAACCAGACCCATAGTTTACAGATTGTGATTTGCTTTTTAGCGCTTGGGAACCTAGGATAAGAGCTTATTTGCCACATTTAACATGTAACATATCACTTTTCGATAGTTCTCTTAGTAGTGTTCCTTCCCCTTGCCATTTGATTTTTTGAGTCTTTAGATTACACTTGGTTCACCCAAATATTCTTTGCAACCAGGGGTCTAAACTTGCTCGTTTCAAAAATGAAAACTGGGTCTCAAGAATTCAGAAGCCGGGGCTTTAAGAAACACAGCAAATGAGGAGATACTTGCAGTAAAAGTGCATACATTGGCAGCATTGGGGGTGCTTCATCTGGGATAGTTCGGTGGTTTGAGCATGGGCCTACTGAATCCAGGGCTGTGAGGTCAATCCTTGAAGGAGCCAGTTAGGGATCTGGCACAAATCTGTTAGTGATGGTACTTGGTCCTGCCTTGAGAGCAGAGGACTGGAGTGGATTTGATGACCTCTCAAGGTCCTTTCCAGTTCTATGAGATAGGTATGTCTCCATTAAAAAAAATTTTTTTGAGAGAATCTCAGCCTGAAGGAATTCAGAAACCCATATATTTCATAGTTGAGACCCATACAGTTTTGGGCAAGCTTCTCAGTTCCTCAATTTATATCAATGGAGCAAGATCAGTTGACTGCAGCTGAGTATCTAGCACCTGAGAGTTTGGGCCATCCAAAACAGACTTTAATAAGGGGCTATAATTTGAATTTTTTCAGCTTAGTAGCTGACTGGAAAGATGAAAGGGGTAGAAAATTCCTGAAAATAGATCTTTGCTAATGCTTTATTATCAGCAGAGGGACACTGATAATATTCTACAATTGCCGCTTTTATTTAAAAATAAAATGACTTTCTTTATTGCTCAGTGCTGGGATTTTCAAAGAGTCAAAGAGAGTTAGCTCTGGATCAGCCTCTTAAGGTGTTAATTAAAATAACTTCCAGGTTGCTGTTTACTTCAGGGACAGGCCTGGCCAGAAGCAGGTGAGCACAAAGATGTTCTAGTCCGCCCTCCACATGGTGATAGGTGAGCTTGGCCCAGCCAGAAGATCCAGCTCCCTGTGGCTACTGTCATATACAGCAATAATGAGCAATGAGGGGAAATGGGAAAGTTATGTAACATAGGGAGTGGAATGGAGTCACGCATAATTTGACTTCATGTGTTATTAAGGAAGAAGAAACTGTAAAACTTTATGAAAGACACTCAGGAAAGGCATTTTGATTCATCTTGCCAGTGGGAAGGAAGGTGTGAAAGCAGCTTGCATGATAATGAGAAGCCAGATATGGAATATATTCCTCTTTCTGGAAAAACTCGACAGGTATTAAAAGAAAAGGAAGGGGCTCAGTTTAACTGTCAGGCAGAGCACCACAGCAGGACTGCCGATTTATTGAGTGTTAAATGTCAGTATCGATGTAATAAAGATGGTACACAGTAGGTAATAAGCACTTTCCAGATGAGGAACCACTTTCAATAAGTTGTCAACCTGTCTGGCACTATGAATTATTAAAAATGGGGGGAGGGACATAGTCTGAGCTACTTGACTTATAGAAGCTGCAGAGATGCTCCTGGATCTGCTCTGTATTGCTGGTGTATTTTGATGATTTACCAGTGTATGATGGGATCTGAAATCCCGTCCTATCTCAAATCGGCCACATCACTTACTTTTTTAAAGCAGGGGAGGCATTATTTCAGAGTCCTTCCCTACAGCTCCAGAGGACAAAATACAGGGCCAGATCCTGCAGACGTGACTCAGCACTCTCATCTTGTCTGAGGATCGCTTTGACTGTAGCACACCGAATGTCAGGGGGACGGGGAATTAATTTCTAGCTGACCTTTGTCACAGTTTTATGACCCTGTGAGCCACCCAGTGCTGGAAGGGACCTGACTTTGCTCTGGGAAACTCTTTTGTGCTATGAAAGGGTGAAACTTTCATCATCTAAATATTGCAGATTTCTATATCCTAGCAATCACATTGTGGCCTTTTGAATGCCATTCTGCATTGACCTGTTTGAGTTCCCTTATGTAGGGAAATTTTGTGTTCCCAGACCATCAACCCCTTGGAGCATTTGCTTTTGGTGGCAGAGGAAATTGGAATAGTGGATGAAGCTGGCAGATGCCATGGCTGGGTGATAGTCATCTTTAAAAATCCATTGTAGAAAACTCTGCTGGGTTGTTGCTCCCCTTTACCATTTGTGGCTGTCAAGTAGCTGAGCCCCAGAGGCTGTGCACTGCACTTAAAGCCTGCTGGCTGTCCCATGCCAGCTGACTCAGGCTTGTGAGGTGTGGGCTCAGGGGCTGTTTAAGGGCAGTCTAGATGTTGTGGGTTGGGTTAGAGCCTGTGCACTATAACCCTCTGATGTGGGAGAGTCCCAGACTGCCAGTAGGGCCTGAATGTTGACACACAGGTTCCTCACAGGTCCCTTGAAATTGATTTCAAGTTATTCTTCAATTCCTGAAATTGTAAAAATAGTATTAATTTATAAATCCTTCTCCACTGCTAGATCATCCTTCTCTCTTGGAAACTTTCTGCATTGAGGAAAGCACATAGTCTTTTGAAGGTTTAAATAACTGAGCTTCATAAAACTTTGGACAACAATGCTTCAAAACAAACCAAGTATTTTCAAAATTCTTGTAAAGGTGAGAAATACTGGCATTTCTGAAGACTTGTTTCCTAGCACTGAGTGAACTTCTGGATCTTGCATAAAAATGCTGCAGAATGACTCTTGCAAAATCCAGCTGATTGGTATAGAATGAGATTTTTTACGCAGGCTGGAGTAACTGAATTATACTAGGTCCGTGGTCCCCAACACGGTGCCCGTGGGCGCCATGGCGCCCGAGGGGGCATTTCCGTGCACCCGCCAGGTGCTTGGGGCTGGCCTGGCACCAGGCACATGGCGGGGGGAGCGCCGGCCCCGGGCGCGTGGCGCTGGGCGGGGGGAGCGCCGGCCCCGGGCGCGCGGTGCTGGGCGGGGGGAGCGCTGGCCCCGGGCGCGCGGCGCTGGGCGGGAGGAGCGCCGGCCCCGGGCGCGTGGTGCTGGGCGGGGGGAGCGCTGGCCCCGGGCGCGCGGCGCTGGGCGGGAGGAGCGCCGGCCCCGGGCGCGCGGCGCTGGGCGGGGGGAGCGCCAGCCCTGGGCGCGCGGTGCTGGGCGGGGGAGCGCCGGCCCCGGGCGCGCGGCGCTGGGCGGGGGGAGCGCCGGCCCCGGGCGCGCGGCGCTGGGCGGGAGGAGCGCCGGCCCCGGGCGCGCGGCGCTGGGCGGGAGGAGCGCCGGCCCCGGGCGCGCGGCGCTGGGCGGGAGGAGCGCCGGCTCCGGGCGCGCGGCGCTGGGCGGGGGGAGCGCCGGCCCCGGGCGCGCGGCGCTGGGCGGGGGGAGCGCCGGCCCCGGGCGCGCGGCGCTTGGCGGGGAGAGCGCTGGCCCCAGGCATGCAGCTATGGTGGGGGGCCGCCCCCGGGGCGCAAATGTCCCCGCCCCCTGACGCCCGGCGGGCGAACGGCCACGCCCCCTGGCGCCCGACAACCTCGAAAGGTTGAGGACCACTGTACTAGGTCCTTTTCCATTTCAGGTTCTGTGTTTCATTTAATTTTTTTTCTTTCCTTTATCTAGATTAAGTTTAGTTTTACAGCATGAATGCCAGGAACAAGATACACTTTTAAAAAAATGTCTTCTTCTACAGTATATTAAAGATATTATTCATTTAAAATAATCTCCACTCTCGTTCCATGTACTGCCTTACCAATGCCAGTACCAAGTGCTAAATATTAATCTGTTGAACAGCAGCCATAGGCTAGAATAATTCCTACACATTTATGGATTTAAATGTGAAAACATTTCTGTGTTTCAAACAATTTTAGATTGTTTCCCCTGCCCATTCCTGATTTTATACAGAAATACTTGAATAAACTGAGACATGTACTATGCATGGATCATGTAACACACGTAGATGGTGTACGGTATAGGCTTTTTAAAAAGTTGCTCTAAGAAGTAAATGGGATCTGAGATGATCACTAGGCATTTTAAGGATATTATTTTACCACTAGAGGACAGGAGGCTATAAAACACATTAGAGAAAGATTATGTTTTCCATTAAAGGAAAAAATACAATTAGTATTTAACAATTATGAACCACTGACATTTTAGATCAAACAGAACATAACTGCTGGCATGTTTAGAAGATAAAAATGGGTAGCAAACTGAAGATATTTTCTGCTGCTGTTTGAACTGTTGAAACAGTGTCTAGGTCAGTGGTCCCCAACACGGTGCCCGCAGGGGCATTTGTGTGCGCCCGCCAAGTTCTTGAGGCTGGCCTGGCCCTGGGCATGTGGTGCATGCATGGTGCCGGAGCTGGCCCCGGGCGCACTGCTGATTGGCCGCCCACGCTCTGGGCACACAGCGCTTGGACGGGGGGGGGGGGGGGCGCCAGCCTCGGGCGCATGGCACTGGGGGGGGGCAGCCCCCGGACATGCGGCACTTGCGGGGGAGCTCCGGCACTGGGCGCGTGGCGCATGGAGGGTGCGCTGGCCCTGGGCACTTGGCAGGGGGGGCGACATCCCCTTGTGCGCGGCCCTTGGAGGGGGCCCCGCCCCCGGGCACACGGCTATGGGGGGAGTGCATGGTATGGGGGGGTGCATGGTATGGGGGGGCCGCCCCCCCGCCTCCGCCCCCGGGCGCGCAAGTGTCCCCGCCCCCTGGTGCCTGGCAACCTCCAATGGTTGGGGACCACTGGTCTAGGTGTCTCTGCTGTAGGAAATCTTGGATCAACATTGTGCTCTCCCAGTGTTCGTCATTAGGAGCACAAGTACAGATGAACTGCATAGTGTTACAGACGGGTAGCCCTGAGAGTCTGTAACTGGAAATAATTAATGTCAACGAATGATGTTGCAGCACCTTACAGTAAGTCTACATAGCAGCGTTATTTCAGAATAACTGACGTTATTCCAAAATAACAAAGAGTGCGTCTACACAGCAAGCCATTATTTCAAAATAATGGCAAGCTGCCAGGCTTCTTACTCTGATTCCAGTAACGCTCATTTCACAAGGAGTAAGGGAAGTTGAAGGTAGAGTGCTCTCCCTTCGACTTCCTGCTGTGTGGACAGTGCCAAAAGCCTATTTCACCTTAAGCTACACAATTGACATAGCTGCTTTGTAGACGCTGAGTAGTTATTTTGAAATAGCATCACGGGAGCAACCATGCTACTATTATTTCAAAATAACTGGTTTGGAATTAGCATTACTCCTGATTGAAAGCAGGAGTACAGATTTCAAATTCCACGGCCCATTATTTTGAAATAACAGGCTTGGTAGCATGGACGCTCTGCTTTTAAATTTGATGTGTGGAGAGGGGAGGTATTTCAAAATAAAATCTTAATGTAGACCAGGGCTGAGAGTGCAGTTTGAGGCGCAGGCAGGGATAACAGTGCTGTAGAGAAGATGTGAGATATATGTGAAATGGAATTACTATTTGGGGACTATCAGGGTCAAAGTAGGAATAAGAGCCTCCGGAAAAGGGCACTTTTTCCGGAGGATCGGGGCCAGTCTAGACGCTCTTTTCCGGCTTTTTTAAAAGCCGGAAAAAAGCGGCGGACATTTTTATTTAAATGCCGCGGGGGATATTTAAATCCCCCGCGGATTTCCCTACGACGACTAGTGAAATTTACATGCCCCTTCCGGAAAAGGGGCCAGTGTAGACGTAGCCGACTTGATTCCCACTGAAATCAATGGGAATTCTGTCATTGACTTAAATGGGAACAGAAGCAAGATGAAGTGAACCGTCTCCTTGTCCCAAGGACTGTACTCAAGTCTTCTAGTTCCTTCAGAAAGAATGACAGACTCAATTCATGCTGTTATTGTGCAAAATCCAAGGTTCCTGTAGCTTATACAGAAGGAGAACTATATGCATCTGAATGTGCATAAGAGTCACTAGATTACAACTGGAATTTTCAAAGTAGCATGTTGGAGTTAAGTGCTGAAATCCCATTAAAATATTCAGGGAATAGGGTGCCTAACATTTTTATGCTGCTTTGAAAAGCTTCACCTGTTACTTTTTTGTGTTTTACTGTGACATATAGGGATATTTTCAGTGCACTGTTTAGTCATTATTTGTACATAGGAAATGGGAAATCATTGTATTCTCTTGTTCCCAAATAAACTGTTGTCTTATCTTTTTGTCAAAATTTCTCTTTGGCCAATACTTCCTTGGAGGTCCTATGATTACACAATTTGGTCTCTAGTTCATAGCTGCTAATGTTCTTAACGGGCTGCCGAGCAGAAATTTAAGCAGAAGATAAAGTATGAGCCATTTGGCATCATCTTAGTCATTAGCAGTAATAAATGCTAAACTTTTTCTTTTAACTAAGATCAATCAATACAGGGTCCTGTACACAGTGCCCTGACATGCAATGACTACTTCTTATTCAGTACTGCTTCTTGTACAGCATATCTAAGGGGGTTTGATAGAATGTTTTAATAAGCAGTATTGAGTTTTGAGACCAGTACCCTGAAAGCTTTACTAATGTGTGGTGACAGCACTTTCTGGCAAGCTGAACAGGTTTGGTATTCTAATTGAATGAGGCCAGCTCTTCCATATGTGACATCCTCTCAACGATGACAGATTCATTCAGGCAAGGTGGATGTGCAAATGGCTGCCTGATGCTTGGATATGCACAAGCATAGTAAAGACTCAAGGCTGCTTGTGTAGTGAGTCAGCTGACAGATGCAACACAGAAGATGTAGTCTGAGAAGAGGAAAAGCAAAAAGGGCTTTATGCAGCCATTGTGTCCCCCAGACGCTCTGGGGGCCAAAAAGAGGTCTGGTATAAAGCTAGAGAGAGCAGCCCTTGACATTGCCTTTTGTCTTCAGTCCAAAATCTTCACAGTACTAAGTGCTATAGCTATTCTCCCTTTCCATGTCATGCATATGTGCAAGGACGTGTTAAGGTAGAGCACTTACTATGGCCCTTCACAACTGCAAGGTTGTGGGAATTCTCCTCTGGCTCCTTTACAGGCATAGTATTTCATCAAAATAATGTACAGGACCAGAGCAGGGTCTATAATCTGTCTCCCACCCTGCAAATTATACCCTGGTGCTTAGACAGTAGGTACTCAACCTTCCTTCTTCTTTAGCTCATACTCAGAAAGAATTCTTTTAAAACAGCCCATTATCTGTATCATATTCTGTCTGTGGGGCAGAGTACCTGCCCATTCTGCTCACTTTGTGTCACTTGGGGTTGCTAACTTTCTAATTGCACAAAACCAAACTCCCTTACCCTGCCTCTTCTCTGAGGCTCTCCCTTACTTCCTGCATCCCCTCTTCCTCTGTCTTTGCTCTGCCACACTCTCTCTCACTCCTTAATTTTTACCAGGCTGAGGCAGGAGGTTGGGGTACAGGAGGAGGTGAAACCTGTGGCTGCAGGGGATGGGGCCAGAAATGAGGGATTTGGGGTGCTGGAGGGGGCTCCAGGCTGGAGCCTCTAAGAGGAAGTTTGGCTGCAGGAAGGGGCCCAAGGTGATATGGGATGTGGGATGCGGGCTCCGGGAGGGAGTTTGGGTTTGGGAGGGGACCCAGTGCTGGGACAAGAGGTTGGGTGTTAGAGGGGTTGCAGGCTCTGGGTGGAACTTAGCTTGGGGGATAGAGAGATTCCTTGAAGCAGTGACATGTCTCTGAGGTTCCTAAGCATAAGGGTGCCTCGGGTGGGATGAGCACATTGCCAATGGGCTGCTGTTCCCAGCCAATGAGAGCTGTAAAGCCAGCGCATGAGGTGGAGACAGCACACAGAGCTCCCCAACCACTGCTATGCCTCAGAATGTCAAGGGTGTGCTGACTGCTCATGAGGGAGTAAAGGACTTCAGTTTTTAAAATGTTATCGAGAGAAAACCCCCACCCACATACAGTAATAAGTAATTAGCTTATATCTGCACCAAAGCTTCATAAAAGCTCCATAAATTCTCTCTTTTATTATCGAGGATTTTGGTTTTCTTTGTGTCATTTTTATCTAGGTATCAAAAATTTCATTAAAGACACAAAAGGTTGCCCTAAAGCCTTATTAACCCACTTCTCAAAATTCTAGGTTTCAAAATGCCAACACCACTGGAACCAGCCCTGCATACTTCTAAAACACTGCAAATAAATATGTATTCAATTCAGGTTATGTCTACACTCCAGTCCAAGGTGAAGGTGCAGCTTAGGTACACAAACCCCTTCTAGTTTTACCAGAAATAACATAGCAAAAAATAACAGTGAAGGTTGTCAGTGCCAGTTTCAATGTGGACAAGCAACATAAATAGGTTTCTAGAGTCTTTGGTGTTCTTGTACAGTCCGCTCCGAAGCCTCTACACTGCTATTATTTGCCATACTGGTATGGGTATGTTTACCTGCATTGTAGTCACAGTTGGGGTGGAGTGTGGGTTTCTGGCACATTGCACTAGACTGGTATTTTGCCCCAGTCTTTCTAAATATATATCCTTTCTGTCATGAAGTTCTCTAGGTATCTGTGTACCTTCTGTCCTGTATTCTAGAAGTGGCTGCATTTCAATGTTGAAATAATTCCTGCTTCTGTATGGTTTCTGAAGCAATTTGGGCGCCTTAGGATGAATGATGTTATTTAAATGTAATACGTAGATGAAAGGAATAGTATTAAAAAGACCTAAAAATCAGGATATGAAATTAAGACAGAAAACGTTTGAGTACATTTCTTTGCTCATTTTATTTTATTTATGTAGAACCTGTGCCAGCCAGCACAAGAGAACATGCTGTACTTTCCTAAATTCTGTAGGTAGATAAAAATGCATTTTAGATTTGACACTGCTCCATAACCTAACACTTAATGTAATGCTCTGATAGAGTGAGATCATGGAATCCCATATAGCAGCTCTAATTAATTTTGACTGTAGCTAGCTTGGCTCAGCTGAAAACTGTTCTCTCTAGATTCTCTGGTTGCACTTCAACCACAAGGAAGTTTTTGACTGAAGGAAAATATACCACATCAAGTCATTAAATGTCAGCTGTACATTCATTTATAACAGTATATAGACAGGGTCGGCCTGAGCCATTTTGGCGCCCTGGGCCCCAGGCGTATGGTGCTGCCTCAGGGGAACACGGCCCCGCCTCCTGGCGCATGGCGCATGCACAGCCCCACCCCCGGGATGTGTGGCCCTGACTCCGGGCGCATGATGCGTGCGTGGGCCCGCCCCCGGGGCACGTGGGTGGACGCACGGTGCAGATGCTGCCCAGTCGGCCCAGCCATTGCCGATGGCATACAGCCCAGGGCCGCCCGGGGCAGGCTGCGCCTGGCCGTGCAAGGCCCTGTGGCTGCGGGGGGAAGGGTGCTGCTGGCCGGTGCTGCGGGGCTTAACACGGCCTCCACCCTGGGTGGCCGCTGCAGCCCACCGGAGCTGGGCGCTCCCTGTAGGTTGGTGCCCTGGACAGCTGCCTGGCTAGCCCACCCCTTAGTCCGGCCCTGTATATAGAACACTGCACAGAGCAGTTTGGCAGCCACATTTATATATTTTACCTGTACAATAGTTTTAGTTGTATTTTTGTGAAATTACTTCGTTTTTAAATGAAAACTCTTCTGTAGTTAGTAAAATCTCACCCCAAGTATTACTTCAGTACCAGGCCTGACGAATATGCCACACTCAAGGCCAAGTTTCTCTTTAAGGCAATCCAGGGAGCTGTGCCCTCTGCTCGCTACACTCACCAACCCCCCTCTCTTTGGCAGCTTTCATAGCCAGAGAGTGTGAGACCTAGACTCACCAACCCCCACTCTCTTGGGGGCTAGGTGTCTGGCCAGGGGGGAGGATACAGGAGCAGGCTGGGGGTACAGGGTCTCAGTGGAAAAGGTGTGAGGGAGGTCTTGAGGTGCAGGGTCTCGGCAGGCAAGTGAGTGAGGGGGCTAGGCACAGGGAGTACAGGATCTTTCAAAACAGGGCATTTCTGTTGAAAATGCCCTGTCTAAACTGCAATTTTTTTTTGAAAAGCCCCATTTTGAAAAAAAACGGTGGTCACCATTATGCAAACGAAGTGCGGGATATTTAAATCCCAGCTTCATTTGCAGTTTCGATAAGTCTAATTTACATCTCTCTGCTGACAGAGGGGTATAGTTTAGACGTAGCCTGTTCGACTACATCCAAAACTGTCCAAAACTGTCATGGCTCACAGTACCAATGCTCTTGGAGTTATTTACACTGCACAGGAAAATTCAAGAAATATTGCTCCTTTATTCAACATCTGAGTGGGTAAAGAGATGAAGGCTGACTGTGTCAGGAAATACCAACCCACAGGCAGCTGATACACAGAAGCTGAGGAACCCCCATACCATGTACATATTCTTGTGCTCTTTATTTTAGATAGGGACTTCACTGAGTTAACCATGAAAAGCATTGATTTAGGGCAGTGCTTGAAATGTAGCTAAGAATATTAATAATAATATCAACTCAAGATACTTAACTAATTCCCTCTCAAGGGAATTCTAATTAATATTCAAAGAGTCTCAATATTTGACAAGATTAAAAAGGAAAGTGTTTGGTTTTAAATAATGCTCTTAGATTTTAATATTAATTAATACAAAAAGTAGCTTAAAATCCTATTTAGGACAGTTGGAAGCAGATATCTGAACACTAAAAATGCTGAGTGATGTACTATTAGTGTTCCATCCTGCTGTTTTAATGGGATTAATTGTATGTTTCCACTCAGCACATAGAAATAAATGGTTCAGATGGAAGGTTGGAAGAATAATATTGTAGAAAAGATGCTAACAGGCCCCTGAAATATGATGATTACCAGCTATTTGAGATTCAGTGGTTATAATATGATAACAAGCTATTACATTATGCAGGTAGAAATCATTGAAAGCGAAGTGACATGAAATAGAATTATATTAAAAAATAGGACAAGATCTCATTTTGTTATTCTCCTGCCTGTTTCTTATGACAAATATTAAATGGGAAAGTTGAAATTTCCATTTATAAATGGAAATTCTCTGAGGAAGCCAGCATCAATCTAAAGTGATTAGTTTTATTTGTCAGGAAACACTAGAAGACAAAAGCAGATCATGTTAGCTAGACCCTGGCTATCCAGCTCAGCATCAATAAAACAGTGCAAGGATCAGTCAGTAAGGGTACGTCTAGACTACATGGCTCCGTCGACGGAGCCATGTAGATTTGTTTGTTCGGCAAAGGGAAATGAAGCCGCGATTTAAATAATTGCGGCTTCATTTAAATTTAAATGGCTGCCCAACTCTGCCGATCAGCTCTTTGTCGGCAGATCGGGGCAGTCTGGACACTCCCCCGTCGACATGAAAGCCCTTTATCGACCTCCCCAGTAAACCTCATCCTACAAGGCATAATGGGGAGGTCAAGAAAGGGCTTTCAGGTCGGTGCAGGAGCATCCAGACTAGCGCGCTGAGCCAACAAACAGCTGATCAGCTGTTTGTCGACTCAGCGCAGAAACCATTTAAATTTAAATGAAGACGCGATTATTTAAATCGCGGCTTCATTTCCCTTTGCCGATCTGTCTAATCTACATGGCTCCGTCGACGGAGCCATGTAGTCTGGACACAGTCTCGGATCTGAAAAATGTCTCTCTCCCTTCTCCCACCCCCGAACACTGTTTGTATCATAGTCTCCATCAGTATTATTTTCTTTTGGTGCATCTTAACGCCACTTACGATATAGACTCATAGACTCATAAGGTATGTCTACACTACAAAGTTAATTCAAACTAACGTCCGTTAATTTGAATTAACTTTGATAGGCGCTACACTAGCGCTCCGCTAGTTCGAACTTAATTCGAACTAGCGGAGCGCTTAGTTCGAACTAGGTAAACCTCATTGTACGAGGACTAAGCCTAGTTCGAACTTACTAGTTCGAATTAAGGGCTGTGTAGCCCCTTAATTCGAACTAGTGGGAGGCTAGCCCTCCCCAGCTTTCCCCGGTGGCCACTCTGGCCAACACCAGGGAAACTCTATTGCCCCCCTCCCGGCCCCGGAGCCCTTAAAGCAGCACGGATTGGCTACGGTGCCCGTGCCAGGTGCAAGCCTGCAAGAACCCAGCCAGCAGACCCTGCACCTGGCACAGCTCAAGCCAGCCACCCGATGCCCCCCAGCCCTCCCCCTCTTCCTGGGACCAGGCTGGAGGCTCCCGGGAGCTTGCCCAGGACCGCAAGAGGCGGGCATCCGCCTGGTCCAGTGCAGACATCGTGGACCTCGTCCACAACCTCCGCACTAGGCACAGGAAAGCGGCCATCTAGGGCAGGAGAGCTGCCAGCCTGGCCACCCAGGAGCAGGTTTGCATGAAAATCAAGGTGGTCCACTGAGACCCCCGACCCTGAGCCCTGAGCTTACAATGGCCGTACTGGGTCTGACCAAAGGTCCATCTAGCCCAGTAGCCTGTCTGCCAACAGCGGCCAACCCTAGGGACCCTGGAGGGGATGGACCAAAGACAGTGATCAAGCCATTTGTCTCGTGCCATCCCTCTCCAGCCTTCCACAAACTTCGGGCAGGGACACCACTCCTACCCCCTGGCTAATAGCACTCCATGGACCCAACCTCCATGAATTGATCTCACTTCTCTTTAAACTCTGTTCTAGTTCTAGCCTTCATAGCCTCCTGCAGCAAGGAGTTCCACAGGTTGACAATTTGCTTTGTGAAGAACTTTCTGTTGTTAGTTTGAAGCCTGCTACCCATTCCTTTCTTTTGGTGTCCTCTATTCCTTCTATTATGGGAACTAATGAAGAACTTTTCTGTATGCACCCTCTCCACCCTACTCGTGCTTTTATAGACCTCTATCATATCCCCACTCCATCTCCTCTTTTCTAAGCTGAAAAGTCCCAGTCTCTTTAGCCTCTCTTCATATGGGACCTGTTCCAAACCTCTGATCATTGTAGTTGCCCTCCCCTCTCCCACCCTCTCTCTTCCCCTCTCCCACCTCCTTTTCCCAGTCTCCCCAAGTTTTG
The DNA here is from genome assembly GCF_049634645.1 of Pelodiscus sinensis. NCBI lineage: Eukaryota > Metazoa > Chordata > Testudines > Trionychidae > Pelodiscus > Pelodiscus sinensis. The sequence goes on from NC_134714.1 coordinate 103,524,569, forward strand.
TTCAATAAAGAGAGATTCTACTTTTGAACACAATTGTCCTTTATTTTGTACATCAGGAAGGGGGGCTAGGGAAGGGTAATTGGAAGGAGGTGAGGGAGGAATGGGGTACGAGCCCCTGATGGGGAGGACTGGGCTGGCTCTACGGGCTTCTGGGGGTGGAAGCTCTCCTTCAGCCCCCCAATTGCCCCTCTCCCCAGATGGCAGCCTGCGGCAAGTGCAGCCGGTCTGATGGCCGAGTGCTGTGATGTGCCCAGTGTGGGTACTCCAGGCAATCCAAGCCAGGACTGCTTTGCAAGCGTGGCACCCCTGAGAACTGTCTGTCCGGGGTGGGGGTCGGGTCCCTTTAAGCACAGCGCTCGGCTAGCCTGAGACAGCAGCTCCATGCTCTAAGTCCTCATCTGATGCCCTGCCGGCACTGCTTCCGGCCATCCTTATCCTCGGCTCAGGGTCCAGTCTGTGTGGACATGCTAGTTCGAATCAGGAAAACGCTAATTCGAACTAGTTTTTTAGTCTAGATGCGTTAGTTCGAATTAGCGCTGTAGTGTAGACATACCCATAGACTTTAAGGTCAGAAGGGACCATTATGATCATCTAGTCTGACCCCCTGCACAGTGCAGGCCACAGAATCTCACTCACCTCCTCCTAGAATAATCCTCTCACCTATGTTACATCTCACTATGAGTCTCATTCTAGTCACATACTCTACATAAAATTACTTACTCAATTTCTATTGTTTCTCTGAGAAAAATAGATTTCTGTGCTAAAATGTCAAACAAAATCCAATAATCTTTCCTATGACCTTTTACCTATAACTCTCATTTCTTCACTTTGAAGGAAACAGTTAATCAATGTTTTTGACCTTCCAGTCTTATCTCAAAGGTAATAACATTTTAAGCTATTATTGCCATTTAAAGGATCAGTGTTACTGATTTTTAACATAAGGGTTGGGTTGGCACTATGCACTAAAGCCCCAAGTAAGAGGCAGATGGTAATTGTACTGCCCCATAAGCAAAGCGGGCCCCATGCAATTACTTGCTTCCTTCTTTCTCCAGGGGAAATGTAAGCTATGACAGACATTTTCCTGGCCCAGCTTACTTCCCGCTCAGTTGCACTAGTTGGTGCCAAAGGAGGGAGAAATTGCAATGTGTCTGCCTGTGTTCCAGTGAACCAAGTGGTATATTTGGCCTTCCAGCCTTGATGATGTCTCTTTAATGGAAATAGAGCAGACCGATGTTAGGGAGGCCATTGCAGAAGCACAGATGGTTTATATATCTCTGAGCAAGGAATAAGAATAATAGCAAAAAGGAGAGGAATAGAAACCTGCATGGCTAAGTAGAAAAGTAAATTAATTAGGGCTAAAAGAGCGTCCTTTGAAAACATGGAAATCCTTGCATAAAACAGTGTGGCTGGATTGCAACAATAAGTAAGGTGCAAGTCGATAATGAATGAGCTGATTCTCTACTCCCTTGATCAGGCCCATTTTTGCAAAATAAGATATGACTGCTCTGGTCTGGTTATTTTTTACACCCACAAGATTAAATAGCTACACAAGTTGCAGCAAGGTGAAAAAATAGGTGCAAACACATTTCCACTCTTTTGGGGAAGTGGACATAATTTTATTTGAGGATTAAAATAAACCCTGGAGACCCAGGCTCTAACCTTGTTTGGAAATCTGTTTAATCTCTGTATAAACAAAACAAATAAAAGCTATTCATTAGTTAAGTGATGGAAAGTAAAGAATTGTAGTAGCCATCTGCTCCACAGGATAGTGAGAAGTTAAAAGGTGGGTGTGCCAGATTCAGGATCAGAACCAATGTTTCTGAATATTTACTTTTGACTTGGAAAAGGAAGGGGACTAGGGTTATCAGGTGTCCAGTTTTGAACCAGACAGTCCAGTATTTGAGCTTTCTGTTTGGGAAAGAAATTGAGAAAATATAAATGAGAAAAAATAAATGTACGGTATTTTCTAAATAAGATGTAATATAGATTGTGATGTAATGGCAAGTGTGTCCAGTATTTTTGTTGAAACTATCTGGCAACCCTAGGGACAGCAAATTAGTGAAGATAGTTGGTGACACTAAATTACTGTGCCTATATACATGAATTTGTGAGAAATGTATGTATTCAATTAGAGTGGATTTGTATTGGTTTTATGGATATTTCTGTGATGCTTATCAGCATAGTATGAGAATAATTCACAAACCTCATTTTAATACCAGGAGATCGGAAGTATTATTATCCTCATTTGACAGATGCACATAAAGGGACACTGAGATTAAGTCTGGCTTCCCAGTTGTCCTTACTGCTGCAAAATGTCCATCTAGGGGTAGTTGAGGATTGTGTTCTGTGGGTGGGAGGAGTCCTAAGTGGACATAATCTTCCTTCCCTCCTGCTTCTCTCTCTTCTGCTGTCAAGGACAAAAGGAGCAATTCTCACATGTTGAAAGGGCCTCTAGAGCTCTTACATGGCAGCACAAGTTACAGCAGCTCACAGGAGTCTCTATTTTGTGACTGAAACCAGTTTGACCACGGAGAAACTCAGATTACCAAAGGGTGAAATGGTGGCTTTGTTTCCTGCCCCTCAGCTGAGATTACAAGTTAGTATGTAGCCCTCTGTATCTAAAATTGGGCATCTAAAAATTAAGACCAGATTTTCAAAAACAGACCAAGTGACTTATTCACATTTACATGGCACAGCCAGGATTTAATCACTTCTGCCTCTCAACCCTTAACCACAAGGCCATCCTTCCCCAAAGCATGCTAACAGTATTTCAGTTACTGTCTTTCACATATAAAATTAAATTGGGAGGTGCACATGCCTGTAAAGACAGAAGTATAGCAAAATGGATGCTCAGGGCATTTAGAAATCTGAACAAAAGTGAAAAGCATCATTACACTTGTCATTTAAAATTAGACTGGAGAGAATACAAGGGGAATATATGATGGTGATTGACTTTCATTGGCAGCCAACAGAGATGATGGTCTAATAGATGAAAATCATATGCCTATGATTCAGTAACCTAAGGCCATTGGTGGATTGGACAGCCCCATGGCAGACAAGACTTGCATAAGGGGGAGGAAATGAACATTGGCAAAAGTAGGGTAAGCTTCTTATGTGTATTGATCTCCTCCGTACTTGCAAGACTTTTTGAGGAGAAATACTTAGAACAGTGATTTCATGAGAGAAATACTTCTCATGTGGCAGCAATTAAGAACAAATAGCGAAACCTGCATGCACTTGGAGAGAACAAAAAGCAATGCCGCACCTCACACTACTCGTGGTGGAGAAGAATATGCACAGAGGAGCAGAAATAGCTGAGATTGTGCATTGATGCCCTGAGTTACTGGTCTGGTAAAACTCTGCTCAGTGTTTGTTAGGAGGCTGGAAGGAAAAGATGGCTGTAGCCCATTACTTTATTTCTATACCCCTCCAGACTGGATTCATGTATTTTTAAATGAATGCTACTGCCAGATACATGATCACAAGTATTACACACACTGGGCCTGTAGCATGCCAATTTTGTTTCTGAAATCTGAAGGCAGAACTCTTGGAGTCATTATTTCTCTCTTTTGCTCAGTGATATCTCTGTCAGTAGCAATTAGCTCTTCGTAGTAGCGAACAAGTAAGGACTTTGCTAGTCCCTCTGCTGCAGTGTGGAAAGAGGCAAAATCTTTGGAATGACTCCAAAATTGGAGGAGGGATGGATGTGGAACCAACGTGGCCGTGTGATCCAACCAAACCAGCAAAAGCCTCTCTGCACAAATACTGTATGGTCCAGGCTCTACAGTTCTGATTACTGCAGCACCCCATTCTCTACCCTGTGGATGAGTGATGGGGGGAGCGGTATTGAACAGAGCATGTGTACATAGCATTAGCACCTACACAGTTACTGAGAGATGCTACGGGTGAGAATAAGAGGTACCTAGGTTAGCAGCAGAGAGCAAGGAGAGCTCTACATTTCAGCAAGGGATAGATTGTATGTAGGGTTTGGGTTCTGCTGTGTTGGCATACCATGCAGCCAGCCCACTGCCTGCTCAGCAGGCCTCCAACTCCCTCTTCCTTAAGTGCATGACAGGAGATACAGTGTGGTGTTTCCCTGAGAGGATTCTTTGCTGGAAGCTTTTTCTAGAGAAGACAATTAGGATCAAAGTAATCAGCTTTAGCTCAACTCCCCCTGCCAATTCAGTTGGTTTCCATTTACCTTATAATTACTCTTTCACAGAGCCTACAATAGATATTAAAAAAATCCCACCCATTTTAGTGAGAAACACTGGTGGATTAAAATACCCTAGATTCCCTTTTCAAGTAGAAAAATTAACCTTCCAACATCCCCATGAGTGGGGGTTTCTTTCCGAAGCCATTAATTATTTTGTCATTAATTCAGAGTGGTATTTAAGCCAGGAAGAAATAAAATATAAGGACCAGATTTTGCCCCAGAATAGAATATCTAATTGAGACATAAATTGTTAAGAGTCCCGCTCAGCTTTGTGTAAAAACCATAAACTTATAATAAAAAAGTCTCTGGTTTTATTAACAAAAAGCTTATGATACCATCTATGTGTTTTGTTAGTTTTTAAGGTGCTGCAAGGCTATTCGATTTTTAAACTTTTCCCAAGGTTTGGCTGCTTCTAAATATCTCTTCTCAGATCTTTCTAAACTGTAACTTCCTCTATGAGATCTCCTTCTCTAGTTCTAAAAAAATTAAAATGAGCTGTTCTAGTACTCAGTGAATCGGCAATAATTAAGTTGCAGCTCCTGCAGATTTGCAACACCTGCTGACAAGGTAGAGCAAATGAAGAATTCTGCAACCTTTATACAATGCTCCTTCATCTACCAAATTTCAGGGAAGATAAGGCTAGGATCCCTAGAATACTGTTTTCACACATTTGTGCTGTCTCTCTCTCTCTCTCTCACTGGTGATTATTGTTAAAGCCATTATGTAAATTCAAATGGAAGGATATTAAAGCTCTTCTTTTCTTGCAATGTATTAGTATGCTTGACTCTAGCTCTCTTTCCCTATTAGTACTGCCATGACTGTGCTGGTAAAAATTTGTTCTTTGCTTCTTTATTGTTACAGGTATTCCATAAAACTAACAAATGTCTGTTTTCCACACCTGTTAGAAGTTCTCAATTGAGTGATGTCTGGTAGTACTGCTTCATCATTCTGTTTCTGTTTACAATAACTGGGATCATAGTACTTGAGATTCCAGCTCTTTACACCAGTGCATTTAATACATGTGATGGGGCTTGGTACTGATTCTGTTCTTGCTATGGCTAGACTTCAGGCTTCTTTCAGAAGAAGCTTTTCTGGAAGAGATCTTCCTGAAAAGCTTATTTCAAAAGAGAGCATCCAGATGGCAAAAGTGCAATGAAAAAGCAATCTGCTTTTCTGAAAGATAGTATCCACATGGATTGGACACTGTGACGGGGCGAACAGGCCCAGCACTGAACGGCTGGGCATAGCCCAGGTGCAGCTGGCTGAAAGAGCCCTGCCCTTCTGGGCAGGCTCCCAGCAGAGCCAGCATATAAAGGCAGAGAGAGCCCAGCAGGAAAGGAGGTAGGTGGAGGCTAGAAGGACCCAGGCCGCATCCCCAGTGTTCCTGCAGCAGCTGACACCAGAGTGAGGGTCCGCATCTACCCCTGGGAGTACTGCCAGCAGCCAACCCCGCCTGAGGGACCAGACCCCCTACGCCTCCAGCCCCGGCCATGGTAAGGACCACTGCTGAGGCAGATGGCTGGGAGGAACACCAGGGTGGTAGGAAGCAGCCCAGGGCAAGGGATCACTGACACAGCTTGGTGTGTATCAGCTGGAGTCCCCACCGAGCAGGCAGCGGCAAGAGTCCCTGCTTATAGGGCTCTAGGCTGGGACCCGGTGGAGAGGGAGGGCCCGGGTCCCCCTACCATCCCTTTCCATACCCGGGGAAATCACCCCGCCAAGGAGAGGCTTTTTCACAGAGCAAGGCCTCTGGGGCTGTATATGCCCTGAGAGAGGCGCCTGGACTGAGACCGGGACCCGAGAAGGGGGACGCACCCCATGACAGACACTATCTTGCATTTGAGGCCACCTGGAACCAGTTCAGGCAAGGCATTTGGTCAGCAGTCACTTCCAGGTGCTATTGCCTGAGTCTAGCTGAGGCTCGAGCTTAAAGGGACCCCCCTAGACAGCCGTTTCTCAGCTTCTGCTGCTTGCTTGCCTACCTCTCCGAGGGACAGCTCTGGTTGCCCACCTTTTGGACACCACAGCACACTCCTTGCCATGGAGCCAGAGCTGCCACTGGGCATGCGATGGCCCCTCACTGCCATGCTGCAGTTTCTGCAGCACTTTGTGCAGGCTGCCTTCATGGCCCTGCATGAACTCGACACCAAGCTCAACATTGAGCTCATCTGCCTGGATACGGTAGCAAGGCCCTTACAACTGCACCCCATGGCAGAAAGACAGTTCTGGTGGCTGGACACCAGTTCCGACTGGTGGGACCAGCTGGTCATGAAGTAGTAGGATGACCAGCACTGGCTCCAAAACTTCCGTGTGAGGAAGGCTACCTTCATGGAGCTGTGTGCCTGGCCTGCCCCTGCCCGCCATTGATGGGACACCCAGGGTGTGTCTAAACTACATGGCTCCGTCGACAGAACCATGTAGATTAGTCAGGACGACAAAGGGAAATGAAGCTGCAATTTAAATAATTGTGGCTTCATTTACATCAAAATGGCCACCACGCTGTGCCGATCAGCTGATTGTTGGCTCAGCGCGGCAGTCTAGATGGGGATCTGCTGACCCCAGAACCCTTCGTTGGCAGATCCTGTAAGTCTCATTTCATGGAGGGGGCTCAGGGCTGGAAGTGGTGCATGGTGCAGCTGGAATTGCCACCTTGGGTTTGAGGACCTCAGCAACCTCAGGCCTGTTGGGGCCTGGGACAACAAAAGTGTGTTTGGGGGGGGGAGAGGTTGGAACGGGGTCAAGCACGGTGGGAAGACGGGGAGGGGGCATAGGCATGGCAGAAGGCATGGATGGGGGTAGGAGCACGGACAGGAGCTGGGTGTGCCATCATTTCGCGGATGGTGGCACACATGTTTTTGCCCTGCTGCACAAGCTGATGCCACATGTGGATCCACCACTGTGTGTCATTGTGGACCTTCTGGACAAGGTTTGCTGCATATTGCAGAGGATGGTCACATGCTCTGTCATGAGGTCCTCCTGGACCCTCATGCACTTGCAGAAGTCAGGTGGCTGCCTTGGCTGGGGGTGATCGCCCCTCAGTGATGGCTGGTCCGGCTGTGGTGAACAGTGAGGGAGAGGTGGTCAGTCATCCTTGCCAACACTGTCCTTGAGGCCATGCCTTCCTCTGTGAGCAGCGAGCAACATTCCTTGGGCTAGAGGACGGGGAGGTTCTAGGAGCAAAGCCATGTGTGTCCTGGACAGTGGGCCCTGCCTCACAGGGGCCCTGAGATGCCCAGTAGGACTGTGCTTCCCACTCCCCCTGTCCCACAGGCAAGGGAAGTATCCAGCCACACTAGGATCCCATGGGTGGGAGAGGGACCTGGAGCAGTCTGGGCTTCCATGGGGCCCGCACACACACACTCACCTGCACCTGGCAGTGCTGTCCTGGGAGCAGGCGGTGGCTTGTGCAGGCAGGCATGCCCATGTGCCATGTGCAGCACTCCTTGGTCTGTGTGGGATCGTGCAAGCACCCTTGTGCCCAGCCTGCTTCCCGTGGTGGCTAGTGATGGGAGAGCTTCCCCCTCATGGGTCAGACATGTATGTGGCCTCGCTACAGCCTGTGAGCAGGAGCCTGGGGGTGCTCCGGGGCTGCCTCCTGGGGCCGCGTGGCACAGAATGGTGCTGCATGTGCGTCCACATGCACAGGAGTGCAACATAATGTCCAGGCTGAGCAGGCTAAGCGACGATTGCACCCCATCCCCTCTGCACCTGTCTCCGCCACCCTGCATGTGTGGAAAACTGAGAGCACTCACCTGATGATACTTCCCGACCCTCAGAGGATGCTCCAGGGTGAGGATGACCGTATCCTCCTCCTCTTGCAGCTCCTCCTCCTCCTCCTTCTCGACAGGGAGCCCCGGGAGGGGAAGGGGCTGCACCCCCCCCCTGCAGGATTTGGTGGAGCTCCTAGTAGTAGGGGATGGAGTGGGAATGTGCCCCAGCATGAGAGCTGTGTTCCCTGGTCCTGTCAGAGCCCTGGTGGAACTCGTTGACCTTGCTCCTGACTTGGTCTAGGGTTTGGGGATGGTGGCCTCTCACAGCCAGAGCCTCAGCCATCTCGCCATAGATATCTGCATTCCGCCTCTGGGAGCAGAGATCCTGCAGGGTCTTCTCACCCCACAGCTCTAGGAGGAACAGAATCTCCACCCTGAACCATGAGGGTGCACAATGTTTGCTGTCCCTGGCTGGGTTCTGGGAGCCCTTCTGGTGCTCCCTGTGGGGATTGTGGCTGGGCCGTGGGTCCAAATTCCTGTGGCAGTCAGAGCTGAGTGGTGAGGTGCAGCTCCCAGGCCCAGCTTCCTGCCACAAGGCTTTTCCCGGGTGCCTGGCAGGAAACAGGAGTTCTGATAAGTTTGGACGGCGTGGCCACCAGGGCACCTGTGTTATTTCCTGGAGGCCTCTTTTTTTGACAGAACTCCCTTTTCCATGTCCACACACACATTTTTCTGAAAAAGCTTTTTTAGAAAAAGGCTTCTTCCTCGTAGAAAGAGGTTTACCGCCACTGGAAAAATCCCCTTTGTTATTTTAATTTTTTATTGAAAGAACACAATAGCATTGTGGACGCAAGTATTGTTTTTCCAGAAAAATGCTGTTTTTCTGGAAAAATGCTGCAGTGTAGACATACTCTTATTGATGACTCTTTTATTCCAATGTAACTCCACTGAAGTAAAGAGAAATGGTGAAATAGAAGTAGTGCTAGTGACGGGAGCACCCGACTTTTTATATTCTTGGCAGTACCTTCTAAACTAGTTGAGTCAAATTCTGTTCTTGGTCATACAAGTGTAATTGAAAGCAGCATTTGTCTTTATAATAGCTTAGCTAAATATTCTGAGCCAGGTCTTCAACTGGTATGAATGAACTTCCTCAGGGACTCGGGACTCATTGCAGTATATTTTTATCCATCTAAATCATAGAGGTTTGTTTTTAATCACCAATTTTACATTCAAAATTACATAGATGCAGCACACTGAGACTGATTATTCAGAGAGCTATGAGTAAAGGTGGAAGTCTCTGATGTTTACAAATGCCTTACCAAAAAAGGTAGGATGAGTCTACTTTGTGGTAATACATTTTACTGGGAAAACCACAAAGAACAGTAGAAATGTATTCACATTTATCATAATACCCAAAAGACTTTCCTGTAACATGAATGTTAAGTCCATTCAGCGTTTTCTGTTTCTCTTAACCATCCTGAAAACATAATTAATTTGAGTTACTGTGAAATTAATGGAGGTAGCCTTCCACAATATTATCAAGCTGTGTTTTTTGTCAGCTTTCACAAATTAAAGAGAATTGCACCAGCTCTGTGACTCATAGATCTTTAAGAACAGGTCTACACTAGATCTGCAAGGTTGGGTGAAGGTACTTAAGTCCCAGCTACCTTAAGTCAAGCTTGATCTGTCCTCCCAAAGGGAGGCCGATGGGAGCAAATGCTCCTGTCACCTTCCTTCACTCCTTGCAACTGTGAGAAGTATTGGTGCTGACTGGAGCCACCCTCATCATTCAAATGCTAGAAGACTGAGATCTGGCACAGCAAGCGAAACTTGATAGAACAGTATAAAAGGGAGCAGCTCAGCTCTGTTGGGCGAGGGGGAGGGTGCTGGAGGCAAAGGACCTGTTGCTAGAGCTCCAGGGATACCTCAGCCAAAGGCTGAGATGATGGGAGCTGCAGACCTGGGAAACTGCCTCAAGCTGTCAGTGCCAGAGGAGCCCTAGAGAGAGGCTGTTGTTACAGAACTGGAGGACCTGGAGACTATGTGGAGCGTCCCTTACACTGGGGCTGTTGCCCCGTACTACTGACTCTAGTCATTAGGCTGTGCTGCTCTATTCCCTAGGACTGTGTTATTGACACTTCTTGACTCTATTAGACTGTGTTGCCCTGAGCCCTAGGGCTATGTTATAAACTCTGGCCATTTGGGCCGCAACACCTTGAGATGAGGAGTTCCTGTGACAGTGCCATTCAATTGTGGATGAAATGAGCCTTCTGTATAGTGTTTGCATCTGTTTTTAAATTCTTTTGAGATGAAAGGTGCCAGTTATTAACTCAAGAGTGGGACTAGTGGGGAAAATATCTGTTATGCATGTATTGATGATGACTCTATTTGCATCAAGCCATTGCATGCTTCTTTTGCTTTACACGATTCCCAGTAATAGAAATACAGATATAGGATGCAGAAGAGCACATAGATGAACCTTTGGGCAGATTATTATAATTTTGTGTTTCAAGTTAGAGGCAAAATAATTACCACTTCAGAAAGATGTTTTTACTACTTTTGTCTGGGGCCTGGTGTGCAGCTTTTTTCAGTTCTAGCACTGAAATCATAATATGTCCTCTGGGAATCTATAATTCTGCAATGAGTGAGAATTGCAGTGAAATTTGTATTACCATCTAAAGTGTCCTTTGTATCTTGCATAATAAATTGACCTTCCTCTGATTTTTGTTTTTATTTTTCCTTCCTTAGCAGCAGTTTTAGTTTTGCTTGGCTTCTTCCTCATCCTTTATCTTGTTGTTCTTCAGTTTTAAAACAAAATCTCTTACTATAAATGTGACTTATTCCCTATTCTAGCTGTATATCTTTGTAAATATTTTGATGTGATTAGGTCATTTGGCTATGCTACTTTAAAGGCTTTGTTTGTAATTTTTAGTACCATTGATAACAGCCTTTGCATGTCTGTCATATTGTAGCAGTACCTGACCATGGTTTTTTTTTCCAATTCAATATGTGCTAGAGTTACAAATCTCTTTTCAAAGATAAAGATCTTATCATGGCGGGTAGGGGCAATGGGGAAAGAGAATAACAATGAGATGTTGAAATTTTACATTTTCAAACTGCTTTCAAATATGAATTAATTTATCCTCACAACATGCATGTAGGTAAATTTTATTACCCCAATTTTCAAAAGTGACCACTGGTTATGAGTGTGTCATGAAGGTCCCAGAAATAATGGATTCCGTGATTTTTCTGTGATCTCCATGACACTGGGGCCCTACAGCAGCCCACCTGCTATGGCAGCTGCCCTCCAGCACATTGCTGCTACAGTTGGCACCCCTTCATCCCAGTCCTGCAGGGCAGCAGGGGATCCTTCCCAACCCTGTGGTCAGGACAGGGGGCTCTCTAGTTTGTCAGGGATGTTTTAAGTAAAAATTAGGGAAGGGTCATGTCTTCTATACATTTTTGTTTACATCATGCGACCTCTCCATGACTTTTATAAATGTCTACAAAATAGTAGATTTAATTATGCATATTAAGGTGTCACTAGCGGATCACGCACAAATTTAATGCTCCTTAAACCATAATTTGTCTGTATCGTTTCAATCATAGAACCATAGGGTTAGGAGGGGCCACAAAGGTCACCTAAGTCTGATGCCCTACCTGGATGCAGGATTTGTTTTATGTAAACCATCTAAGACCGATGGCTCTTCAGTCTCTTTGAAAACCTCCAGTGAAGGAGCTTTTTCCAAACTTTAGGCACTTTGTTTCATTGTCCTGTTTTTTTTAAGTTTAAGACAGTTTTCTTGAGACTTAATCAATTGTGATGTACTTAGAACCTATTGCCTCTTGTCCTGCACTTTGAAGCAAAAGAGACTTTTTTTCCCCCTCCATCTTTGTATGGCAACCTTTCAAGTATTTGAAGACTGCTATCATGACCTCTCTCTTTAATCTCCTCTTTTTCCAATTTAGCATACCCACTTACTTCAACCTTTGTTTATAAGGCTGGAAGTGAGACTAGTTCACCCATGTATTAGTGTACATCAAAATGATTGTTACATGTGTTTAAAATATCATGAAAGCTAATGGGATCTGGCTATTTTGCACGTCTGTGTCCTGTCATAAGATAATGGCAATTATTTACAATATATTTATCTCTGCAAGTAAATAACCCATCAAATAAGAAGCCTTGCATAATGCCAATGAAGAAGTTTCCTATTAAAGCGCTAATTTTTGTACATTTCAAAGCAAGTAGTCACTGTGTTTGATGATCAGAGATCAGATACTCTAAATGCATTCCTCTCTCTCCATCCTCAAAGAAAGAAGCTATGAGTATGAACACAAGAAACAGTTCTTCATCCTCGGACTATTTGGATTCCAACAGGGCAGAACAATCACATGAAAAGATGAATATCCCCCAAGTTATTCTGGCAGTGTTTCACGACTTTTGGGAAACAGTCAAATTACTACATCTCTGGTACTATTTGAAATGATAGACTGTACAAGTTGCTGATCTGTCTTCTGAGATGTTGGAATTTCAATGTCAGCATTATGATCTGTTTCAGGGCTTATCAAAATCTGGCTGAATGGGAAAAAAAAGATTGCCGAGTGTTCATTTTAGCAACAAGAATGGGGAGGGGGGGGGGGCTTGGGACAGCCCATTAGCTATATATGTTCTCCTTAATAATGAAGGAGCCACGAGTCTCAATGGAGCATCTAAGCTTCACCAAGGAACCTGTACATGAGGAGCCCATACGTTTACTTGAATCATGCTGAAGGGGAACTAATCTTGAAGCCCAATAGAATCTAAATAAGCATGAATGTTCTGAGAGTGATGTCTCATTTTGGTATCTCAAGTAGGTGGTGCTTGGAAGGGTACCATTACCTATTTTCTACCTCCAGTTTGACCCCCAGAATATCAAGTTGATACCATTTAATCAATATATTGACCATATGATTTGCCAGTTTTGCACAAACAGAAAATGTATATTATTATAGCCAATATCTAGAATCTGGTTTAAAAACATATTTTCACACTAGACAAAAGTTGTCATAATCTGGATGCATGCTCCAGGTTCTGTAGTGTTTGTTTTTTAAGTCCTTTCAGTTAGACAAAAATGACCCCAGGAGAAAAGTTAGCCTGCGGTTTGTGGTGTGGAAACCAGCACCCTGATTCAAAGAGCCACTTAAATCAGAGGTGGGGAACCTTTTTTGGTTTGGAGGCCACTAATCCACAGAAAAATCAGCCGGGGTCCACACACAAGTGAGAAGCAAACAAAAAAAATCCACCAAACCAAAACCCTCACTGACATGGCCCCTGACTGAGAAGGAGAAGGACACTCCCCATGTTCCCCTTGTTGCATAAATTTGCAAGGTTCGTCCCCTGGAGGCTAGTCTAATTTGCCCACAGAAGAGAGTCCCACTTTCAGGCTGGGTCCAACTCAATTGTATTGCTTGCAAGCAAGGTTCGGCTAAGGAGCTCAGTGCTCAAAGCAAAGCTGACCCCCAGCATCGGGTAAGCAAGGGGTCTTATAGGGTTAACATCCTTCTTGGTTTATGTGCCTTAACATGATTGGTTACCTTATTTTGCTTCTAATATCCTTGGAAGTCAGGTTTATCTCCAAATAAGGTTAGCCGCACTATGCAACCCTGCTGACTCTGCAATTACAGTTGTTTGTTATATTTATTCACTTGCTTAACAACAGGCGGGTTACACTTCCTACTTGCCTGCTTGAACCTGTCACAAGTGAAATATATATCTACATTCTTACTCAAGCAGGAAACTGGTTTCATTTCCTGCTATACTCTCACACACCAGAACCTAATGCTGAAGGGTGGAGGTTCCCTGAGACTCATCTGGCCCCTGGGCCTGAGTTCCCCATCCCTGACTTAAGGGATGTCCTTAATTTGAAGAGAGAATCTCAAGCATTCTAAAGTCAAGAGGCCTGCTTAAGTGGTTTCCTGAGTTGGGCCTAGTTCATGATACTTAGCTTCCAAGAAGCATGTTAGCTTTGCTATTGCAGCATAGTTCCTCTGCAATTCATTTTATGTCTTTAAAAGGTCATTCTGCTTAATTACCACTTTGAAGTTTGTCCATTAAATCGCTAAGGGCTAGTTTATTCCATTACCTTTTCAAAGTACTCTTAGTAGCTAGGCTGTGCTGTTTATCATCTTGAATCAACAACTCCCTAGCAATTGACTGTCGATGAAGCTAAAAGATATTTGTACCCTTGATGCTTGTCCTCTTTCTGAAAACTTATCAGTATCTTCAAAGGTCTGAGGAATTGAATCTAACAGCTTCAATATTTGTTTTGTTATGGTACCAGGAGTGCATGATGGTTTTTTTGTTTTTGTTTTTTTTTTTGTTCTATGGTACCTTTTGAAATCTGTCCTAATGTTTTTCACATGAGACTGTGCTCTTATGTGACCTAGTTTTAAAAGAAACATACTAACCAAGCCAATTCCAGGACTATCTAAACTCAGTCTAGCTAAAGGATTTTCTATATGGTTAGATTTCTTTTTCATCCTAACTCTATTTGCAGATAATAAATAAAAACTTTACCTTTTTTTAAAAGAACCTTTTATGCCAGCATTTCATACATATGCACATATTAAATTACTTGAAATACAGCTGTCTCTTGGGTGAAGTGAAGAAACTGTTTTATACAGTTACTTTGGCACAGAAACTCTACACAGCAATTTAGAAAATGAAGTGGAAAAAACGATTCCATATCCCATATAAACTACAAGGGGAAGTTTGTTAGGGAGATGAGCATCCTGTTTGAACTCTGTTAGGAATTCCCCCTTTCTTGTGGGAAGCACTGGGTGAGCCCCATACTTTATGAAAAATGGCATATGGATATGCAAAACTCAAAGATACTTAATGAAAAATGCATCATGTAACATCAATTTTAGTTTCATTCTGCTAAATGTATACAGGCAGTCCCCGGGTTACGTACAAGATAGGGACTGTAGGTTTGTTCTTAAGTTGAATCTGTATGTAAGTCGGAACTGGTACATATTGTAGGGGAAACTCTAGCCAAACATTTCTCCAGAGCTCAGTTTTATTCTCCCACACCTCACTTCCCTCTGTCCTTTATTCTCAAGCTAAGGTGTCTGCTGAGAAAAGCTGCTCTGCATCTCCCTGGTCTGCTGGGGCGAAGCAGCTAGTGCGGGGTTGCCTCACCCCGTTTGTAAGTAGGGATCCAATGTAAGTCGGATCCATGTAACCCGGGGACTGCCTGTATATCCTATTGTGCTGTTATCATTCTTGTATGTGAAGTTTGAAATCATAGAATCCTACGGCTGGAAGAGCCCTCAGGAGTCATCAAGTTGAGCCCTCTGCCCAAAGCAGGACCAATCCTAACTACATCATCCCAGCCAGGGCTTTGTCAAGCTAGGACTTAAACCTCTAGAGATGGAGATTCCACCACCTTCCTAGAGAACCCATTCCAGTGCTTCACCACACTCCTAGGGAAATACGGTAGAGAGGGGTCTAACTTGAGACCATTGCTCCTTGTTCTGCCATCCATCACTACTAAGAACAGCCTTTCTCCATCCTCTTTTGAACCTTCCTTTCTTCAGCAAGTTGAAGGTTGCTATCAAATCTCCCCTCACTCTTTTCTTCTGCAGACTAAACAAACCCAAATCCCTCAGCCTCTCCTCCTAGGTCATGTGCTCCAGTCCCCTAATAATTTTGGTTGCCCTCTGCTAGACCATCTCCAACACATCCACATCCTTTCTATAGTGGGGAGGGAGGAAGGGAAGCAGAACTGGAAGCAATACTCCAGATGTGGCCTCAACAGTGCCGACTAAAGGGGAATAAATCACTTCTCTAGATCTGCTGGCAATGCTCCTCCTAATATGCCATCAGCTTTCTTGGGTACAAGGACACACTGTTGACTCATATCCAGCTTCTCATCCACTGTAATCCCCAGGTCCTTTTTTGCTGAACTGCTGCTTAGCCAAAAGTTTCAGAGGGGTAGCCGAGTTAGTCCGTAACAGGAAAAAACTTAAACAACAAACAGTCTGGTAGCACTTTAAAGACTAACAAAATCTGAAGAAGTGGGTTGTGGCCACAAAAGCTCATCACACCAGCTACATGTTTTGCTAGTCTTTTTAAAGTGCTACGAGACTATTTGTTGTTTAAGTTTTTCCTGCTACTTAGCCAGTTGGTCCCCAGCCTGTAACAATGCTTGGGATTCTTCCATAAGAAGTGCAGCACTCTGCACTTGTCCTTGTTGAACCTCATCAGATTTCTTTTGGCCCAATCCTCCAATTTGTCTAGGTCACTCTGTTCCCTATGCCGACCCTCCAGCTTATCTAGCTTAAAGTCATCTGCAAACTTATGGAGGGTGCAATCCATCTCCTCATTTAGGTCATTAATAAAGTTGCTGAACAAAACCAGCCCTAGTACTGATCTTTGGGGCAATCAACTTGAAACCGACCACCAACCAGACATCGAGCCATTGATCACTACATGTCGGGCCCGACAGTCTAGCCAGCTTTCTATCCACCTTACAGTCCATTTATCTAATCCATACTCCCTTAACTTTCTGGTTAAGAATATTGTGAGAGAACGT
This sequence comes from Pelodiscus sinensis, assembly GCF_049634645.1. Lineage (NCBI taxonomy): Eukaryota > Metazoa > Chordata > Testudines > Trionychidae > Pelodiscus > Pelodiscus sinensis. The sequence goes on from NC_134714.1 coordinate 103,541,074, forward strand.
ATCAAAAGCTTTGCTAAAGTCATGGTATATCACAGTGGTCCCCAACGTGGTGCCCTCGGGTGCCATGGCACCCGCCTGGGCACTTGTGTGCGCCTGCCGACAACCTGTGCCACCCCCCCCCCCGGCGTGCGGCACACTTGAGGCGCCGGCCCCAGGCGTGCAACACGCACTGGCGCCTGGTGCATGGTGCTCGGGCGGCCCCAGCCCCGGGGCACATGCGGGCGCGCAGCGCCGGTGCCGGCCCCAGGCACGCGGCTCATGCGGCGGCGCCGGCCCTGGGCCCACAGCACAAGGCTCTTGGGCGGCCCCGGCCCTTGGGGCACATGCCGGTGCCGGGTGAAAGGGCATCCCTGCCCCTGGCGTGCCCCAGGATGTGTAGCCCCGCCCCCCAGGCGCCCGGCGTGTGATTGGCCCCGCCCCCTGAGCGCCTGGGAGCCTCTAAAGGTTGGCGACCACTGGTATATCACATCACTTTCCAATGTCCACAGAGCCAGTTACTTCATCATAGAAGCTAATCAGATTGGTCAGGCACGACTTGCCCTTGGTGAATCCATGTTGACTATTCCTGATCACTTCCCCTGTTCCAAGTGCTTCAAAATGGATTCCTTGAGGATCCCTGCCATGATGTTTACAGGGACTGAGGTAAGGCTGTCTGGTGTGTAGTTCCCTGGATTACCCTACTTCCCTTTTTTTAAAGATGGGTGCTACATTTGCCTTTTTCCAATCATCCGGGATCTCTCCCGGTCTCCACTAGTTTTCAAAGATAATGGCCAAAGGCTCTGCAATGCCATTTGCCAACTCCCTCAGTACCCTTGGATACATTAAATCCGGATTCATGGATTTGTGTATGTTTAGGTTTCTAAATAGTTCCTAATCTGTTCTTTCTCCACCAAGGGCTGTCTACCTCCTTCCCATACTGCGTTGCCTAGTGCATTAGTCTGGGAGTTGACCTTGTCTGTGAAGACAGAGAACATGGGAACCTTTTGTGTTGGACATAAAACAATAATTTTACTTTATTTAAAATGAAGTTTGATAAACTAACACGAGAAAGTTAAAGTGCTTAATTGGTTTAATAATTTAAAATTAATATTTCCTTTCTTACTGGTTAAATTAAACCATTCTCCCTAGCTGCAGCACTAGCAAAATGGCCGACACATAATTATGTAATTAGTGGTGAATTTTCCATTAGGAACTGGTGGTCCGCGGACAGATTTGCATTGAGCCAGGTGGGCCACAGGTCTGTTCTAGAGCTATGATGATAGACAATATTACCCAACTAAGCATTGGCAGAGAATAGTCATATTTTAAACTCTTTTCAGTTGAGTTTAGTTTCCTTTTGTGCCGTTGTTCATTCAAATAGGTGGACAGCAACTTATCTTTTATTTCTAGTAATTGCATTGTTTTAACCTTCTGCATTCATCAAAAGGCAACAATAATCAAGTGAGGTGCTCTCTAGCCCAATCTGTGACCTTAGTGTTAGCATGGACACGTTGCTGTATATTGCTATTAGGGGATGGACTTCTGCCACCCTTTGTTTTTGCTATTCTTTATTTTACCTGGTGCTTCAATATGCAAATCAATGCTGATACTGCATTTTTATCCCATTTTTAAACCAAAATTTAATTACTGAAAATATCATATTGTCTCTTAATTATAATAATAGAAACTAAGAGTCGCCATCCGGAGGAAGTCAACAACAAAAAAATTGAAACTCATGCAAAAATGTAAGTGTCTTCTGAAAATAGTGTAACTTTTTATGCCCTACACCAGGGCTACGCAACTTTGAAGCCCTGGAGGCCACAATTATACTCACAGCAGATGCCAAGGGTTGCAACTTTAAGTGTGGTTGCATTTACATGCTAATATATATGCAAATAGCTTCTTTCACACTGACGGTCACGAATACAAATATTAAGGCAAGACTACACAACACACAGGCCCCATTTAAGTCAGTTGTGCTGATATTAATAAAATGCAATATTTACCCGATTTCCACTCATATCACAGCACTTTTAATGAGCAATGACAGCCCAGGAATTTAACTATTAAAACACATATCAACAGAAGACCATTATATTGATAACTTTTTTGTTTTGGTTCCCACCCACAGGTCACATGTTGAGCCCCGCATAAACCCAAACTGCACCATGGGCCTCATGTAGCCCGTGGGCAACATGTTGAGTAGCCCTGCCCTACACCATCCATATACATTCATTTTAGAAAGCAATAGACATATGTATCTTACGAATAAGAATTTATTAATGCAGTTACTTACTACTTAAGAGTTTTATACTTAAATTTCTTCCAATAAGTTATAATGAAAGTCAAAGAGCATACCATGATTTGTTTCAAGAAGACTGACAGTTTGGAGCTACATACTAGTGGTTGTTAATATATAATGTAACCACCTAAACATAATTCACATAGGTTTCATGCACTGGATAAAAATATCACTGATATTAGTGTATGTTCTCCCCTAAACAATATCCTGCATTTTCTCCTTCATGTTTGATGTCCTCAAGGCTGGCAATATAATTTTGTTTCTTTTTTAGCTAAATAATACCTTTACTGTGTAAAATAGTAATAGAGATGTAGCCGTGTTAGTTCTTTCTCTCCACGGCTAGTCATGAAGCAATCTGTCCAGACAGTACCCTGGCACCCTGCTTTCAATCTAGTTTTCCAAGTGGGCCACTGCTGCCCAGCGACAGGGCCTAGGTGAAGTGGCCTGATAGACTTATGGATCTCTGGTCCCTTCACCGAATCAGACTGGAAACATGCATGTCTCAGCCACACACACTCTCCAGCAAGCTGGTCAAACACAGTCACTTGGTCATCAGAGGGCTGGTTCATCTCCCTGGCTATCCCCCCTCCATCTGAAACAACCTCCAATCCCTCTGCAACTTCCTTACCCTTGTCCCCACTGGACCTTTCTAACCCTAAGTCACTTTTACCCCCCTCAGGCACAGCAAACTGCTGGCCCACCTCACTATAAGGATCCTCTTCCTTATGACCTTCCGCAAGCAAAAGCTCACCTTCCCCTGGCTCTACAGCAGCATCACCCTGCTGAACCACCACCAACTCCCTTGGAGTTCCATTAACCCCCTGAACAGACAGGTCTTCACACAACCCCCCTTCAGGAAAACACACAGACTCTTCTGGGGGGAGATCAGAGACCTCTCCCTCCCCCTTCTGGGTTTCAGCTGCCCCCAGAGCTAAATCTGGGCCCACAGCACTCTCCTCAGCCAATCCAGGCTGACAGGCACCTCCGGTAGACAAGGAACTGGGAATAAACCCTTCCCCCCCATGCATACCTCCCTCCTCAGCAGCCAAACTGCCAGGCTCCACACACAGAGGTTGCGCACACTGAACACCCTCCAGAATTTGATCTTTTTCCCCAGCTAAACTTTTACTCTGGCCAGCCACTCCAGACTGCATCAGAGGGACACTTTCCTGAAATAGGGCAAGGAGAGCCCAAAAATCTGACCAAAAATCTGACACTAGCCTCTCCTCTGAGGCTCCAGGCAGACGTGTAGAGGCCTCACTCACAGACACACAACTATCTCCCTCAGGCAAACATTGAGGAAAACTTTTACCTGGTGCCCCATAGGCCTGACTAGCCACAGACAACTTCCCAGATTCACACCCCCTTCACAAACCTCATACATGTGCTGAGGCTGGATTAAGGTATCAGCCTGATTACACTTATTAGCCATCACTGCAGGATTCGGGGTGTCTGGGTGTACAGCCCACTTAGCCTGGCTACGTGTGAGCACTCCTACCCTCTTAGCTTGTTTTACATGCTTGGCCAAATCTTCCCCGACCAGCATAGGAATGGGGTAGTCATCATAGACTGCGAAAGTCCAAATTCCAGACCAGCCCTTGTACTGAACTGGTAGCTTGGCCGTAGGTAGGTCAAAGGGGTCGGCCTTGAAGGGTTGAATGGTGATTAGGGTCTCTGGGTCAATGGCCTTGGGGTCCACCAGAGCGTGGTGAATCACTGACACCTGTGCCCCGGTGTCTCTCCATGCGATAACCTCCCTTCCCCCCACTCTCACAGTCTCCCTCCACTCTGGGGGGATCAGTGAGGCATCTGGGCCCGAGGCTCCTTGTGGCAACCCCGGAGTGATGAGTTGTAGCCGGCTGGTACTCTGGGGACAGTCGGCCTTTACGTGCCCCAGTCCATTACATTTAAAGCATCGCCTCACAGCGGTATCATTGGAACGGGGGGGAGCTCCCAGCAGATGGTATGGAGGAACGGGGAGAAATCTGGGGTCTTCCTGGGTGTATATAGGGCCCGTCTCTGCGAGGTGGGGATCGGGGGGATCCCCAGGTGTTGATGGGCCCCCTCAGACTGCTTTCCAGGCTGCTGTGGCCCCTCAGTTCCATCCATCTGGCCCCAGGCACTGCTGCCTCTGAGGCTTTTTGGTTTTCTGTCCAGGATGTACCCTCTAATCTCTCCTGGAACACCCTCGAGGAACTGTTCCATCTGCATCAGGAGAGAGATTTCTTCCCGAGTGTAGGCCTTCTCTCCAGAGAGCCACGTTTCCCAGTTTTTGAGGACACGACTAGCATGTTCGGGGAACGGTGTATTTGGGGTCCACTTGGAGGCCCTGAAGCGACACCAGGCCTGTTCAGGGGTGAGGCCCATCCTGAGTCTGGCCTCCTGCTTAAACAGTTCATAGTCATTTGCCATGTCACCTGGCAGGTCTGCGGCTACCCCCAGTAAGGGACCAGCGATTTGGGATCTTAACTCTCTCATGTACTGATCAGGAGGAATGTTGTACCCCTGGCAGGCCCTCTCAAAGTTGAGGAAAAAGTCCTCAACATTATCCTCTACTTGGTACATGGGGAGCTTTCTGGGGGGTTCAATGATGATGGAGGTGGGATTGTTGGGTGGGGTACCTGAGGTGTCCGTCTGCCTGGCTTTCTCCAGTGCAACTTGGGCCTCTAGTTCTGCTCGCCTAGTCCCTGCTGCGATCTCTGCCAGTTTCACCTCTCGTTGTGCACGCCTGTCCTCGGCCTCTCGTTGTGCACGCCTGTCCTCGGCCTCTCGTTGTGCACGCCTGTCCTCCAGCTGTAGGAAAAACTCCATCTCCTTGTCAGTTAGAGGCCTGCCGGTCCTTATGGCATAATCGCACACAGAAGGCACAGGTGGGGGGGAGAGCCGCAGCTGGCTGCTCCTGCCTCTTCAAGATCCCTTCCCCCAGGGCTCACAGGGCTCTTGTTTCCCCTCTTTGGGGGTGGAATCTTTCCCGGTACTTAACATCATGCCTGGCTCTGAGGCTGTTTCTGCCTCAGGGTGTTGCTTAGGAAGGGTTGGGTTCTCTAGGGTTACCTTGCCTGATCGCAAGAGCATGTACTGGGTTCCTTCCCTGCCCTAGTCTAGCCTAGCTATCCAGTTGTCCCGAAAGCTAACAAAAAAACAAACTGTTTGAGTAGGTCTGTGTCTGGCTTAGGATCTGCCCCTTCCTGAAGCAGCCCAGAAACAAAAGAAAAACAAAAGGAAAAAACTGCAAAACTTGCAACTCAAAAGAAAACTTTGTACCCTTTGAAAAATCCTGGGTTCTCAAAATAATCCCACCTCTGCCACCATGTCATGGCTCCTTCCCCATTCTGGCATGATAAATGCAGAAATGGGGGCCAGCAAGTGTACCCCAAAGCCTGATCTACCAGGCTTTGGTATAAAACTTCCCCCAAAATCTTAAAAACCTAGATCTTGGGAATAAAACTTCCGCTGCCACCACCCAAATGTTGATAAAGAAATCAGGGGAGATCATTTGGGAAATCTTGCCCCTAAAATAAAAATCAGGGCACACAATTAACCACTGCCAGGTTAATAAAAAGAAAAGAAAACTTTTATTATTACAACAATATTCCTGTTGATGGCATAATGACTAAATAGGAAGGTAACAAAATATACTCATGGAGAAACTCCATGGGCCTAGAACTTAGTTACAAAGAAAAGCCAAAACATCTTTAAACAGTGCCAGATCTCAGATCCCATACCCAACCCTTAAAACAATAAAGCCTAACGAAACTACCTAAACCTTACCCTACTTACAGAAAACGAAGAATGGTGTCTTGGAGAGAGAGAGAGACATGCTTGTCCCTCTCTGTAGCTGCAGAGGACACACTCCGAGAGACAAAAGGGAGAAAAAAAGAAAAAAAACCAAATTCCTTTGTCCCAGTTTGAAAAGTCCCACCTACATTCCTATTGGTCACTCCACCTGGCTAGGTGTAGTTAACCCCTTAATCCCCAGGCTGCTGGCTAACCCTCATAATCATTACAGCATCCATTTAGTATGGATGTTGTCTTTTGGAAGAAGTTTTTTGGAAGATCTCTTCCAGAAAAGCTTCTTCCAAAAGAAGCCTGCACACTAGACATAACCTCAGTACCCCCAGCAAGCTCCTGCATCCTCCTTTGCTCCTGAACTCTCTCCCCTGGCCAGATACCCCACCCCACCCCACCCCATTCTGCACCCTATCCACAGCCTGCTCCTGCACTCTCCTTCCTGGCTACACACTGCACCTTCCATTGGTCTTGCACCCTCCCCCAGCCAGACACCCTACTTCCAGCCTGCTCCTGTACCCTACCTCCCATCCAGACCTCACATCCTCACTCTCTCCTGCATCTCGTCTCCCACCCAGGCCCTGCACCCCATCCCTATCCCACTCCCTATCTCTAGCAGCTCAGTCCCACACACTGAATTCCTCGTTTTGTCCCCACCCCACAGATGATCCACAAAATCCACCAACCCTGGAACGTCAGAATAGTAAATGTGTCTTGTGGGAAGCCCTAAACCTCAATCCTCCTTTTCTCTCCCTCCTTCCTCCACCCCAATGGGGCTGGAGCACAAGAGGAGTGAGCTGTCTCAGTTGGGGGCCATATCAATGAGGGTTGGGGTGTTTGGGAGGGGGCTTTTGGAGGAATTTTTTTTTGCTTCTCATTTGTATGGTCCCCAACTTATTTTTCTGTGCATCAGTAGTCCCTGACCCCCAAAAGGTTCCCCACTCCTGGCATAAATAAAGAAAACATAGAATCCTGGGGCTGGGAGAGACCTCAGAAGATCATCAAGTCCAGCCCCCTGTCCAAAGCAGGACCAGTCCCATCTAAATCAATCCTGCCAGGGCTTTCTCAAGCCGAGACTTAAAAACCTCTAGGGATGGAGATTCCACCACCTCCCTAGGTAACCCATTCCAGTGCTTCACTACCCTCCTAGGGAAATAGTTGTTCCTAATATCCAACCTAGACCTCTCCCACAGTAACTTGAGACCATTGCTCCTTGTTCTACCATCTGTCACTACAGAGAACAGCCTTTCTCCATCCTTTTTGGAACCCCCCTTCAGGAAGTTGAAGGCTGCTATCAAATCCCCCTTACTCTTCTCACCCAAACCCTACAGCCTCTCCTCATTGGTCATATGCTCCAGCCCCCTAATCATTTTGGTTGCCCTCCTCTGGACCCTCTCCAATGCATTCACATCCTTTCTATAGTGGGGGGGAGGGCAGAACAGGACACAGTACTCCAGATGTGGCCTCACCAGAGCCGACTAAGGGAGAATAATCACTTCTCTTGATCTGCTGGCAATGCTCCTCCTAATGCAACCTAATATGCCACTAGCCTTCTTGGCTATTGACTCATATCCAGCTTCTTATCCACTGTAATCCCCAGGTCCTTTTCTGCAGAACTGCTATTTATCCAGTTGGTCCCCAGCCTGTAACAATGCTTGGGATTCTTCCATCCCAAGTACAGGACTCTACACTTGTCTTTATTGAACCCCATCAGATTTCTTTTGGCCCAATCCTCTAATCTGTCTAGGTCACTCTGGACCCTATCCCTGCCCTCTCTTTGGACAGAATATTAAAGGGATCAAACAGCTTTTTATATAAACCATTTGTCAGGATTTTATTTCTTTTAATCTAAATTTTTGTCAGTTACGTATTTCAAGGTGGGATTCTGAAGGGAGAAATCACATTTATATTCAAAATAAAAAAACCTAATAATGAAATTTCTCTGATGTATGGTTTTTTTTAAAACAAGTATTCTTTCTGGGCATATTTGCCAGTCACCATTCAGACATCTTTTCTGAAAGATTTTTTTTGCTAAGAAGTTAATTTTAATTTTCTTTCTTTGTGGTTTGACATCTAGTGGTCAGCATATTTTGTTTACACCTGAACAGCCATAATCTGCGTGTCCCTGATTTGGGAACACCTGCGGCATGGGCCTTGGCAGGGGGAGAAGGAAGCAGCTCTGAACACTGTCACATCCTCTTCCCCCAACTAGGGGAATAGCATTGTAACAATGCACTTCTCCTGAGGCTCTTCCCCTCCTCTCCCAGAGCGGCAGGAGGTAATGCCTGAGAGTGGCAGGGGCAGGCATGCACACACGTGGAACTCTGTCCCCATCTCCCTCATGGCCAGATCCTGCAACACTTCACTTGCCCAGAAAATTCTTTAATCCAGCATATAGGCTGTGTCTACACTGCACCCCTTTTCCGGAAAAGGGATGCAGATTAGACCAGTCGGAATTGCAAATCTGCGGGGGATTTAAATATGCCCCGCGGCATTTGCATTTACATGGCTGCCACTTTTTTCCAGCTTGGGGATAAGCCAGAGAAAAGCGCCAGTCTAGACGCGATTCTCTGGAAAATAAGCCCTTTTCCAGGGGATTTCTTATTCCTACTTTCAAGGCTTTCAAGTAGGAATAAGAAATCCTCCAGAAAAGGGCTTATTTTCTGGAGAATCGCGTCTAGACTGGCGCTTTTCTCTGGCTTATCCCCAAGCCGGAAAAAAGCGGCAGCCATGTAAATGCAAATGCCGCAGGGGATATTTAAATCCCCCACGGATTTGCAATTCCGACTGGTCTAATCTGCATCCCTTTTCCGGAAAAGGGGTGCAGTGTAGACACAGCCATACTGTTTCCCAAATTTACTGGATTAAAGAGATTCAAGTGCATTATGTTCAAGCCTCTCTTTTATCTCCCCAAGAAACCCAACTACATTATATGACAGTTAACATTTTGAAATCTTTCTTAAGAAGCAAGGTGTCCTGCTTTCTGCTCCCCGCACACATCATACTAAATCCCCCCAGGAAGAAACCTTGACTTCTTTGGGTGGCTTTCACATTCACTTGATAGGGTTTCATGCAAAAAAAGGTCTGTGTGGGTGCATGGGGGGGTCAGAATCCTGAAACTGCCCGCCACCTGTGAATTAACTAATCCTATCAAAAACAAATAAAATACAGTTCATAGAAGCTTGCTTTTTCCATGTGCCTAACATAAGAAAATACGACATTTACCATCAGTTTTCCCTTGCAGCCTTCCTTGTTTCCCCTCTGATAATGAGCTGGTTCCCTTAATTGGAAATGAGATTCAGTGGTGTCTCAAGCGATTCAGGCTAAAGTAATAGCTAGCTGCCTCCTCACAGCTTCATAGAGTGGTGTCCACACTTCCCCTGATAATTTACTGTATCCAATCCAATTCAAAGGTGCTTCCCCTCATTATAGCATTTCCTCTCAGTGAGTTTCCCCCTTGGGGAAATAAAGGCCTTGTTGGATTCAGCACTGAGTGTTGGTATTATTAGTTGTGCACCTAATCCCCCAAGACTTTTCAACACAGACAGAACTACTTTAAGCAGAGAACATATTCCAGGGTGCTGTCTACTCATTATAAGCATTAACATCAAGGTGGTTGTTTGCCCACATCAGGGGAAGAATATGCTCCTTAGTTTTGCAAAGCAGGATGTGCAGTCATTGCTTTTCAAAGAACCTGTGTCATGACTCTTTGTGGGCATTGGTAGTGTTGCTCCATCAGGGGGTATGTCTACACTACAAAGTTAGTTCGAACTAACGGACGTTAGTTCGAACTAACTTTAATAGGTGCTACACTAGCGCTCCGCTAGTTCGAATTTGAATCGAACTAGCGGAGCGCTTAGTTCGAACTAGGTAAACCTCATTTTACGAGGACTAACGCCTAGTTCGAACTAGTTAGTTCGAACTAAGGGCTGTGTAGCCCTTTAGTTCGAACTAGTGGGAGGCTAGCCCTCCCCAGGTTTCCCTGGTGGCCACTCTGGCCAACACCAGGGAAACTCTATGCCCCCCTCCCGGCCCCGGACCCCTTAAAGGGGCACGGGCTGGCTACGGTGCCCGTGCCAGGTGCAAGCCTGCCAGTACCCAGCTAGCAGACCCTGCACCTGGCACGGCACAGAGCCACCCACCCGATGCCCCCCAGCCCACCCCCTCTTGCCGGGACCAGGCTGGCGGCTCCCGGGAGTTTGCCCTGGACCGCAAGAGGCGGGCACCTTCCTGGGCTAGTGCGGACATCGTGGACCTCGTCCACGATCTCCGCACTAGGCACAGGAAAGTGGCCGTCTAGGGCAGGAGAGCTGCCAGCCTGGCCACCCAGGAGCAGGTGTGCATGAAAATCAAGGGGGTCCACTGAGACCCCCGACACTGAGCCCTGAGCTTACAATGGCCGTACTGGGTCAGACCAAAGGTCCATCTAGCCCAGTAGCCTGTCTGCCGACAGCGGCCAACCCTAGGGACCCTGGAGGGGATGGACCGAAGACAATGACCAAGCCATTTGTCTCGTGCCATCCCTCTCCAGCCTTCCACAAACTTTGGGCAGGGACACCACTCCTACCCTCTGGCTAATAGGACTCCATGGACCCAACCTCCATGACTTGATCTCACTTCCCTTTAAACTCTGTTCTAGTTGTAGCCTTCACAGCCTCCTGCAGCAAGGAGTTCCACAGGTTAACTATTTGCTTTGTCAAGAACAACAACTTTCTCTTACTAGTTTCAAGCCTGCTACCCATTCCTTTCCTTTGGTGTCCTCTAGTCCTTCTTTATGGGAACTCAGGAAGAACTTTTCTGAATGCACCCTCTCCACCCAACCCCTGCTTTTAGAGACCTCTATCCTGTCCCCCCTCCGTCTCCTCTTTTCTAAGCTGAACAGTCCCAGTCTCTGTAGCCTCTCTTCATCTGGGACCTGTTCCCAACCCCTGATCATGTTAGTTGCCCTCCCCTCTCCCAGCCTTTCTCTTCCCCTCTCCCACCTCCTTTTCCCAGTCTCCCCCAGTTTTTTTTCAATAAAGACAGAGTCAATGTTGGAAGAAACGTTATCTTTATTTTGTACATCAATAAGAAGGGGGGCTAAGGAAGGGTAAGTGGAAGGAGGTGAGGGAGGAATGGGGTACGAGCCCCCGATGGGGAGGACTGGGCTGGCTCTGCGGGCTTCTGGGGGTGGAAGTTCTCCTGCAGCCCCCCAATTCCCTCTCTCCCCAGATGGCAGCCTGCGGCAAGTGCAGCTGGGCTGATGGCCGAGTGGTGTGATGTGCCCAGTGTGGGCACTCAGGGCACTCCAAGCCAGAACTTCTTTGCAAGCGGGGCACCCCTTAGAACTGTGTGTCCGGGGTGGGGGTCGGGACCCTTTAAGCGCAGCCCTTGGCTAGCCTGAGACAGCATCTCCATGCTCTAAGTCCTCCTTTTATGCCCTGCCGGCACTGCTTCCGGCCATCCTTAAGCCCTGTTCAGAGTCCACTCAATGTGGACTTGCTAGTTCGAACTAGCAAAACGCTAGTTCGAACTAGTTTTTAGTTCTAGACGCGTTAGTTCGAACTAGCTTAGTTCGAATTAACTAATTCGAACTAAGTTAGTTCGAACTAGCGCTGTAGTGTAGACGTACCCAGGGTGTAATTATTGTGATGGTTTGCATTGCCGTTTTCTTGGGAGACAAACGTGGGCTAAAACAATGAGAATTGGGTTAACCTTTGCTTCCGAAAGGCATAGCAGTGAGGTTGTAGGACTCTTTTTGAATACAAGGCCAGCAATTAAGTTCCAAACAGTAGCTTTGACAAGAGCCCTGAGTAAGGGGCAGCCAGTTGTGCAGATTGTGACTCCAAGAGTCACAGCCTTACTCTAGAATGGAAGATAGTTGCATTTCGTCCATATGAGATTTGGGGTACAGGAACGTGGGGGGTTCAGAAGTAAGAGGTGAGGGTAGAAAGGCCCATGCTGGGGATAGGAGGGTGAGTGCAGAGGAGCAGAGCATCATTTCCAGAAGGGAATGTGCTGTAGTGCATATACCGTGTCTCTGCTTATCTTCTTCCTCAACCTCTGATTCTCTGGGAGTGAGAGGGATGTTCACAGCCTGCTCATTCCTCCTCTGCCCTTCCTTTGACAGTTGGGAGCAAGAGGAAAGCAGAAACTGAGCATTTCTCCCTTGCTCTCTGTTAGTCAGGGGAAAAGGAAGAAGTCCTGCTACTTGAGGCTGCAGCTCCCTGCACTTCCGAAAGGGCACATGGGGGGTGCTAGAGGCTGGGGGAGCCAAATTCTGGGTGTGGGTGTGTGCGTGCACACCCCCAGCCAGCCCCTTTCAGCTACCAGGCTACCTGCTGCTTAGCAAGGCAGCCTGCAGGAGAGGTCTGGGAGCCCAGCCTGGCGGAGAGTAACTGCAGCTGAGCGTCTCAGCCAGATAGCTTCTTTGTGCTGGAGCACCACACTGGGCACTGTGACAGAGCAGGGGTGATTCAGCAGATTAAAGAGCTTGATTTTTTTTTTTTTTTTACGGGGGACAAATAATGAAAAAACAGGTACAGGTGTGAGGGCCAAAGGGTTAAAACGAGGGAACCAGATGGGGACACCGAGCAGAGAACCCCGGACAGCGCCCACTGCCCCCGAAGGTCTCGAGAGAGCCAGTGGACGCTGCTCATTGGAACTCTGCCCGGATACGTGAGCGGATGCAGGAACGGAAATAGGCCCCACAGTCGCAGGCCCCTCCCCCGGCCAACCTCCTCTCCCTGGTTTTATAGATTGCCCATTTGGCCATCGCTAGGAGGAGGTTGACCATGAGGTCCCGCGACTTTGTGGGGCCACGGATGGGATGTGCGTAAATTAACAAGTGGGGGGAAAAGTGCAGCCAGAACTGCAAGAGAAGGTTCTGGAGGAGCCGAAAGAGGGGTTGTAGCCTGGCGCACTCGATGTAGATGTGCGCCAGCGTCTCCCTCACGCCACAGAAAAGGCACGTGTCGGGGGTGGGGTTGAACCGCGCCAAGTACACGCCCGTGCTCACCGCACCATGCAGGATTCTCCAGCAGATGTCCCCGGTGGGCCGTGGGACCAAGGTCGAATAGAGGCTGGCCCACCGGGGCTCCCCACCCTCCATTGGTGGTAGGAGGTCCCGCCACTTGGTGTCTGGGCGGGACACGAGGGTGGGGAAGTGGAGCGTGTGAAGCACGAGCGTGTACAGGTGACTCTTTGGCTCGGTTCGGAAGGGGACCGGCTGCATTGCGTGCAGCTGGCTAAGATGACGAGGGGGAGGCAGTCGGGAAGGTACACAGGGCTTGGGGCCGATGGAGAGTTCAGGAGGGCTGGGGATAAGGGGTGGGCGGGGTGCACCCTCTCGCAGGATCTTTTCGAGGTAAACCCGAGCAGCGGGCGGTAAAGCGTCCTTCACCTCCTGAAGTACGCGCCGGGAAGTACGTAGGGTGGAGAGCCCCATGCGCTGGGCGAGCACCCGAGGATCCACCCAGTCTCCCCGGCGGTAGTCCAGGAGGTCTCCGACTCTGGTGGTTTCTGCCAGGACCAACCTCCGGCGCGCCAAGGGAGACTCCGCCACCTGCACACGTAGATGGGGGTTGTGTAGCAGGGGCTCCGCGAAGAGGTCTGCTTCCAAGGTGGCTCCCAAGGACCTGGTTGCCGCGAGCAGCTTCCAGGTGCGGAGGAGGTCCTGGTAGAAGGCCGGCAGCCTGGAGAGGTCTCGCGGAAGACCTCTCAAATAAAAGAGCTGCCGGTCATATCGGAGCCCTCGGAAGCGGCTAAGGAAGGCGTGCGCAAACGTGCTCCACGCCGGACTACCTGCATCAAAGAGGAGTCTCTGCAGGGCCCGGAGGTGGAGGACATGAACCCGCATGCGCAAACACGTCAGGCCCTGCCCTCCCTCCTCCAGGGGAAGATGGAGAACCCCTGCAGGGACCCAATGCAGTCCTGGCCAGAAGAACTGCAGCATCAGCTGCTGGATACGGGCCAGGAAACCCGGGGGTGGGACCAGGGTGCTGAGACTGTGCCAGAGCATGGATAGGACCAATTGGTTAAGTACTAGTGCCCTCCCACGCAGGGAGAGGCACCGGAGCAATCCCGTCCACCTCTGCAACCGCTCAACCACCCTGGCCTCTAAACCTTGCCAGTTCTCCGGTGGAGAGGGATGCGTGGCAGAGAGAAAAACGCCGAGATAGAGCAGCGGACCCGCGCTCCACCGGACGGCTTGAAGCGCGGGTGGGAGGGAGCCCGCCTGCCACCCGGCCCCTACCACCAGGCCAGAGCTCTTGACCCAGTTGACCCGGGCGGAGGAGGCCGCCGAGTAAACGGCTTGGCAAGCCTCCACCCGCGCCAGGTCTCCCGGGTCCTGGACCACGAGGAGCACGTCGTCGGCATACGCCGACAGGACCAGCCTCGTCTCCGGCTCACAGAGCACCAACCCCGTCAACCTCTTACGAAGGAGACGGAGGAAGGGCTCCATGGCCAGAGCGTAGAGCTGGCCTGACAGCGGACAGCCTTGACGTACTCCCCGCCCGAAGCTGACCGGTGCGGTCAGGGTCCAGTTGAGCTTGACCAAGCACTCTGCGGAGGCATACAGCACCTGGAGAAACCCCACAAAATGGGGCCCGAAGCCGAAGGCCCGCAGGGTGCCCAGGAGGTACCCGTGGTCCATCCGGTCGAACGCCTTCTCCTGATCCAAGGACAGGAGGGCGAACGACAGACCGTCCCTACACCCGAGCTCTAAGAGATCCCGGACCAGAAAGAGGTTGTCGAAGATGGTTCGGCCAGGGACGGTGTAGGTCTGGTCTGGATGAACCACGTCCGCCAGCACAGACTTTAGCCTTAGGGAGATGGCTTTGGCAACGATTTTATAGTCCGTGCTGAGGAGCAAGACGGGACGCCAGTTCCTCAGATCGCGGAGGTCCCCCTTCTTGGGCAGCAAGGCAAGCACGGCTCGCCTGCACGATAAAAGGAGGACCCCGCTCTCCAAGGACTCGGCCCAGACCTTGGTAAGGTCCGGGCCGAGGACGTCCCAGAACACGCGGTAGAACTCCACGGTCAGCCCGTCCATGCCCGGGGATTTATTGGTGGGCATGAGATGGAGGGCTTCCGAGAACTCGGCCAGGGAGAGAGGCAGCTCTAGCCGGTCCCGGTCGCCCGCGCTGACCGTCGGGAGTTCGTTCCAGAGAACCCTGCGGGCGTCGGCGTCGGTCGGATCCGGGGAGAAGAGAGAGGCGTAGAAGGCACGAGCCCTCTCGCGCATCTCCACCGGATCCGTGAGGGGGGTGCCGTCCTCCGCCAGAAGGCAGACGATGTGTCTTTTAGCCCCCCTCTTTTTCTCCAGGACATAGAAGAAGCGGGAACCTCGATCCATCTCCCGAAGGAGATGGATACGAGAACGAACAAAGGCACCCCGGGCTCGAAGATCCTCGAGGGCCCGGAGTTCCTCCCGCTTCTCCCGGTACGCTCCGCAGAGGGGCGGATCCTCGGAGCCGGTGGCAAGCCGCCTCTCTAGCTCTAAAACCTCCCGCTCCAACTGCTCTATGACCGCATCCCTCCGCCGGCTGGCTCCCCGGGTGTAGTCCCGGCAGAAGAGCCGCATGCGCACCTTCCCCACATCCCACCACTGCCGTGCCGAGGGAAAGGCGCACCGCCACCCGCGCCAGGCCAGCCAGAACTGCCGGAAGGACGCTACGAAGCCCACATCCTCCAGCAGGCTGTTATTGAAATGCCAGTAGGCCGGCCCCGGCCTCTCCGAAGAAAGAGAGGCCTTCACAGCCACTAGAACGGGGCCGGCCTAATGCCAGAGGAGTGGGCTCGGAAGAGATGATTGCGAGACAGATAAATGCGGTCCAACCGGGATTGGAAAGACCGATGACCCACCACCTGGACGTAGGTAAAAACCGTTTCCTCACCCAGGTGGAGGTCACGCTAGACGTCCACCAGGGAGTGATGGTCTATTATCTCCCTGAGGACGTCCGCGGCGGCCGGGCACTGCTCGGGCCCCGTACGGTCCCGGTCCTTGAGGGTGCAATTGAAGTCCCCGCCCAGAACCAGGCACTCGCCAGGATCCAAAGAGCCGAGGAAGGCAGACGCCCACTGATAGAAGCGGAGCCTCTCCGAGATGGATGACGGGGCGTAGATGTTGACAAAATTTAATATCAGCCCCTCTATCCGAACCCGGAGATGTAGCAGGTGACCCTGCATGACCTCGGCAGACCCCAGCACCTCGGGCTGCAAGTTTGGGGAGAACAGGGCAGCCACCCCGGCTTGACGGGCCGACAGGTGGCTGAAATAAACCCTGTCCCCCCACTCCAGCTGCCAGCTAGCCTCTGCGGCCAGAGCCGCGTGGGTCTCCTGGAGGAATACGACAGAGTACCTCCCCTTCCGAAGG